>NC_135786.1:154122500-154820000 GCF_051106095.1 Pogona vitticeps | reverse complement strand
AACATGCAAAGCATGTAACCGTTCAGGACTGGGGAAATACTCAGTTTGGAGGTTTACTGGTTTTATAGATGCTATAATTTTGTCATTATCAGAGAGAACTATGCTCTAAGTTTCTTTTTTACCATTTCTAGCATGTTACCACATCCATGTGGGTATGTGCATAGATATTTTACTTTCCGTAACAATTGTGGACATTCCAGGAGTGCCCTTTCTAGCCTTTAAGTCCTCTGTTAATGTGCTTCACCCTCTCCAGACCTCCCATTGCTCATTCCCCTACCTAGTTTTAACATTATATTCTTAGTATGATATCAGTTTGATTCTTTTAAATATCTGTATAATTACTGTTTTTAGATTTTAAATGTTGTCTGTTAATAGTGTAAGCTGCCATGGGGCCTTTTTTAGGGAGAAAGGTGGGGTAAAAATATTTTAAATGCATAAATAAATATGTTTAATTCTTCTTTTTAATCCTGTAATAACAATCTTTTTGAGGAGAAGGGTGGTGTATGTGTGTGTTTATTTCTTTATTTCTCTAAAAATAACTAGACCTTTGCTGATTGCATTAGGCAGAGATAAAGGCAGGTAAGAGAACCAAGTGGGCTAAGCTGTCTGCATTTTTTCCTTGAACTTCAGCATGAGATATAAAGCAGAGCTGGGGAAAGTGTGGCCCTTCCAGATGCTGTTTAACTGCAAATCCCATCCCTTCTAGCCAGCAGGAGTAGTGATGAGAGGCAATGGGAGTTATACCTGGAGGGCTACTTATTCTCCACCCCTGAGGTAAAGCTAAAAGGAGAAAACTTCTAGTTTATAACCCCACAACCTGATTCACAATTTCTTTCAGGAAGCATGGTTTCTCCACACGGGCCCACACTGACACATTCACATGTCATAGGTAATGACATTTATGTATTTATTTATTTATTTATTTATTTATTTATTTATTTATTTATTTATTTGTTTGTTTGTTTGTTTGTTTGTTTATTTGTTTATTTGTTTGTTTGTTTGTTTGTTTGTTTATTTATTTATTTATTTATTTATTTATTTATTTATTTATTTATTTATTTATTTATTTATTTATTTTAGCTGCACCATTACCAGTAGCTTCTGAGTTCTCTTTGATGACAATAACATAAAAATGATGACATTTTGCAGTGTAGCCCTTCCAACTGTAACCTTTCTGTGGAATAATTTGAGACTATTTGGTACCCAACTGCCTGTGAGGTAGAAGTTCACAGATTCCTTCAAGTCTAGCACTGATCTGCTGTGCTTGAGGGTGAAGTGACCTGCTTCACATGATATCAGTGAGGAAGGTGGGGGTCTAGACTCAGAGGAGGTACTGGTGTGAGCACAGTGTAGCAAGGTTTTGGGGGAGGCCTGAGCTTAGTAAAGGCCTTGCTTGACTAGACACTGTTTACCTCTCAAGAATCTACAGCAGCAATTGTATGTACTGTAATATGTTGATTTTCCAGTGAAGGGGAGTGAAGAAATTCCTCCCAGTGCCTTCTGTCTAATTAATGTTTGTTACCAGATTTTTGCTAGGACTCTTTCAGGGAACCAAAGCCTCATAAGTAATTGACTGCATAAAACTGTGACCCAAACTGTAAGGGCTCGAACTAAACAAAATAGGTATCAGAGAACCCACTAGAGAGGAAAAAGATGATTAAATTATTTTACGATGCTGTAAGAATTCATGCACTGTGCATCAGCAACATTTTTCAAATGCCCCGGCCTCTGTCATATAATCAGATTTGGGGAGCAGAGAGGTATGTGCGAATTCATGTTTATTGTTTTGTCTCTTTAAAAACAATAGTTGTTCAGACAGAAAAGAAAGTGATTATTTTGGTGAGAGGCTTCGCTACCCCTTTATTTCTATTGAGGTAGGAGACTGGCCGATAAATGTAATGACAACCTAGTTCTAAGAATGTGTACAATTCCTTTCCTGACTTCTAGACCATTTTGTGTGGTCCTTAATTGATCTGGAAGGTGGTGTCTTAATTGCTGGACTTCCTTGGTTAGTGATACCCAAGGGATCTCAAAGCCAGCCTCTATTAATCAGCTGTAGCAGCAGAGAGGTACGAATTCTGCATGCAACGACTTCAATATTGCCTTTAGCTTTAGTCACAACAAACAACGGCTCAAAAACTGAAGTACTTTCTGTTACAGGATCTCATTGCTGGGGTGACTATACAGGACTGTTCTGCCACATTCCCCTTCTTGTGCCTCTGACAGCAGCCTGACATACTGTACATGTGTTTCCTGACCGGAAAATCATGTGCTGATACAAGGGCCATCCCAATACATTTTCCTGCCTGAAGCAAAGAACAAGGTAGTACATATCTCCTTCTCCATTCCATATACAGAAGCTGGCTGGACTTCCAGATGAAACTTTTTTCAGTATGTGATGGGACAGCATCCTGCACCATCCTGGTTTAAGCAGTTGGTGATTTTAGTGGATATCATGAGGACATGTGGCATGTATGGCTCTGTTCGTCACTAAGAAGAAAGAGATGGAGAAGGGGCTCAGACCAGAACTGACCAGGCATCACTACTGTTCTTCCCTCAGCATCTGCTACTGGAGGTGTTGCCTCACACTGCTTAATGACAGGGCTGGTCCCACTAAACTGAGCAAAAAATGTGTGTGCCACAGTCTTGTTAAAAGTGCTTCTGCTTATTGATGTCAACTGTTTTTGCCTCTTCAAGAGTAATAGGGATCCCTATAGATAGCACTACACCCCTGTAAAGCTGGCAAAAATGTCAGAGGGTAGCAGCAATACTTGTTGGAAATGTAAAAAAAAAAAAAAAGCAGGAACTTATCATCATATGTGGTGGACATGTGGAAAAGCCAAGCATTATTGGTTACAGCTGTGGGAAATATTGTAATAAAAAGAGTCACTCAACACAAATTAAAATTTAAAAATAGCACTACTAAATATTATGCCAGAAATCACTGATAAGAAAATTAAATATTGTTTGATGTATATATTTGTAGCGGCTAAGTTACTCTGGGCCCAAAAATGAAAAAGTGAAGATACACCTACTACGGAGGAGTTCCTGAAGAAGCTGTTGGATATCGCAGAACTAGACACACTCTCAGAAGCACTACGAGAACAACCAAGGGACTATGCAAAACAAAGCTGGAGCTTAATATGTTTGGGCCCAGGGACAGATCAAAGCTTAGAACAAAATGATTTATGTGTTTTTTCAATGCTCTCTGGAAACTTGGGAAATTTGGGACTTAAATGAGGTTGGAATCTCTGTCCTCACAGGGGGGAGGGGGGATAATTTTTTATACTGTATTTTGTTGTAGTTTGTAGATTTATATGTTCATTTTAAAAAAAAGAGTAATGGGGATTCCGATAAGGTGGAAACTTAGCTTGTTTTTTCCTAAACATTGCACCTTTATGTTGGGAAAACATTTTATTTGTCCATTAGGAACAATAGCAGCACATTAGCACACTAAGATGCTGTGCTGTCATGATGTCTTTCCAAGATCAAAGTCCCTGAACACCACATCCTGGGGAACATGGGTAGGAGAGATCTTGCATCCATGTTCTGCTTGTGAACTTCTAAGACACATCTAGTTTGCCCCTGTGGGGAAAAGGGTGCTAGATAAGAAAGACCAAGTTTTGGGAACAAATGGTCCTCCAAATGTGGTTGGATTTCAACTCCCATTAACACTAGGCAGCATAACCAATGATGCAAAATGATGGCTGTTGCAATTAAGTAACATTCGCTGTTACTGATGCAGATCTTTGCTTTGGTCCAGCAGGGACCTGGTGGGATGCTTCAGATCCTGATTGCCCCCTGGCAGCATGTGTGGTGTGTGTGTAGATACAGAGCATTCCCACAGTCACTAGTCTTCTTATTCTCTGTGATGAACTGGCAACGCCTCTTGGTTGATATGAGAGCTGCTTGAGTCAGTCACAGCCACAGGGAACAATGAACTGACAAACTTGGAGAGTTCTGTACTGTATTAAGGATACTTGCTAGAATTATTATGCAGCCTAGATTATCATGATGGGTTAGAACACAGTGGTGCCTCGCAAGATGATGTTAATTTGTTCCACAAAAATCGCTGTCTTGCGAAAACATCTTCTTGCAAAATGTGGTTCCCCATTAAAATGCATTTAAATCTATTTAATGCATTCCAATGGGGGCAAAAATCGTCGTCTTGCGAAAATCACCCATAGGAAAACCGTTTTGCGAAGCGCGGACCCAGCTGTCAAAATCGCTCTCTTGCAAAAAAAAAGTCCCTAAAAACCATTTTGCAAAGTGTGGACACAGCTGTTAAAATCGTCGTCTTGTGAAAAACCGTCCCGAAAAAAATGTCTTGCGAAGCACGGACCAAAACATCATCTAGTGAAAATCGCCCATAGGGAAAACCGTTTTGCGAAGCGCTATAGGGATCGCAAAAACCCATCGTCTTGCAAATTAACCGTTTTGCGAGGTAATCGTCTAGCGAGGCACCACTGTATATCTAATCCAGGCATAATGCAAGATTGCTGTTAGGGACATAATCTGACATGCTTGAGGTTTATTTTCATAAATGTGTTTGTTCCTCCTCCTCTTTATTAATGGCTGAATGTGCTTTGCTGTGTTAGGCTGCAGAGAAAGAAACAGTGAGAAGCTGTTGGGTTGTCAGACCACTGAGCAAGCTATTGTTCTTCCATCATATTTGGAAACATTTCATTGTTTCAAGCTGAAAAGAACTTGTGGGATAGACCTATTGAAATAATTGGGATTGAAGACTGATGCAGACTTAATTGATCTCAGAAATAAGATTCAATACCCAGTTTTGCACCCTTCCTGGATCAAGTTTGGGGCCTTACTGTCATGCCCAAATGATTTAACCAATGCTTAACAAACAAGCTTGCGAAGAATAGATAAAAGCAAGTAGTACATACAGTACATATAACAAAAAAGCATACAATTAGTTAAAAAGAAAAAAAATGCCCACTCACACTAGCCCAAAACATCCTATGTTTCTTTCCCTGGATCAAGGCCAGTCTGTTAACAGCAACAAGAGAAGTCTCCTGAGCTAAGAATAATCATGGGAACTGTGTGCAGAAATTTCTTTGTGCTGATAGCATTTCCAGACTTTGATGTTGTCATTTTCCCAAGATTTCCTGCATCCCTTCCAAGAGTCTGATGGCTTAAGATCCTGTCTTTTGATGCTCTGCAGTCCATTGGTCTGAAGTCTGAGCAAAAGCGAGCTGAGCTGCCTCTTACCCACGATGAAGCATGCTGGCCTGCTCATGCCACCGTCAATCTGCAAGGAAAATATGCAAGTCAAGGACTCAGACTACACGTGCATCCAAAGGATAGTCAGAGGGGCCACATTCATGTTCTTTACTGAGTTATGTAAATCTGTAATAGTTGTTCTGACTTGTACTGAAACATGGATTGTTAAAAATAATCGTCTGGTCATCCTCTTGCCCCAAATATTAAATCTTAAGTCACAATGTATGATAGCAACATGCTAACTCTATTACGGCAATCTATATTTATGTCCATTTTGGGGTCATACTTTTATTAAATTCAGCCAAAATGCCACTCACTCTCCAAAAGTCCTTATTCTCTTTGTCTCAGAACATTCACTGTCACTGAAAATATACCTTTTTTTAAAAAAAAGTCTTTAAATCAAAATATAAGCCTTTACCTTTGAAATAAAATTAAAATCATAATTAAAAATCCAAATATGAGCCATGCAACACATGCACAACCTCTTTTGAAGGCTAACACGTTTTAGTGTTACCACTGGAGTTTCCAGAAGCCCTCTATAGAGATATAGGTAAGCTTTTGATTACCTGCAATGATTGGTAGTTGATAGAAGTCTTAGTTCTAGCCAATTAAGAAGATTGACTACTCACACTTTTCTGGTTACTATCAGGGTCATCTACTTTTTTTTGGTATGGGTAGAACTGGTCTATTTTGGTTTGTTTCTAGCCATGTGATCACTGGAAATTAACTAAAATGAAGTTTCATGTTTCTCCATGTTATGAATGATTTAAAAAGTTTAACCACTTAATGATATGGGGCAATTGGGAATCTCTTTCTCTCTCTGCTAGTGGAGCAGAAGGAAGAAGGGGAAAATGTTTTAAGCCAATTAGGGCAGTGCTGTGCACTATACCTTTTAGAAAAAAACCATTTTTTAAAAGAAGACTCCTTCCCAGAAGTGGAAGGAGACAGGAGGGGGCAAGAAGGAGATTTTTGTCCTTGGCAAAGCAAGTTGGCTTCCCAGGCTATAAAGAAAAGAATGAAAAAAAAACCCCAACCCCACCTCTTCTTCCTTTTTCCAGGAAGAAGACTTCAATGTTCTTATTTTCTCTAAGAGGTACAGCAGACCAAATAGGTTTGCTATGCCATGTGCATGCAAAGACTGCACCACATGGCATACGGCTTATCTACCTGTTCTCAAGTGACCCTGTTTAGCCTGCAGCATCCCCTCTCTGGCCAAGCTATGTAGTCCTTCATTGGAGATGTCAGGAGCTGCAGCTTCCCCTTTCATTTCTAGAGAACAAAGGCAAGACATCTCTTCCTTGGAAAGAGGTCTTTTCTCTCTATTCTTCCCCATGCAACGACATGCATTTTCTAGGGTGTAAGCTGAGTTGCACCCAGTGACTTGCAATACAGGGAACACTGGAAACCCTGTTCTTACTGTAGGGGAAAGGAACTCAGGAGCCAGAGGTCCAAAGGAATTAATTGCAAGGAATCTGTTACATTTTAACATGTCACTTCCAAACTGTGCAGACATGAGCTAAGATTTTCCTTTCCGTGTTTGGAGACAATACAAACTATTGTCTTACAATGTGATTATATGCACAATTATCTGCCTGTTAGAAAATGGTCATCTGTGTAGACACTACTTCTAAACCCAAAGCACTGTAATTGTTGCAGAGTTGTGAATTCTTGCTATGCAGTAGAAGTACAGAGACCCATGGGGCAGAATAGCTACAAGTTCCCCAGAGTCTACCTCTTTCTCATTAACTGGCACGTGCAGTCTCAAGAACTCACTCTGAGACACTGATAGTAGAAAGAATAAAAAAACAGTTCTTTACTCACTATTGCTTGAAATTACAGGCTTGTGCATGTTGCTTTCTTTACTGCCTATATACATAGTAACCAACTGAAATGATCAACAGCAAACTACCAACTACCTACTGGCCAAAAAAAGAGAGGGAAAAGAACATTCAACAAAGAGGTGTGGCTCTCCTTGAATTCAAATGCTGGAATGAACAATTAGTTAGTGCTGGACAGATACATAGTCACAGAAACGTCCCTCCCAGTCACACAAACTACAGACAGCACGTGAGGTTGCAAATAAAACTCCAACAGTGATCGTTAAGACAAATTATCTCAGGGCCAAACCAAAACCTGATGTTATTAATACACATTGCAATTGTGTTAATGGCTCCTGGGAATTTCAGAAGCACCATAAGGAGACAGGTGGCTGTTCCGCAATATTGATCTCCACATAATCCATTGTTTTAGTCTACGTCAGACTGCTACTTCCTATCACATCCAGGGTACAAGGCAGCACTTTATATATTTAAAGTGAACACAGGGACAGGTCTATTCTATTCAATTCTTTTACCTTTTAGAGATTACTTAACTGCCAACAGCTTTCATTAAAGGCCCCCATGATCTTTGAAAGGGAAAAAATGTCCTAAGAGGCTAAGGCCAGCTGAGAAATGTATTTACTGTTTGCCTTAGGTAAGTGTGATTCCAGATCATAGCTCATACCTTTTTCCCCCCACTGAAAAAGCTTAAATAAAAAGGTTAGAAAATATACCAGCCTTTTTCTTGTTTTGCCTCAGGATATTCCTGAGTTCCTTCTGTCTTACTCAGAAGTGCTTACTGATTTCTAGGAATTTAATTTTAATCTCCATCCCTTGCAGAAGATAAAGGATTGCCTGACATAGTGATTTGTATCTTTGTTGGGTTTTATTTTGCTTCACTAAGATGATGGTTTAAAAAGAGACGTGATATTGGTCAGTTTCCATAAGTTTGATGTTTACAAAGGTTGCAAGCACTGAGACTTTTCTTTTTTCTTTTTTTAGGATAATGGCCATATCTCCTTCGTTTCTATATACAGTACAGAAGTTAAATGTACTGGCTGTTGTATCTTACTTCAGCACTGGTGACAAGACAGCATCCACCACCATAACTGAGGTTACCAGGAAAGTTGAGGAGAGTGCAGAAGAGGCCGTGTGGCACACACAGCTTGCTTCCCTCCAATACAGTATTTTAATTCCACTCTCTGCTCTTCACGAGGTAATAAGCGCTCTTTGCCTAGTGATAGAGCTGGGCCTTTTAATTTCTTGCTTGAAACAAGACATGCTAACCTCAACTCCATTCATTTGCACCCCAACTTGTAGGCAAGGGTGACTCACAACTGGAGGGTGAAATTTTGGGATGATGCACCCTCGTCCCACTTCCTAAACCATCCTTACTTAATAAGCAATTACAGTATACATTGTCTAACCAATTCTAATTTAGAGTGACCTTCCCAGGGTTTTCTAGGTATAAAGTATGCAAGTGGTTTGTTTACCTGTCCCTCTTTCTGGTGGCACTCCGGGACCATGCCTCTTAACCAGGTCTGGCCAGATGGCAGAGTGTGCAACTCCAATTGGTTTGGGTGATCGTGGCTGGCTTCCCTCCTGGGAGGCCCTGTAAAGATTCAAACTCCCAGCTCCCGGGTCCCACTGAACTATCCAGCTCTAACTCTTAAATAGGTCACTGATTTACTGGTGCTCGCGGGGTTTGTGGTCAGACTATAATCCTTATTACCAACAGGAAATACATGAGGATATACTATAGACCCTGCCTGAGATCGTGAGGAGTTTATGTCCCCGTATCTATGTGTCTCTTGTCCATATTCTGTGAGATTTTCTGGAGTCCAGCAGCAGTGTTAGAGGAATGTCTGGACGCATTCCGAAATGCTGGGCCTTGTGGCCAGACCCCCACCCATTCTCAAGAACAGCAAGAGAATATGTGAAAGGAATTTTTGAATGTATTCCCCCCCCCCCTTGGTTTATGGGATTATAGAAGACGAAAGTCTGTTTTGTCAGGAAAGGGTATGTTATAAATGTGTACCACCTCCTCTGAACAACGCTTGGTCTTCGCATCAACTTGCTCTAAACCCATCTTCATTTTCTCTGAAGATTCTGCTTTGCCACAGATGTTGAAAGATGTCTCCACAGTACTGCTATTTTTTAATGCAATCCTGTGATAGTTGCATCAAATGTGGGTGTATTTCACACATGAGGTCAGCAAGTGCCAAGTCATTTTTAATGGTTTGTTCTTATGTACCACCTTCTGCATATGAAATATACAAGCAAGATGGACTCACTCTGCAGGTGAAAAGTGAGAATTATGGCACATATAGCACACTTTCTAAAATACTCATTAACATATGTACATTTTGCATTTACAAAGTGGTTCTTGCATACAAACCATAGTACTATCTCCCAACTGGGAAGGCCCCTGTACACATTTTGATGTGGAAAATCAATGCTTGCCATTGACTGTGTAATTTTCAGGAAGCTGTAGTTATCCAGTACTAGGCTGAAGGCACTTGTATAACACACACTTGCAAATATGCCTGTTTGCTCCTGTGTACTGCACACTTGCATGTCAATGTGGCACTTTTAAAAGGCATATCTTAAAACTGTAACACTTTAAGTGAACCTAAAGAATCTGCACTCAAATCTTCCAGGCTCAAGTACAAATCTCTATGTCCTTTAGGCATCATTAACTGTCTGACTACCTTAGGCAGCAATAAGGCTCAGATAACATCTGGATGAAGTTTGCCATCTGTCATCCTTTCCATTACACATAATATAGTTAGGTTCTTATTATTACCATTATCTGATGTCTCACTTAAGCAACAGAGAGGTCCCTGCTCAAAAGAGTTTACCATCTAAATAGGAGATAAGGACTATGTGCCTTACTGATGTAATTGAACTGCATCTTCTATCATCCTTCACTGTTAGTTATGCTGGCTATGGCAGACAACAGCTGCAATCCAACAAAATTGAAAGGGCCACATTTCCCCCATTCCTGATCCAAACTGAGAGTCAAACAAGATGAGATGCTCAGCTTGCATTTACAAGTGGCAAAATACATCTGCTTATCATAACGTAGGTTCTTCCGAACTCTGTCTCTTGCAAATTCATTTGCATTGCTCTCTGATTGGTCATTGGAAGGCAAACTTGGGCTTACTTTTCAAGTCTGGTTGGTCAGGCATGCAGTTCTCATGAAATCCCATTGCTTGAGGACAAATGTGCCATCATTTTCTAAATACAAGTTGAGTATTTGTCTAGTTTGACCTTAAGAGAGGTGACAGGAGAAGAGGGGAGAAAGCAGCAGCAGGTCCTAGCTGCTATTTCCATGTGCCTAGTGAGCACTCTCTCATCCCTTCTTTTCCTCCTCTCTGTCTCCTCATCATCATCCTGCCACCCCCCTCCAAATAACTAAACCAACCGAAAGTCTGAGCCAGCTGCAGCTGGAGCTGCTTGATAGAGCAAACAGCAACAAACAAAAGCAAGATATCACTGCTGCCAAGTACAGAGCAGCTGGAATCTTGGCTGTTTGATGGGCAGTTAGGACACTGGATGTTAAGGGAGGCAGAACTTTAATGGAATGAGCTCTTGTCCCTTTTGAAGGAAACGATCTAGCCAGGCTCTGATGGAATAAGTTCCTTATATGGGGATTCTAACAGTGGAATTTAGTCCCATGTACACATTCCTCTCACTTTTAGCACTGGTTAAGGCCCTCTCTCTTCTGCTAGTTCCTATCCATTTGTGGGGTTCTCAAATAATTTTCTCCTAAGAGGAACAATTTTAGCCCAGCTCACTTTGAGGTATGTGATTTCAGGATATGCTATGGGCTTCCTGACCGTTTATTGGGCATAGACCCAGGAATTACACACAGAGAGTGTGTGCATGAGAGAATTAGGGTGGAATAGTGACAAAGCAGGAAGAGCTGCCTGAAGGATGGAAGGGTCTTGAGGTGGGGAGTCCTCCCTCTCGACTGAGAAGACGCACTGAATGTACTTCTGCCGGCATCGTTTTTGTTTTTTACTTTTGCTTCACCGGTATATTTGTAAATAAAGCAAACAAACAGCAAAATAAAACAAAACGGCACCATCCCAGGGCTCCTTTTTTTTTGCCGCTCCAAAGAAACCTGGAGGGCATTGCTTGAAGAATGCATCACTGTTGTGGAAAGAGTGTGCATGATGCAGCCTTATAAATCTGCAGAGAAATAGGGGCCCGCCATCTTTGGGATCCCTCGCCCTCTCTGCCTCAGATCCTGCCAGAAGAGGCAAACTAGTAGATTAGATGTAGGGGAGGGTGATTAAAATCAGTGAGGCAGACTTTGGAACAGATGCTCTTTCTCCTTTGCCAGAGGTAAGAAAGCACCACAGTTTTTGAGCTGTTCTTTCTGACGGGACCTTGCGAGAGCGTCATGCCTCCTCAGACAAGGCAGCTTTTATTATCATGACAGACTAGTCCCCTCTGTGCAAAGCCAGTGCTTGGTGATGCATTAATAACAAATGTTAGAAATTAATCAGAGACTAATGGCAAGATGGGAATAATTTGGAGCCGCAGCTGCACTCAGGGAGTCGGTAGCACTGTCATTTTAAGTAGCTGCCTCAACATGGCGGAAAAGATACAAAGTCTTAATTGCATCCGTCTGTCATCTCTGCAGGCCTGTGCTCCATGACAGGCCACAAGTAAAGATGACTATCATGCTACCTACTGTTTGGCTGAAACCCCATATGGTTCTGGTATATGTAGCAAACCGTAAGCTCTGGAGGAAAAGCTGTTGAAAAACTGACAGTTAGGAAGTAACTGCTGAGATGAACTCAAGGGCTAGTGTCACCATGTTTTGAAGGCCATTGTTTCCCTCTGTTAACCACCAGAGATCTCATCATCCAAAGTCCACTTAATATCAGAGGACAATTGTGGACAATTTGCAATCTAAAGTATGTTTACTCAGAGTCGAAGCCCGTGGATTAAAATATGAAGTTACTTTCTCATCAGGATGTTATGATTTCAGCCCTATTAAAAGTACATACACCCAGCACACTAAACACAGATTCAAAATTGACATATTCCCAGTTCATTGTGTTTGTTTTATCTCAGACCCCAAAAATGAAGTTTTCTGCTTCCTTTTAATGGATAGAGAACTGGCTCCATAAGAAGTAGAAAGCATTTTTTTCAGGACTATGGGTAGATATTTGTGTTTAAATCAGAGCATCTGTTCATGAAAAGGCAACGCTATTTGAAGAAGGGGGGAAAAAATAAATATCAAAGAAAATTGGAAATCTCATTTTAGATGCTCACTGGGTAGAAAGCTTAGGTATCCATCAGCAAGAAGGAAGATACACATAACCAAAAAGGGCATAAAGGAGGACACCAATTTGCTTAAAAGTGCAGTGTTAATTTACAAGTACAGATGCAACATTAGAAATTATTCTTGTCAATTAAACAGACTTACACTACATGTCACTGAAATGGGGAAGACTGTGAGCAGCTGACCTGTGTGAGCCAGCTAAGTTTGCTGCCTCCATGCGAACTGTGGATGGGCAACTTCAAAGAGCCTGGTCTTTGTCCTTATGGTTCTGTATCTTCAACCCTCACACATGAGGATTGGGGGGCAGGGATGGGGAGACAACTCTTCTACCGAGTGTGAGAGTGGCTTGTGGTTGGAATGGGCAGGCACCCCCCACAAAATTTCAGAGTGCCATTTCCCCCCATCCCTGTCCACAAACTTCCCTAACTAAGAGTATGAGGGTAATTTCTGACCCAAAGAATATTCCAAGATCTATTGAGGATTAGAAGATGGGTTAGGGATACAGTTTGATTTAAATGTACATATCCTTGTGTTTTCTGAGCCCACTAAATATTCCAGTCTCCCCTCTGAATTGGCCAACCTAATTCCTGTTGGATCATCATCATGTTAGAACTGCAGAGCTGAATGGGACCCTATGGACCAAGTCCAGCTCCTGTCAAGGAGGCACAGTGGGGAACTGAACCCCCATCACCGTGCTGTCCTGCAGATTATGTCGCTTTTGTTTCTCAGCATCATAGCTCACAGAAAAATTGCACGGGGTATAATTTTTTTGACCCTTTGCCTTACACTGGCTATGACAATATCTCCTTTGCAGATCTAGTTTTAGGTGGATTCTTGAACAAAAGTTGACTCTGGGGGGCTAAAAAAGAGGGTCCCCCTTAAAAAGAGGATAACCCTTTACGAAGACGGCATGTGGCTGCCCACTCCTGGGTTTGTCATTCAGGATCCTGAAGGGCATAGAGTCCAATCTAGAAAGAAAGAGGTCCTTCAGCAGTAACTGAGAAATATGAGAGCAACATTAAAAATGGCTTCTTTACCAAACATACAAAACCACCACAAAAACTGTTTACCCTTCAAACATCCTGAATATTTTTTTGTTTTGGCAAAGGGCACATGGAGGATGTTTGTAGCTTTAGCAGGAGTGTTTTAAGGTGTGTCATACTGCTTTTTCTATAAATATAAGACAATGTGATTTCCCCCCTCTCTCAAGGTCCAAGGTTATTGTAAATGTAACAAAGTACTTTTTCCACCCCTGTTGTTTATGCACACAAAATGTCTTGGGCTGACAGCTTTGTCTTTAAGAGTACACTTCGTATGTCATAAAGCATCGTAAGTATCAGCTTATCTTCGTTTATGAACAAATACTGTGGCTGTTAACTGATCATGGGAAACTGTGTTTCGTCTAATTACAAACCAAGGACACTCTGGCCTAGATAGGTATCCCTGCAACTGGAAAAAAGCCAAAAGTTACTGCTTAATTAGAGGTGAGATAACACGGAATGTAGGCCTCAAGTGAGTTTGAAAATGTTATTTTTGGACTATAAATCCCCAGAAGTCCCTGGTAGTATTCCTATGCTGGTTGAGGGGTTCTGGGAGTCATAATCCAAAGAAGTGATTTTACCATGGTCTTTATAAAGAACATACAAAAAGCCTTGCTAGGTGATATCAAAGGTACATAAAATCCAGCATCCTGCTTTCCTCGGTTCCCAATCATATCTCCCCAGAAAGGCTATAAGCAGAACATGAAGGTAACTATTTCCTCCTCTTGCATCAGATATCTTAAAATAGGGGAAAGAATTGTGGAAGAATTGTTAATGTATGGAGGAATTACAGGAAGAGTAAAAACTAGGCAAATTTAAGTAGCAAAGGCCCACCAAGAACAATGTGATTGAAAAATGGTTGATTTAAATATTGACTTAAGCCAAACCAAAAGTCCTTTGGTTAAACTTTAGTTGATTAGGATAGCTGGTTACACAGCTCTTCTGACAGCAGTGACTGTGTTTTACAGAATATTTACATTTGTAGCCAGTGTCCTCACTTACTAATTTAGATTGTTAAATCTAAATCATGGCCATTCCACTGTCAAGTGGCCAAAAAGAGCAATAAAGTTCAAATAAAGTAATGTAACATATAAAAAGATAAAGTAAAAAGAAAGACCAGAGTTGCAACTAGCCTGTCCTCCCTTTGAAAAGAGAAGCAGAGGCTGATATCAGACATCAGGAAGTCCGTCTCTTCACTTCCCACCAGTCATGTTTGAGATGTTTGTGGGACAGAATAGAAGATCTTTCTTGAAGATCTTGAAAGCAAGCCAGGCTCATATGAACAAATAGGGATGAAAACTGTCTTTCAGCTAACCTGGCTTTAATACGAAAATGTAACAATAAGCAGCATGGCTGTTTCAGCTCTCTCTCTCTCTTTGTGTGTGTGTGTGTGTGTGTGTGTGTGTGTGTGTGTGTGTGTGTGTGTGTGTGTGTGTGTGTGTGTGTGTGTGTGTGAGAGAGAGAGAGAGAGAGAGAGAGAGAGAGAGAGAGAGAGAGAGAGAGAGAGAGGGAGAAAGAGAGAGAGAGAGAGAGATTATTTTGCAAAAATAAGCAAAACGAAAAGGAAAAAGTCTTCTGGCATTGTGAAGACGAATGCCAAAATCCTGTTAACACAAACTGTGTGCACAAGTACAATAACACAGCATTTTCCTTCCATGCAGACTGTTCTTTGAGCAACTGGTTGTACATACAGTCATCTGAAAGATAAAGGATAAAATAATTGCCCCTTTATGGCCAAGATATAGAACAGGATTCTGGCCTAACAAATTGCACTTGGGATATGCTTTCATGGATTAAGACCCAGGTTATTAAATGTCAGTATCAGACTTGCAAACCAGCTGAAAGTCTGTCTAAGGTGTGATGGCAGTTATGGTCTTGGGAGCTGCCCAGCCCTATCCTCTTTATTCAGAAAGCTCTCCAGATGCTATTTGGACTGTGTACTGTAATTTGGACTCTGGTCTCAATGCTACTTTTAATAATAATAACAACAGAGCTAAACACTATGTATTAAACATAATACATATTTTGATGCTGGGCTAACCCATGTAGGTTTGTGTTGTAAAGCATTTTAAAATGGATTAATCTAACAAGTTAATCAGCGGAAATCTGTAACCCTAAAACAAATGAATGAAAATGAAAAAGTGAAATTCTGAAGAAAGAAAATGCTCTGCATCTAGACTGGCCCAGCCTAAAGATTACTTGTTTTTGCTGCCTATAATGGTATTGCAAAGGCATGGGGGGTAGGGGAGAAAACAGACATCTCCCTCTCTGTCTTTTCTGTTTAATGATATTTCACAGCACCTGTAAGATACAGCAGGCATTAAGTTATCTAGTTCATGGATGAGAAAACAGAACTAGAGTAAATTAATGATATACCCAAGTCCACAGGGAGTGTCAGAGGTGGAATTTATAATCATAATTCCCTGAAGCTTCATATTATATTAAGAAGATGAGTTTACACTTCATGCTACTTCCCCCTCCATAAACATATACGTCATCAGTTATCCATTCTCCTGATGTTCAAGATGCTCACTGACAGTGCTGGACAGTGCCAGCCCCTTTGGGCCAGAAAACACACTGGAGAAGTATCTGCTTATGTAAAGATTTTCAAAGAGAGGACTTTGGAAGTAAACCTCCCAAGGCAGAGACTGCAACTACTCATTCTGCATCACCTTCTCACAAACAGCACACCCCATCATGCTATACCTTAAGCTAACACACAGCTCTACACCATAGATGTGTGATGCAATTCTCTGTACACCCACCCTCCCATAGGCATTTTCTATGACTGAAGAGAATTGCACTATCCCTTTGTAGACAAAGGCCAGAATCCTGTTGCTTTGAATAGTAAATCACACTATTGTAGGTCCATTGAATCAATGTGGATTTAGTGAGTCAACTCCTCCATAAGTTCCATTGATTAAAATGGGCTTATCCTAATTGCAACATTATGCTAAGTAGTTAGGGCTGCAGTTAGATTAGGCCCATTTGACTCATTTAAGTCAATGGGATTTATGGAGGAGTTGACTCGCCATATCTGCATTGATTCAATGGGCCTAGTCTACTGCAATTTATTACACTAAACAACAGTGGCATTTGGGCCATTGTCTCTCTGTGTACATTGGATCCAGCTGGTTGATCACCAGCGTATTTAAGAAAGTGTGGGACACCTTTTGTAAGTCATAGAAATCATGTACTTGATTCTATTTTCACAACAGTGTGCCCTGGGATGAGGCTGTTTGAAAGACCATATACTCCTTTATGAGCAGGGATAGGGACTTGAGTTGCAGCACTCGCTCTCAAGGTGTATTTAAGTTGCACTGGTGACTCAACTTGGAATTAATTCTCCCCCCCCCCATGACTCAGACTTGACTTGCAACTCAGAACCCAAAGACTCCCTCCTTTTTTTGTGGGGAAAAAAACTTGTTTTAAATAGGTACTCAGACCTGTGGATTAGGTCTCAGGACTTGGTACCAAAGACTGAGACTTTGACTTGGGACTCTGACTTGCCAACAACCCTCCTTATGAGCCTATTTGAGTTTTAAGATCTTTGGAGGAAATCTTGGCCCTGTTACCCTGAAGGTACAGTTAGCAAGGAGATGGCCCCTTTAGTGGCTCCACCCAGGCTGTCAAGAAGACTTGCGTGCCCCCCTGGGTTTTTGCTGAAGGTGTTTAAATTGATTGGGTCAGCAGTAGCTTTTCATTGTGTTCTAGTCCTTTCTTAATTATATTTGTTTGCTTTCTTTTTTTAACCACTCTTAGACCCACTGAGTGCCATTTGTGGGTGGACATTGAGGTATATGTGTAAATAACAATTAAACAAACAGGTCTTCAACTTTCCCCCTTCATATGTGACTACGTTATTTTACCATAATATAGTTAGCCTAAGTAGATGAGAGTAAAGATGGGGAAAATTTACAGAATGCATCTTGTTTAGTCATGTATTTGATCCTAATTTCACAACTATATGCCCTGGGATGATATCTTATGGTGGCCACACATTCTTCTTCATTTAGGACAATCATCTATTTGAAGGGCTGTCAGAGGATATCCAGGCCTCTGTTTGAAACACTATCCTGCCCAAATCCAGATAAACAAGAACATATATCTGAACTGTCTGCAGATAAAGAGCTGTAAGAAGGGAGACCAGGATCTTTGATGTTTCTTCTCAAAACATTGGGAGAGCAGACTGAGCAGCTTCAGGAGCCATGTGGCCACTGTCTTTCTATCAAGAAGAGATGCGTTTTATTTCTGTTCAAGTTGTAATAGTTATTTCTAATTTTGCATGCATATATACATACAAATTAGCATAGATACAAATCTGTGTCCTCATTTGTCCCCTGCCCCATGGTGCTGGATTTCCCCTTTGGGGGCAGTGTGTAAATGGACAATCAACATATAACGGGCAAAAGGATTTTTGCATTCTATTGGCAGAAAATCTTAAACATCACCCAAAACGAGGACATGCATCACCAAAAAGGAGGACAGAAGGGAAGACATATGGCCAGCCTATTCAGAACCATGTCCTTGCAGAAAAATCTGTATGCCTCACCTCTCCACTATGAAATGGAGAAAAGAGGGATAGATGGGGGAATGTTATGCGGGCAGCGCAGGGCAGGCTTTTGAGCATCAGTGTCTCAAACCTTTAGACCAACCCTGATCATCTTCTCATTGATTCCAATGGGAGCAAAATGGTTAAAGAAAACCTGTTGGAGGAAAAGCAGCCACCAGCCAATGCTGCTCTTCCCTCATTTCAGCCCTGCAGGTGGGCTCTCTGGAAATATCGGAGTGCTTGATCCTGCCTGACACTGGAACAGATTTGAAGGAAAGTGTCAATAAGGTGCAAAAAGAAGGAAAACAAATGCACCATCTAGACACATGTCACCAACCTGGGCAACCCCAAAATAGATTGGGCTCAGCATAGTATTGCGTCACCCCCTCCCTTGCAAAGGAAAACAGTTGGATTTATTCTGTCTGGAATTCAAACTATGACCCATTCCTAATGACATCATCAAGAGCAGGACAGGCTCCATTCCATTCCCATCCACCCCCCACATCCTATCCCAAAGTCCTGGTGTCTGTTAGGGTTGCCATTGCTACAGCAGCAAAAGGAGGACAAGCATGAAAAGCAGCACCAAAAAGAATTATACCCATCACCAAAATAGAGGGAAAGTTTAGCCTTAAATTTGGATATGGTAATTTAATCTAACATATGCAAATACAGTCATACTTAATATAAGTTAATGTACATATTGTATAACTCAGCACAATGAAGAAGGCCAAGCACCCATGCTGGGAGTAAGATCAGGTATAATGTAAATAAATAAAAAAACATAATGCTTAACAATGCACTGCAATTTATCTTAGATTTTCTACAGTTCACTGAACATGAATATGTGTGAAAAGTAAGTGGTGCCTCACATGAGTGCACCGTAGAACGACGAATCCGCACAATGGGGCCATTCTAGCGATCGCAAATGCGATCGCACACCGACGGCCCCTATGGCTCAAAATCGCAGAGCAAAGGTTGGTAAGCAGTTCGCTTACCGACCTTCGCTTTGCGACCCGCCGATCAGCTGTTCGGCGGCTTCAAAATGGCCGCCGGAAGCCCCAAAATGGCCACGCGCAGCATTTTCGCGCCATCGTTAAGTGAGGGGAGGGCGCAAAAATGGCTGCCGGCCGTCGGAGAAACATCGCTGTACGGTGAGTAAAGCTGCTATTGGAACGCATTAAACTAAGTTTAATGATTTCCAATGGCTTTTTTTGATCCGTACAGCGATGTTTTCACACAGCGAGGGTTAATCCGGAACGGATTAACCTCGCTGTGCGAGGCACCACTGTATATCTATTGTTGATTGTGGTGCTGTAAATCTTTGCAAAAATAAAGGGATAATAATAAGTAAATAATTATGTGAAATAAAAGTAAAATTTAGGTAAGCTGCTGACCATCTGTTCCTGAACTGCTACTGCACACGTTCTTTAAGTATTTACATGATAACATCGGCCTTTGACTTTACATTGCTGTACAAATTCAAAGTTAAAGATGTGTTTAAAATCTGATCGTATTTACCTAATGTGATCACTCATTACATAGTCTACCTACAGACAGCAACATGTGCCCATCACTTCCTTTGAAAGGAAATGTTATCTGTCCTTCCTGTCTTTTTGTTCCAGATACCACCACCCACCATTGCCCAAACCAACCCCACCTGCTGATGCTGCGAGAGAACACTTTCAGGAGGAGACAGGCCATGGAAGAACAGGCCAACTAGGGCAGCTGTGGATACTGTGGCAGGTTGTTTTTGAACTGCATAAGTGCCTGCTTTTTGAGGGGTAATAATCCATATCTTCAGTCCCAAGCCATGGTGAGAGACCACTTCTTCCATCATACTTTGGCCTTAAAGATCTGACTGCACAGCAGCTGCTGATCCAAAGGTGTCTAGGCAACAGGCAGTGATTCAGAGTGACCTGCTCCTATTGCAGCCGCTGCCATTACTGCTGTTGCCACAGTCATTTATGCTACCCTCCTTCTTCTTCCTTGCCCTCCTCCTTTAAGTGCTCCTGATGAAGGGGAGGCCAAGAACTGAAATGGAGAATGGTCCAGTCAAAGGCCAGACCAATAGTCATACCACTGGTCTTTATGAATCCTGGAACTGGTAGCCACTAAAGAGGCAGTAAGCCCTCCCTGTCTCTTTTTCTGACTCTGGAGATGATGAGAGCAAGGAGTGACAGAAGAAAACTTGCCGGAGGCCTCCTTCTCTGGCCCCTGTTGGAAAGTGACACGTTCCAGGTTGCTGAGTCTTCGGTATGGATGCCAGGCGTCCTGGAAACTCTTAATGACTTGCTAAAATGATAGCACAAGTGTGAATAGGTGAAGCCAAAGTACAGAACATGTCTGCAATATATTCAGATGTAAGACAGATGGCAGGGAGAATTTATATGGTTAGAAAGATGAGTCTACACAGAGAAAAAGGTGTTAATAAATATGAGATTCTGCCATGAAGTAAAAAAAATGTTGATCTTACTGCCAGATGCACATGCATTATCTAATCCCCAAAATTCAAAAATCTAGGCAATCTTTTATTTATTATTTTTAAAAGTAAAGCAAAAAAAAAAAAAAAAGCAAAGCGTGCTGCTTATATACCGCCCCATAGCGCTTCAAGCACTCTCTGGGCGGTTTACAAGTTAATTATGCAGGCTACACATTGCCCCCCCAGCAAGCTGGGTACTCATTTTACCAACCTTGGAAGGATAGAAGGCTGAGTCAACCTTGAGCCGGCTACCTGGGATTGAACCCCAGGTCGTGAGCACAGTTTTGGCTGCAGTACAGCGGTTTAACCACTGCGCCACGAGTGAAGCTAAGATGAGGATTCCACACTCTCCTTTTTTCCCCTATTTAAATCCAGTGGCCCTTTATAAACAGACTATAAATTGGCCTATAGTTAGTATGTAAATAGCTATACCTTGTAGTAAATTGTAGGTAGCTTGGTGTGTTATGCAATGCCTAATTTGTTTTAGCAATGTGAGCCTGATGATATAACTAATTGCAATCGGAGTGCTGAAAATAATAAAGCCATATGTATAACTGCTGTGCATATTTCATAAATGAGACAGCAGTGCTATAAACTGTGAAATTAAGTACAGTACAGCTTCACAGAATAGGAGTGGGCTAATGTGCTAATGCCCTATGGTGTTTTTTTTCAAAAGGAAGCTGCCTCTTCCACCAACCTTCCTAGTAGATATTTACAAACGTCTATTGGATGTGAGCAGAAGGTTTTTTGCTGTTTGCTTAAGCACAAGAAGGAAATCTTCCTCCTTGGGCACCATAAATGAAGGGAAGCATAGACATTTTTCTTCTTGCTAGTTATACAGGCAGGCTGGTTTGGCTTCTGCTTTAGAAAGAACCATTTGTTTTGGTTCAGACTTCTATCCAGCAGTGCAGTATAGCAGTCAGAGGGAGACATATATATTCTATATGGGTAAAAGAAGTACATTCAAGACAGACCTCTTGTCCTGAGAGATACAGTACCTGTGGGTAAGCTCCTGCTACTTACCTGGGTTGCTCTTTACCAAAATCTTGGAATGGAAAGCCTGGCAGTTAAAAAAATCTCCAAAAACCCACAACTAGAAAAGAAAGACAATGAAATTCTGAATGGCAAGGAATTGACAGATTTGATATTTCAATAATCCAGAAAGACATCCAGAAGGAATTCAGGAAAATGGAGACGTAAAATTTTCTGATCACATCGGGGGAGAAACAGAGACTTGTGGTTAAAAAGAAGAAAGAAAAGGCAATTTTAAAGTTTTAAAGTCCAATTTGCAGCAGCAGCAACAACAGCAGCAACAACAAAACTAAAAAGGGGTGGGGGACCAAATGCAGCTCCTTTGGCAGGAAATATCATACAGTGGGGTCTTGACTTAAGAACGGCTTGAGTTAAGAACATTTTGACTTAAGAACCGCTCTCATAGGAAAATATTGACTTGACTTACATTCTTAGATTTGAGTTAAGAACTGAAAAAAAACCACGTGGGAGTCAGGGAAAGTGCAAAATTTGAACTTTCAGTTAACTGTTGGCCAGTGAAAAGGGTGCCTGTCTGCTTCCTCACTCCTCCCCGCGTTTAGAGAGTGGATTGGGAGACAGTCTTCAGACTGCCTGGTACTGTACTGCCTGGACTGTATTTTCTCTGCCTTCCCTGAACCTTTTTTGACCTAAGAAAAAAAAGAAACAAAATATCCCCCTCTAGTGGTCGAAGGTGGAATAGCAGCTTCCCATTAGTTTCTATGGACGGAAAAGAGCAGATACGGATCAAATGGTTTTCAATGCATTCCTATGGGAAATGCAGATTTGATCTGAGAACTTTTTGACTTGAGAACCACCTTCCAATACAGATTAAGTTCTCATGTCAAGACCCCACTGTACATCCAGAAATACGAGCACTGAAACCTTGACTTTTTATACCAGTCAATATAAAAAGTCAGGGATCTGAAGTATGTTCACACTTGCAGAATGGATAAGGATTGAATCAGAATAGGGATTGGTATATTTTAAACAGTTCATGCTTGTGAGGTAGAAAAACCCTCTACCAGCCAGGGAAATGAATTGATTTTAACAAACGTGCATGTGAATGGAAATGTATAAAATTATTTTACAAATGTCAGAACTGGTATAACTGGAATTATTTCAGCACATGTGATTGAGTCCTAGGTTTCATGTGAACCCTCCCAACAACTTATTTCCAAACCATTCAGGGTCTTAAAGTTATATATCAGCACTTTAAATTGAGGCCAGAAGCAGTCAGTAAGCAGTGCTGCCAATATAAAATTGGTAATATAAAATATGATCCTAATAGTCTCCAGAAGCATCTGAGCTACTACTTTCTGTATCAGTTGAAACCTCTGAACAGCTTGAAAGGCAGTCCCACATGAAGTGCATTGGAGTAATCTAGCCCGGTTGCAAGAAGGGCATGAGTAAATAAGGCAAGAGCAATGTCATTGGCATTTCAGTCTGAGCTGGTAAAATCCTAACCATCACTGCCACATAAGCATCCACTTCCTTAGAGGATGCTAGGTACAAGAGGGTGGTATCTGGAGGCAGATAACAGTTATTCCAATTAAGGTTGAGCATCCTCAAAAGTTCGAAGTCCCCCATTGCCCTAGCATTGCTATTATAGGAAAACAGGCTAAATAGCAGGTTGGATGGAGAAAAAATATGCCATCTGGTGTGATTCACACATCCAAATGGTATATCAGGGCTCAAGCAACTCCTTTCATTTGATTTTCCAGTATCCTATCCTGAAGTAGCTTAATAAGCAAGCCACTTCAGGATATCAGCAAATTGAACACTTCCTCTGCTCCTTCACAGAGGGGCAGGGGAAGTTATCCCCCCCCACCCGGGATTCTGGTATACCATTACTGATGTGCTATATCACTTATAATGACATTTAATAATATGTTTTCTTTGCTGTGTCTTAAAGGACTGGTTAAAAAACTGCCTGCAACTAAATACACAAGTATAAAAAATAGAGACAGGCACTTACAATGGTTCTGCAGTGCAGTGTGGAGTGCGGGCACCCCGGATTCCATGCCTTGCCTCCTCTCATGGACACGCTGTTGGAAGCAGCGCCTTGGGCTTCTCTGCCACGCTGCCTCCTCCTCTGAGTGGGTGCTCATGGGAGGAGGTGGGGTGCAGAATCTGGGGCACCCACACAACACCTCCAGGCTTGATCCTCTGAACCATGCTGAACTGCTGCACCGTGGTAAGTGCCCATCTGTAATAAGAAATTCAAAACAGAAGGAGCCTTGGCTACCATGAGGCTTGCTTTTAGTCCATTCCTAGCAATCACACATGCTGGAAACAGACCAAACCAGAATGATCCTACCTGCACCAAAAGGTAGAAGCCCCTGACAGGGGACAGAAAAGTGTGAGTAGAAATGCTCTGGGAACAGTTTGGTTCTTCCCCAGCATCATATGATTGCTGGAAAAAGGAGTGAACCAAACTGTCCCCTCAGCAGACCAAACAGCAGGACAAATGTCCGTCTGTTCACCCTCTCAGTCATTGCTCCTATTCCTTGGGATGATTTTGCAGATGATGTTTGCAAATATTTCTTTGTCACCTTTTGAAAAACATGTAAAGCCCATCTGTTTCTTCATGCCTGATGACAAGGCAGGGCAGAACCTGGAAAAAGGACTTTGCCAAATGGGGCATTCTGAGACACAGAGTCCAAAAATTAATTTCCCCAAACATAGAAAAGCAGAAGCTTGGAGGAGCTTAAGCCTGCTCTTTAATCTGTGCTTCCATAGTTACAATTTCATAATATCCAATTAGGTGGCAGCTTTCAAATGTCTGGTTTAATGGCAAGTTTTTTAAAGGGATATTTCATTTTATTGCCAGTTGCTCCACATGAAGGAGAAGCATGGCACAAATACTGCAACTAAATGATTTTAAAATTGCACACAAGGCCTTGCAACCATATGAGAGTGAGGGAGATTGTGCCTGGGCCTGTTTTACCTAGGTCTCTGTGCCTCATGGGTTATGTATTCTCTAGCACAATGGTTGGAAGGATTTGAAGGCAGGAAGCCAATGTTCACACTTTGACAATTTGGAAAGGATGATGCTCTTTTACTATTCTCAGATGGCCTGACTTCTCTCTATCTGATGAACCTGGGGAAAGCAATCTCCCCATTTTTGTACCCCTTGCACCCCCTAAGTAAATATTGGACTGAAAGGAATTCTGTGAGCAGATTGCCACTGAAACTACAATGAATCATTCTGGCTGCCAAAATGGCTGCCAAGATGGCAAGCTAGCAGGGCAGTGAGGATGGACAGATGGAATTTTTTTTTTGGCAGCATGTTGGAGGTTTTGTTTTTTTAAAGTGTCCATTAGAAGCACAATGTTGACAAAAATGGTGAGGTACAAATTAGGTTAAAGGCTTTTTTTGAAGCATCTGAAGTTGGCCAGACTTTAATTTTTGTAGTTTTGTTTAACAAAAGCAAACAGTACAGCTGAAGCCCCTGTGAGAGAGTTATCACTGATTGCACAGGGATGTATCTAAATTGTGGATTTGTCTTTATAACAGGAGGGAGGGATGTGACTTATTACCCAGAACATAATTTTTTTTGGTAAGTAGTATGGCTGAACAGGTTTGAGAAATATTGGTCTCCAGCAAGCGGCAACTTGCAAGGACAGCTTTTTTTCCTGAAACATAAAATTAATCTAATAGAAAAGGAAGAGGACACCGAGCCAGTTCAAAGCAACAGGAGCATGAGAACTGAGGCTGATTCCTCACTTACAAGAGATTCACAATTTGCTTGTATTTCAAATAACCACATTCCCCAGCATGCTGGAAACTTATTCTTGTAATTTTCTTCAAATGCAGGTGGAAAGTATCCAGAAGAAAATAATGGACAAATTCTTGTTGTGCTGAGGTGGCACCTGTACTAATTGCAATAGTGCCAAGTGCTATCCACAAAGCTCTTCTGCTGATGTATTGTGCAATTGGGCATGCCAGGGATGTGCGACCAAATGCACAACTGAATTGTTTAATTCCTTGTTGCTGAATGTAACACCTGGCACATTTATACTGCTGTAACTTTACTTTATGCCAGCATGAACAGAATTATGCTCTAGGTTTTACTCAGGTTGGTTACCAGGTGGCCCCATCTTTAAGCTGATCAGACCAACAGCATCCCATTCCTTGAAATTTCAGGGCTAAGACCTAAGACGGAGGGATCTAACTAAAATTTGGCTAAACAGAAAATGTGTAAGCTGCATAGTGCCAGGGCACCCACAGAGGAAGGCAATGGTGAACTACTACTGAGTTCTCTCTACCTAGAAAATCCTGGAAAGGATCACCATAAATCAGGATCGATTTGATGGCATGCAATTATTTTTACAGAGAATAAGGTAAGCTGAGGTCATCATAGCACTTCTGCCACTGGCATGCATTAATTGGTGCTTTCTATTTGTGGCTAATGTGGGTATGTTATCAGGTTGTGGCATGGTGATTAACAGCTGGTGACAGGGCTACAGGTGACTGACAGTTAAAATGGCTGCATTACAACTTTCTGTCACCTTTCTGTTTCTGGGAGTGTGTAAGATCTCAATTATGTTATGGTAGCGTCTGCCCTCTTGTAGTGGGCACGCAGTCCACTGTGTGTTTATGGGACAGTCCATTTTGTCTAATGCTTCTCATCACAACTCTGGGATGAAAAGGGCTTTGACTTCAGGTCTGCCCTGCTTTAATGTCCAGGTTTTGCTACCATTCTATCTCCTGGAAAGTTATAGAACAAAGATGGCGTACTTACACAATGGATGCATGGAGAAACAAGGAAGCTGAGAAAGAAACTGAATATGCTGAAAAAATTCATCTGTACAGATTAAAAATATAACAGTAATAACAACACTGAGTTAATACTTCAAAGGTCATTGGTACTGTACTTGGTTTAAGATTTCTGCACAGCCACACATCTGTAATCGATACTAGTCCCATTACTTTGATCTTATGACTTATGATAAACCAAAAAGGGTAAATACAAGCACCAAAAAGGAGCAAACCCCCCACCCTCACCAGATTTGCATACTATTTGCATACAATAAAATACTTTTCTATACAACTTTTGAACGAAGCACTATACTGCTGCAACACATCTCACTAGTTCAGCGGGTAAACTGCACTCCTACCTTAGCGTCCAAATCTTAAGCCCTAATGGACGACATCTAGGGTCTGGTTCTCCCTTTTTATTTTTAAACTGGATTTAGACTGGTTTTCAAATAGAGGGTGACTTCAAATAGAGGACTGTTCTCTGTAAAGTAGGTCACGTGGCCACCTGACACAACTTAGGCCTTAATACTCAATATAAACAAGTCAAAGGAATGGCCTGGAGGAACATTCCTGACATACTTCCTCCCTATTACAAAATGTTTATTCTTCCTGTCAGGCTATGCTATGTGTGCCTAGCCCTTTTAAAGCCATATGAAGCAGAATTTGGTCTTATGCATTCCCCTAGCCTCCTGTTTAGAATGCCAAAACAGCAGTTAAAAATAATTTATTTAGGCCATGCTGTTTTCCATAAAAGCAGCATGTTTAAAATTTCTTAGTTTCCTTATCATTTCTGGGTTGCCGTGAGACCCACATTTTGAATAATTAACTCTTAGCAAGTTTATACTGTTGAGCTGCATGAGCGTGGCTACAATACCCAAATATGGTTCCTCGTGTCTGCATAACACACAGATGTGACCTGCATATATTTTTGATTCATCCATGTGGAATTTGTGCAAACTTGAAATGTCCCTGAGGGGAAGTGGCTGCGTGGAGCATCTCCAAAGAAGGCGAATAATGAGCTTGTCACCAGTATGACCTGGCTCTACCATTAAGGCAGAGAGAGGTGGCTTCCTCTGGCAGCTCATTTGGGGTCTCATGAAAAGAAGCAGGGGGTTGTTGATTTCAATTTATGGTAGTTCTACCTTTGCTGCCAGGAAGGTGCTTGTGGAATTCACTGCCCCATGGGCCAAAATGTACACAAAGGGTAAGTGGCTGACTTTGGTGGGGTTGGGGTGCCATGAGGTGTTTTGCCTCAGGCAGTTAAAATATTTGGGCTGCTGTGCTGCTGGACATTACCTTCTTGTGACCGGGGACTTTCAGGAGTCAAGAGATCTTTCTCCATAAGTAGAGATGTGAAAATCAGTCTTGTTCTTGCAGAGTTTCTCATTTTCTCAACAGCATTCTTATTCAGTCCCATTTCCATGCCAGTCTGCAGGATTTTTCCCCATTACACTTAAATTTACACACACACACACACACACACACACACACACACACACACACACACACACACACACACACACACACACACACATTCTGTGCATTTTTTTCAAACATCTGCATACTTTTAACATGTATGTTCATGCACGTTTACACACAGTGGCTGAAATCTTTAGTGGCTGAATTTCTTTAGTGGAAATAGAGTAACTTCATTTTAAGTAATGGAAATTACAGACAACTTACCAAATCACAGCTAATTCAATGGGCCGATTCTAGTGTGCAACAAGATTTCAGACATTAGTACACAATTTTAGCTGCACATGTTTAACTCTGTCCACATGTCCGAACTCCTCAGGCTTACATTCATTCAGCAGACCTACATTCAGCTACAGTGCCCCTGGATGATGCATCTTCCTCAGCACATTCTTCCTGCTACCAACCCTGCATTCTGTTCCTTTTCAGATTCCTCTGCCTGAATCCCTGCTCTAGACACGTAAGTTCTAACCAAACGTTTATTTTTCATTTTATTAGATAATGATTTAGCCACTTCGTACTTTCAGTGGAGAATAACTGAAAGAGATGCCTGTGACATCATGCAGTATACACCTTATTTTAAAAAATAGCAGCTTAGGCTACAGTCTTACACTCTCTTATCTGGGGACAAGTCCTGTTTAATTCAATTTTGCTGACTTCTGTGTGACATGTGTAATATTTATACTATCAACACTCTTTGAGAGTTTTTACAATAGGCATTGTAACAATCCCTTCCACACACACTGCTGGATGCTGGAAGCACTTAATCATGGTCTTATCTTCATGAGCAGTTTGGAACAGGAAAGAGTCCTGCTTCCAGGAGAATGTTCTGCTTTCTGTATTGTTTGGTTTCATATCATTAATGAAGTTTGAGGGGGGCTATAAGGCCATCGATCCCCTGCTCAGTGCAGGAATCCAAATTAAAATGCATGTGGCAGATGGCTGCCTAGCTTTCTCTTTAATGCCTCCAGTGTTGGAGAGCTCACTCCACCCCAAGCTAATTGGTTCCATTGTTCTGTTACTCTAACAGTTACGCCTTTTTCCCTAACAGGAAGTTTATCACTCAGAAATCTGACTTCCTGTAACTTAAATGCATTATCACATACACTCTGGAATGACTGAGAACTGACTCTGCCTGCCCCTCTTCTCCATGCCAGCCTTTCAAGTATTTGAAGAGTGCTATCCTATCTTCCCCTGTCTTCTTTTCTTAAGACTAAACATGGCCAGTTTTTCCCATCTTTGTTCTCCAGGTACATTCAGCAGGAGATCAGCACAATGAAAGCACAAGCATGTGGGGAGGGCTGTCTGTCCCTAGATTCAGCCCTCCCTGGAACTGGCGGAGTTTAGGAGTTGTATGTCTTTTACAGTGGCTGCCCCCCAATTCCTCCCCTAGAAGGAGCCAATTTCTGCTGGTCCCAACATATAACTAAGGCCCTTTGGAAGAGAAACCTCTGTTTAGAGTTTGAGGGGGGGAGGAAATAATATTCCTTTGCTACAAGTCGTAGAATCACTTAGCTACCATGTCCATTAATGATTAAAATCTTTAATTAAAGTATTTAATGTTGCATATAATAAGATTTTCCTTATTAGAGCATTACATTTTTTAGTCTACAATATTCTCATTGATTATGTAGAAATATTTTTTGTCTGTGTGCATGTGCTAATAAGCTAGGGCCAAATCCAATTCTCAGTTTCAACAACAATAGACCCACTGAATCAATGGAATTTACATAAGTGTTGACTTAACAATTCAACAATTCAGCAAATAGTTTCTTTTCCATACGAATGCACAAACAGAAGCTGACTGACACAGTAGAAGTGGGGAGGCAATGGATTCTGTTACAGTATATCTAATCACATATTTGCTGCAATTTCTAAAAAAAAATCTGTAAAGAACCAATGACTAGGTTGGCTGGGGGATTCTGGGAGCTGCAGTCCAAAAATTGTAACTGTTCCTAGCTTGCTGCAATATCCAACTTGGGCTCTGAGAGCTAGCAGGTCCTGACAAGTAGATAGCAGAAATGAGACCAATGTGCTGATGTAGCAGCTAGGTCCATAAGAGGTTAGCAGTGCTGATTTCTTCAGCATATTTCATAGCATGCAATCATATTTGATCAATGTCAACTAATGTGAGTTTAGTGAACTAGTTTTTTTAAAACCCTTCTTATGTGTAAGTCTGCTGTAGGTATTATTACTAGAAGTACCAGGATCCTCATGCTCCAGGGTTGTTGTCCTTTTCTCTCTCTCTTTCTCAAGCACTCTCTCTTTTTCTCTTGCAGCTGAAATTGAGGCAATGGCTAGGATTCATGTCCATGGGGAGTATACTGACCTGTGTGGTATGACGTCAGCTCAAAGAGCCTGTAGGTTTTTTCTCAAGCTCTGTAGGAATTTGCAGAAATGACTGTGCTTCTGGACTTGTAAAAATGGGAGCAGATAGATCAGGGATCCTTTCATGCTGGTCAGCCAAAGTGTGTGTGTGTGAAAAAGAAACTAGCTGTTTATAAAAGTATATTCTTGCCGAGAGAGAGGGGGGGGGGTGTCTTGATTTATTACTATTATTTTATTTTATTTTATTTCAAATTTTTACGCCTGTTTGGCTGAGGGCCACTCTGGCTGGATTACAACAAAATACACAGCTGTATAATTAAAATACCAATTTGACGAAACAGAAAATGAAAATAATAAAATACATATAGACAATACGATTAGAATACTTTAAACTATATTTACATACACGTATGTAAATGTATTTCTACAATCAATAAAAATGTTGTAGACGAGGAACTAAAATTTGGACAAAAAGATTTACCTTAGAGCTTTAATAAACAAAATATTCTTATATGCAAAATTAAGTTTTCAAAAAAAAATGATATATAGTGCAAGGATGCTCACAGGCAATCCAAGTCACCCAAACACTGCATGCAAGAATTCTTTCTACCACCTATTAGATGCTGCAAGCAGATGGCAGACAACCAGCTATCTTTATTAGACCATAACTTATAAATAGGCTTATTCTGCAGTAGTGGTATGGATAGATTAATTGAGTTTTGAAAATGTGTTGTTTTAGCATAGTAGGTCACACTAGCATAGGCCCACTGAATCAGTGGGGAGCCAATATCTGAGTAAGTTCCATTGATTCAATGGGTCCTACTGTAGTTGTCACTTAGGCTGTGGCTACATTGGCTATGTGAAATTTTATTATGGTTGAGTCCACAGTGAGTGATCACACAGGGGACGCAGATGGATTCAGGAGTTCAACATTCACATTTGATGAAATTTGATTCACATTCCAGCCCACAGTTCTTCTTCTTTCCTTCCTTCCTTCCTCTGATCCCACCTTTGCTGATCCTTTTATGGCTCACTGTCAGGCCACTTGGTTTTGTAAGAGTTGTACAGTATTCTGGAAAATACAAGAGTGTTTCAAAGTTCCCAATGTGAACAGAAATACCACATAACACAGGAAGGTATTTTATTTTTTCTGGATTGTTTCTGTTTCATATATTTTTAAAATTGTTCTTGTCTGGAGGGGATCTAGTGCTAAACTAGTATATCAATACTAGCAATAAGATGATCTAGCTCTAATTTCATAGATGTAATTTTTTTAAAAAAAGAGAAGGATGAAGGGAAAGAACATGGGGGCAGGTGTTCTTGGTGTCCCGAACATTATGCCCCAACTGCCTATGTCATCGAGACACCATGCACAGACATGTATTCCATCTTTACAAGAGTGAATCATCTGATCACATAAGGAAAAGTCTGTTCAAATCATTCTGGCTTGAAAAAAATAGAAGCCCAGCAGCAGAGAAAAAAAAAAAGCCAGGTTGGAGCAAAAAAATGTTGGACTAATTTGAATTGGGCTTTGCTTTGTGAGATCAGCAAAAAAGTAATTTGAATCCATCCATTTTATGAGCATGTTACGTATTTGACTGTGTATTTGCAACCTTACTTTAGGGTAGTTAAGTTGTAGCTAGAGTAAGTCCATGTGAATCAGTGAAACTCACAGGAGGTGACTCACTAAGTGTCCACTATTTCAATGGGCCTACTCTAGTGTAATATACTATGCTAATCTCAGTCTGCAAACTCAGTCTACAAACTCTATTTCCTGAGATGTGACCTTTAACCCTTGACATGTGCAAATAATTATGTGATGAAAAAAATGGACAAGTTTGTCTTTAGTACACCTTTCCTTATTACGAACTCATAAAAATGAGAGTATATCATCATTCTATTATAGGAATGCTTCCGTTCTGGATGCCAACCAACAAGGCCTTCGAGTCAGGCAGGACTGGGCAAAGGGTAGCTCTCCAGAGGCTGTGGGACTGCTACTCCCATCAGCCCCAGCCAGGACAGCCAATTAAGAGGAATGCTGTGAGCTGCAGTCCAACGTGATCTGGAGGGTCCCACTTTGTCCACTCTTCTTGTACGAATGGGCTGGAACAGAGAATTTCCCTAGTGGCTAAGGAACTTCTGTGGCTAAGGAACAGAATTTGGATCTTTGACCCCTTTGTTAAAAATATATATATTTTTTATTCTGTACAAACTATGGGATCTTCCAACCACGTGGATTAACTCCTTTTTGTTTTTCGGTGGTCCTATTTTGCTGTAGTTCTTTGGCCATTCCTTACATGAACTTGCTATTAAAGGGAGTGATGTTTTCAGAGTAGCTGCAATATTGAAAATTTGTTTGGGGACTCAGCTTTCAGGATATCATCAGAACACAAAGTCCTGCTCTGCAGCAGATTTTACACACACCAATTCTGGATCTTGTTATTTTCCATCAGGTCACCTATAACTTATGGCAATCTTATGAATGAGTGATCTCCATAATAGCTTGTCCTCAAGTGCCCTGGTTAGCTCTGCTAAACTTAAGCCTGTGGGTTCCTCTCAGGAATCAATCCAACTCATATTTGGCCTTCCTCTTTCCCTGATGCCTTCAAGTTTTCCTAGCATTATTTTTTTCAGAGAATCCTGCCTTCTCGTGATGTGCCCAAAGTATGATGGCCTCAGTATTGTCTCTTTTTTTGCCCCCAGAGATAGTTCAGGCTTGATTTGATTTTATATAGGACCCACGTGTTCATCTTTTTGGCAGTCCAGGGTATATCCACAACATTCTCCTCCAGCACCATATTTCAAATCAATAATTTGTCTTTCCGTCTGCCTTCTTCACCGTCCAGCTTTCACACCTGCACACACCTGTACATAAGTGTAACATTTAAGTGTAATACTTATGTACAGCCAGGAAGGGCGGCTGAGGGGCCTAATGCCAAGGGAGGCCCAGAGAGAAAGAACAAGAAACTGGGTCTTCTTGGCAGTGGCCCCTCGCCTTTGGAACAGTCTGCCCCCAGAGATCTGTCTGGCTCCCTCGCTGGATGTTTTTAAGAGCCAACTTAAGACCTGGCTCTTTAGGCAGGCTTTCCCTCCTGTCATCACTTATTTTTATCTTTTCTCCATCTTGAATGATATTACTATTGTTGTTCTCTATTTTATTGTATCGCTTTTATGCCATTTTTAATTGTTAGCCACCCGGAGTAGACTTGAGTCTAAATGGGCAGGGTTTAAATTTAATAAATAAAACAAAATAAACAACACAATAAAGCAAGCAAAAAAAGAAAATACAACAACAAGTGGTTGCAATACTTCCTGGGAGTCATAATCTTTAGGACACATCCTCTATAGCAGTGGTTCCCAAACTTTCCCCAGATGTTCTTGGACTGCAACCCCCAGAAACACTGCCCAGCATAGCTGGTGGTGAAGGCTTCTAGGAGTTTTAGTCCAAGAACATCTGGGGACCCAAGGCTGGGAACCACTGTTCTATAGGGCTGACTTAATCACTGAGCAGGAACACTTCATACTGCAATATTTTGTCCTAGATCCCACACATTCTAACAAACAATGCATAAAATGTTTCAGGAAGGCCCACATAAGTGTCTCAGCCACTTCTGTTGAATTTTGCAGTTAGTTACCACCCAGCCACTGGCCAGGCTGGGTGGAATTCTCAGACTGTATGATCAGACGGAGCCATGGCTTAGGATAAGGTCTGGTGCAAGCTGTTTTCTGGAGATTGGACAGTGTACATGAAATAATGAATCAGCCTGACCCTGCTCTGTGCACAGTCTGCACCTTTTTGGTACAGAGGCAGACCTACTTTTTTGGGGGGGGGGAGCTGGGCTGAATTGATTCTGTCCTCACCGAAGGGTCGCCTTAAACGAAATCACTCCCAGCAAAGCAACATTTTCCAGTGTGATCAAGCACCATCCTATATCTCTGTCTGACCACACCCTGTGTGAGGAAGAGTAGATGTGTGGGTGAAAGGGCCCAGCACTCACCCAAGTACTGTAAACTGTCAGCATATGGCCTCGGACCCCTCCACCCCTTTGGAAGCAAAAGTTAGGGTTCTTTATCATTCTAATGGCTAAGAAGAGAAATAATAGAAAGCTATGAGTTTGCTTGATTTCTTTTATAACCTGGGGCCAATTCTCACAGCATGGCCTCTACATGAAAACTCCTGGAAACTCTTCTATACAGTCAGTTGTGCAGGGTTATAAATTGTAAGAACAACTCATCATATGGATTGGACATGCACACAAATCAGAATGTGTTCAGGGTGAACCAGGATAAATGATCTTGTAAACAGGCCTCATTGAGGCCGCTGTAAACATCCATCAGCTGCTTTAGAATGCATTCTCAGCAACCTAAACAGTGACTGTAACCTCAATAAAACCAACATCTCATGTTGCTTTCTGAAATAGTTTGATTTTATGAAATTACATAAATATTTGGTGGGAGATGCTGGAGCATACTGGATAGCCCGCTTCAAATTCTGTACTCCTACTTTTTATAGCTAAAATCCCTATGTGTAACATGTGTCACTTAACAACAGCAACAACATTCTGCTTTCACACCAGTACAACTCTTGATTGTCCATTCTGTGTTTTACTTTCGTTCTTGGGGGAAAAATATGTATTGCATACAATCTGTCATGAGAAGAGGGAAATTTTTTGGTTCTGAGAACCTTTGATTGCTATAACAAGAGCTTTTCCACTAACCCTTAACAGCAGCAATATCCTGGGACTGAGCATAGTCAAAATGGAACAACCATTTAAAGGTTCAATGTGGTTGCACTTGAAAGGGTCACTCTGTAGGAAGTGATCTCTCTTAAAGTAACTCCTCTGTCTGCCAGGAAATCTTTTCAGCCTGCCCCCTCCCCCCAGTAGAAGTCCTATAGCTAGACCAAAAAGGTCCAGCTTGGGCACAGATTGGGGTTGGGCTGCAGTGCAATTCTCCACCCACTTTGTGACAGACAAGAAATAACTCACACTGGACTGCGCCACAAGCAATCCAAAATGCAATATTTCCCCCTCGTACAATCAGTCCCAAACACAACATAATAAATTGAGCAGAAGGTGTTTTAATTTTAGTAGACGAAGAAGTAACTTAATGTCGTAATATCCAGTATCCTATTGTGTTACATAATCATGAAAGGCCAACAATGTAAGAGTAATAGCTTGCCACTAGACAGACAGACAGACAGACAGACAGACAGAGTGGTGCCTCGCTTAGCGATTGCTTCGTTTAACGATGAAATCGCTTAGTGATGACTTTTTCGGAGCGATCTTGTGCTCCGTTTAATGATGGTTCCTATGGGCGATTTTCACATAGCGATGTTTGGGACCATGCTTCGCATAGCGATGACAGTTTGGGTCCCCCTGTTTCGCTTAATGATGGTTTTGACAGCCTCATGTTGGCTGTTTTTTAAATGTTTAAAATTGTTTAGAATGCTTGAAATCATAACTGCACTTAATAAACCCTTTGTTAAACTAATTTGACTTTGTTCCGACTCTTTTTAAATTTGTTGTAATTTTTCCCCCCATTGAGATGCATTGAATAGGTTTCAATGCATTTCTATGGGAAACCGTGTTTCGCTTAGCGATGAAATCGCTTAACAGCGATTTTTTGGGAACCAATTATCATAGTTAAGCGAGGCACCACTGTAGGTAGGTAGGTAGGTAGGTAGGTAGGTAGGTAGGTAGGTAGGTAGGTAGGTAGGTAGGTAGGTAGGTAGGTAGATAGATAGATAGATAGATAGATAGATAGATAGATAGATAGATAGATAGATAGATAGATAGATAGATAGATAGATAGATAGATAGATAGATAGATAGATAGTATTCACAACATTCTGTCATACTTCCTGTTGCATGCCGAGACTCTGATTGTGTGACTGATCACACAAGAGGGGGGCTGCCAGAGGTCCCTCACATTCAGACCAGGATATTAACCAATATTTTCAAAAGGCTGTCTTATTTTAAAAAGTGCAGCTGATGGTACAAGGAGTCAGTTTAGATTATGGCTGAACAAGAAGGATTTTAAAAAATCAACTTATCTTAGATGATGTCAAAATAACATATTTATATTCTACAAAATGCACTTTAACATACCTATTTACAACACACATTTATTCCAAAAAGAGATATGTGTTTTAATATGAAGTGGTGATTATTGTTTTAACATTACTCTAAACATGTCCAGAACTCTGAGATAATTTTTAATCACAAAATCCCACTTGCATAAATCTCCCCTAGACTTATAAACTTACAAATCCAAGGCAGCTTATTTCTACATAAATCATCTGGAACTTTGGGACAGCAAAACTAACCATGTACAGAGCAGAGCTTAAGTCCAAGGAATAGAATGGACTTAATATTATAGACCTTTTGGACCACTGCTAGAGTAAAGAAATATTAGCATTCCTCCCTTATTTAACACAACAGACTGTTTCAGGATACAATAGAGAAAATTGTGGCATGTTTAGGACTGACATGTTTTGATGTGAGCTTTTCTGGACATTAATTGACCTCTTCAGTTGTATCATAATCTGAAAAAGTGAGCTACTGCCAGGAGTTCATCAAAGATTATATCAAACAAAATGTGTTCGTCTTTGAGCGGCCACATGGCTCTTCTTTTTTTGTTACTAAAGATTGCAGACTAGCATAGCTATGTCCTGAAAAATACTGTGCAAATGGAGGAATCAGGCAAAAAAGAAATTAACCCCAGCAAGTTTGTGGGGAGAAAATGGGCAATACCTGTCAAATTGTTGAAGGTCATCTGTCAAAGTTTAAAGTCCTATAAATAAATCATTCAGTGACATTCTATCTAAAGATCAGCACAGATTATCTTCAAACTGACCTCTCCAACATAGCCAAGTTTCAGATCAATCCATGAACCCACTGTCAGACTATAAACTGTGGAAACTAGTTTCCCCAGTTTCTGGTTATATAATAGCAAAATGTGATTTTTTCCCAACTCAGTTTTAACGTAAGGCCACAACTATGACCCTGTAATTACAGATCACAGTCTTGCTTTTGGGGTGGCGGCGGCTCAGAGTGAGTTAAACATAACAATTGCAAATAGTAATTCTTAATATGTTTTGGAATGTTTGACATACTTGAAGAACAATAGTCAGTAAAATTATATTACTTATTTGTGTGTGTGTTCTATGCTGTCAAGTCAGAACCAAGTTTCAGTGCCCCTAATAGGGCTTTCAAGGTAAACGAGACATAAAAGGAGTGGTTTTACCAGTTCCATACTCCGAGTAAGTTTCCACGTCCATGTGGAGATTCAAACCGTTCTCCAGAGTCCTAGTCTGTCATTCTATCCTCTGTATCCTTACAGCATGCACAGCCTCAAATGTTTAAATTTTTTATTTAAAAAACCCGAGTCACCAGGAGGTGTGAGGAGCTTTTTCAGTCACATTTCAAAAAGAGATTAAGCTCCGCTTTTTAGAAAGGGTTTCATTACCATTTAGTTCCCCATTTACAGCACATAAGGACTTATTTGCATAATAGAAATATGTAAATTTGCCTCTTGGGGCAAAACCTTTCCCCTGTAACCTCACCATTTGGGAGGGCAAGCCCTCAAATGGTGCCTTTGTTCTTCTGAGATGCCCACCCCCTATTGAAGCAAATTATGACAAGGTAACTACTTCAAAGGCACAAACAGATATGCACACACAGAATTACCATATTTTCCATGTATAAGAGTATACTTTTGTCTAAAATCTTTAGACTAAAAATTGAGGGTCGCCTTATTCACGGAAGTAAGCTAAGGTAAAGGTAAAGGTTCCCCTTGACAATTTTTGTCCAGTCGTGTTCGACCCTAGGGGGCGGCGCTCATCCCGCTCTTCAAGCCATAGAGCCAACGTTTTGTCCGAAGACAATCTTTCCGTGGTCACATGGCCAGTGTGATTTAGACACGGAACGCTGTTTACCTTCCCACCGAGGTGGTCCCTATTTATCTACTCGTATTTGCATGCTTTCGAACCGCTAGGTTGGCGGGAGCTGGGACAAGCGACGGGTGCTCATTCCGTTGCGTGGATTCGATCTTACGACTGCCGGATCTTCTGACCCTGCAGCACAGGCTTCTGGGGTTTAGCCCACAGCGCCACCACGTGAGAGAACAAAAACAAGTGGAGGGGAAAGCAGGGATCAAAGCGATCCTGCAGCACTTTGATCCCTTTCCCCCCTACACTTGCTAAGCCCCACTTAGATTTCTTAATTTTGGATTAGAAAAGTGGGGGGGGGATCTTATACATGGAGGTGTCTTATACACGGAAAAATACGGTAAACTGCAACAACTAGCCCATGATAAGATTTTGAACAGTGAAGCAAAGGGCACAGTCTATTTTACTGTACGTTGAGATTAATGTTTTCCTACAGATTATGCTCATGGCAGGGACTGTACTGAAAACAGGTTCATAATGGCAAGTAGCCACTGCCTCAGAATCAAAACTACATGATTCCTGCCTTGTTGAGAATTTCTGTGTCTCCTCCTGAATGATGGTGGGCTACAGAGATTCTTTACAGGATAGTGTCAGGGTATCTGAAATGCTGCAGGCAGCTGCTTTTTTCCAGCCTGTAGGTAAAGCAATGGGGAGAGTGTCACTTGTTGACTCTCAGACTGCGGGTGGAGCTCATAAAAAATGGTGGCAGTGGGGAGGTCAGCAGCTCCAACTGGAGACCAGTGAAGTGTTTTGAGAGCAGAATGCTGTAAGAAAGATGATTTTTCCAAAACATTGGCATCAGGCACCAGTGCTTCATTTGTAAACTTGGCACAGGGTGATGATGCCTTGTACTCATGCATGCACAGGGTTGCTCTCCTTTATTTTCGTTAATGTTCCTTAAGAGGATGCAGCTTCCAAAGACAGCAGCTTTCCTGCTATGCCTCCAAACCACAAGGGTAAAACAGTGATGGGGCATTGCCTATTGAACGTCTGCCTGTTTTACAACTGAACTGTGGGGTGTCTGCAAAAAAATTAAGTAAGGACTCGTTTGGATAAAGTTTAGTCCCATTTAGAGCAGGCCCACTGAAATCCATGGGATTTCATCACGATTAACAATTCATGGACCGATTTCCGCGAGTCTGTTCCACGCGCGAGTTAAGGCTGCATCCAACTCAGCACGCTTTAATTTATTGGGGCCGTTTATAATCATCCGTCGTTAGTAAACTGCAGATTGTCCTTTTTCGCAGTCACTACCATCTTCCCCATAATACCATATAGCCCTGTGCATACATTTATTCGTGTATGGGTCTGTACGACGGAGGAGAATAATACTGCATGCCTCTGGAGGAGTAGACCCTACCTGCCCAAAAGCTTATGTTAACGCAAATAAATCTGCTCGTGCTTCACGGTGCCAGTTCACCAGACCCCCGCCTCTGAAAAAAAAAAGGCCCCTGCCTCCTTGGACTAGGTCGCAGGCTGCACGGCCGCCTCGAGACCTGGGCGGAAATGGCGGGAAACAGCAGCCGAGGTCTGTGCGCGTGGGGGGGGGGGGAGACCTGGAGACGAAAGGTAAGGCGGAGAGGTGCGGAAAAGCGAACCGTTCTCTCAGCCAGGGGGCGGGGCTGAAGGCCGGGGGCGGGGCTTCCTGGCCCCGCCTCCCGCCGCTCGCCTAACATTTCGAGCCTTTTTTTCTCCCCCCCCTCCTCCCCGCCCCCAAACAAACCCGCGCTCTCTCTCGTCCTTCTTCAATGTGTGCGCCGAGGGTGGTTCAGGCAAAGGCTGCAGGGGACGCTTGTGGGGCTGGAGTCGTGCAAGGGAGAGGTGTGTGCTTTCTTTTTTTTCCATGAGAAACAAAACCAGGGAAAAGGGGCGGGAGGGCGAAAGGAGCCTCGAGGTCGGAGCTTGCAAGCCGGCTTGCTTTGGTAATAGGAGGTAGTGTTTTGTTTTGTTTTTTATTGGGGTAACGTATAGTATCCATCCGTCCACGCAGCAGCCGGCCAGTGAGTATGCCGTGTGCGCCCCGTAACCCTTTAGCCTCTGTATCCAAACTGTTGAATGTCCTTCCTGTGCTGTAGGGTCTTGAGAAGCGGCATCGGACGGGGTAAGGGGACTGCTGTTGGGGAATTGATCGTACGCTGTGTCTGATACCAGGTTTTCATTAAAATGTAGGGTGGGGACTGTAAACCTGCCTGATCTGTGTGCTTCCACCTCTCTGGCTTTTGTGTGCGTGTGTCTCCTAGGCTTGATTTTGCAGGGAGAGGGGAGTGTGAGAGTGGTGGAGGTGGGGGGGGGGGGAGAAGGAGGAAAGAAGCCGCCTGCGACGAAGTACCGAAGAGGAGGCATATAAAAGATGTTGCATCGAGGCTGTAAACTGGGGAGGAGGGCTGGGAAAAGGGGTTGAGCACTGGCAAGACCGTGTGCGCGCGTTGATGTGGTGAGGGATGTCCTTAAATGCCTCCTCGAGCTTCGGCCAAATCTGTGAAAGAACAATCCTCCACCTCCATCCACCCTGCTCATTCTCTGGCAGCGAGGACGGTAGTATACATCTCTTCTCTCCCCCACCCCCCGGCGTAAGAAATCACTCCCAGCTTGTAAAGAAAGCGGGGGGGGGGGGGGGAAGAGAAGAGGTGCTGCTGCTGGTGGTGATGATGCCTGTAAACCAACCAGCTGCAGATTTGGGGGTGGGGTGGGGGTTGGTGTAGTGTGTTTTCTTTTGTACCTCCAGCATGGATTTCCCATTCTCCCCCCCCCCCCGTCTCTTCGAGGGGGGGAGGAGGGGGGTCAGGAGAAGAAGAGACAGATGTTGAGGTCTTTTCATTTGGCCGATTGTGCTTGACAGGGGTGAAGTGATCGCAGGAAGGGCAAGGCGAAAGAGCAAGGAGCTTGAGGGGTAGAGATGAGCATTGCGGGTTGCCAAAAAAAAAAAAAAAGAAGTGAGAGAAGGGGTTTGCATGTTTCCTCATGGTTAGGAGGGGTAAGGCTTTTGTTTTTTTTTACAAACCACACTTTTTGGTTCAGCTTCCTTTCTTCTTTTTTAAAGAAAGCTTGTGGTTAGCTTGCAAAAGAGTAGAGGTGAGAATAACACAGCATCTGATTATGCAAGTTGATTGGTGGCTGTATTTATATATAGCTGCATCTAGACAACTATATTCCATCCACATCAACTCTAATCTGTAATAGCTACAGGGTGTCTGTTTCTCTCACTGGCATGGGGGGTTTGTATTGCTAAAGGATAGGCAGTTTCCTAAGAGAGTGACACTGAGATAGGGGAACATACATGAGAAACTTGCATGTTCTTTAAATGGAGGGATTTGCAATCGTGCAATAACATATACCCTGTCAGTCGCTCCCCGCCATCTCCAATTAGTGTGCATTTCCCAGCAAAAAAGTATACAGTACTTTGATTTCCTAATTTGCTGCTGCTGCTGTCTAACCCTGGCTTCCTGTAATTCACTGCAGGCAGAACAAAGCTCTGTCACAACTGTGCTTCCTGGTTGTCGCCTCCTGCCTGCAAGCGGCTGAACGTCGTCGTCCCCCCCCTTCGTATCATCATCATGCAGAAGGGGATGAGCCAGACACAATGAGAGATTCAGGTAATTCCACCAAAAATATGTTCCAATATCTGTTGCTGTGTTAGTGCTGCTATCTCTGCCTTGCATGGACATCTTGTTGAACTCGATTTTATGTCTGTGGTTGCATCACCATTGATTTTTAAGTGAGCGACGCCGAGTCCTCTAGTTCATTAACACACACATAAATGAAGTAGAGACTGGTCTCTTATTCGTTTAAAATGCCTGCCAACAGAGGCAAACATGCAGCAATTTGACGGATGCTAGGGGCTAATGCATTTTTTTTCCAGCTGTGACTAGAGCAAAATAAATAAGCAATTAGAACAACTTTAATTTTTTCTTTGTGGTCCATCTATTTATGGCAATACATTCTGTTTTTGTTAAAAAAGGGGGAAAACAGACCCTCCCTGGTTAAATAAAACGATATATAATGAAATCAAATAGGGTTTGAAAATGTAAACTAATGATAATAGCTATATTGTTTGTTCCAACAGGCAGGTCACTGAAGTGACTTTTTTGGGGGGGAACCAATTAATTGTTTGAGTGGAATATGTTTGAAACCGGTGAAAGATTTGAATGCAGTAAAGTTGCTGAGGCTGTGAGGGTTGGGTAGAAAAGGGTGTGTGCAAAGGAAATACAGAAAAGGGCTGGTTTTTTCATTGTTTATTAAACTCAAAATGCCTTCAATTCATGAGTTTATTTCATCCATGCCTTGGCAAATTGTAACAGCATGTTATTTGTCTTTGCCCTTCTTCAAAGTGAATGGTCTCCTTTTGATAGGCTTATGCTCATGGCCTCTTGAATTATTCCTTTGGTTTGATATAGTGGTAGGAAAGATTATTATCAAATCTCCTTTCATTGCTTTTCTTAAAATAGTTTTCTTGTCATTGAATGTATGCATTTGTTTGAGTTTGCTTGCATCTTTTTAACCACTGCTGTCTTAACAGGAACCTTTTAATAGGAAGAACAGGGGAATTTTATAATAGTTTTCATTGTCTCTCATTCTTAAGGTGGTAACTAGACCTGGATCTGTGCAAAACATATAGGAGGGGGAGCCCCTCCAAGATTTCACCCCTCCTTCCATGCTCCGTTTCCCACCTTGTGCCTTCATTTGCAATAAAATTAAAGGGGGGGGGGGGGAGAGAGCTCAGCTAAGTGGATAATTCCTAACAGCTGCCGCTTTTCCAAGGTGACATTTCTACAGCTGTCAAGGAAAGCAGGGGAAATGAAAAACTTCGGGGGCACTTTCCAGAGTACTGCTCTTGCACAGACGGCATTAAGATACATAGGACTTCAGTGACAATTGCTCTTTATAGATTATATGCTCCAAATCTGAAAGGGTTTGGGCCACATTAGGGAAAACGGGGAAATAATTCTCAATTCAGCCTTTTGAAAAAAGTGACCTCTCTCTCTCTCTCTCTCTCTCTCTCTCTCTCTCTCTCTCTCTAGCTAGCTAGCTAGCTAGCTAGCTAGCTAGCTAGATAGATAGATAGATAGATAGATAGATAGATAGATAGATAGATAGATAGATAGATAGATAGATAGATAGATAGATAGATACAAGATAGTAGAAATGTATAGGTATGAATATATTTTATCAGGAATCCAAAACTTGGTGAACCTTGGTATTTATATATCAGTGCTTGCTGTCTCTGTTGAAATCTGTGAATTTCTTGTAGTTCAGCTATTTCGTTTTCTCCCCTTGACTCCTCCCTGCCCCCGGCCATGAATTCTAACAGTTTCAATTAGTTGGCTAAGTCAGCGTTTTCCAATGTCTCTTTGAGTTTGGGATATTCACAAGAGCTTGTCCACATCACCAAATTGTAGACAGCCTTATAATACATAAATGAATTGGACATTTTGGTAAGATTATCAGACTTGGTTCCTTTTAACTGTGTGTTTGTATAAATCACAAGGCCAAAGGTTGTCCTGTGATTGTTCCCCTTCATTGTCAATGAAATGTTTTTCATTAACATTAATGGTATTAAGGGTCACCAGTGCATGTGATGGAGCAACTTTGCTGAAGCTGACTCTGATCTGGTTCTTCATTGGGATCTGGATGGGGGAAAACATTCAGGAACCTGATATATAAGTTCAGGGGAGGAAAGGCAGGATATAAATAGGTTGAGTACATTTTAGAATAGATAAGAACTGTCGAAGATGTATCTTAAACTTAATATGGGTGGATGGGGGAAGTCCTGTTCATAGTATAAACTGATTTCTGCTTGTTTCTCCCAGGAAAACAAAGTACCCTGCTGCAATTCTCAGGGGTGCATTCCTGCACCAACCAGCATGTGCATATATGTCTCCCCTGAGAATCAGAGCAGTGGCACTTTGTTTACCAGGAAGGAACTGACAGAAAGGTATTACTTTGCTTGAGCTACAAACAGGATTTCAGCTCAGCACTAAGACATAGTCTGCATTTTCACATAACGCTAAACCATAGTTTACTGTTACAAATGTAAACGGCGGCAAATCACTTCTCCCTCCCTTCTCTTGTTTTGAGTGAGATGACGTTGGATGTTTCTGTTTCCATTTCAGAGTAACCGTAGTGTAGTGTTGGACTGAAATTGCAAACTGGTTGTTGGGACAAGGTGGCTTTATTCCTCATGGTTTGAAGTTGACTTTTTCAATAAATTAAGATAGCCACCAAAGGCATGGAGAAATTTGAGGCTCACTGTTAATCATACGGCCAATGCTAAGCTACCATTTAGTTTAGTTTGGAGTTATGAGCAAAAAAAGTCCTTACTAGGTTTTCTGCCTCTTGACTAACTTGGTTTCAGCTCATGTAGAATATCCTGGTTTAGCTCTCTAACATATGAGATATCTCTTTGCAACTGACTGTTTAGCTTCTGTGTGAGGACTAAAGTTATCGTAGCAAGAGTATCCCTTAATGTTGCTTTTCTCATGGAATTTGTGTGGTTATCTCATGTGATAGGATGTGATTGGAGACACAGGTTTCCTAGCCTTGGTTTTACCTTTTAATACTAATAGGAAGCTTTGTTTTCCAGGAAACAGCAGATAATTGTAAACTAGATAAAATACCATAAATATATGTAGGAGCTACTGTACACTGCTAGTCTGCCAATTTCAGTACACAAAGACCACACGAGATTCTCAGAAATAATTGGGGCCACCTTCATTCCTTCAGGAGAAAAATGGGATGTAAATATTTTATACAAAATAAATGATAAAGGTGAAAGTGAGAAGGAAGCGAGCCATTTATTGAGACCCCCCCCCCCGGCCACCATTTCATTGTAAGTGCCAACAGTCTGATCAAGGCATATGTGAGTACAGTATAGGAAACAAGGCTGTACAGATAAACATAGACAAGCTCTGCAGTGACCCAACATACTCAAAGGGTCTATTTGGGTTCCCTCTCTTCTGCCTGATTTCGCTTCCATGGTATCTTTAGAATGTAGCACAGCTTCTACTTAGACACTATTGTGTATGCATGTGCATTGTAGTGCTTCATAGAACTAGAAGATACAGATGGCACATTCTCTGTATATATCTGGAACTTAAACGGCAGCAAGTGAAGGTGCCCTGGGTAGGAAATCTTCCCTATGTTCTCTGGAAGTGTATTTTGTACATCTATCATATTTTATCTAGTTTACAGTTATCTGTTATTTCCTGAATAAAAGCTCCCTATTAATATTAAAAGGCTGAACCAAGGTTGGGAAACCTGTGCCTCCAACCACATCCTATTGCATGAGACAGCCATACAAATTCTATGAGAAAGAGCATGTGTTAAACTGCACCACCTTTTCCAAATTTTGCCATCCTAATTGTCAGAGAGGGCAGCCATTCTTTGTGTCTTGACCCTTTTGAAGGAGGGCCCACTCTGAGGTGTAGCAGGTTTTATGAAGATTTCCCAATCAATTTTTTCTCTGCCTCTGGTGGTGAGATGCATTTGAGATGACTAATTTGTTGTCCTTCAGGTATATTTGGCCTCTGACACAATTTATCTGTCCCTAGGAGGCCCTGATATTTTTCAAAGCCTGCCCAGAGTCTCATTCACAGGTGAACGTCAAAAACATTTTCAAGTAGTGAAAAATAAGGTGGCTTCATAGTTTGATGTCACATTTCTCTCTTGGAATCTATGTGTCATTTTCAGGATGTGCCTAAATGCCAAAACAGTGAGGGCCTTATTGCTAGTTGGCTTCAGCTTGACCATATGAGTCTGTAAAACTGCTGTTCCCAACCTTTTTGGCATCCATTCCCCTTTTGCATTTTTTTTTTGCCAACCTTATGTCTCCCCAGCTCTCTGTTACCAGTATTCAAAACTCTTTTAACAAACAAATAAAATAAAAACTAAAGAAATGCAGATATATAATAAAATAATTTTATATTAAAAATAAGAACAATAGGTTTTTATTAAGAAATACTGAATTCTGGTAAAGGTGTCTGTCACAGAAATTTCTTTACGCTGGCAACAATATATAAATCTATATGTAAATGTATAGTTTCATTCCCTTTCCTTAGAAATTTCTTCACACTCCTCAGTCACTTGGTGTAATAAAATACATCTCTGGATCGTATCTGAGAAGAGGGACCCTTGAGCTTACAGATATTGATAACCCTTAGCTTAAGCTCTGGCCACACAGTTTGCTTAAATTGGTGATGTTCTATTGAAGAAGGTCTCTGCACTGGTTGCTTAAAATGGCATGAGTTAGAGGAGTGGTTCCCAACCTTGGATGACCCAGGTATTCTTGAGCAACAATTCCCAGAAACCTTCACCACCACCTGTGGTAGCTAGGGTTTATGAGAATTGTGGTCCAAGAACACTTGGGTTACCCAGGGTTGGAAACCACTGTTGGTGTGAGGTGGGGATATTTCATGAAGCCAGATCAAATTTACTGGCTAGCATATTTCTCATGGAGCAGAAATTATAGGCATTCCTGCCCTATTGTGTTTAGTTTTCATTTTTAGTAGTTGCATCATATTATTTTGTTTGCTAAGATCAAGAGAGTGTTTTCTCTATGTCCTGCCTTTGTTGGGTGGATGGTTGATAGCAATAAGATATAAGATCTGGCACCGCAGTGTTGTAGAATACCTTATACCATGGCATAAGATTATGTTTAATCTGTATTTTAATTAGATTTAATGACATTGTGGTTTTAAATTGCTGAAATCTGTCCTGAGCAGCAGAGGGTAAAACTTACATCTTCAAATAAATAAATCAATAAATATGTAATTGCAATTTAGACCAGCTATTACTCAGATTTTTTGAGGACTGAAGGTCATTTTCTCCAAATAGCCCAATTTTACTCTTGCTCTTGAAACAGTTAATGTTTATAAGGGTATAAAACCCACCACCACCTGTGGGAAACTTCTGTTTAAGGGTTGTAGCTGCATTCTGTTGCAGTGATGTGCATACACTCCTGGCAGGAAGCAGCAGCTGCCAGCAGGCAGAGTAACCCCTTATTCTGCCCTTTTGCTTAGAGGTAAGGCATAAGATCAAAGAATTATTTCAGCGAATCCTGGTTACAATTAGGTAACTGGTATCCTATCTGAATTCTTACAACATACTGTACTATGTAACTCATGCTAATAGTTAAAGAGCTCTCAGGGCGTTGCCTTTAGGCTCCGCTGGTTCGACATCCTGTGGTCACTCCTTTGTTCGAAGGCAATTAGACTTCCTTTGTTCCGTGATCACCTACATCTGGTGCCCAAACAGGGACATCAGAGACCTGACATCAACATCGCCCAAGGCATTCAAAGCAGCTCACCTCGCCCAGCTAGGGCTCCAAATGCCTCCTTGCATCCTCTTTTAGGATCCCTGTGAATATTTAGTTAAAAATGGGAATCACCCTTACACCGCTTCAAAAACAACATACTATGTAACTCATGCTAAGTCAATAAAAAGAGCTCTTAGGGTGTTGCCATTAGGCTCTGCTGGTTCGGATATCCGTGCTGTCGACTCCTTTGTTCTAAGGCAATTAGCCTTCTTTTGTTCTGTGATCACCTACAACCACCTTTCCTCTGAGGAAGAGATTCTTCATGTTTCCTTTTTTGAAATACATTTCCTAATCTAGGCTTGGTTTTTGTTTGTTTTTTTGCCCAAAAACGGGGAAGGCCCAAGCAGTGACACACGAGCCTCTGAGCCAGATAAGTCCACCATATTTCTGTGAAAGAGCGAGTGAGAGGACAGAGGGCCACACAGCCATTCACTGATAGACAGCAAAGATGGGGTAGGAGACAAGGCCATAGCAATGAGCCATTCAAAAAAAACTGTGATATTTGGGGCCCTGGAAGGTTGTGTCACAGTTCTCTCGTAGGATACCAAGGTGCTCCAGAAATTAGGAAACATCTACACAGACAGACACTCGTTTGTACCTTTTCTCTCCTTCCTTATTTGTGAGGAGAAATTGACATGTCTGCAAGCTGTGGAGGCATGTCAGGACTCGGAAGGTTTCCAGGATCCGGTCTTGACAAATTCTGTCACAATACTCATGTCTGTTAGTTCTTGAGACCCACCACTTCTCAAGTAGTCCTTGCTACTGATTCAAAGTAGCTAAATTTCTATGTAAAAGTCCCCTTCAGGCTGTTGCAGTCAGTTGGGTCCCAGGCTGAAGCTTTGTCCTCTGATTTTTTTTCTTCTTGTTTTTACTTTTCAATCTGTGCAGATTTTGCCACTCTACCAAGAAATGATTCAGAAAGCCCTCCATGACTGATTCCAACCTAGAATTGTCTGTCTTGCTGATACCACATTTTCTAACTAGCAAGAGGCTTTGCAAACACCCTTCTACACGCTCTCTATGTCAAAGACCTAAAAAAGCAAATGCACTTGAGTCTCTGACCAAAATCCTTCCCACTTCTTAGTTATGCAAAAAGAGATTTTAAAAAACAGGCAGTGTTTTCCAAGTATTAGCTACAGTATTAGCTACTGTGGCTGTGGTGCAGAAATGACCTCTTTCAAATAATCCCTCACAATGCAGAGCTAGGTCTCTGCTTCACTAATCCTCCACAGTAACACCAATCTACCAGGTACAGTGGGTTGACTGATATAGTCCTAAGAATGAAAGTGTTGTGGAATAATCAAAGGTGGAACTGGAACGTACATTTAATTTGAAGCTGTTCTTTTACTTTAAAGCGAAAATGCAGCTGCAGCTGAGTATGTGACCTCATGCAGCCACTTAGGCACAAAGGGCAGGCCATTATATTTTGTTGCCTGAGGTGAAGGGCAAGGTGGTGCCTGCTTGATGTGCAAAGTTAATCAGATTGGCAGTTCAATCTTACCTTAGTGCTGACAACAGGACATTATCCACTGCCACACCTGAAGGCAGCTGGCCAGTTTGTTAAGGGTGTGGGGGCAGGGCAGGCAATATGACACTCAGCTTTGGCCTGCAACCACCATTTCCTGACATTTGAGGTGTGTGCCTCCCTCTGTTTAATGGTTGGTCTAGTTTTGCTAAGCACAGATGTGGGGACAACGTGAGGGAGAACACGTGAAAGGCTGATGACTGATTACCCAGAAGGAGAAAGGAGTTCATGACTGTGAAAACCCTCCCCTATGGGTCAATGAAGCAAGTAGAATGTTTGAAGTAAAGAAAAGCAGCTGAAGATGGAGTGAAAGGTGTACTCAGGCACTGAGATCTTTTTTTGTAGTAGATCTGCTTGGTAACTGACAAGAAATTGTTGCTGTGTGGACTGATTTTAAAGAAAACCAGTTTAAACCATTACTTTAGGACACAATCTAATGGGCAGTTGCATGGGAAGGAAGTGGGACTTAGTGTAAACATGCCTAGACTAGACTGTAAAAATAGAGTTAAATTAAAAGTCTTCTTCTTCTACATAAATAGGAACCACAAGGTAAAACTTGGTTTATTGTTTATACCTAATCGTATCTTTTAACAAGTTTGTGGTAATATAAGGTTTGTTGCCCGAGGATTCATTTTGAGTCAAGTTGCTATTAATATTGTAGTTGAAATTTTTTTATGCCACATTTTTTATTTTGAAAAACCACACACACCGTTTTTTCTATCCCCCTGATTTGTTGATGGGAAATTATTTTATATTTTGCAATGTCAGGTGCCCTTGTGTTAACCCCCTAAACTGTTATTAACAGTATTTATTTGGGAGCTCTTGAGTAATGCTGGTACTGTATGTTGCTTCTAAGAACTTGGCAAATGTTGACTCATACTGGGAGAACCAGCTTCGCTGAGGAAAATTAAGGTAAAGGATTCATGAATGGTGAAGAAAAACATGCTAGAAATAGTTCAATAAGAGGTGATTTCATTTCTTCTTTTATTATGGCAAGTTTTTTTTTTTAAAAGCCCAACACAGTAGGTTAAGTGTAAATCATTCCTGTTATTTCCCATGTTTAGGGGTCACTTACTGCTTATGCAGCCTAAAAGCCACCATTTGTGCGGAAGGAAATACTAAGCAGGGTATGCGGTCGAGTTTGCATAATTGTTGCAAATTAAAATACACTATGAAGGGAAAAAAGCTGAAATTGGGGGGAATTCCCCAAATTATCCATTGAGTACTGATTGGGTTTTAATTGCAGGATAATGTGGTCTGCCTGTTACATATCACTACCTTGCTCCTGGAAAGTGGTCTTTTTTTCTTTCAGGTAATCAAAGAGACATAAGGAATGAATGGGTGGGCAGGTAAACTAGAAAATTTTTCAGTGGCGCAGTAAATACTGTTGAGGGCACAGTCCCTAATCCTCAAGGTTCCTAAATATGGTATGTGGGTCTGCCCTTGATAACTGTCAGGAAGTAAAAACTGGTATGGCATGCGGTAGCTCACTGACTACTGTGGATAATTTGTTGTGAGCATAAAACTCAGAACATTGGGATCAGCTTTAGTTGCTGGGCAATTTCAGAGTCATCAGTACAGGGTGCTGTTGTTGTTTTAACACTCTTTCCTTTCAATGAAGAAACAACTTTCTTGCCTGTATGAGGTCACCTTTTTAGCAGTGTGTATTCTTGATGCCAGACTGTAAGCCTAGTTCTCACAGACAGAAGACAATTTAAACCTGTGTCTTTATCACTCTAGGCAAATACAGTATAGAGGGTTCGACTTTAAGGACCCCTGCATGTAGAATGTAAGTAGATTAGGGGGAAGGGCTGTGCCCTACTTGTCTTTTTTCCATCCTCATGTTCTTTATATGTGGAAATGCTTCCTTTTCTTTATTCATCTCCTCTCTGCCTTGCCTGTACTGGGGAAGACATAGTTTTACAGTACATTGGTTTCATTCATTGTCTTTGAAGACAGATTGTTTTGCTGCTCCAAATTTGCATGAAGTTCTTTTCTACTGAATAGAGTGAGAAGGTGGTCCATAGGTAACTGCAAAGACTTGCCACATGTACGAACATTTGGCGGCAGGACTTAAGTAATGTATATTATAGCCTGGCATTTCTACATATAGTAAGGGCCTGTTTGTGTGCCTTTGCAACAGACCTGCCTCTACAATTTTTTTTTAGCAGAGCTTGGAAAATTTACTTTTGTGGAATACAACTTTGATTAGCCATGATGACTGGGGAATTCTAGAAGTTGCCATCCACAAACCTGGTCCATATACTGCTAGATAGAACAAGCAGTCGGTCCTTTTTGTTATTTACTATTAGACTTACAAAATGACTAAAAACTAGCAAAGTTAAATAAAATTGTATTCTCGAAGGCTTCGAGCAAAAATTATGTTAGACTACACAGGGAAGTCATTGAAATCCATAAACACCAGCAGAGCTTCAAAAAAAGAGAGGAAAGCCTAGAGTGGTCAAAATGACTAGATAGGCGGGGTATAAATACAATAAATAAATAAATAATAATAAATAAATAAAACTTAACAAGGCTTGGCTCCCAGCACTGAAAAATACAGCCTGCAAAAGGTTAACGAACTCTACCCAGCCATAAGGACCAGGGATCATTGCACAAAAAAACCAACTAAAGATACCCATCAATCACAGTGACAGATAATCTCTCCCCCTTATCACAACAATACATCCACAACAAAAACATGCTGATCACCATCATCACCCTATCTTCTGAAAAGGACAAAAGCTGTTCCCACAGCTATAAATACTCAACTATCCAACAAACAGCAACAGAGCAGAGAATTCCTACTCCAGTCCTCTGAAGATGCCGGCCACAGAGACTGGTGAAACGTCCGGAAGAACAATCTTCAGAACATGGCCAAAGAGCCCAAAAAACCCACAACAACCATAAAATAAAATTGTAGTTAAATCCAAAGTATTCTGAACTAGAGACTTGAGAAAGGCAGGTGGAATCTCATAAGGAGTACTTTCACAAGTTCTGTGGCAAGAATAAAAGGGGCCATCTAATGAGATGGAAACAATCCAAAGCAATGCAAAAGTGCTCTCCTTATAGCATGAAAGTGGCCCTGTTTCATTCTTCAGATTTCATTTTTTGTACCCTGACAGAAAGCATGTTGTGCCTCAAATACAAATCTGTTCCCTGCCTCTTTGTCATATCTAGATTTTAGGGGATTTTGATCCAGAACCTTTCTTTCCCAAGAAGCAATGCACTGGGTAACTGTGATACCATTCCTAACTGTAACTGATATGTATGTATTTCAGAAGTGTCTCCTGAACAGCACCTGGGTGCTGAACACCCCTGGTCACCAATTCATTTGCTTTTTAATACCTAGCAAATAGGTAGTGAACATCTAGGCTGAGGCCTATCTAGGATACCTATAGGCATTCTGTAACATATTATGTTCTAATTAAATTTGTTGTGTCTACTGAGCTTACTGGTAATGAGAAGCTGCAGTGGCTGATTTGCTGCAACCTGTAGTATAAAGAAAATAAATGTTTAAAGTGTAAAAGCAAAGAAGAAAATAGTAACCAGAAATTTTTTTTGTCTACTGCGATATCTGTAGTCTGAGATACAGCTGGTGCAATTGTTTTTGTCATGCTGGGTCCATAATATCGGGGAGTCAAAACATTTTTCTACAATAGTAATAATATTTGTTCAGTTCTAATCTGGGTTTTGGTATGATTGAAGTTGTTTCAGCTTGGCTTTGGTTTGTACAAGAAAGGGCATGCCAAATCGTTTGGGCTGGTTCTGTCACAGTTCTCATGGAAGGAAATTAAGTATTTATATTGTGATGTAAATTTTCATAGTGGGAAGTGGAACAATGTAATGTATCAGGTTTTTTTTACCAAGCCTGTACTGTATAGCCCTGATGAACCTGGTAAGGGGACCCCTCCCCTTTTCATTGTCTGCAGGGCTACATGACTGCAACAGGTGAGGCAGGGAAAGGGCTCTGGCTGCTTCCCCCCTATTAAAGGGTCAGTGGAGTGGCTTTTTAGGAATCTGTAGTGGCTGGCTTGAGGAAGTCTTAACTGTGGCTAAAATGAGATGGAAACAATCCAAAAGCAACCATCCTCAGCCTATAAAGGTTTTAACTGGCTGGAAAGCTATGTTGCGTTCCCTGTTGCTCCTTGATTATGAGGGCATGTTGTGCATGAGGGAGGCATGACTCTCTGTTATTCCATAGTGGTGGAGTGAAGTGTCCCCTTGGGCCACAGTCCACTGCCTGTCATAGCAATGACATAATCTAAGCTGTGTATTTTACTTGGGTAGGGGTTGCAAACCTGTAGCCATCCAAATGTCATTGGATTAACATTCACATAATTCCTGGCCGTTGGTCATGGTGCCAGGGGTTGGTGTTGTTATTTTTTACTAGCCTGCCCTCCAAGACATGCCAAAAGGGAGAATCGGTTTCTTCCATTCCATAAGAACTTCCTGCAAGCTCACTTGGAGGTAGTTCCTAGTCGCTGTTGATCAGTGAGCACCGGGGATAGAGTGTAAAGTTTTGAAATGCAGGTGCTCATTGTGACAGTCACTATAGCCAGCCCTCCCTCTGCTTATTCAAAGAGTCCAAAAATGTAATCAGCTGGATTGGTCCATATCACTGAAGGAGGACCCAGTCTTTTGAAAAGTTAATGTCTGTTGTCTATTTAAGACTAAGCCACTGTTGAATACTGTACTTTGCATTACAACTGGGATAGCTTGCCTTGTGACAGTATAGCGTTCCTGGGGAAGATCTGCTTCTGCCCCAGCTATTATGAAAATTGCAGTTAAGTTCCGAGGTAACTGGGTAGTCTCAGGGAGTAGGGACTGGGGTTGGGAGATGATGCAGTAAGCTTCAATACTTAGAAAATCCTGGTGCTTCGATTTGGTGACCCTTTGCTTCTTTTCCAATGCACAAAGCTGATGCTAGTTTGTAGTCAATCGTTTTGCCAGGCAACCCGTTAAATTCTCACTCCCGATCTCTAGCTCTGTCTTGCTTTTCCTTTATTTGTGGAGGCCCTAAGATGTACTGTGGTTCCTGCAAATGGTAGGCTAAGCTCTGCCAACCAGTTCTTGCCCTTCTCAGGCTCACGCTACTTTGTCTGTTGACTTGAATGTGAACGGTTCGGGACAATATCGTATGCCTCTTTTTAGTCTTATACTTGGAAGTCTTTCAAGGCAGATCTCACCTCTGCTTTACAATCTGGGGTAATTGTTATTAATGGGAGCTGTGTTAATTAACACAATGTGCGTGTACACAAAAACACATGCATGCCCGATGTAAGGGAAATATGTTTATATGGTGTATTATTAATATTAATATCCTGATTTGGACCATTTTAATTACATAGCACATACTCAGCTGTTTTAAATAAAATATGTTTATGTGGTATGCTACTAATATCATGATCGGCTGTTTCCTGGTGTTGCTTTTCTACCAGGGTTATTAATTTGTATCAGTTCCTTGCTGACACAGTTTAATTGGTACAGATTGGCTTAATTATAAGGAGATAATCACCCTTTAACTTCGTGTTGGATTTCTTATGAAATCTTCTTGGAAATACACTTTAAGGAAGGTTTCAGAGTAATTACAGAGACAGGCTGGAATAGAAAGGGATGCTGTGTTTCTTTTTCCACTCTCTCCTGTAACTATACAGATGTGTTTTGTAAGTCCCAGAGAATAGGATGTTCTTTGGTTTCCCTTTATCCTGTGCCAATTTGTTGCATTGCCTATTGTTGTATAAATGAGTACTGTTTGCTGTTCAAACATTTACATACAGCTATCCACTTACAAACAATAGCTGAAATCCTATTGCTTAGTGTAGTAAGTTGCACTAGAGTAGGCTCATTGAATCAATATGGACTTGGTGAGTCAGCCTGTCCTTAGGTTCCATGGATTCAAATGGCCCTACTCTGGTTGTGACTTTTGCTGCATTAAAGTAAGTTGCAAGTAGTGTAGGCCAATTTAAATCCATGGAACTTATGGAAGAGTTGAGTCACCAAATCTCCATTAATTCAGTGAGCCTACTGTGGTTGGTGGGACTTACTACACCAAGTAGCAGGATTTCAGCCATTGTGTTCTTCAAGGATTTCAGTCTCTCAAAGAACTGAACTGTGAAGCCCCTTTCCAAAGTGAGCTGCAGATAATGAAAGCCAAGAGTCAGGAACCAAACAAAGGGTTATGCATGCATGGTCATTGCTGTATGTGCACCAGGCCCTTGCCTGTTTGCACTCCCTTGTTGTAGTTTCTCCAGATGTGTCAGAATCAACTCTCTGTGGCTAGGCAGTCTTGAGAAGCAGCTTATTCTTCTTGGGCAACATGGACGGCTGCTTTGAGAAGATAAGACCTAGTTCTTTTTTGCCTCTCTACAAAGCTCCCCGAGTGGGCCTTTGTCTCACAGAGCTTGGAAATGCTAGTTTAATGTAATTGGCTGAAACCCTGTTGGCATACATTTATACTGCAAAGACCAGATGATGCCAAATATAAACTGGCTATGGGAATATTTAATTTAAATTACAGTAATTGAAAGCTTCCTGAACCCCTCCTTTCAGGTTCCGAGGTTCCCCATGGCTCCCTTTTGCCTTGAGGAAGTCTCTGGGAATCTCGGGATGGTGGGGGTGGAAGTGAAGCCTTTAATAGCCACTGGATCGCCACCCTCAGTACCAGAAGCAGTGATCTAGTGGTGATTTTTTGGCTGTTTACACAAGAGGCTTTCAGCCAATGTTAATTCAAAAACTAGTTTGTTGACCATAATTGATTTAATGGAAATCATAAAAGTAATTCATGGCATTGATTGTTACTAGCAGTTAACATCTAAACAATCACTTCCAAGCTCTGAAAATTGTTTTTTAGAATGGGAGGTGCCCTTTCAAAGCATGCAGATGATTAGAAAAAAATCCCAGTTTTATTTGTATCTTCAGAAATAAATAACCTCACTTACTTGAACATAATTTCCAGAATCTTTTAGTCAGCATCTGGCTGGAAACTGCAATCTAAAAAAGCAAGTTTTCCAAGCACTGGATATCCAGATAGGCAATATGCTAATTTGTGTAGCCTGTTCCCAAGATATATTCATGAGATGGTAATCTGCTGAGTTTTTTAAAAAGACTTTTTGAATTTTTTGGCTTTCTCACCCATGGATTCAAATTATGCAGTAGCTTCAATGTTGCTAGACGTTTTATTATAGCTACAAAATATTACAGCTATATTAGTATGTAGTAGGACAAAACAATATTCTACAAGGCAGTTCCAAACATGGGGGAAGCCCAAACAAAAATTTTTACATTTGAGACTGGATCAGCACCAACATTTCCCAGCAGTATTGATTCAAAATGCCAGGAAACTGTCCAATATTGTTGCACAATATCATGTCTGTGTTGCCAGTAGGAAAAAAGATTCCAAACTTTGCATAGCAAAAGGCAGCTCAAATGATAGTGACATCAATGGTAGCAATCAAGATGATCTACTGAATACCCTCTTGTGCTACCATTCATTTCATGAGTTAACTAATTCTTACCCAAATACAAAACTATTTTGACAAGTGTGAATTGTACTGATACCATTCACACTTGTCAAAATTGTTTTGTATTTGGGTAAAAAGTAGCTAACTGATGAAAAAAAGTCAGCTTTTGGCGTTTTCCTTTGCTTGATGTCACTTTCTGAATGGTAGTGAGCAGAAGAGAGTATCCTGTAGACTATCCTGACTGCTGCCCTTTGCTATGTAAAGCTTGGCATCATTTTTCCTGCTGGCATAGCGGGTACAATATTGTTTTCCAATTATCAGGCCACTTCCTGGTGTTTTGAATTGTGGTTACAGAAGCACAATATCCCACATTCATAAAAAGGAGCTTGTTTATTTTATTTCATTTTATTCTTGAACAACTGAATGTTTCTCCTGGCCTGTACAAGGAAGAGAACCATGGACACTGCCCTGTGATGTACAGTGTTAGACGTTTCATCCTGTACCAGTCACAAGGCCACATCCTTCTTCAATTTCCATTTCTTTATTTAGAATATTATGCCCTCTATTCTAAAACGGATTCAGACTGACCTTCTAAATATAAAAAAGCATAAAAACAATAATAATTAAAATGGTTGCAACAAACTTAGGGCAACAGAAAAAACAAAGAAACAAAGCTTACCATTAAATGACATTATCTTACTCAGTTCTTCATGTTCTGAAAGGCTGATAAGAATTTTTAAAAACAATTACGTTGGCCTATAAATCAGGGGACAGAGAAGGTGGTGCACTCTTAGCCTTTGTTTTCTTTAAAACCTGAATTGAGTGAGTTACAAGGACATTTACTGAGCCCAAAGGAATTTCAGTATACTGAGGGTCAGCAAGAGGATGGAACTGGGTTTAATATACATTTCTTGTATTTTCTGTACCCACTGAAAATTCCAACATTCCTCTCACACTAAAGGCAGCCAAACCTCTGGCATCCAGAGTACACAACTCCAGCTTCTCAGCACCATGGTTCACCATCAAATGGCAAATCAAAGTCCCTTCCCTCCTATATAATATATTGACTGGGATAAAGAAAATTATTAAATTTGTTTCATTTTGCTTCACCTGTTTTTTTTTTCTTGCTGAAACAAATCACAACACAACATGAAAAGTTTTTGAATCTTGATGAAGTTGCTTACAACTCTTTGGGTTGACAGCGTTGAATGTGTACTTTGTAGGTTTGGTTCTGTTTCTGCAGTGAAACGTGACTCTTCAGGACTCAAATGGCTTGTTCTAATGAGTTAAAAAGAGCCAATTCACATTGCTGTGCTGCTTGCTGTATTTGTATTCACACTCCAGTAGGAATTATACATAGAATGAAGATTCTAACCTCTGAGCCAGTGGTTCCCTCCCTTGTGTAACCCAGGTGTTCTTGGACTGCAACTCCCAGAAACCCCACCCAGCACAGTTAGTGGTGAAGGCTTCTGGGAGTCGCAGTCCAAGAACACCTGGTTGGGAACCACTGCTCTAAGCAATTCTGGCAAAATATGAGAGGGAAGCCCACTTTGTACATTTTTGCCATCATCTCTTGTCTACTGCCTTAGCTGCATGTCTCCCCTAGATTCTCTAAACCCCTAGTCAGAAACTAGTTTTCCTGAGGGATGATTTTGAGCAGAGGGTGAGGAATAATGGTTCCTGTTTTGTAAAGATGCTGCTGCAGTTACCACCTGCTTTTTTGTGTTAGGTGGCAACCTGTGGTGAGACTTTGATGGTGTCGAGATAATCCCAAAGGCTTTCAGTTGCTGGGAACAAGTGTATGAGTCCCCACAGGGGATGTCCTGTAAACACAGGCAGCAGTGGCGGCAGCTTCAGCTGCTCCTGCTACCATAAAGTATGAACTGGCTCTAATGTTAGGGCACAAATGCTTGTCTCTTCAAGACTGTCCCACCCACCACTGGCTTAGTCTTGATTAAAAAGCTGTTACGTTAACATAGGCCTGTGTAGACTAAAGGGCAACCATTAGAAGAGGGTGCCACAGAAGTCATTGGACATGGAGGAGATGCTGTTTGGGTTATGGCTCATGGTTTTCTCTGCTGCAACTTTATGAACACCATACCACAATGGCCAGTTAAAGATTCTTTTAAGTGGTTGAGACAAACTTTTCTGTCTCAGTTTGATTGGTTGTTCAGTTGTAAAATAAATGAATGTGTACAGTGGTGCCTCACTTAATGATTGCCCGGAATTACGACGAATCCGCTTTACAACAATCTTTTTGCGATCGCAATTGCGATCGCAAAACGATGGTCTAAATGGGGGAATTTCGCTTTGCGATGATCCGTTCCCTGCTTTGGGAACCGATTCTTCGCAAAACAATGTTTTTTAACAGCTGATTGTCAGTTTCAAAATGGCCACCAGGTGATTAAAATTGCTCTCCGCTGAGTTTAGGGACGGATTCCTCGCTATACAGGCAGCGAAAATGGCCGCCGTATGGAGGATATTTGCTGGACGGTGAGTTTTTACCCCATTGTAACGCATTGAACGGGTTTCAGTGCGTTTCAGTGGGGGTTTTATTTTCACTTTACGATGTTTTCGCTTAACGGCGATTTTCCTGGAATGGATTATCGTCGTTAAGCGAGGCACCACTGTATATTACCAAAGCATTATGTTATGCCTTTCTGAGATAGTGAAAAGAGGAGTCAGAATTTACATCAGGACATACAAAACCCACCTCTCATGACTGCAAAGAATGGCAGGAGGGGGAATCCTTTTAGTTCTTAGAATTAACAAATCCAAAACTGAAACAGCACCACAAAAGAAGCAGTTGTAACCTTAACACTCTTCTCCATTCAACAGCAAAAGCTGTAGTTGATCAGCTGATTAATCATCTGTTCCATAGATGCCCTGTGGAGGAGCTACTGACAAAATAACAAAGTAAATCAAAATGTGTGTCTCCCAGGAGTTGTTTAGAATATGTGAACTAATAATGTACATGTATATACTTTAAGAAAGGGTTTTTTGGGGGGGCGGGGGAAGGATCCCAGTGTAAAGCAAGTTATAAGTCCTACTGAAATTAACATCTTCTGCTAAAGGTTAAATTTGCTTATGTGTGACCTGGCTGTGTCTTTACATGTTGCATTTATATTTTCATATTAATTTCTTAGAGGAATACTATCTATTTTTTAAATATTAAAATATGAGCTTGAGATTCCTGTGATCTCCCAGAAACTATAATAGGTTCTAAATGGTCACTGCATAGAACTTCAGGAAAACCTGCTCAGCAAGAAAAGAGAAGATCAGCCAGTGTCAATATTAACAATCTTTCACAGTTGATGGATGGCATGATTCCAAAACTGCAGAGTGGAGCAGAACCCTATAGAAAGTTTTAAAATCTGTATCCAGGCTTCATTCAGGGGCCCTGATCATCATGTAGAAGGATACATGAGTGGACATGTCTTGTTTGCATCAAGAGTACTGAAGAGCAGTTATTTCTTTTGTTCTTGAGCCACCCACTTCTGATGTGTGATTGTTGTGGGAAATGGGTAATTCCCTCTTGGTTAGCAGAGTATCAGGCACAAACAACTGCACAGAGAAAGTGTAAGAGAATAGCTCATGTCTCAGAGCCCCGGCCCCTTCACAGTAATTAGCACTCTATATGTTAAAATCACACTTTTAAGCAGGAAAGAATGTATGTATCTTTACTTACAGATGTGACAAGTAGTTACAAACAGAAGAATAAAAGGGAAGTTGCAATCTCCACATAAGGGAGAAACTACCTCCATGACCACATGGCAGAAAGGTCAGAGAAAGAGCAAACAAAAGAAAGGAGGACAAACAGGAGGAGGATGGTTGGAAGTGCAGGGGGGTTTCACCTCAAATGCCAGAGGCGGGGGGGGGGGAAGAACTCTGCTAATTGATTAATATCAACAAGAGTCACCTTAGCTTCTGAAAGCTCTCTCCCACTAATTGCATGCCAGGTTGTTATCTCTGCAGGTTGTGTTTTCCAAATACCTTATTAGGTACTGCATGTTTATCACCTAATAAGGTGAAGAGACATGTACAAAAATGACTTACCAAACTCCTTTCTTGGAGGGACTTGGAGTCGCAAATAAACAGTCTAAGAAACTTTGTTGCCTCCTTTTTGATGTTCCAGGAGATGAAGCTGCTGAGCATCTTGCCAAATCAAGGTCTTTGAGAACATGCTTTTGTTAAATCCAATCTTTCTTTTAGCTGCCAACAACCCTTAAAATCTATTTGGCTTTAGTCTCCAACTTCTAGTAATACAAATACTTTTTTTTACATGCACCTAAAAATGCAGTGCATTTGGAGGAATCTATGTGAGGCTGGGAAAATGACATCCAGAGTCCTGGAGTTTTTCTGCCCCTGATGTACAGTGCACCAATAGGCTACTGTTTAATAATAAGGCAAGGTTCCTGTAAAATCTTGGTTTGTTGTATCATGTGAATGCACCCACTGTGTAAGGAAAACTTTTGGGCAGTCATCCTGACTTAAGAACCTTTTAAAGTCAGGATGACTTAAACCAAAGAGGAATAGCGCATTGGAGAAAAGATCTAGGATAAATGTAATTAATATATAACTGATGAGAGCCAGAAATTGTAATGGGCTGAATAAGAAGGGGGTTCTTATTTAAAATAGACCAGCTTTGCTGACAATATACTTGAGTAATCTTTTTGCAGTGTTCCTTCAACTTCTTGCAGTAGCAGTGGGCAAAGCTATAGTGTGCCTACTAGCTTAGATGCCTTTGCCTTAGCTCAGAGCACTTAAAACCAGTAGCTGTTAGCTAGGGTCACATTCCTCAGAAGAAAATGGTTAACTTATGCAGATACCATTGTGAGATACATTGGCTGAAATCCTGTTGTTACCATAGTGAGCTGCAACTAGAGTAGGCCCAGTGAGTCCGTGGAACTAGTGGAGGAGTTGAAAACACAATATCCTCACAGATTCAGTGGCCTGTGAAGTCAGTTGTGACTTACCACACTAAGCAACAGGATTTCAGCATCTGACTTGCAAGTGTTGTTGTTGTTTAGTCGTGTCCGACTCTTCGTGACCCCATGGACCAGAGCATACCAGGCCCTCCTGTCTTCCACTGCCTCCTGGAGCTTGGTCAGATTCATGTTCGTAGCTTCGATGACACTGTCCAATTATCTCATCCTCTGTCTTCCCCTTCTCTTCTTGCCTTCACACTATCCCAACATCAGGGTCTTTTCCAGGGAGTCTTCTCTTCTCATGACATGGCCAAAGTTTTGGAGCCTCAGCTTCAGGATCTGTCCTTCCAGTGAGCACTCAGGGTTGATTTCCTTTAGAATGGATAGGTTTGATCTCCTTGCAGTCCAGGGGACTCTCGAGGGTCTCCTCCAGCACCACAATTCAAAAGCATCAGTTCTTCGGCGATCAGCTTTCTTTATGGTCCAGCTCTCACTTCTCTACATCACCACAGGGAAAACATATAAAGGTAATTTTTTTCGTGATTTGAAGGTTGATGTATGTCAGTATTCTCAATTATAAGCTTATTTGGGTATTTTATTACTGTGATATAAGTAAATATTTAAGATGGGAAAGAGGGTTAGAGTCATTCACCTTTTTTCTTCATGGGATCTTACTCACACTTACCAAAAATGACCGAGTACAGTATAATTTTTGTTGGTACTGAGATCTCTAGCTGAGTAGGCAAGGAGCACAAAAAAGTGAGTGGCAGAATTCCCGCTGTCTTGTGACACCTTGGATGAGGAGCCCCTTGATGCGCTTTGCTGAGAAATTGCTCTCACTTTTCTCTGCCAAATTGTTCAGATGTATTACTGGTGGGACAAGTCAACATTTCTGCACGTAAGATGGGTGACTCCCTGGCAGGAGTGGGAGGCGAGAATGAGTGGAAGCCTGATAGGAAAGGGAAAGCGATTTCATATTTATTTGTGTGTGTGTGTGTGTGTGTTTGAGTTTGAGTTTGAGAGGTGGGGGATGTGCAGTCTTGTTGATACATATGAACCCAACTAAATTCGACTCAGTGAACATTCAGATGAAGGAAGCATTGAATCTGAGTTGCAGAGACTCACTAGCTCAATATTTTGAGAATCTCTGCTTTGCTGTAACGAAGGGCATGCACTGTCTGTGCAGATTTGTGTTTACAGTAACATTACTTGGTCCCTTCATCCCTGAAGCTGCTACAGTAATTTTTCAGGCAGCTTTTTGTGGCTCAGTTCATAAAAACAGAGGAAATGGTCTTACCTGTTATTAATCTGTTAAACACCTTAGATGCCTGAGTTGGTAGTGAAGGACTATGGGATTTCCCCTTTATATCTGAAAATATGAAGAAGACACTCAGTTTCCAGTCAGGATGCCTCAACCTTCCCAATTGTCTAGATACAAAACAGGATAGATTGCAGAAGGCTTGTTCTTAAAAAGAGAGAGAGACAGAGGGGGGAAAAACTGCCACATGGGCCTTGTACACAATATGAAGGCAAAGGTGAGCGGTACCACTAAAAATAATCACAAGGATGTGTTGGTTTTTGACTCTGTACAGATTTTTGTCATGCTGGGTTTATTAATGGTCTCTTATGTATTTCCTGTGGCCTGTAAGAATTGCCATAGGCTACCAGACAGAGAAGTTGCTAACATAGCTTGAGTTGACTTTTCTGTTGAAGACCAGGGTGGGAGGGTCCTGTGAACCCTGCATGCATTAGTGGCTGTCGTCTGCCATGCTTCTATTTTTAGTAGAGTAACGGAAAAGCAGATTTACCCTTTGACATTGCTGCTGTACCCCTGATTTAAAATAAAACCCCAATGTTTTCTTTTAGAACAATTTGCTCCTAGTAGTTTCGCTTGCTTTAAAATAAGATATGAGATCCTTGTTACTTTATTTTTATTTTTATTTTTTTAAATGTGGCCTCCATGCCATTGACTATCAGGAGAACAGTGGCAGTTTGGGTAGTCCCAAGGGGCATGTGGCTTGTGAAATGGATCAGGGAGGCAGCCATAGGCCTCACAGTGCCTTCAGCCCTGTTTGAGAATGTAGATGTGTCAAAGAAGTGTAAAAGGATGCATGACGAGTTAATGGGCTTGGGTAAGATTTTTGTGGACTTTTAAATTCTCTACCTCACCAGATTAGATTAAAAGTATTTTAAGAGCACTTTTGTAAGACATTATATAAAGATAGGATAAAGGATATTTGTTATTTATTCCACCTGTTTTGTGTGAAGTTGCCCATATATTGTAGCTTTTGCTAGCAAATCACAGTGGTGTGACTGGCTGTAAAGAGAAAATTCTAGATGCAAAAGAAAGATCTGTTCTCACCTCATTGTTGCTATAGAAAGAATGAGGAATGTTTTGGTGCCTAGTTTTTAAACACACTTTTGTTAAATGGGGTTGTAATCCTTCCCTTCTAGCACAAGTTTGGTCTTGTAGAAGAAACCATAATTTGACTGAAAAGCCCTGGGAGAATTCCACTTCCTCCTGATTTTATCATTTGTCTCAAAGTTCCACAGTCTCTTTAACTTCAAGAGGATGTGAAAGCAGAAGAACTAGCCAGTACAGTGGTGCCTCGCATTGCGATGTTAATTTTTTCCACACAAATTGCTGTTGAACGAAAACATCGCTATGCGATATTTAAAAGCCCATAGAAACGCATTAAAACCTGATTAATGCGTTCCTTGCAGGCTAAACCGCAGAAGCCTGTGCTGCAGGGTCAGAAGACCAAGCAGTCGTAAGATCGAATCCACGCGACAGAGTGAGCTCCCGTCGCTTGTCCCAGCTCCTGCCAACCTAGCGGTTTGAAAGCATCAAATGCAAGTAGATAAATAGGGGCCACTTTGGTGGGAAAGTAACAGCGTTCCGTGTCTAAGTCGCACTGGCCATGTGACCATGGAAAATTGTCTTCAGACAAACACTGGCTCTATGGCTTGGAAACGGGGATGAGCACTGCCCCCTAGAGTCGGACACGACTGGACAAAAATTGTCAAGGGGAACCTTTACCTTTACCTTAGGGGCTTAAAACTCACAGTTCAGCAAAGATCCTCCATAGCATGGCCATTTTCGGTGCCTTTTAAGCGAGGAATCTGTCCCAGAAAACAGCGGGTGGCCATTTTGTTTACCCAGTGGCCATTTTGAAACCATCGATCAGCTGTGCGGAAATGGTCACTTTGCGATGATCGGTTCCCGAAGCAGGGAACCGGTCATCATAAAGCGAAAATGGCCACCCGCTGTTTTCTGGGACGGATTCCTCGCTTACATGACAGTGAAAATGGCCGCCATGTGGAGGATTTTCGCTTAAAGGTGAGTCTGAAGCCCATAGGAATGCATTGAAGGGGTTTCAATGCATTCCTATGGGCTTTTTAATATCTCATAGCGATGAAATCGCTTTGCAGCGATTTTTGCTGCACCAATTATCGTTGCTATGCGAGGCACCACTGTATTATATGTAATCTGTAAGATGTGGTGTTGAAGCCAGTCAATCCTCTCATTAACACACACCACTTTCAGGTTCTGTTTTAATGAACTGTTCTGTGGGTAGGATCCAGCATTAGATGTTCACCAGTGGAATGGCAGAAGTCAGTGAAACTGCATTGAATCTTCATTCCCACTGTTCCCCTCCCTATCCCACTGCAGCTCCCCGGGCGTCTTACTGGCTTTGTGGGTCTGGGAAGCCCTCTGTGGCCAGTTTTTAGGTTGGCCTGGATTGCTGTAGAAGTGAATGCTGTGAGGGAGGGGAGAGGGAAGAGATCCAGAAGCGGTACCCTTGTCAAGTATTCTCTGCTTAGCTCCTGTGACAGCTGTAAATTAGATATGGAGATAGCTGCGATTCCAAGACAGTTCCATTTGTTCCTAATGCTTATAGCTGAATTATGCAAGTTCCAAAGACTCGAGTTGCAAGTGGAATTATAGAGCACTGTGAGTAAACAATAAGTCTTGTCAACCAAAGGGCCTTCTGTGCGAGCCACCTGACTAGACTAAAGACTAGACTTGGAACTAAAGAGGCTGGTGAAAGGAAGGACTTTGTCAGTGAAAGGATCTGTGTAATGGAGCCCTTTTTCTGGAGAAGCAGTCGATCTGAAAAGCTAGTTAAAGCCCTTCTTTATTGGAACACACTTGGTGAGTTATACTGAGTCTTTGTAGTATTTATCTATGTATTTCTAGTGCCATGTTGGTGTTGTTGCTGTAATTGTAATTACCTATCCTGTGGTCCCTGGAGTGTGTTACTGTTCCGAGCCAAGATAAAAGAGGCCGAGAGACTTTCTGATTATAGTGTGGTCTGTAAATTGAATGAATGAAAGATTACTAGGAGATAGATGAAGAAAGCAGAAATTGTTTTCTCATCTCTGACTGTGTAATGTTGTTTATTTCTGTCACACTGCTGGTTTGCATTACTGATGGCTCTCTTCCATCTGGTAGTGTGTGTGTCATCTATTTCCTCTGTCTGGAGAAAGTGTTTGTAGTTCTAGTATGTTCTCCATTATTATTTTTTTGTCAACTGTTCCCTGGGTTAATAGCATGGATGTGGTTGGCATTTCCTCTTTGCCCTTAAAAATTGCATGAAAGCCTTGTTATTGCATGCTGTATCTTTGAAATCTGTATGTTACATATGCTTTGATAGGCTTTCTCATAAAGGAGTACAAAATCATGTTTGGCATATTTTAAGAGTGGTATATGACCACATTTAATTTAAACAAGGATATTAATTTATTTATAGCATTTTTACTTTGCTTTACAGCTGTAAAAGTACTCAGAGCTGCTTAGGCATCTATTTAAAAAGGCAAGTCTGTCTCTGTTCTCAGGTTTACAGTTTAAAAGTGGGAAAGGAAAGGGAGATAGGCTACTGGATGACAGTTTACGTAGAACCTTTTTAAGTCTTACTTGAGATTAGGTGGTTGACACACTGTGCCCCAGAGAACTTTCTTCCAAGCCATGCATTCATCTAATTGAGTAAGGAGTATAACAATATATAGGCTTCTCTTTTCTTGCTATCCACCTTTGGCAATGGATAGGCAGAATGGAAGTTTAGAGAAGCTCTGTCAGGTGAGAAAATGTAGAATGTTATTCCACTAAAAGCAGTTGATCGGTACTTCACAAATCAGGGAATTGTTTGGTGGCATTCAAAATATCGACTAATATTCCATAAATAAAACTGCTAGAGTGGGAGAGCTGTTTACTGGATTAATTTCTTTTGGCTAAGAGAACATGAAAGATCAACGGCGTCTTAATGTCTGGTGTGTACAATATATTATAAAGTATGCCAGACCCCCCTCCCAACCTTCAAGAGGATGCTAAAGGCATTGCTCTTTAAAGAAGCTTTTAAGGACATCCTCTTTTGAGTCAGTCTACATGTGAGTCAACTAGTCCCACCACCATTTAGACCTTGGTTAGGTTTGTTTGTTATTTATATTTATATCTATTTGTTGGTTTAATGTTTGGCTTGTGGGGTTGGTTTATGAGTTAATTTTTCTTTATTGTAAACTACCGCCTAGAGTGGCCTTTTAGGCCAGATGGGCAGGGTATAAATCAATCAATCAATCAATCAATCAATCAATCAATCAATCAATCAATCAATCACTCAAATAAATAAATAAATAAATAAATAAATAAATAAATAAATAAATAAATAAATAAATAAATAAATACCTAGAGTAGTGCTTGGTACTAAGTCAGGCAGTATATAAATATATATATATATAAGCACACTCCTTGGACGGAAGTAGACCACTCTAGAATAATGGCACAACAGCTAAACCTGTACTGGATTCCCAAAGAGCAAGAGTTGCACATACACACATCCGAAACTATGAGCTCTCTGCTCCAAAACATTTGATGACCTTAGCTTCGGAAGGCTGTTAGTTAAAAAGTTGCATATAAATTAATGCTGTCTGATGCAACACGACACTACCGAACTGTAGTCAAAATATGATGAAACGATTTAGTTTGCAAAAAAAATTCAAGTTCACATACTGCACTTTAATGTTGCCCTTACCTTTCAGATTCTGTACTCAATTGACGTTTGAGCACATGTGCTCCATAAGCATGAAAACCTTAATGTGAAATTGCAGTAACTTGATTATGGGGCCTGACCTCTCATGAGAAGGTGAAATTGAGCTGCAAATAGACTTCTGGCCCTTGGATCTCTGGCTGGAGAATAGAATGCCCCTGGAGAATACAGGAGTTAGCCATCCATGGCCTAAGCAACCCATAAAATGAACATGGGAACACAGCCAGAAACATTGGCAACGTCTCTGGATTGTAGTGTAATGGGCCTAGGTCAATAACCTGGCATCCCTAGTGGTGTACACTTTCCAGCAGATGAAAGCTGAGTCATGAAATGATCTGGAATTTGACACTGTGTTGAATATCAAACACCTACTCTTACATAAGTAAGATTTTTTTTATTTGTGCACACCAAATGTATATTATGTTCTTTCCAATCTGGCCAGATGTGACTGGGGCAAATGCCAAACATGGTTGTCAAAAGATGTAAAGTTACTTGTAGGGTATTTAAAATATGCCTGAGAGGCTGCATATCATCTTTGCAAAAGTTGAGTAGGACAGAGCAGTGTGAAATTGGCACACATCCTCTTGTTAACTGTGCATGCCATGTTAGTTTTTGGAAAATGGACTCAGAACTCCATGCAGATATCCTGACCAAGTATAATTTCTAGAATTCTGTTATTTGGTTGAGTAGAAGTATTTTGCCATATGTGGTTACTAATTGCTCCTGCATAAAATAGAGATCTGAAGAGAGGGTGTTGGTCAAGGAGGCTGTGTCTAACAATATCGCCTGATACTTTAGATCAGCCATGGATTTCAACATGAAGTTTTCTGGTAGCAGTTGTAGTTTTTTGTGAGTTTTACCAAAATGGTCAGAAAGCTAGAATTGAAAAACATTTAGACAGGTCCATACAAAATTATAATAATGGGCTTTAACTTTTGACTAATGTCTGCTGGTATTTATTTATTTATTCAATTGATATGCCAGTAGTATGTGCATTGCATTACATTAATGGCCAATGTATTTATGTGCACACAGGGAGAATAATTTCAGGGTACCTTACTGCTGTAATGGGTGTTCTCTTCCTCTTTGTTCCTTTCCTTTTCAGTGTAATCTCTTGGGTGAGGGTTGACTTTTAACTTGGCTCCGTCTGTTGCAGCTGAAAATGATATTTACCCCATTCCAGTTCTTTCATATTACATTGATATTCTCACCTTGTGGGTCCAGTCTCTGAACAAGCAGGCTCAGATACGGTGCTATCCCCCCCCCCCATTCCTGGTTCTGGGTTTTGGTTGTGTGTTCTGCCTGTCTCAATGCAGAGAAGGTCAGGGAGGGGGATGATTTCTGCCAGGTTTTTCTTTATAATGAGGGCAGCTTGACAGCCTGTTAGCAGAATGGGAATCAAGAGTTTGGGGCCTGATGCAATGCAGCCTCTGTGCCTGCCACAAAACTAGCCCCATTCTCTGGTAATCTGGTTAGCGTGCATGTCTTTTCCTCATTGTTCTGCTTGTCCTTGTACAGTATATCACGTTCTCTCAAGAAGCCTAATCTGATGTAGCACGAGACAAATAATCATGTTGGAATAGGGGATTGCATGCAAGTAACAATGGTATCCTCTGAAAAGACTTGCACTGATATGATAAAATAATTAGGTGAACAGTGGGTCTTGTGACTCGCTTTGTAGAAGAGCTTTGATCAGTGGCAGTGCATTAGAAAGAGAAATGACATCTACAAATCCCATTCCCAGTTTAAACTCCTGATTAGCAGTAACCCGTCTTTACTGCTAACATGTGCACAGTGTGGGAACATAGGCCTAAGGATCTGTCCTACTATGTGTTTAACACTTTTTAATTTTTTTCCTACAAAAAATGGTTGTTTCTGAAGATGAAGCTTTTGAATTACTGGTCTCATGAGGTCTCTTTTCTTGGCCATTACCCTGGTAAATCGATTTTTTAAAAAAAAACACCAGAAATCAGTGACACACTCAACTCCTACGTCTCCCCTGTTTTGTGTAAATTCCTCATTACTAAGTCTTTTTTTAAAAGAAGGAAATAAACATTGTGTAGTTACTAGTGGAGGAAAAAGCATGCATGCAGAGCAAGTGGGATACTAAGGGGTATGGCCGAGAAGAAGAAAACAGACATGAAATTAGGATTATGCTGGGTCCAGGTGAGCTCTCTTGCAGTTTCCCAAGAACTACCGTACTTCAAGAGCCAGTATAATAATAATAATAATAATAATAATAATAATAATAATAATAATAATAATAATAATAATAATAATAATAATAATTTATTGTCATTGTAAGTATATACATATACAACGAAATTCACAGACACCCAGAGACCAGACACATGCACACACATAAAATTCCCCAAACACTCCCCACCCACTAAAAGTCCCCCAGTAAAAATACAAACATCTACACCGCAGGCCAAGTAACACAGTCCAACTAATTATTCACTACTGGTGGTCTTTAAGCTCATTATTAATTGCAATTATAGCTCTGGGATAAAAACTATTGAGAAAACGTGTGGTCCGAGTCTTAATTGTTTTATATCTTCTGCCAGATGGTAACAGTTCAAAAAAGTTATAAGCAGGATGGGAAGAGTCTCTCAGGATGCTATGTGATTTCCTTAGACAGTGGGATGTGAAGATGTATAGTGTGCTGAATAAAATGTGAGACTAAGGAGACCTAGGTTCAAATGTCTGCTGAGCTATGGAAACTCACTGAGGAGACAGGGTGTACTTCACTGAGGAGTGACACTGGTAAAATCACTCCGTGCATACCTGAAATCCCTACCATAGTCACTATAAGTAGGAATCAAGTTAACAGCTTGTAACACAGCTTCACAAACATAATTCAGTTTAGAATATTTCTGTTTCTAGAGATTTGCTTAGGTTTAACCCACCCGCAGACTCCTCAAGCAATCCATTTTTTTGTTCTGGGTGTCTTTAATTAGCAAATTTATTTGGGATAGGTTGCCATTCCTGTACAAAGCATTGTTTTGTGGGATGACTAGGAGCCATACCACTAGCCCATTTCCTCCTCTAATGTTCTGAGGCTATTGTTCCTTCTTTTGAAAAACTAACGAAGAAGCAGGCCTTTCTCATCTCAGTAACAGGAGGCATATATAGCACTAAGTAACCTACATATGGAAAACCTTTAATTAAAATTATCAACGTTAATAAAGGGTAAGAAATCAGGCTAATAGTTTTTATAATAGGTTAAGAAAATTATTTTGAAAGGGAGAACCTGTAATAAGAGAGCACAATAGTATTGCAGTCGTCAGATCTTCAAATAATGGCTGTGGTCTTACAGAATTGTGGTTCTGATGCCTAGAGAAATCAATGAGCTGTACAATAGTTAACTTTGTTGGCTAATTACCATGGTTTTTTTTTAAGCAGTCAGTCAGTCAGTTTGTCTAGTTCTTTGTATTACATCAAAAGCCGAAAAGCAGGGGTCAAAAGAGAGACATTTTTATGTTTCTTGGGGAAAACAACTTATGTGATATGTCCTGTGAATTACCTTTGAGGTGCAGTAATCAAGGACAAGCCCACTTGATTTATATTATGAGGGTCAGGACTAATTTGGTGCATGCTTATGGCCATCACTTATGTTCAGCGGTTTTTTACCCCAGCTCTGTTGCCCAATTAGCAGTAATAATATAAGAATATGTGTTCTTACAGTGGTCCAGATGTATCAGGACAGTTCAGGATGAAATCCCAAAGAGTTTAAATTTCTACTGCTGTGCCTATATTATAACTGACTGGTGAAAAATTGTGGAAAATACATTATGTGGGGTAGGTATGAAGAAGATGTCCTGGTGATCTCGTAGACATAAACTATGTGTGGTGTCTTGGATTGCCCAGTTTGAGATCTCTCTCTTAAAATGTTATATAGCTTCATGATGGCATTCTAGACAGGCATTGCTTTTTGCATAAGCACTTTGGCCATTACATAGCCGTTACGCATCTCATTTCTGTCTCTATCGTCAGGGTGTCTTTTTGATGCATGTGTTCCACATGCTATACATATTGAGTTTTTGCTTTCGTTGCTTTTTTCGGCTTCCATGGCTTTTAGCATTTTGGCTATGTTTACCGTTTTAAAAATAAGAATGAAAAATGCATTGACACTGTTGCTTAACACAGCACTATTGATTTATTAGCAGCAGGTTCTCCTTTCTGCATTACAAGTGCTTGTTGAGTTCCTGCATTCCCATACTCTGGCTAAGGCAGGGGAGAATTACTTGAGCACACTGAGTTTTTGATCCTTCCTGAATTTTAGAGACAGGTTTTTTTTTCCTGCAGGAAAGATACAAGTGTGTAATGTATCTTTTGCTATCCAATCTTGTGTCTTCCAGATGTTGTGGATAGCCATATTGTTTGAGGACTAACACATCTGGAGAACACTAGGTTGTAGAATCTGGTGACAAGTAACAGAACTACTCTCTGTTACAGCTTGAACACACACACAAAAAATCAAAATCCTTAGCAGACACTGAAGCTGCACCATTTTCTGTTTATCCTCAGTCTTTGGCTAGTAATATAACAATCACCTCATGTCATTAAACTAATTTTGACTCATGGCAACCATTTTTAATGCATGGAGTACTCAGAAGTGGTTTACCATTCCCTTCTTCCAAGGCTGTTCTGAGACTGTGTAGCTTGGCCAGGCCCACCCAGCCTGGCTGTTCTCCTAAAAGGTACAGGTGAGGAATCAAATTCCCAATCCCTAGATCTTCAGGCATATTTGGGTGGCCACTGTTACATCACCAAAAAGGAGGACATGGAAGACAAGGAACACCAAAAAGCAGGACATTCTTCAAAAAAATGGTGGTATTTTGCAGTAAATTGCATTATGCTGATTTTAACTAACATATGCAAATATCATCACAATTGGATGTTATTAGTATAATTTAAGTGGAATATACTACTGCTGACTGTATTGCACAAGATTGTGACTAGATAAACCACCTTGGGAACTGGCTGGATAGTTCAGTGAGTTAGGTGTCTGGTTGCGGAGCCAGAGGTTGGGTGTTCAGTTCTCCACTGTGTATCCCAGCCTATGTGGCCTTGGGCAAGTTTCACAGTCTCAGGATGCATCTGGAAGAAAGGAATGGTAAATCATTTTGGAGTACTTTCTCTCTCTCTCTCTCTGTGTTGCATTGGAATAGATCCACTGTACAAACAGAAAGATGGTATTTGAATTGAAAGATTTATTGTATGGAATACAGTAGTGGTGAGCAGGTGGCAGATCAGGTTCTCTTGGTATATCTTTGAACGGTTCACTGTGGATTTGTAAGGACCTTTTGACATGCAATTGTTTAAGGACAAAATGGTTCCTTCCACCACTCTCCATCCTTCTTTTAAATTGTTGGAATGAAAGATATGATGAATTTACCGTATTTTTCTGTGTATAAGATGCCCCCATGTATAAGACCCCCCCACTTTTCTAACCCAAAAGTAACAAACCTAAGTGGGTTTTAGCAAGTGTAGGGGGAAAGGGATCAAAGCCCTGCAGGATCGCTTTGATCCCTGCTTTCCCTTCCACTTGTTTTTGTTCTCTCCTCAGCTTACTTCCGTGTATAAGATGACCCTCAATTTTTATTCTAAAGATTTTAGACAAAAGTATAGTCTTATATACGGAAAAATATGGCATTTCTGTTTTGATTCTCAAAATAAACTCCTAGGTTTAGAGTTCTTTGACTCTTTTTGTAATTAACAGACCTTTCTGTTCTGGGAAATGACAAAGTAGATCCCATTCGTCTGAAGTGAGGCGTGAACTGCTAGATAGCTTAGTAGCTTAGGTATCTGTGGAGCCAGAGGTTGGTAGTTCAGTTTCCCATTATGCCACCTTGACGAAAGCTGGACCCAGTGATCCGTAGGGTTCCTTCCAGCTTGGCAGTTCTAAGATGATGATGATGATGATCCTTGTAGTAGAGACTTGATGTCTGGTCAGGCAGGATTTGTTCGTTTGTAATCTTCGTGAGTTGAGATTTATGCTGTGTTTGTCTGTAACTGTTACATTTCTGGTTGCATATGGGTGGCTTCTTGGTGGCTTTATCTGCAACCTGGGCAGTAAATGCAAGTGCCAAGCCCACTTATTCTTTTTTTTTACCTGTAGGTTTTGGAAGCAGAAGCCCTGCCAGTAAGGTTGGAAAAGTTTTTTTTTTTTTAAATATTATTTGTGTGCAGTCAACACCATTTGACTTCAGGAGCTGACCCTCGCACAGATGTGCCACTCCCAATGTAGATTTGCAGTTCCTCTTATCCTCAAAGGCAAGGCTCTTGGGACTGGAGCTACGTCTGTGTGGCTGCAACTGCCAAAGGCATTTGCCGTACTGAACTCCTAAGTAAATGACAGAGCAGCGGAGGCAGCAGTCTCGCAACACTACCCGGTTGGAAGCAGACGGCTCTTCTTCAGCATTGCAGTCCGTGATTCTGTTGCAGTTTGATGTGGCTGCAGATAGAATGTGGGCTTGCTTCTGTTTAATACCAGACTGAGAGACCTATTTTGGGAAGGGGGGGGGAGAATAGAAATTGCCTGCCAGAGAAGGGGAAAACAGGTGAGTGACTAGATTGCTGTTTTGATTCTTGCCTGGACTGAGCTTTTGTCACCTTTTCCCATTTCCACAGCAACGACTCCCAGAAACCTGTGCTAGGTTTTTGGCACACCTGCTCCTCTTGTTGAACTGCAGCTGGCAACAGTTATACTTCATGTTTCTGTGTTTACTTTCCTACCCCCCCAAGAGCCTTCAACATATTTTGTACTTTCTCTGCCTTTGGAATATTTCACCTGCAGCCTTGTTTTTTTAAGAATATTGATTCTACAAAGGCGTGAGCGATACCTGTAGTACTAAATCCTAGAGCAAATATGAACTGGTTCTCTGAGTGTGACAGAGATGTTCAGCCTGTATTACTCCAGTTTCTCTCTCTCTCTCTCTCTCTCTCTCTCTCTCTCTCTCTCTCTGTGTGTGTGTGTGTGTGTGTGTGTGTGTATCTGTGTCTGCAAAGAAAGGCATGCAGGTTTGAATAAAATCTGGGGAATGAAGGTGAATTGTGCTTTTTATCTGATATTGAATGAGAAGAAACTCTTTCTAAATAAAGTTCCAAATACTCAAGAGATCTTCTGAAAGCCGGCATGAGAGCTATGAGAACAACTGGTTCTAGTGGATTTATCTAGACCGCAAATGTTGAATGTTTCCTACTTTTTCAAACAAAAATATCTTAATGACATCATGGACATTTCTTTTCCTGTATAGACCCTGTTGTACTGAAGTACAGTGCTAAAGATCTGGGTCTGTGTAAGAAAAATACATTGTGACAAAATGAACTAGGGGAGTTGGTTGAGAAAGTGACCTAGCACTGTACACAGCAATTCAACTTTGGCAAAGTGTCCATTTTGCATCAGGAACAGATCTAAAATCAGGCCATTAGAAGTTCTCAGGCTCTAAAGATGATTAAGGAATGGCATTCACAGTGGAGACGTTCCCAATTCTTGTTGGTGTGTAAAGATTTTTGAGTTGCCTTTTGCTACTGAATTAACCGCTTGAGTTATGCAGAAAAATGAACAGCCATATGTAGCATGGCTGGTGAAACAAAAACTGTATGGTTCCTTTCTAACAGGTGTCTCCCAGGTCCTCAGATGGTCACTGTAACTGTATTTTGAATTTAGCCATAGGACTGTGTAACATACACATACAAGCTGTTCACAGTGTAATACAAGTTTCATGACAGTTTGCACATTAACACCTTGCTACTTACAGCCACCTCTCAAATTTACCTTTCCATTTTACTCATTTCACCATCCTGCTAATTTTCCTTCTGCCTTTCCCATCTTCACATTAACCTTCCATAGCAAGACTATTTTTACCTGACCTTTGATTCTCATATTTTTAAAAATTAGTGATTTAATTAGACTTTCTGGCTTTAGACTTCTTTCCCTAGTCTTGACCTCTCGAGTAGATATTTGTCTGTGTCCATTGGCTTTCTCTAGCTGTTGTAATGCTAGTTGTTCAGCTTATATTCAGAATACAGCGCTATAAAAATGTTCTTTGGGTACATAAAAGACTGAAATGATATGTATTAGTGGGGTTTGTAACTATTGAATTTTGTGGTAGAAGTCGTCCATAACGAAACGTTATGGGACTCAAGTAGTCTTTGCCTCTGTTTCCAGTTCTCCATATTTTCATGGGCTTGGGGGGGCGACTAATTGGTATGAGAAGCCAACAACTATTAGTTTCTTGTACCAATTAGGCATCAGTTTTCAGTTGCTGTTATCTGTATGTAAACAGTAGAGCACTGCAGTTTCTCCTTAGGTTTTAGGATCATTGCTTTTTCTTTGCACACACATGGCTCATGCGTTGTTCAAACATTGTAGTCGATTGGCTGTCGTAAAAGAACAGCAATAGAATTTTAAGGTGTTGTTATATGCTGTCAAGTTGTCTCTGACTTACGGCAACTCTATGAATGAGTGATCATCAAAATGTCTTGTCCTCAACAGCCCTGCTCAGCTCTTCAAATTCAAGCCCGTGATTTCCTGTACAGAGACAATGCAACTCACATTTGGTTTTCTGCAGTTTTTTTCAGTGTTCTTTTTCAAACTCGATTCTAATGTTGGATATTAATTCATGATCATACCACAATCTGCTCCTGGTCTTTTTTTGGGAGAGAGAATGCAGATTCTCTGTCTCCTGCTTCCAATTATAGTCTGTTTGGTTTCTGTATTGACCATTTGGCAATGTTGTTTGAAGCACGTATTTGCAATTAAAAGATTGTTGGCTTTGCAGAAACTTTCAATTTTATCTTCAGCATTGGTAGTTGAAGCATAGACTTGAATGATAGCTATGTTGATAGGTTTTCCACGGAGTCTGATTGATATTATATTGTGCATTATATTCCTTAACCACCTCTGCTACATCTTGCCTCAGTATTAGTGCCACTCCATTTCTGATTTCATCAATTCCAGAGTAGAACATATTGTAGTTGTCCAACAGAAAATAGCCCACTCCAGTCCACTTGAGCTCACTGATACCCAGCACTACAATGTCTATACGTTCCATTTCTTCTTAAGGGTTTCCAATTTACCTTGATTCATACTTGTCATATTCCATGTTCCAGTTGTATATGTTGTACATCTTCAGATTTTCCTTTCACTTCCGTGCACCTCAACCACTAGACAACCTTTTAGTTTTAATCTGGTTGCATCATTAGCAACACAGCTATTTGTACTTGTTCTTTGCTTTCCCCCAAGTAGCTGATTGAGAGCTTTCTGACCTGGGTGTATCATCTTCCAGCTCTATCTCTTCTTTCATTTTGGATTGTCTTATTATAGGATTTTCATAGTGAGGAAAGTTCAGCAGGGATTTACCATTGCCACCTACAGCACAGTACTAACAAAAGTTAGAGTGTCATTGCCATTGCCTCCTCCACCAGTATCTTTTCAGCTCCTGTTACTGCCCAGTACAGGGGAGGGCAAAATGTGGCCCTCCAGATGTTGTTGAACTGCAACTCCCATAATTCCTAGCCCACACAGCCAATAGTGAGGAGAGTTGGGCCTAGCCCACACAGCCAATAGTGAGGAGAGTTGGGCCTAGCCACAGTGAGGAATGTTGGGATTTGAAGTTCAGCAACATCTGGAGGGCCGCACTTTGCCCAGGTTTGGCCCACTAGCTGCCTTGAAGACAGTGAATTTATCTTGGTCTGGTGCTTCAGGTGTGACCATTCTGCCTTAGGTAACCTTTCTAGGGTTCCAGGCTTGGAATGGAATCTGGCCTCCTGGTGACATTGCTCTCAGCTTCACTGACACGTGTGTGTGTTTAGTCGTTTAGTCGTGTCCGACTCTTCGTGACCCCATGGACCAGAGCACGCCAGGCCCTCCTGTCTTCTACTGCCTCCCGGAGTTGTGTCAGGTTCATGTTGGTTGCTTCGCAGACACTGTCCAGCCATCTCATCCTCGGTCGTCCCCTTCTCCTCTTGCCATCACACTTTCCCAACATCAGGGTCTTTTCCAGGGAGTCTTTTCTTCTCATTAGATGGCCAAAGTACTGGAGCCTCAGCTTCAGGATCTGTCCTTCCAGTGAGCACTCAGGGTTGATTTCCTTTAGAACTGATAGGTTTGTTCTCCTTGCAGTCCAGGGGATTCTCAAGAGCCTCCTCCAGCACCACAATTCAAAGGCATCAATTCTTCGGCGGTCTGCTTTCTTTATGGTCCAGCTCTCACTTCCATACATCACAACAGGAAAAACCATAGCTTTGACTATTCGGGCTTTTGTTGGCAAGGTGATGTCTCTGCTTTTCAAGATGCTGTCCAGATTTGTCATCGCTTTCCTCCCAAGAAGAAGGCGCCTTTTAATTTCAGGGCTGCTGTCTCCATCTGCAGTGATCATGGAGCCCAGGAAGATAAAATTTGACACTGCCTCCATATCTTCCCCTTCTATTTCCCAGGAGGTGATGGGACCAGTGGCCATGATCTTAGTTTTTTTGATGTTGAGTTTCAGACCGTTTTTTGCACTCTCCTCTTTCACTCTCATTACAAGGTTCTTTAATTCCTCCTCACTTTCTGCCATCAGAGTGGTATCATCTGCATATCGGAGGTTGTTGATATTTCTTCCGGCAATCTTAATTCCGGCTTGGGTTTCTTCCAGTCCAGCCTTCCGCATGATGTATTCTGCATATAAGTTAAATAAGCTGGGGGACAATATACAGCCTTGCCGTACTCCTTTCCCAATTTTGAACCACTCAGTTGTTCCATGACCAGTTCTAACTGTTGCTTCCTGTCCCACATATAGGTTTCTCAGGAGACAGATAAAGTGGTCAGGCACTCCCATTTCTTTAAGAACTTGCCATAGTTTGCTGTGGTCCACACAGTCAAAGGCTTTCGCATAGTCAATGAAGCAGAAGTAGATATTTTTCTGGAACTCTCTGGCTTTCTCCATAATCCAGCGCAAGTTAGCAATTTGGTCTCGAGTTCCTCTGCCTCTTCGGAATCCAGCTTGTACTTCTGGGAGTTCTCGGTCCACATACTGCTGAAGCCTACCTTGTAGGATTTTGAGCATAACCTTGCTAGCGTGCGAAATGAGTGCAATTGTACGGTAGTTGGAGCATTCTTTGGCACTGCCTTTCTTTGGGATTGGGATGTAGACTGATCTTTTCCAATCCTCTGGCCACTGTTGAGTTTTCCAAACTTGCTGGCATATTGAATGTAGCACCTTAACAGCATCATCTTTCAAGATTTTAAATAGTTCAACTGGAATGCCATCACCTCCACTGGCCTTGTTGTTAGCCAGGCTTTCTAAGGCCCAATTGACTTCACTCTCCAGGATGTCTGGCTCAAGGTCAGCAACTACATTGTCTGGGTTGTCCGGGATATCCAAATCTTTCTGATATAATTCCTCTGTGTATTCTTGCCACCTCTTCTTGACGTCTTCTGCTTCTGTTAGGTCCCTCCCATTTTTGTCTTTTATCATGTTCATCTTTGCGCAAAATGTTCCTCTAATATGTCCAATTTTCCTGAACAGATCTCTGGTCTTTCCTTTTCTGTTATCTTCCTCTATTTCTTTGCATTGTTCATTTAAGAAGGCCCTCTTGTCTCTCCTTGCTATTCTTTGGAAGTCTGAATTCAAGTTTCTGTAACTTTCCCTATCTCCCTTGCATTTTGCTTCCCTTCTCCTCTCTGCTATTTCTAAGGCCTCGTTGGACAGCCACTTTGCTTTCTTGCATTTCCTTTTCCTTGGGATGGTTTTCGTTGCTGCCTCCTGGACAATGTTACGAGCCTCTATCCAAAGTTCTTCAGGCACTCTGTCCACCAAATCTAGTTCCTTAAATCTGTTCTTTACTTCCACTGTGTATTCATAAGGGATTTGGTTTAGATTATACCTGAGTGGCCCAGTGGTTTTTCCTAATCTCTTCAGTCTAAGCTTGAATTTTGCTATGAGAAGCTGATGATCAGAACCGCAGTCAGCTCCAGGTCTTGTTTTTGCTGACTGTATAGAGCTTCTCCATCTTTGGCTGCAGAGAATATAATCAATCTGATTTCGATATTGCCCATCTGGTGATTTCCATGTATAGAGTCGCCTCTTGTGTTGTTGGAAAAGAGTGTTTGTGATGACCAGCTTATTCTCTTGACAAAACTCTATTAGTCTTTGTCCTGCTTCGTTCTGAACCCCAAGGCCGAACTTCCCTGTTGTTCCTTTTATCTCTTGGCTCCCTACTTTAGCATTCCAGTCCCCTAGAATGAGAAGAATGTCTTTCTTTGGTGTCAGTTCTAGAAGGTGTTGTAAATCTTCATAGAATTGTTCAATTTCAGTCTCCTCAGCAATGCTGGTTGGTGCATAAACTTGGATTATTGTGATGTTGAATGGTCTGCCTTGGATTCGTATTGACATCATTCTATCATTTTTGAGATTGTATCCCATTACAGCTTTTCCCACTCTTTTGTTGACTATGAGGGCTACTCCATTCCTTCTACGGGATTCTTGTCCACAATAGTAGATATGATAATCATCTGAGCTGAATTCACCCATTCCTGTCCATTTTAGTTCACTGATGCCCAGGATGTCGATGTTTATTCTTGCCATCTCCTGTTTGACCACCTCCAGCTTCCCAATGTTCATAGATCTTACATTCCAGGTTCCTATGCAGTATTTTTCTTTGCAGCATTGGATTTTCCTTTCACTTCCATGCACGTCCACAGCTGAGCGTCCTTTCGGCTTTGGCCCAACCACTTCATTAGCTCTGGAGCTACTTGTACTTGTCCTCCGCTCTTCCTCAGTAGCATGTTGGACGCCTTCCGACCTGAGGGGCCCATCTTCCAGCGTCATATCTTTTAGCCTTTTGTTTCTGATCATGGGGCGTTCTTGGCAAAGATACTGGAGTGGCTTGCCATTTCCTACTCCAGGTGGATTGCGTTTAGTCGGAACTCTCCACTATGTCCTGTCCGTCTTGGGTGTCCCTGCACGGCATAGCCCATAGTTTCTCTGAGTTACTCAAGCCCCTTCGCCACGACAAGGCAGCAATCCATGAAGAAGGGGTTCACTGACACATTCAAACATTAATGTGATAAAGGGGTTTTGGGAAGCAGACACTGGTAGTTTCTGCCGGTGGCTCAAAACACAAGTGTTTTGTGCTATAAAATTGTGGGCAATTCTAAAGAGTATTTGATGTGAACATGAATATTTGGTGCCTCAGAGATGATGTGACTAATTTTAAGCATTTGAAATCTTTCTATAGAGACAGAGGATGTGTTTCTAATGTATGAGGCCCCAGAGTTAAGTTCTTTAGATCTTTGCTAGTAAGTCTATAAAAATTATTTGCTGGAGAGAGACTGAGAATTTGTGTCTCTAGTAGGAACAATTCTCTCTTAGCTGCAAGAAATATAATCTCTTAGATGGCTATATGCTGAATTTTACACTTTCTGGAAGATTTTATTTGTTTATATCCAGTCGAATAAAGTAAAATCCTTCCCAAAGAATGTATAACCATTATGCTTGTTCCTTTTTTTTTTTTTTTACAGGTTTTTAAGTTTTGTTTTCACTTTCTTGGGATGTATTTTACTTCAATTGTGGATTGGCATTGTCATGGTTTCAGATTGATAGCTGCAGTGTCACTGTATGACTCACCCAAGGTGTGAATGCCTACATTGTAAGTTTCACTAGCTGAAAACTCAATGCTGGTGCATAAGTGATGTTCAAGCAGCAGTCATAAGTTCCTTTTTAGGAGATCCTTGGGATTTCAGTGAGAACATTGAGAAATGGTGAACATGTTTCTTTGACGGGCAGCTTGTCCACCATTTCTTATCTTTTCCTGCAATGAGAAATTAAAGGGGAACTGCAGCATGGATTCTCATTTCATGTGGGGCAATAGCGAGGTTTAAGAAATCTAATGGATGTCTCTTCTAAACTCTGTATGCATTCTTAAGATTCTCCACAGCACATATAGTAGTTCTTGCATCAAATAAGTTGGCATAAGACCTATCCAGATGTTAATGAATGAACTGGGCCTTTTTGGGCATGCTTAGAGGGAAGTTCCTAGTCCTGCACCAATCTCTCATTGCTTTCTTCATATGCTGATGGACACGTTTGAAAGGTAGTTCCTGTTTGTGATTTGGCTCTAAATGGAGAAAGAACAGTGGGAAATCTTGTTTACATGTAGAGCCTACACAGGAGTACAAACTTCTTGTCGTACTCTTTTGTCATTGCATGGGGAAAGCAATGACGAGGATAGGCATTGCCATCCTTTTGTATTGAGGAAGCCTGATTCATTAATGCCTCAACAGGGTTATTGCCATTGTTCTTTTCTAGGTTTGGAGAACTTGATAATAGAACATTTACAGAAATTAACTGTGGATGTGTCTACACAATAAATATTATTGACAATTTATGTAGTTTCACTGATGGGCTGAGTTTTCAGTAATGAGTGGAAGAAAGACCTCAGCTACCCTTTAAAAAAGAAGCCAGCAAGCAAGCAACAGCAAACAACCTTTATCCATGAATCATCATAATGCTTCTCATAGGTGCATATTTGGTATACTTAATGGAAAAATGAATGGAAAACCAGGCATTGCATTGCTGCCACCAGTACAAATTAATGTATATCACCTCCAGATTCCTTAAGCCGCTTCCTTCAACACAAGCTTGAATTTTCACTGCTAACTTCTCTTCAAGTAGAAGAGAATCAGATCACTTCCTCAGGAAATTATGTTTGCTTATGATAGATTAAGTTCGGCGACCTTGCCTACAGATGCAGGAAAACTGAACAGAGTGGAAAACAATTAAAACTCTAATTTTAAGGGACATAGCTTCCTTAGCTACATGAACCTCAGGTCAACTGTGATAGCACATAATATCACAATGTGAATAGTACCTTTTTGTGTTGTGTTGATTCTTTGTATTTCTTCACCAGTGGGTTACCATTGCAAGTTAGAATTTATTTTCAGGTCGGTATTGCCTCAATGGGGACGTGGTGGCGCTGCGGGCTAAACCGCAGAAGCCTGTCTGTGCTGCAGGGTCAGAAGACCAAGCAGTCGTAAGATCGAATCCACGCAACAGAGTGAGCTCCTGTTGCTTTGTCCCAGCTCCCGCCAACCTAGCCGTTCGAAAGCATTCAAATGCAAGTAGATAAATAGGGACCACCTCGGTGGGAAGGTAACAGCGTTCCGTGTCTAAGTCGCACTGGCCATGTGACCACAGAAGATTGTCTTCAGACAAAACGCTGGCTCTGTGGCTTGGAAACGGGGATGAGCACCGCCCCCTAGAGTCGAACACGACTGGACAAAAATTGTCAAAGGGAACCTTTACCTTTACCTTTATTGCCTCAAGAGTTATGTCAGGTTTTCTCCTGCATAACAGGTTATGCAGTTGTCTCATGTTACAGGTTAATGTGCCTTGATTCCAGTTCAGTTATCCAGTGACCTATATTGGTGAGGAGCGTATTTGTAAAGAGATTTATTTTAAATGAGATTTCTTTTTTCAGACTTTCTCTTCAGAGGTGGTATTTATGGAGAGACTACTAAAACTGGATGGAAAGTGAAGTAGTCAAGAAGGTTCACAGGAGGCTTTCTATTAATTATACTGTGGTGTTTCTCACTCAGTGAAAGAAAGTGGCTGCCATGAATTTAATCCCAACTCTTTGGGGGGGGGGGCATGTAAGGAAACAGTCCAATCTACACTGAACAGCATCCTGAGTATAACATGGTGATAAAAAAATTTCTTCTTCACAACTACAGATAGAGCTTGAAAATGACCTGTCGCCTGGGTTCTGTTGAATTCACTGTGAATCTTTTGCTACCTGTATTGCACCTGTCTTTCTAAAACTTCTGAAAGTTGCCTAAGGATGGCACTAATACTTATAATACAGTAAACTGTGTTTCCTGTTAAATGGGTGATGGACCATCTGTTGAATGTACTGCAGTAGCGTGCCATTGTCATCAGGGTAATTTCAGTTATTGTCCCTTCCTCATTTGCTACAATGATGTGTTACATACAAATTGTTATGAATGGTGCTAGAAAATATAAACCTGATCTGTTTGCTAAAGAAAACCCCCCAAAACAAAACAAAAAACGCAGTTTCAAGACATAACACAAATCCATCAATTGCAAAAAGGTATAATCTCACATAAAATGTATTTGCCCACAAAGGGAAAAATGGAAACCCTTGAGGGAAACTTTCCTGCCTCCTTACTTGCCTCAGACAACTAGCTGTTTACAAGCTTGTCTGGAAATTATTAGAATAGGCCCCACTTTCTGTTTTTGTTGTATTGAGCATTGATACTGCCATTCCTTCTGCACAGAGGAATACATTTTTAATGTATTTGTATGCTGTTGAGATACTGTGGGCAATTAAAGCTTACATATACTTATAAATAAGGAGAGTCATTTTCTCTGAGGAAACTGTTTGGAGAAAGGAGAGTTAACCCGTAGGTGCTGGAAACAAAAGCAAACTCCTCCTTATTCCAGAATAAATGAGGTCCAGGTTTCATTCCCAAACTCGTTTTGGCAAGTGTTGGCAACATTTTAATTTATAGCACTTTCCTTCTGCTGTTAACTTTAAAAGCCCCAAACAGATGGATCCTGTTTATTTTTGGTGCAGATGATTCTGGCAATTAATTTCTGAGAGTGCATGCCATCTTTCCTACTTTCTCTCCCTTGGCTTGCTTCAGCCTTGGGGCAACAAACCTGACTATAAATCATGGATGGTTTGTAATGGTGCCTAAGGATGTTTAATGTGTTTGGGGAGTTTGTGTAATGACACTTGCTTGGTAAAGGTGAAGGATTCTTATAGGCTGTCTTGGTGAAAGCTTGTATTAACCTTGCCGAAAGGCCATGTGTAGAAATACATAAGCGTGTCCAAATGTTCCAGTTTCAGCATTCAGCATGTTTATGCTACCACCCTTATTTTATGGGCTGAGGCAGATGTACTGTAATGAATAACTTCTAAATTTCTAGAATACTGTAGCCTTAAATGTTATATAATTCAATTTTATCTCACATACTTAGGTAATACTAGTTACATAAAGAAATGTTTTTGAATTGGCTCTAGAATTGAAAGTATTGAAGCTGATGTAGGGAAAAATTTAATTGAAAAGGATCAGATGCTAGGTTATTAGCTTCATGTGCATGACTGGCCATTCCTGTGGTAGAAAGTGAGTTTTCTAAGTGAATTTCCAAGGTTGTTCTGAGGTTTCTGAGACTGTACTAGTAATGCTTGTACTGTTGCACTAAAATCTACGTACCTGTTTTCAGTTGGCATTCTGATACATATGGATCAAGCCAAGAAACAGTCTAGTCCAGCATGTGGTCGACCAAGTGCTTCGAGGAGATGCACAAATTCCCACTAGGGAATGCTGGATATGAGTGTGGGACATCTATGAAATCCATTTTCAAGATCAAAATACACGTAGGAAGCTCTTCTGGCAGGAAGAAGGGAGGCCAAGAATCTTTCTCCATAATACAGTATGTGGTTCTGTATGTATATGGAGGCCTATTTTACTTTTTCATTTTGAGGTATCGAGGGAACCTCCTTTCTCCTATGCACACTTTAACATGTTGAGAAGGTTTCAGTGTCTCAGGGAAACAGAGAGTCAGGAGGCTGGACTCCATTATGAGTCTCTAGACTCTCAAAAGACACCCAAGGCAGAGTAACCTAATATATATTACACCTCTAGCTGCATCGGTAGAAGATAATTTATCTTTCCAATAGTAGAGTAAGAAATTCTTGAAGGGTAACTACTGGACAACAGCAGTAGTGGAAGATGACATTTGAACAGGATCTTTCACAGATGTTGACAGTGAGGCTCAAGTTAATTTTTGTTAGTACTGTGCAGAAGAAGGTGATAATACATCCCTTTTGCATATTTATACTTTGAAAACCCTATGGTTTCTTGGACCTGTTCTTCCTCCATTTTCCAATTTAAAAGAAATTTATATAGTTTCCATTTTGAAACGATGGTTCAATGGACAAAATTTTTTGGATATAATATTAATTTTGAAAAATGGCAAAAACTGTGGTCTAGAAACTATAAAATGACAATGGCAACATCTTATAAAGAGAACTTATATAAAATGTTTTATAGATGGCATTTACCATCCAATAGATTAGCTAAAATGTACTCTAATAGGTCAAGTAAATGCTGGAAATGTCATTAAAAACTGGAACTTATTATCATCTTTGGTGGACCTGTGATAAAGCAAACATTTTTTTTTTGAAAAAAAAATACATATATGGCTCATTAAAATAATAATAAAAATGTAGATTTTAAGCCAGAACTCTTTTTACTAGGTATAATGTCAGGAAGTGTTGATAAACAAAATGTATATTTAATGTTGCATATCTTAACAGCTGCAAGGATTATATTTGCACAACACTGGAAAAATGAAGAAACACCTACAGATCAAGAAATAATTAAAAAGATATTGGACTGCGCTGAAATGGATAGACTGACAATGAAAATCAAAGGAAAGGAAGATGCAGAATACTGTATTATCAAACATGGAACTTGTTTTATCAATGGTTAGAAGCACGTTGTATAGATTAAGAGCTTAATATATATTGTAGTTGTACAGTATTATAAGTTGAACCCAAGTGACACAATGTTAAATAAGCATAGATGGATTTTATGCATCATCATCATCATCATCATCATCATAGAAAACCCTATGGTGAGACAGACCTAAATAAAGGGAGTGTCAGTGCTGGAAGATGAGACTCTGTCAGTAGGCACCTGATCAGTTAAGGGGGGAAAGAGCGAAGGATAAATGCAAATCTGACTGTTGCTGATAAAGCAGCTCGCTTAAAGGAGAAAGGGTGTCTAGTTACTGATGTTCACAGAGGCAAAAAGGAAAATCCAGAACTACACTAGAGTACAAATCTAATATGGAATGTGAAACGTATGAATCAAGGTAAGCTTAAAATCATCAAAGAAGAAATGAGATGCTTAGACAATGTAATTACAATATGACTCTGGAAACTGCAAGACTCAGAAGAAATGGCATGGCTATCATAATAAGATGAGGCACAAGTAGTTGAGCTACAGTATGAAGTATGACTAAATAATATCAGAGTTCATAGAAAGCATATCAAACACAATGATCATTCAAGTCTGGGTTCCAACTATAGCTGGTGAATGAGAAAAAACAGCTTTCCTACAAGTGTCCGGGATGAAACTAATTATGTATAAACACATGATATGCTGACAATTACAGGAGATTGAAATGAAAAAGTTGGAAATAAAGCAGAAGCAAACATCATTAGAGTGATATGATATACTAGATGGGCAGGATATAAATCAAATAAATAATAAATAAATAAATAATATTAGAAATGAAGCAGGAGACTGACTCATAGAATTTTGTAAAGCCAGTAATTTGTTCATTACAGATACCTGCTTCTGGCAACAAAACAGATGATTGTACACATGAGCAAAATTGGATGGCCAATACAGAGATCAAGTAGTAGACTATATAAACAAGATGGAGAAGCCATGTTCTTTCTGCAAAACCAAGACCAGGCAAGGAATATAGTACAGACCGTGAACTTAAAATAGCAAAAATCAGAATCAGAACACTTAAAGCATCCTGGTGCCGCAGTATAAATTAAATAATATTTCTGGAAATGAAAGATTTGCATCTTAACTTTTTAAAGTGGCAATATGACGGACAAAAAACAAAAGTAAAAGGTGAAGAAATAGAGCCAGGAACCAAAATGCAACTTTTCAGTGACCCATCATGTAGATAAAGGGCTTGGCTATACAGCCCATTTTGAACAGACTGTTGCAGGCCAAATAGGATTGCTTGATAGCTGGATAGAGATCTGGTATGCATCCACATGACATCCACAGTTCAAGTGCCCCTTCTTTAAGAGTATGAGGGGAGGGAGCAAAACCACTTCCAGTCTTATCTTTTGCCTGAAGGGGTTTCTGAAGGGAGAGGAGCAGAGCCTGCTGCCACCGCCATTGCCAGCGGATCTGCTGGCTGAGCAAAGCAAGCCCCAACCCTGATGACTGTGGATCCAATAAATGAGATATCAGAAATAGGAGTATATACGATTCTGCATACTAGCAATAGGTATAGACATCATAAAGGAGTGAGGGAAGTCTGTCTATGACAGTTTTTACTCTCTTTTGCTGCTTATGCACCTCTTTCTATTGCTTGGTGTCTTCTGCCCATGGTTTTTCATACTCTGTTAGCTTTTATTAACATTAGGAAATATAACTCAGCCCTGCAGAGCTTTCAGCTGCTATCAGATCTGCACTAGCCAAGGATATTAATCATGATTCTGGTTGTCTCTGTCTTTTGGTTTCACTTGAGTGTCATAGCCTCCTAGCCCTCCCCTCTCCCTATTTTCCGTCCTTTAAAGAGTCCTAAGGATACCCCTGCCAGCCTTCTTTAGCTCTGGGTCTCCTCTGTCAGCAACATTTTCTCAGATGTCATCAGATAATCCAAAGTACTAATGATAAAACAATGTTTTTGACTGCTGCTGAAGTCAGCTGTGCCCTCATAAGAGGCCAGACTCGCTCCTTATAGCACTGCAGAACTTGGTGATGAGTGGGGGTATGCTTATATAATTTTCCTAGATAATCTTTGGACCAGCTCTTTTTCTTGTGTCACTTTATTTATTTATTTATTTTGGCTTTTATAAAACGTGTTGACTAAAATGCTGTTTGGAACATTCAACTTACTTGTCATCAAGGTGAAGAGCTACAGTAATCAGAGTGACAGCCAGTATGGTGGAGTAGGTAGAAGTATTCCCTTTTGAGTTGTAATCAACGGCGAATACATTCATGCAAAGAAGAGGGTTGGGACCGTAATCTCTAGCCCTGTGTCTGACTTCTGTGCGTTATTCCAAACCCGCTCACAGAATCCACACATGTTCAAGCTGTAAATGTGGTGTGCTCCGTACTCAGGGTTTTTCTGAAAGCCTGCACTTGTCTTGTACAGTCATAGCTAGCACATGTAGGCCCATCCTTAGACATTTTGTGGCCTGAGGCAAAGACCTCTGCCTCCCATTTCATGTACAGAAGTGGCTGGACTGGCAGTTCATGCTTCAACGCTGACAACAGGATCACAGCCGGATGTTGCTGCAACTGGGGGTAGCTGACTAGCTTAGAGGGTTCAGTACAAACAACTCTTTCCTCTAAGAGTGGTACCGGGGGGGGGGGGGGTCACTGCTGCCACCCATATTTCTTACCTGCAGAGATGCCTCACTGCTCTACCAGAGTGGTCTGGTAGTCCAGATAGGCGGGGTACAAATCAAGTCAAATCAAATCAAATCAATCAATCAATCAATCAATCAATAAGTATTAATGGTAGGATTGGCTAGTGGGAGCAGTAAAGACTCAAAAGAGGGAGCCAAAGCTACCGTCTGTTACCCTTCTGAAGGGAGGGAGATTAAAGGAAGACTGTGTAAGGAAGGATTCCCTTCCTTTGAAAAGAGCCATTTTGTTCTCGTGTTAGCCCTGCATAGTTTTTTCAAGGTTTTATGACATAGTCTCTGCATGCAAAATTTAGTAAAGTTATTGAACTTCACATCTTACAGAATTTAATTCCTTATTAGAAATGTTCTCTCTCTCTCTCACACACACACACACACACACACACACACACACACACACACACACACACACACATCTATACATATCTATATCTATCTATACACACATATATACACACACACACACAAAGACAAAAACGTAGCACCTTAAATACTATTTTAAAGAACATTTCTAATAAGGAATTAAATTCTGTAAGATGTGAAGTTCAATTACTTTACTAAATCTTGCATGCAGAGACTATATATGTGTGTGTGCGCTGCTTTTATGTATGCCATGGTACGCAAACAGTGTAAATCAAATTGCTGCTAGATAAGAAGCTGAGGCTTGTATTCTTGATCACCCACCAGTCCTATGACATGGTGTGTGATGAAGAACAAATCGCTGCTGAGATCTGGAATTATAGAACTGTAGAACTGGAAGGGACCTATGAGTCATTGAATCGAACTCCCAGCCAAAGCAGGAAATCAAAAGCTAAAGAATCTCTGACAGATAGTAATCTAACCTCTGCTTAAAAACTTGCAGTGTAGGGGAATCCAGCACCCTCTTAAGTAGTCCTATGGAACAGGTCTTAGTGTCATGAAATTCTTCCTAATATTCAGGGAAATTCTTCTTTCCCATAATTTGAACCCATTACTTTGGATCCTGCTGTCTGTAACCACAGATAACAATCTCACTCCATGTTCTATGTGGTAGTCCTTTAAATTTTTGAAAACAGCTGTCATAATGTCTCTCAGTTTTCTCTTCTGTAGGCTAAACATTTTTCCTCTAACCATTCTTCATAAGTCTTAGTTTCCACATGTTTTATCATCCTGGTCACCCACCTCTGTACACATTCAAGCAGGTCAGTATCCTCCTTAAACTGTAGCACCCAGGAATGGACTCTATATCCCAGCAAAATGGAGTGGTACTGTTGATCTGGACACAATACTTTAGTTGATGCAACCAAGTACGTATTGCATTTGGCTTTTTAAAAAATATGCATGTGTATATAGGATTCTGGCCATGATACAATATGAATCCACCTACTAATCGTACATAGAGACAATGGGAGCGGTTGCATGACAAGAACAGGTTTATCAGAACTCATGGTCCTTCAAGTTTATGCTACAAACCATTCTTGTCCTAAAGTCTACCAGGTGCTTGGTATTGCCTGTCTGGGTTGGGGTCTGCATAGAGTTGGAAAAAAAAGGCAGTCAAGTGCCTAGTGGGCTGCAGCATGAGAGTACATGATGGAGTGGCCAGAACCCTTTTTATGAATCTTTCCTTCTCACTTGCAAAACAGGCATGGAACAGTTGAGCTAAAGTCTTTCTCTTTGATGTGCTGGTGTACTATTTCCAGGAAACTGTTTGATAAAAGGAAGTATTCAACACAGTAAATCCCTGCCTGTGAACACACCTGTACATACAACATGTGAACACTTGCTGCCTGAATTGATGCAATCCATTTCACCACCTTTAATGTTCTGGATTTTGAGATCTAGCCTCTATTTCCATTTTGTTATTCTATGTGGAACTTCTATCAACTTTTTGTTTCTTTTGTTGTTCATTACTACTTCATAATGTTTTTATTATTTTATGAATGTTCAGTGTAATTATCCACATTGTAGATTCCAACCAGATAAGGGAGATGATATTCTACCAGTGAAATGGAGGCATTGGATAGGGGAAAAATGAGGTCGGTTCTGATCTTCTGTGCCACTTAAGGTTGAATTGTGTAACAGCAAGCAGAAGAAAGACTTTAAAACTGGGGATGTAGAAGCCATTGTAGTTAAAAATTTATATGTGCAGCTTTAGCTGTTAACCTTCTCCCTTACAAAAATAATTGAGATCAGTTCCTTCATGTTTGTCTTATCCACATAATGGCTACACGTATGCCAGCTGAATAACCAGTGTCTTTACCTCTCAGATATTAGAGGTTTACAGCTATAATTGTTGTTTTGGTTACTGCAATGCAGTGTTTGAAGGTTGGTGGAGTTTCTTGGCATTAAAGTGTATGATACCCTAGAAACTGTGTTGTCTCTCAAGCCCCCAGGGTGCAAATGATATGGGATCTATTTTCCCATGGCATTTTCCATGGAGCTCCAATAGGCATTGGAATACAGAAGCCATATAGATTCATGGACCCAGAGTTGTTTTTCAAATAGCAGCAACATGGATGGAGAGTAATGGTGGTATTCTTCCTGATTGATCTATATCTGGGAAGGGATGCTATGCTGAAGAAACCATGTGACTATGCCGGCTTAACACAGTATCTGCACTCACCGACTTTTTAGAACCACATAAATACATCATAGACCTGGGGTTACCTTGGCTGTTGTATTTCACATGGGAACTCGTTCACCAAATAACAATATTTTCCCCATATTTTATTCCCATAGCTAATTGAAAACACTGTGGGCACCAACATAACCACCAAATCAAACTATCTGTTGCTGGAACGGTACATGGATATCTAATTGTAAAAAAATGCAGTTAGCAGTGTGACCCCTAATAGACAAATAGCTCAACACCACAGTGCTCAGAATGAGTTGCTGGTCATTAATTCCTTTGGTGAAAGAACTAAAGCATGATTAAATTACATTTCAGTTGTCTTATAATGAGGGATAACTCCACTTCCTTTAAAAGATTTGAAATAGCAACTGATTACTTTGGTGGTAGCATGCAGGCTTGAGGCTATAACTATAATTACTTTTTAGAAGTATGTTTTCCAACTTTCAACATCTGTAGCATAAATGGTGCCATAAAATTGCCCAGGCATTACCTCTATGTGAAAAAAAATCACTGTACTTCATTTTATAAAACAAGTATTGCTGTATTGATTACACATTGCAGTTTATATAAGATGCTTTTCTCTACCATTGTCCAGGTACTGTTTCTAGCCAGATCTTGCAGCTGCCTAACTTATTAATCAAAGTAGGTGGTATCTTTAACATGATTTTAGAAGAGGCATCCTCTCAAGTGGCAAAGAAAATATCAGAGCACTTATTTTTTCACTCCTGTTTAACCTGCATTTAGAGTCCTTTGTTTTGAATTGGCTTTTGAAAGGTAAACACATTGCTAGTCTGCATGTGTCAGTTACAAAAAATTGTTGTAGGAGGGAAAGCAAGTTAATCATACAGACCATGTATTCACCTTAACCTAGAGTCACAATGTTTAAAGATGTATGGTCATCAGAGGAGAGTCCACTCAGTATCCACCACAGCATAGTTTCACAGATATGCTATATATGGAGAGTATTTTCCCATCTCTGTCTTAAAGTTTGGGTTGTATTATTCATTACTTTATTCAAAGACTTTATAAAGCCTTTTCCTAAGATTTGCAAGAAAATGAACCTCTATTATTATTATTATTATTATTATTATTATTATTATTATTATTATTATTATTATTATTATTATTATTATTATTATTATTGCATGCAAGTAGTCTTTCTCCTGCAGGCCAGCTAGACACGTGAAGGTTCACCCTGTTAATTCGCAAGGCCTTCTTTGAAGATCTTTATGTAAGCGATTCTGACTGCCGTCAATCCTACTTTTTTTTAAAATAATCTGGGTTACTTTTTGTTAGGCTAATGTCCTTGGTTTAACTATTCTCATGCAAATTCTGTCTTAGATTATTGTTATTATTTCTGCAAATCTTGAGGAGCTCTATTTCTCTGGATTAATGAAAGAATGTATTAGAGCCTCTGTTGTTTCGTGTGTATTAACTCTATTCTTTTTAACTTCCCTTTCAGATAACAACGGATTTCCAATTAAATGCTTGCCGGTAGACTTCATACTGCCTTTCGCGTCTTGGTAGAATACGAAGAAATCATTGTGGGCGGAGAAGAGCTGCTCCAAGTATTGGATATTCAGCTGGACTACAAGGCAACGTGATTATCTTGTTCTTTCCAACCTTTGGACAAGTATGGAGACTGTTTCCCAGGACACACTGTTGGAATGCCAGATTTGTTTCAATTATTACAGTCCTCGACGAAGGCCGAAGCTACTGGACTGTAAACACACCTGCTGCTCAGTTTGCCTTCAGCAGATGAGGACCAGCCAGAAGGATTTAAGGTGTCCATGGTGCCGAGGTATCACTAAACTGCCACCAGGCTTTTCTATCTCCCAGCTGCCTGATGACCCAGAGGTCATTGCTGTGATTGCAATACCCCACACTTCAGAGCACACCCCAGTCTTCATCAAACTCCCTAGCAATGGGTGCTACATGCTGCCCTTGCCCATCTCCAAGGAGAGATCCCTCTTGCCAGGAGACATTGGCTGTCGCCTTCTGCCGAGCAGCCAGCAGAAGTCTCTCACTGTGGTGACAATCCCAGCCGAACAGCAGCCACTGCAAGCTGGGATCCCAACAGAGGCAGGCGATGAGGAGCAAGACAGGAGAGGCATAGTAAAAAGCTCCACGTGGTCGGGGGTTTGCACCGTCATCCTGGTGGCCTGTGTGCTGGTCTTTCTACTTGGCATTGTCCTCCATAACATGTCATGCATCTCTAAGCGTTTCACTGTGATCTCCTGCGGCTGAATGGAGGCTTCAGCTGTGATACTCTTGTGGGCTAAGATTTAGGGGCTTGGGGAGGGTGGTTATGGTGGTGACAGGATGCCGTGAAGTGAAGCAGTGTCACAGGAACCGTTCTGCAGTACTAAGTCATGGACATTGGGCAAGCTGGTTGATAATCCAGAGTCTGTGGGGAAAAATTAGGACCTTGAGACCTGCTGGTAGAGTCTGGGGCATGTCCAATGTTTATTTGCTGGTAACAGTATCAAAGGAAGACTGCATGCGTCACCATGATCACGTAACAAATGAGCTGTAATTTATAATGATTTCATCATGTTATGAGATTAAAGATGTCTATTTAGCTCGTTCTACTGTACAAGTATAGGACATGATCTCTCCCTTTCTCGCTGTCTCTGTTTCTCTTTAAACAAAGTAGTTGATTTACAGATCAAAATGCTGTATGTTCAAGTAGAATTAAACATTCAGACTAAGGAAGTCAAGCCACCCGGTACTTCTCCAGACATAATGAAAGCATAACTCTCTTAATTTTTAAACAGCAAAAGGGAAAATTCAGAGAGTCGAGTAGCTGTTACTCAATAAGGCTTTTGTATCTTTTAAATTGCACATTAATTAAAAATGGTTTTAAAAATATGTGCTATAGTTGTAGAAGGAAAATGTTTTTTTCTAAAGCATTGGAAGCATTTTGGATGTAATATATTCATGTGTTTATGTGCATTCTGTTTCCTTCTGTAGTTTTTTTAATTATTGGAATGAGACCCAAGCATAGAAACAATAAAGGGAACTAGGAAGGTTATCTAGAAATCCAACCCAAATGTCTGTTTTTATGTGCCCTTCTGCAAAATGCTGCTTGAAAATACAAATTCTTAGCATGCTGTTTCAAGTGCACATAGTGGATATGTTCAATTTCTCAAGGACCTGTCCATCAGGAACTAGTAGAGATAGCATAATCCATGTCAGAGGCTGATCTTTCTACAAGCAGTGGCATAGTGAATGGCTTCCCTGAAGACTTTTATTCAGGCAACATTATCAAAGGAATAGCAATTGCATTTATTGCTGTAGCTGCAGGATATTAATGGAAATTAAGCTTATGATACTGAATAGATGACAAAACCACAAATGTAGTGTTGTGTACCATCACAGCCATTTATGGTGTGAAAACTTGAAATTATAAAACACAGAGGAATAATAGATGCAGGTATGTTGGCAACCTAGGTCAAGGAGAAGATTTGTTTAAGTAATCTCATCAAGGAGACTGTGAGGAGAACGACTGTTCTTCCTGTCCAGTCCTCTACTTGATTGATGACAGTTGCCAAAATGAACTTCTTTCTGCAATTTCAGCTTTGTCCATCGTTGGGAAAGTGTGTTGTGTACATAAGCAAGGCAGGATGGGTGTAAAACCAGTGGCTCTCTGAACATCCTAACGATTATGTTGAACAAATGCATGGAATGTGATTTGGCATCAGTTGGGCACACCCGGGGTTGGTGGTTCATGTTATCCTGAGGTGGTAATCCCTTTTGTACAGATACAGAGCCCCAGGTATTTTAGCTGTGTACCATTTTGCTAATTTTGTCAGGACCTGCTGACTATTTACTGGAGATTATGTTGTTTTGACTTGCAACCACCCTATAGTACTAAAACATCATCTGGGTGGTTTGCAACATAATTATACAAAAATGTGTTGTCCCTCAGTGAGCTGGGTACTCATTTTACTGACCTTTGAAGGATTAAAAGCTGAGTCATCCTTGAGCCAGCTACCTGAACCCGACAGGACTGAATTGTCATGAGCAGAGGCTTGACTGCAGTACTGCAGTGTAAACTCTGTGTCACAGGGTTCTTAAGGAAGATTATGAACCTTCCCTGAGAAAAAGACCATATTGCTCTTACTGTGGCAGCTTCTGGTGAGACAAAACGGAGGCAAGCAAGAAGCCTGTAAACAGAGGAAAGTCTACTTAATTCTAGGATTGAAATCTAATGATTCCAAGAATTGTACAGATGTTTCTAAGTGAGTATGAGCAAGCACAAAGTGAGGGGCTCTCCTTTTACAATCCTATTTCAGGTGTGAAAGGTGGTGAACTTTTAATACGTTTCACTACTCCTTCATCCAGATCAATCAAGTGCTGGGAAGTGCCCACATTTCTTATATGTTGGTGGGGGATCCATCAGGACAACTCCTGATTTTGTTAACTGGATTTTGTGTCGCCCCCTTATTTATTGAGTCCCTGTGTCCCTGCTTTTCCTACTCATTTTGGTGGGGCACCTACTTTTTCATTTACCCATTGTGTGTGCAAACTTTGTTCAGTGAAGAAGTCTTTTACATTGAATTGCTATGGAGAAGATTCAAGCCGACTTCTTTTACATTTGACTTGGCGCTAAGCTAAAATGACCGATAAACCTCTGTACTGCAGCACTCCCTGGACTCTGCTGCTCAAGATTGGAGGTGAGGACTCGCATGTTTGAGTGTACTCCCATTTCAGTCAGGCCCCTTGCCTATATCTCTTGAAGTGCTGTCAACCCCAGGCAGCTGTGTATCTTGGCCTGTAGTCTAATATGATTAAAAGTGTTCTTCCTTTCCACGTCCTCAAAGTGTCAGTGATACAATATGGCTTTCTTTCAAACTTATAGGATATCTGGCCAAAGATGAGGACATCATTCCTGTACCTTTCCTAGTTGGGTGCAGGAGGAAATTTCAGCAGGTGCAGCATTTAATACAAGCCTGTATTAATGTGCCTCTTGAATTTGCTCCACAACTTTTAAAGATACAAGAACTGTGTACTCTTTTTTTTCAACCTGTCACCCTACAAATTGACCTTTCGTTATTAGCCTTTTCATACGGCAGCTTAATTTAATTCCAGCTGTGACCACATTCACAACAGATAACTCAATTTCCTTCCATTCCTCTCTCGTTACATTGGCCTCATCTTGGGCTCAGTTTTCTACAGAATGATTTCGTTTGGATTTTAATCCAAAAGGAGGAAAGGGACCCCTCTGTTTTTCTTATCAAAAATCAATAGTAGTGTGCTATATAGAGTACGATATGGCACTGGATAAATAATAAAGTAATAGCATGTGTGAGAAAAGGCTAGATTAGGTTCTTTTCTCCCTGACATGCCAGTGTTGTTTGTAGAGGAAAGGTGTTGCCGTTTGCATGCAGTTCTGGCTGGGGAACAATCCAGCTCATGTTGCAGTATGTGGTTCAGCTTATTTGTGCCAACAAGAGAGAGAGACCAGCACGGTGGTGGCACGACCACACGATTGAAAAAAAAATGCAGATGCTTTACGATAACTGAAGTTGGTATGGGACAGATATAAGATAACCATATGACAACCAAAGTTACACAGAATCCATTTTCCCCATCTTAGTATTCAGAAAAACCTGCCATTATTAAATCTTGCCCTGCAGCAAAACTCTGAAAGAAACAGAAGTCTTCCTCCCTTTTGGAATATGGTCAGCCTGCCTCCGATTTAAACGTATTGGAACAAGATGCCTGTTTACATAACCAGCAATCTGGAGTTCAACAAGTCTCTTTCTGAATTGCTGTGTAAATATTTTTTTAAAAAAAATCACTCCTCTTCATTCTTAGTCTGGGAAATGCTGTTGACTTGCTTGCTCTATCCCTAAAGCATTAGCAAGAAAACTAGAAATACCTGGGGTAGGGGTGGGGAGGACATTTTGTAAAATAAATTCCTGACTGGCTGCTGGCTTCTTTTGATACAAATGACTGCACGAAGGCATGTAATAACAGTGGGTAATACAGTTCCAACTAAACAATTCCTTATTCGGGACCATTCAGGAGTCACTGGAGTTTGCTGCTTTGTTATAAATTAGCTCATTATTTATGTTGTTCTTGTCTGTATGTTATTTTTATACACCTATTCCTTGGCATCATTTTCATATTCTGCCCCAGATTTCATTTCCTGAAACGGGACTGAGGTAAACACACAAACGCATGCGTGCGCGCACACACACACACAAAATTTCACTATTTCATTTTCCCATTGGAACCTGTGGCATGATGTCCTTCACCTGTTATCATGTTTATAGGTATAACCCCAAGATGCTCCACCTGTGCATTATGTACTTCCCTGTTTTTCCCCACAAGCCACTTCATTCTCAGCAGCGTTCAGTGTTCTGAATTTTTACCAGGTTCTGACTTTGCGGTCTTGTGCGTTGCCAGAGGAATTGCAAGATGTTCTTAATTCCTGATGCACTGACATAAAATCAAGTTTCTCCCATGACTTGATGCTGAAAAAAACATTTTCATATACATGAAAACATTTTTTTAAAAATTGACTACGGCATGAGCTAGTGCTTTCATAACATTTAAGGGACCAGTTCTTGGATAGATTTGGAAAATGGAGTAGATATACATGTGGAAACTCTTCTACAGATGTTGCCCACTAAAAGATGGATGAGGGAAGGAAGGAACAATTTGTCTACAGATGACAGCTTCAGCAGTGCTTTTGCATACCTCTGCTTCTATTCTATTTTACATGCTACAGGTTGCCATGGTTTCCAGCAGTTTGAAAACGTTGCCATGAACCTTAGGCTCAGGTGCCTACTCATCCCCTCAGATATAGATAGTAGGGAGATCAGGGCTTCCACTGTCCATTTAATGCTAATTATAATTTCCCAAGAGATCAGACCTGGAGGCACTACTTGGCCACAATTCCCTGTTGACTGCTTCCAAATTCAAGTTTTTCTCTGCTGAATTAGTCAATTGGGCTTTTTAAAGTGAATCTGGCTTGTGGCTTGGCTAGGAAGGGAGGCCACCTGAAACTCTTATGCTTATTAAGAGTGTGGACATGAGCTACAAATTAAATTGCTGGGGGAGGGGGGGGGAAGCTTCCTGCCTTGTGCCCAATCCTCAGTTTCAGGCATCCACTTCAGCCTGGAGTGCAGAGATGATAGGTGTCAAGCTTGATCTCCTTTAGTGTCTGTTTTGACCTTTTCAATTTCAGTTTGCCAAGGTGTTTCCAAGGGAGGTCTGTGAAAGAATCTATCATTCTTACTTGGTGATGAACTCATGCATAGTAGGAATGAGTGTACTTTCGGAGAGGTGCTGTATAGAAAAGGTAGAGATTTCTGCACCAGGATATGAGGTGAAACATGGTTGGGCAGCCTTATTTTTCATAGCATTATCTGTGACACAGAAGCTTGAAAAGTATCTCCCTGTGCCATCCTATCCCTTTGACAAAATATGTGACTAGATCAGAATATTTTTAGGTTACAATTGTTCCCGTAAAGCTGGGACTCCCTCTAGTACTATAATCAGAGAACCCACTGACCTTCCATGTTTCAACTGTCCTAAACTTGTTCAGACACAAACCAGAACAGAGGCAGATAACTGGCAGTTTTGAATAGTGGAGTGGTGGGGTGAGGTTCTCTTGAGAATACTTGGTTGAAATTTTATTAGTACGACTTTGAATCACCATTTTTCAAATTTCTCAAAAAGATTAAATATATCAACAAGTTAAGGGTCACTGCATCTTATGTTCTTGTCAGTGAAACTTGGAACACTCAATCAGGCTGCGGGGCAGCTGTTTTTCTTTGGCATCTTGTTTCTAACCTAAAACAGAGATGGGCAGGCTTTGGGAGGTTCAGTGGCCTGCCCTTGGGACATGCAGGGGGGCACTAAAGCAGCAGCAGCAACAAAATGCCTTTAGAAAAGCGAAACTGAGAGCAACCAACGTCTGCCTCAACTTTTGTAAAATGGGGGTTTAAAACCTTTTTTAAAATGGAAATTGGGGTGGGCCACAACTTGATTAGAATGAGAATTGCCAGGTACTTTAAACACAGAGAGGGAACTTAAATGCAGATTCCATACGAAACATTCCAGCTTTACCAAAACTTTGTCACCACCTGAAAATTCTGGCTTTTAGACAACGTTGCCTTTCACATAACAGTCATTTGAAAAAGAAAGTAGACCCTCCTTGAATTCTATAGTTTTACATATCAGGACATAATAGAAAATCATCTGGTCCTTAGCAGGTCTGAAAGTTGCGTAAATACAACCTCAGAGGAACAAATACTGTGTCATGATTTAACAAAATTAAAGCCAAAATGGAGAAGCTGTGTGAAAAACTAAGTACTGTACACCTTATGATTCAATAGCTTGTAGAACCAGCTTTAGGAGCAATAACTTGAAGTAATCATTTTCTTTATGACTTTATCAGTCACTCACATCATTGTGGAGGAATTTTGGCCAACTTTTCTTTAAAACATTGCTTCAGGTCACTAAGGTTTGTTTATGCACAGCTCTCTTAAGGTCCCGTCACAACATTTCAGTTAGGTTGAGGTCTGGATTTTGACTAGGCCATTGCAACACCTTGATTCTTTTTTTTTTTCCCAGCCATTCTATTGTAGATTTACTGGTGTGTTTGGGATCACTGTCCTGTTGCATGTCTCAATTTCGGCCAAGCTTTAGCTATTAGACAGATGGCCTTACATTTAACTCTAGAATATTTTGCTATACAGAAGAGTTCATGGTTGACTCAATGGCTGAAGGTGCCCAGGTCGTGTGGCTGCAAAACAAACCCAAATAATCACCCCTCCACCACCATGCTTGACAGCTGGTGTGGGGTGTTTGTGCTGATATGCTGTGTTTGCTCTTCACCAAACATGGGGCTGTGTGTTATGGCCAAACACTGCCACTTTGGTCTTGTCTTTCCAAAGGACATTGCTCCAGAAGTCCTGTGGTGTGTTCAGATGCAAGTCTGCAAACCTAAGCCGTACTGCCATGTAGTTTTTAGAGAAGAGGCTTTCTCCTGGCAACCCTTCCAAACAAACCATACTTGTTCTTTTGTTAATTGTACTGTCACGAATGTTCACATTTCACATGCTAACTGAGGACTGTAGAGTCTAAGATGTAATTCTTGCATGGAGTTTTTTCCCCCCAGTTTCTCTGAGCATTGTACAATCTGACCTTGGGGTGATTTTGCTTGGATGTCTACTCTTGGGAAGATAGGTTTTGAATGTCTTGAATGTTTTCCACTTGTGAGTAATCTTTCTCAGTGTGCAATGATGGCCTTTACATTGTTTGGAAAAGGCCTTATAACCCTTCCCAGATTGACGAGCAGCAACACTTGCTTCTCTATGATAGTTGATTATGTGGTTCCTCTTTGGCATTGTGTTAACACACATCTGAATGCTCTACACCAGCTACTGCTAAAACTGGCTTTTATAGAGGTGGTCACACTTGGTGATGATCATTTCTCAAGGGCATTTTGTTAGCAAAATGCCCTTGAGAACTGGCTGCTACGTAGTCTCTTCATTCCTATGGAAGCAGTAAGGGTGTGCTTTGTTTTTTACGCATTGCTTCTCCATTTTTGGCTTTATTTTTGTAAAAATAAATCATGATACAGTGTAATACATTATGTGTTGTTCATCTGTGGTTGCATTTACCTAATTTTCTGGACAGCAGTGGGCCAAACAGATTTATTTATTTAAAATATTTTTACTCCACCTTTCTCCTTAAAAAGGATCCAAGGCAGGTTGCATCATTAAAATACAGTGTTTAAAGCTAACAACAGTGAGCATACAAATACTAAACAAAAGCTACATCAAAACACATTCAAAGCAGTAAGGTGCAACAATACATTTAAGAACCACACTCAGACTGCCAGTCACTAAGGAAAAGCCCGTCTGATGAGAAAGGTGTTTCCTTGCCTGCGGAAGGACACCAAAGCCTAGCTTCCTGTGTGAGGCAGTTTCAGAGCCTGGGAGCAGCAACAGAGAAGGTCTTCTCCCATGTACCCACCAAAAACACCTGGGAAGGTGGTGGGATCAAGAGAAAAGCCTCTTCTGATTATCTTAATACCCGGCAGGCTCATAAAGGGAGAGGCAGTCTTTGAGATAGCTTGCGGCCAGGCTATTTAGAGCTTTAAAGGTTAGAACCCAGCCTTTTGAATTCTGCCCTGAAATGGATCAGCAGCCGATGGAGCTGCTGTAACAGAGGGGTTATGCAACCCCTACAACCAGCCCCAGTTCGCAAACTGGCTGCCGCATTTTGGACCCTCCGAAATTTCCAGACAGAGCCTCCCTATATCCAATGTGACCTTGCCAGTGGGATGGGAAATGCACCCTGTCTTGAAGGCTCTGCTTGGCCCACTCCAGATTTAAGGCCTTCAGTACTTTGGGCTTCGCTTTGCCCACCTTGCTATAAAAGCTTATCCCAAAGAGAGCCAATATGATGGAGAAATCTATTGTACAAGCTTGGTTTATTTATTATGAGGGCTATTACTTTCCTGGATATAAAGCTGAAGCTGCTCCACTTTTTCTTTCTCCTTTGTTGGGGGCTGGATGTCCTCATGGCTAGATCTTGACTTTGGATGCAACAGCTTTCAACAAGGATGTTGTGCTAAACCCAAAGCAGTCCTTACGTATGTATCTTCAGACAGTTTCCTTGAATTTTTTCCTTGCCTTTCTTTCCCCATTTATTTTATCGAATGGTCAGCTATAACAATGTGTACTTTCCCCCCCTCATTACGTAACCAAAAACATTCTAGTTTTCTGCATTTTATTAGTTTTATGATTTCTTGGTTTTCATGCATTTGTTTTGGCACTTTTTTTTTTTGGCTCAGCTTCTTGATCCAAGAAAGTCTAAGCAAAGAAAACAACAACCTCAGTTTGGCTTCTGAGAGAGACCTGAGAAGAGGCCCCCAAACAGACTCCTACTCTGCCTCCAGTGCACTGTTCGGCCTGAGGAGACACAGTTTTGGCAGAACCAAAGCAATGACCTTATGTGATGCTGTTTTTGTATTGTTGTTCCTATAGGAGGAATAAGGATCCTGGTCTTTTTTTTCTTGCTTGATCCCATGTTCTCTCTCTAATAAACTGCTCATGTTGTAGAGTTAACCATTTCCTCCACCCCTTGCCTAAGATGCGCTGGTTGAGTTCTGAGGTGGCAAAACAGGTTGGACTCCTTCAGCCTGCAGCTCAGGAAAATATTATTTGCACTTTCTCATATGAACTTCCTGCAAGTAGAAATCTATGACTAGAGATAGAATGAGCCTAACCTAGTCCTCTCCTGGCTTTGCTAATTCTTCTGCTTGCCATGGATTATTAGATTTTAACCCCACCCCTGTATAATATAATGGGGCACATTCAGAACGGCTTAATCTTAAATCTTAATCTGGGAGGGGGTTTGTCCCCATTTGATGAACTGCAGGGCCAGGTTGATTCTTCTGATGATCAGATGACCTGATCACTAGAGTAAACCAATCCATCCCAGAGCACCCCTACCTGCACATTTTTGAGCACCTGTCAAGGCTTCTACTTTTTTGATGTGGGTAGGTGCACTCTAGTTTGGTCCCTTTCCGGCTAAAGTGATCAATGGGAATGGACCAAAATAGAGCCTTGCAGATGCTAAAGCTCCTTCCACTGTCAGTTTCCAGTATCATGAAGTGGCATATTAAGCAAGCCACTTCAGGATATCAACAAATTGAACATTTCCCCTGCTGCTCTGCAGAGGAGCAGAAGTGAAATTATTATTTTGCCTCTGCTAGACTGTCACTAATATGCTGAAAGATTAAATTTTACAATTTTTTCCCTTTTTGTGCTGATTGAAACTAGCAGCTGCAAGTAGTTTCTTGATGGGCACTATACACAAGTCAAAAGAGATATATTTTAAAACTTAGTCTAAGTGATCCAGTGCATCAGTGATGGTATAGCAAAGGCAAAATAATGATAATTTCACTGCACAGTACTTGAAATTGAAGTGGAGAGAGACAGACTAAATAGGGTTGATTGTGCTTGATATGCCATTTGGATGCGAGAATTGCACCAAATGCCGTATCATTCCTCCCCCACATCTCAGATGACCCTGTTTTGACTACACCGGCCCACTCCAAAAGGGCCAGTGTGATTGCAGCCTTACTTCCAGTTTGAAATAATATCGTTCATTCTACTACAAAGAATTTATGTTACCTCATTTGTTAATTGTTTATTTGATAGCAAAAGAAGTTGTGTAATCCATGTGTAGGAACAAAATTCTTAGCTGAATAAATACCTTTATTAGATTGCTGAAAATTTGTGAGGTCATTCATTCATTCATTCATTCATTCATTCATTCATTCATTCTCAAAGAAGCTCAAAATAGTTCACAAGATTCTGTCCTCCATTTTATACCAAATCACAGCGATCCACAGAGATAAATACAGCTAACATTATATTGCATGTGGAGATCCAGTCTCCAAGGATAGGTACTGGGCACTTTGGACCACGATTAATCAACAGGGCTGGCCCTCCCATTAGGCAGAGTGAGGTAACTGTTTTAGGCAGCAAGTGTTGGAAAGGTGGGGAGGGTGACCAATTAAATGTTGGAAGGCAGAGTTGTGTGTACAGGGCAACAGTTACATCAATGGATCTCAACATTGTGTCCCCAGAAGCTCTTCGACTACAGCTCCCAGAAATCCTGCCCAGCACAGCTAGTGGTGAAAGCTTCCGGGAGTTTTAGCCAAAGCATATCTGGGGACCAAAGGCTGAGAACCATTGACCTATGGTGTTCTGCTGCCTTGAGGTGTAACTGAAGATTATAATAATGTGTGGATGCTATCTTGTCCTTAACTTCAGGCAGAAAAACATCTGCAGAGATGTAACACCAGAGTTAGGGAAATGCTGAAAAAAAAGAGCAAAAATACACCACCTCGTATTGCTTACAGCACTTTCCGGGCAGTTTACATTTCAAATATGCAGGTTACACATTGCCCCTCCCCCCCACAAACTGAGTTGTTGGGGGAAGGATAATTTCCCAACCTTGGAAGGATGGAAGGATGGAAGACTGAGTGAGCCCTGAGCCAACTATGTAGGATTGAACCCCAGGTCATGGGCAGAGTTTGGCTGCAGTACATTAGTTTAACCGCTGCCCCACGAAGCTCAGTGCTCTCTTCAATATCTACATTATTCTCTGGACCAAAATTGCAAGGTGACTTTGCAGAGGCTTACGTAGTACCTTTTTTATGGGGAAAATGGGGTACCACCCACTTTTCCACCTTGCAACGGTGAACCTTTTCCATGCCAAAACTTGGTAGCAGAATACCATGGTTTTTGTAAGCCATAGGACAGACTATCCAGTTATATCTAATGCAAGAAAGAATGAAAGAAAGAGAGAAAGAAAAGGAGGGGGTTGACTGTTGTTTCATAAGTAAAAGTCTGCTAGACTCTTTGTTACACAATAGCAGAGCTTGCCAGACAGACATGGGGACATATACTGTATAAGCTTCATAGTCTTATTTTTAGATATTTGTTTGGGAAATACATAGAGACAGTTCAGTTCACATCCCATGCAGTGGGCAATTGTAAAGAATCTCTTATACAAATGGCTTCTTGTTATATAGTATTTTATCAGGCTGACGATCTTTTGCAGGACCACAGTGGAATTTCAATATATTAGTGACCTTTATTTGATGGCATACATTCCTTAGGCTTCACCAGTGATGATGTTCATCAGCTTTTCCCTCAGTGTCTCTTGGCTTTTCTATTAAGAAAGAAAGAAAACACACAATAAAGACTCTGCAGATGAATATGGGCTGAAGTCAAAATAAATTGCTTAACCCTTCTTTGAGCTGCTGGGTAAACAGCAGTGACACTTCAGGTGCAGTTCTCAGTATTTTCCTCAAATATGGATTTATATTTTTATGCTCAGGAAGGTAATATTTAATAAATATTCAGAAGATGCCATTTCCAATCACATTTGAATACATCCGATCATTGAATCAACAATTGTGATTGGGTCCCCCTACCTTTCTGATTTATTTGTTTGGTTTGATTTTATTATGCTAAGCTGATTCTTAAACAGGAACATTTCCATGTATTACCTCTGAAAGAAAAATGTTCCTAGGTAGCAAATACATTTCTATCTTCCTCCACCCCTGATTAATATTCCAAGTTCCACAGCATACAGTACATTAGGACAGTCATTAATAAAAGGAATAATATAGTTGTATAAATGCACATTATTCATGAGGTGTAGAATTTTAGGTGTCTGGTATTCACTAGTAAATTGCTGAATGCAGTCGCCCTATTAAAACCCATAGATATACTATTGTATCCAAATAATAGAGCTTCATATTCTTTACATTTGTATGCTGGAGGATACTTCTGTACATAATTAACCCCTTTCCTTCAATGCTTCCTAAACTTTGTAACAAAATGTTACAGTACCTTCTACCAGAATTCCCTATTCCATTTCCTTTTCTCCTGCAACCCCCCCCCCCCCCCGGTTATTGAGCCTGCTCAGTTGCTCAGTCTTCTGTTTCAGGTCTCCACACACCCATGTTTTCCCCATAAGTTTTTGCTTTGTTTTATTATTGTGATTTCTTATTGTGATTATTATTGTCAGGAGAAGGAAAACTCCGATTTCAAACCTCCACTGCCTTGTGGCTATATCCACTCATGGAAATAGCTTCAGGAGTTAACCTAGAGGCAAAATCCGGAGCTGGAGTCCCGGAGGCAGTTCGTGTTGTTCTGCCAACTCCTGCGATGTTGCTGGAACCAGTTGTATTAGCTCTTGCCTTTCCATTGGACCATTTCAGCAATGTGGAGAGGGGGGATCTGCTGCTTGGGTAACAGCCTATCCTCCATATTACTTTACCCAGGCTTCATGCTCTGGAGAGGACACTCCTCGATTCGGAGCATGTTACCATAGTCTCTCGAGACTGAAGGATGCCTATGCTATGCTATGCTATGTGTCCTTTCCCAGACTGTTGACGCTTCTCTCTTGTGTGTCAGTGGTGTGATTTTGTAGGGACTGGCATTTTGACAATGATTTTGCGATTACTGTCTAGGGGAGACATGGGATATTCGTATTCGTATCACTGGGGATATGAATACAAATATTGGCACCATAGGTACCTGGGGAAATAAAACCTCTTTCCCTCCCCCTCCAGAACTGGCTGGTACACTTACCACTCGCCATGTACCATGCACAACTGTTGTCATTTACAGCACACTAATCATGGAAGTAGCCTGGCCAGCACTTCCTTGTCTCCTCGCACAGCCAACCACTCCAGTGAGGAGGTAGGATGACAAGTCTCCTTGCTCAGGTGCTGCGCAGTCAGCTCAAGGATATGAATACAACCATCCCATCTGTTGTCTAGAGTCATCAGATCTCAGGCTTTGGAACTCAGACTTAGGTCTGTTCTCTAGATCTAAGACTTTGGACCATAAATCTCCAAGCATGAGATGTTGCCAAACCGACAACCACATATTTTGGAATTCACTCTCATGGATTTGATGTTGTTACCTATAATTTGGTTTGCAAGAAGGGAGAAAGAGGGAGTATAAAGGTTGTCCCATGCTACAAGATGTTAGTTCAACTGTACAGCTGAATGATAGAGCTGCATTTATTATGCTGCATTTACAAAATCTTAAATTCAAGCCAGAAACAGATGTTCAAAATAGTCCATAACTGGAAAAGGGAGATTTTTAACTAATATGAGCATTGCAGTGCAATCTCTCCTCACCTCTGACAGTATTCAAGGTTTTAACATGGTATTTCTTTTGAAGTCTGATTTCTCAAACACACCCCAACCATCTCTCCATGATGTTAACAAGCTTTCTGCTTCAATTACAGAGTATCTCTGACATCTGTTTCCAACCTGAGATCTTTCTGGATTTCTAGTGTTTCACCTAGGCTGCTGTGGATTTCATTCAGAGAAGTGACAATGGTTACAAGAAAATATAATCTTTGTTAGTAAGAACGGTGAACATTTCACTGTGTTTGTTTTATTTTGTTTTTGTTAATTTGGGTCTCCCTTTTTTTGCTAAGGGATTTTCCAAAATATCTCCAATTTCTTTGTAAATTTGATATTGAACAAAAATCAATTATGGGGAAAAGTGAAACAGATTTACCCATTCATGCAGAGGGTTTTGTGCACTCTTAAAAATCTGGTTTTGGCACACGCGTGCGCATGCACACGTGCGTGTGCATGTGCGCGCCCACACACACACACACACAGAGCACATTTGTGGTGCTGGGTTAGGGTCGTCACCTCATGTGCCTGTGTCTGTCTCCATGTGTATGTGTGAGAGAGGGGCTCTTTATCTCTGAACTGTTGCATGACAGGCAGGAGCGCCCTTCTGTACATGTGGTTCCTGTACCTGTAAAATGCAGCCATTGCTGATGATTAACAATTGAATTTAGTCACCATTGTTTAAATAGGTCCTTACCTAAATTCACACATTTCACACAGGAAACTTGATGTTCAAACAATGGCAAATGTGGGGAAAGCAAAACTGATCAATCTTCAATGATGGATAATTTTAGTGGCATACTAGAGAATGGCAACATTTAGACACAAGCCATGCATCCACACAGGATAATGAGCCCACAACATCCAGTCCCCCCCCCCACCAGTCGTGCTGCATCAGTTTTGATAACTATGTATGTTATGGCTGGCATTCAGTCCGTCTGGCATCACATGGAGTGAGCTTTTCTGTTCCTGCCTTCCGAAGCAAGGCCAGTGATCTGAACCCCAAAAGCCATCTTTTTGATTCTTCCATGTGAGACAGCCACTGCCTCCCTCTGTTTCTTCTCCTGTTACTAAAACCCCTGATGTTGCAACTTCCTCCCTGTCATCATAAATTACACAGAAACCAGCAGCAGGCTTGGTGCCTTGAAAAAGCTCTGGATGCTCTGGAAGTTCAGCGGCCAGCAGATCGGTGGTGCAGCAGCACGGTAGAGATAGCAAATACATTTCACAGAGATTATTGCTCCCTGAAGTCCCCTCCCCCATCATTGCATGGTCTGTAGGCCCACTATGGAATGAACTAAATGAGGAACAGCATTTGACTCTTGCAATGGTATGTATGCTTCTGGTTTACAAAGTGAATAGGAGAAAACATTGTCCTTCAAAAGCTAATAATATAGAAATAATCATATGGGGGTCATTTGTGGGCAGAAGTGTGGCCATGCTCTCATACTTTTGAGCTCCAACCCAGATCCATTTAGTAGCAGCGGGGAACCAAACGAGATGTGATATTGTTCACACAATCAAGGGCTGAATTGTTTGAGGGGGTGCATAAACAGGTGTGGGTGAGTGGAGGTCCAGATAGTGGTGTAGTAGGGTCAAGGCTCACAAAGTCAAAGTGCCAAGAATTTTTGATTAGTAGACATGACGGCCTTGTCTGTGATGTCCAAGCACTTTCTCTTCCCTTGAACTTATCTGTAATAAGTGCATTTGAGAGAAAGTGGCCTCTTCCCAACAATGCTATATTATGGTTGTTGTGGGTTTTTCAGGCTCTTTGGCTGTGTTCTGACGTTTGTTCTTCCTAGTGCTGTCCTCTGAAGATGCCGGCCACAGAGACTGGCGAAACATTAGGAAGAACAACCTTCAAAACATGGCCAAAGAGCCTGAAAAACCCACAACAACCATTAAATCCCGGCCGTGAAAGCCTTCGCAAATACAGTGCTATATTACCGCAGAAAAGTATGCGTGTTCTTTTAGACTGGCTAGTCCACTGTTGACTTGCAGCAGCTCTCCAGTTTCTGAAGCAAAGACCTTTCTCATCACTCGTTATCTCTTTTCTGATCCTTTTACCTGGAGCCAAAACAAGGCTGCCTCTAGATTCATATACAGACTGCCTCTGTTCTTCATTTCTCTGAAGAGACCTGTCAATAGATGTGCAGAACTGGTGGCAGTGTGAGTGGCACAAATAAATCAAATTTCAGTTCTGATCTTTGGGGATGTGCATGCCAGGGAAGTCAGAAGAAGCAGTTCAGTCCTAGATACTAATGCCAGTCATACGATGGACAGTGTGTGTGTGATAGTGGAGTCATACTCTGGAACGATACTCTCCAGTTCCATGCCTGCCACCATGCATTTGGAACATTGTTTTATTTATTTATAGGTCACCTTTCTCACGATAAGGGAGCCCGAGGTGACTATTTATACAGCAGCAACAGTGACATCAGAATCGGTCACAGCTGGTCTTTTCTCCCTGGCACCCCACCCTCTCTGATGCTATTGGTGAAACAATGGCTTGGAATGGGAGCTTCACGGTGATAAAGTAGGCTTTTCCCTTCCTGAAAGCTGCTGTAGGAAACAACAACAACAAAATGTGAGGCTTGGAAGGAACAACAGGTTTACCAGGCTCAAACTTGCACTCACCCTGTGGAAGCAGTTACAGTGAAGGAATTAATCAATGCTCACCTAACTTGCTGAGCCAAGACTATGGGAGGACAACATGATGGCCTCTCTGCTGCCATATACAGCAGCAAGTGGGACTGGCACTTGTATGGTTTTTCAGTGCTGGCTATGGAATGGCAATCTCTACTTTACTCAAAGGCACCGAGTTACCTTAAAAAGCAGGAGGACAAACTAAGGGGCACACAGTTTTCTCTTTCAGAAGAGAACTGCCTTACTTTTGCCCAGTGGTAGGGCCCACTTTGAATGGCAGGATGTATGCAGGCAGTTAAGTTGCTAGTATGACCTTTCCTGGTGCAAAAGTCCAACCTGAGGAACTGTTTAGAAGAAACATTTCTGGGTCATTCAGATACACCTCGAGCAATACCAGCAAGTAAGTACAACAAGGAAGATTCAGGAAACAGGAAACATGGTTTCATGAACAGATCGAAAATCGCACTCACATGGGTTTGAAGCAGTTAGGATCGGGGAGGGGGGGGGACAGTTTAGAGATCTTGCTTCAGTTTAAAGTTTCAAGACCTTGCAGGCTTGAAGGTATGTTTCACAACTTCCCCATTTCCTCCTTTGTGTGCAGCTGGTGCAAAGTCTCTGACCCTTGCATAAGTTTTACTGTCTAGACTCTGGTCAACAAAGATGTATATCCAGAGATGGATTTGTTGTTATAGCAAACATCTGTGATAACATCTTCGGAACTGGGTGGTTTATTGCCCATCTGACAAGGTCCTGTTTGCAGATGACAAATGCGAATGCCATAAAAGGGAGGCATCTCAAATCTATGGGAAACAGGAAAGAGGGCATGTGGACATAACAGAAAGATTAATTTTGCATGTGGTTTCTTGTTTTTGTGGCAAGTCTTAGCAGATGTCTTGCTGATGTTTTCTTCACCTCGCTGTTCTACCACTGGCATTGTTTCTCCCCCCTCCTGGTGCCCAAGCAGAGAAGCATTCATTGGGATGGAGAAGAAATGGCAAAGCTGCTCTTCATTCAGACCATGTTTGTGCCATCTGCTCTGCATCTATTCAAATCCTATCCGAGGAAAGCACTGGCGTCCTTTTTCTTTTCTTCAGCTGTTGTTTTCAAATGTTTCTCACTTGGATTTCCAGTGAAATAACCCTGTCAGTGCTGAAAAAGAAACATTTTATGTGGGTGGCTGTTGTTCGGTGTAGAAATTTAAGAAAGCCATTGTCCACTGTCATGAATATGTGACTGATTAATGCTGTGCCCAGCCTAATGAAGACTCATGTCAGTCAAAAGCTAGTTTCCATATATGAATTTTCAGAGGACTAATAAAGGTGCCATCTGCATTTGTTTCTGGACTGTGTACAAGGACCACATGGTTCTCCCTCCTCCTTTTTTTTCTGGAACTGTGGAAGATACCCTGAATAGCCAGCCAGGGTACCATCTATAACTAAACATGGACATTTAACTTTGCTGAAGCAGGGCTGCAAACTCAGAGCAATGCCTCCACGACTAGGTAATGCTGTTAATTTGGTTGCAATTGGCTCATCTAGGTAAAGATTCCCTTTGACATTTTTAGTCCAGTCATGTCCGACTCTAGGGGGCGGTGCTCATCCCATTTTCAAGTCGTAGAGCCAGCGTTTGTCTGAAGACAGTTTCTGTTGCCACGTGGCCAGTGTGACTAGGGAACGCCGTTTTACCTTCCCACCGAGGTGGTACCTATTTATCTACTTGCATTTGCATGCTTTCTAACTGCTAGGTTGCCGAGTTGCTGGGACAAAGCGATGGAAGCTCACTCCATTGCGTGGATTCGATCTTACGACTGCTGGTCTTCTGACCCTGCAGCACAGGCTTCTGCGGTTTAGCCCACAGCGCCACCACGTAAACTAATTGTTACCCCAACGTCTCTGATAAGAGGTTTGCCACAATTCTGTGTTCACCCATCCCTAACTGAAAAGGAATCCTTTGTTTCTGTACAAGGTAACGAATGAAGAAAGGATGAGTGGCAGCCCTTTCATCCGAAGGCTTGGCTACATGGCTTGACTGGTATGGGCTGGTGCAAGCTAAATGGGGTTGCTTAAAGTCAGGTAGAGATTTTGTAGGCCATGTGGTGTGATATTTGCATCCACATGGCATAGTAACCCTATTTGGTCTACTGTACATTTTAGAGGAGATTTTTAAAAATTGAAAGCTCTCTCCTGGAAGCAGGAGGAAGCAATGTGGTATCTAATCCCCCCCCCCGCCCACATCTTTATCTTTACAGTTTATCTTTACTGTGGTTAAACAGTCAGTTTAACCACTTCATTATATGGGGAAATTGAAAGTGAGCCAGCAAATTGAAGGTGGAAACTTCAGTTTACTGACTCGCTTTCATTGATGTCCAGTTATGGCACTTGTTGGGAATGGACCAAAATGGAGTGATCCAAAATGGAAGCACAGGTTGGAATGCTCTAGGGGCAGGCTGGTTCACTCCAGACAAGATCTCATCTGATTGATGGCATTAGGAGTGAACCAGCCTGTCCCTGCAGTGGGCCAAACAGCAGGCTAAATGCCTATGTAGTCAACTCCTAAGTGGATTAGGAGAGACATTCCAGTTCATACAGCTGTTATTTGAAACCTGAATCTCTGACTTTAGACAGTAGCCTCAGTTCTGTGAGGCTGAGTTATGTGCTTTAAATACAGAAGCCTGGCCTGGACATATGGCCATAAACTTTGGAATGTTTACATTTTGCTTGTACCATGCATGCAAACCTCTGGTGCCCAGTATGATGAAGACGTGTATGGGTTGAAAGCTGGCTTCTGACCGTGATCCTGGATTTCCCAAATCCTGGTACAACACTTTAACCACTGCACCACACAGATTGTAGATATATTAAGTATATATCCTGCACATTTTTATGGGTTTTTGCTTGAAATGTCTGCATTTGAATAATTGAGGGGAAATACACAAGTTGCATCATAACAGGAAGAGAATCATTATGGAAGGCTGCATGTGACTGGGAAGAGGAAAATGCAAATACGTTGGATTTTCTACCATAAAGGAATATTGTTAGAACTGATTTTGTTTTGCTTTTGTTTGGCATGATTGATCATGTAGTTCCAAGAAGCTTCTGAACTCTTGAAAGGAACCTATGGGAAAGTTTCTAGTGAATGGCATGGAAGATTCTTGGTTTGTTTCTGCATTTTGCATTAACATTTGCTACACCAACAGATATATGTTTGAGGAGAGAAGGGGATTTAATTTGACCGATGGATACAAGAAAATGCCCGAGAGTCACTTTGGGGAATTTTCTTCTTATCTCTTATAAAACACCATATCCGATAGCAGAACATTTCTGTACAGCAAGAATGAGAAACTGATCACTTTCCAGATCTGGTTGGGTTTCCATCCAGCTTTCCCCATCCCCAACAACTGCCATGCTGCCTGGAACATATGGCAGATGGGCTCCATCAACACTTGAAACTGCTGGAATCTGCATACTTGCATAAGAGTAATTCCAGTGGTTCTAGCAGAGCTTGCCTCTGAGCAAATATGCCCAAGATCAAAATTTTGTTTCTTTTATGTGTATTAATTTTCTTGCATGGTATTTTGAAGGCTATAGCCAAAAAGAAGATTGGAAAATAAGCAGTAATATAACAAACTTTTTTGTTTCATCTTACTAGTTTACAACCTGAGCTAATACATAGTGCTTGGCATTTAGCTTGGAAGTTAAGAGCTGAAGTCCAAATAATTGCACTAAAAGCTATATTTTAGCTATACTACTTAATGAATTTTACACTAACTAGATACATGGATTATCCTGGGTATAGTTCATGTATTTCAACATAGTGGATACAATCCTACTAGTAGCCTGAACTAGAGTAGACTCATTGAATCCATGGGGTTTACATAAATTTTGACTTAATATCCCAACAATGGATTCAATCGGTCTCCTGAAGTTAAGACTAGCAATAGAATTCAGGTCAGTATCTCTAGACTAAATACCATGGTCAAATTATTTGTTGCTGGGAAAATGATCATAATGTATTTGCCATGTTTCAAAGATCTTTGGAAGACATGACAACATTCTGCATGAGTAAGAGTGTCTTAATCATTCTCACAGCAGAAAATTCTCCTACAGAGTGAATGTGAAAGCTCCTGTTGACACTGGTGTTCCAAGACCCTACACACAATCATACTGCTAGGTTTTAAAAAACTTGTAAGAAGATGCAGATGTGTGCTATTTTTTTCATGTTGATGTCACTGCTGAACATATTTCCAGAGTTGTTAGGAAATTGCAGTTGCAGTAACTTTTTGTGCACAATCCAGGGAGAGGTAAGAATTTCAGCATTGAATATCGATTTTCAGTGCATGCTTAACTCTCCCATGAGAAGTGATGGAGCTTTTAGGTGCTTAATCTGGTGCTTAACCACAGTCCTGTCTTTCAAGTTGCTAATTGATCAACACTGCTGTCCTACACAGATTTGGTCTCATGCAGTGGTTCCCAGGCTGGGGCTTCTGGGAGCTGCAGTCCAAGAACACCTGGGTTACCCAAGGTTGGGAACTATTGTTATAATGTATGTTCCAATGTGTTGAGTGGAATTTGCTCCCTGGTAAATACATTTTCTGCTTTCAATCAAAATCTTTCATGATTTTTCTTTCCTTATTTCAATTTTCTCTCTGCGTTGGCACCAGCAAAAACACTTGATTTTCTTTAAACCTTTGCTTTTATGTTGCCAGTTCCATATCCGACCCACCCTTGAAACACCTACATTTCTAAAGTCCCTTTCAAGCATTGTTAGTTGGCAAATCATAAGCTGTGAAGGTTGATATTAGCTTGTGGGCATTCAAAGGGGTGTTGTATGCGCAGAGGTGGCATATTTTCTTGAGTTCAAATCATATGATGTATCTCCCATGTCCCTGGTCTGTCTGTCTGACTTCATAATCCAGGATAAAATTATTAAGGATCCTACTGCTTGGTGGCTGTTAATCGAAGTCCTTGCTATGTTTCATTTGCAATAATGTATATAATTTATCACTGCACGGATTTATTTTTATTTAGGTGACAGGCTAAGTAGCCCTCCAGATATACGAGCTGTTGGAATGTCTTGTCAAAATGCTGCCAAATATTGACTTTGTAAAGGGGTGGGTGTATGGGGAGAGAGAATATATCAAATGGCTGTTTATAAATCTGAATGTCTTAAAACCATTCTTTGCTTGTTCACAGATGGAATCTAGAAAAAAAGGCCCGTTACCTCCCCCCTCCACTCCTATGCTGAGCACCATATATTTTAAGCTATTTTTTTGTATGCCAACTTCTTACATTGTATCCTTTGTATGTGTGAAATGTTTTTTTTCCTTGACAACCGTTGAAGATATCAAATTGTTATGATTAAAATTATCTAAAACAACTTTGAATAGACTCCTGTTTGTCTCCCCCCCTTCCCTTTTCTGTTTCTGTTTTCTTCTTTTTTCTATGTAGGAAACTTGGTCAGGGTTCCTATGCTCTCCCAGGATGGCTCATAAAATGTTTTAATAAGTTTGTGAATCAATGAAGGAAACTCAGCCTTAAGCTGCCAAGTATTACTGGGAGTTGATATCAGGGGTCAAGCAAGAGAGAGTTTGATTCAAGGCACATTGTCTTTGCTGAAGAATCATCTTAAGGCTGGTTCCACAGAGTGGCAAAGTTGGGCATTCACTGGGGTACCAAAGAAGTGATTACTGGGTGCTTGTTTTGTACAGAATAGCTGAAAAGTTCGGAAGAAGGGCAGTGGAAGTCAATGTTCAATTTGCGGTCCTGCATCTTTTAGACGAAATGCACTGATGGGGTTGGTGACTTCCTGCATCTTCCAAATAGAAGGCAATAGTGGTGTTTTTGCAACCCCACCTTTTGGCAGTTGTCATTGAAAAAAGGAATTGTAACTTCCCACCCTTCCTGCAGTCCTGCTGCCAGCACTGATGCATGTCAAATATCTGGAGGTGTTGAATATAATGCCCCAAATTCTGTAAGTTATGCCTGCTCATGTAATGCTATCAGTGAAAATCTTGGCAGTGAATTGCTACAAGAAATCGATGTAGGCATGTGCTGTTCTGCGTTGAGTCTTAGCACACAACAGCAAATGCTCACATTCACTTTTTAATTTGTTGCAATCCATCACTGAGCTATGCTATGCCAGTGGGTGTAATTGATAAGATTTTGGCTATAAATCTGGTTCAGGACTCCTAGAAAACAATGCCTAATGATTCCTGAGATTTCTCATGTTTCCAGTCTGTTTCCTGGTATGAAAACTGAGTGGGAATGGTAACAAGTATTGCTTCAGCAAATTTAATTTAAACTAATCTCTCCTATTTATTTACTTCTTATGTAACTAAGAAGAAGAAAAGCAGACTACAAACAAACAATAACAGACCCATGTCACACAAACCTACAATGTTGGCAGTCTTCCTTCCTTCCTTCCTTCCTTCCTTCCTTCCTTCCTTCCTTCCTTCCTTCCTTCCTTCCTTCCTTCCTTCCTTCCTTCCTTCCTTCCTTCCTTCCTTCCTTCCTTCCTTCCTTCCTTCCTTCCTTCCTTCCTTCCTGCTGACTTGCTTAGTGTGAGAGCACTGCTGCAAGGAAAACCCTTTCACTAAAAACCTGCATATAAAAAGGTACCAGCTTGGAGCAAAGAGGTTCTGGCTGGGATGGAATAGAAAGTTGTTTTTGTTGTTACCTGTCCTACTGTCAAGTCACCTGCGACCTATGGGGACCTCATGAATGAGAGATGTTCAAAATGCCCTGTCCTCTACCATGCTCAGATCTTGCAAACCCAAGACTCTGGCAGGGGCAAACCCAAAATACTTGGCTGAGGTTATGGGGGTTGTTCATCCTTTGAGGCTAATGCCCTCCCCAGTGGCATCAAGGAGTGTTGGCTAAAATCTAAAGTGTTAAAAGTTGCCAAGGAGGTGCCTATAACCACGTACTAGTGTGAAAATTTGTGGAAAAGTCATCACCTTCTTAGGAAGTGAAGTCGATGCAGTTTTCATCTTCAATATGAAGACATGCACATTTAAAATACTTGTTTTATGAAACCACCTGACAGGAAATTTTCATCCAAGAAACCACAACAAGATTTTCAGCATCTGAAGCTGATAAACAAAGTTGAGATTATTTAATTGCAAAACAAGCAACACTTTAAAAAAGTGAGAGAGAGAAAAAAGGGGGATTTCTCCTAATGCACTTTTCATATTTCTGGTGGGACTGTTTGGACAGCGAAGGCAAGGCTGCTCTCTGTGCTGTACTTCAAGAACAGGTTAGACCTCCTTCTTTGTAATGAAGTTGTTGTGACACAGCTTTTAATGTGTCACTTTGCATGACTTTGCATCACCGATGACATTTCTCCCAGTATATATAAATGACAGTAAAAAACCCTGAAGTGTTTACATTGCCAAAGAACAAAACCTTTCTGAAGAAAGGCTTCCTTCACAGCAAGGCAATGGAATGTCGGTAGTCTGTCACTCTCAGCTCATTAGGAAGAACACATTTAGCATTAAAGTGGCAACATGTCATCCTTGGTGACTTGAACAGATGGATCGGCAGATGGATTGGAGTGGGGCATTTTGTATTATGTTAGAGAAAGTGGAGAATTCTGCTCCCCATTAGAATAGGAACATACTGGAACAATATTTTTCAGTACAGAAATGGATCAATACACCTATTTCAGCTGTTTTTTAAAGGGTTAGTTTCAAAGCGTGAGCAGAGAGAGGGTTCTAGCCCCGGCTCCTGTCTGTTCCTGTCTTGTGTCTGATGTGAAGTCTCTTCACAAAGCTGGGAATTCTAAAAACTGAGGGCGCCTGATTGTGAGTGCAGGAGATACTCTCCTTTTTCGCAAGAAGAAAGCAACAGCCAGATTTGCTGGAGTTTTCGCAACATCACATGCTCCTTATAGTAGGTGTAATCATGACAGAAATGTATCTCCAAAACAGATTGCATACCAAAGGCACCACAAAAGCACTATTTGAGGTCTCTGTTAAAAACATTCAAGAACTTCTACTGTTTAAAATAAGTGTAAAATAGAATAAACTCATACTTAATATGTCATAATTATACTTGACAGACATAGTTACTCATTTAACAGCTAAACCTATCAGCCCTCCTCTTAACATGATCATATATTCGACCCTTTCTGACTAATCTTATCATATATCGTATCTAACACCTATCTGACAGGCTATATCTGATCACATATTTGACCCCATCTAACAAAACTATATCTTATCACATATTTAGCACCTATTAACTATAATCTATCACCTAGCTAACACCTAGCTAGCAGGCTGCTAACTGGCACTTGCTTTATATATTTGAGATGGGCACGAAGCACTTCGTGCCAGGTCATCTTAAGTCATTGGCTCAGCACCACACATGCCACACACTTCCTACTCCCTCCCAGCTGGTAACCCTCTTAACATTTATTGGCTAATGCCAGCCAGATTCTGGTAGGTCAGAATGCTTCACTATGCAAATATCACATACAGTGGGGGCTTGACTTGAGAACTTAATCCGTATTGCAAGGCGGTTCTCAAGTCAAAAAGTTCTCAGGTCAAATCTGCATTTCCCATAGGAATGCATTGAAAACCATTTGATCCGTATCTGCTCTTTTCCGTCCATAGAAACTAATGGGAAGCTGCTATTCTGCCTTCGACCACTAGAGGGGGATATTTTGTTTCTTTTTTTCTTAGGTCAAGAAAGGTTCAGGGAAGGCAGGGAAAAGACAGTCCAGGCAGTACAGTACCAGGCAGTCCGAAGACTGTCTCCCAATCCACTCTCTAAACGCTGGGAGGAGTGAGGAAACAGACAGGCACCCTTTTCACTGGCCAACAGTTAACTGAAAGTTCAAATTTTGCACTTTCCCTGCCTCCCACGTGTTTTTTTTTCAGTTCGTAACTCAAATCTAAGTATGTAAGTCAAGTCAATATTTTCCTATGAGAGTGGTTCTAAAGTCAAAATGATCTTAACTCGAGCCGTTCTTAAGTCAAGACCCCACTGTACACACACACAGACACACACACACACACAGACACACACAGACACACAGACACACAGACACACAGACACACACACACACACACACACACACACACACAGAACTGTACAATTACATTTTTGAAGAGAATACTGTATACAGCGGTATTCTGAACAGACCAACAGTGCCTCTTGATATTCTGTGATTTTGCATCCTTGAGCAGAAATCTTGAAAAGAAGTAAACCAATCATCAACAATGTAGGGAAGAACCTTATATGCACCTCTTGCCAGTCTCTGCAGAGTAGCTTTCTTTGATATAGGATGATTGTCTACTTCCTAAGAAACTGGGCTGGTAAATATTGCAGTGGACTGTCTTGATCTGAGATCTTGACTGGCCAACAGGTTTAACATCATCTAGGCCAATGGTTCTCAACCTTGGATACTCCAGATGTTCTTCGACTGCTTTTCCCAAAAGCCTTCACTACCAGTTGTGCTGGCCAGAGTTTCTGGGAACTGCAGTCCAAGAACATCTGCTTACCTAAGTTTGGGAACCACTGGTCCCATTATTATGAGAACACCTGAAAATAACACAAACCAAATTTTTAAGAACTGTTGAATTTAATGCTTACTCTGTAGTTATTCCTCAAAGGAGTTCTTTTGTCACAGCTCAGATGCTTTGATCTGATAGACTGTTTTATGTCTAGCTGTTTTAGCAGTGCTACCTTTTGCCTATTCAGCTTCTGCATATGAGATACATTATTGGCACTTATTTTTCTCTTTTATTCCATTTCTCCACCACCATACTATTCTTAGTTGACTGATTGTTTATTTTACACACACACACACACACACACACACACACACACACACACACACACACACACACACACACACACACACACACACACACACACACACACACACACACACACACACACACACACAGAGCAACACAAAACTTGTCTCTGGCAACCCTAAAACTCATTTCCTGGGTCCTTTAATGCTGTTTTCCTAGTGAAATAAGAGAGATTTTGACTCTCTGTGTTGGGGCTTGCAAGCTTTCTTTTTTGTTTGTTTTTGTTTAGCTAGAAGCATCAGGACTGAATGTGGTGTTGACATTTTAGGCTGACAAGATGCTGTTTTGACCTTTGCACATGTGAAATGTTCTCTGTGGTGCCAGAATTAGATAACACACTCAGTGGTTCAGCTTGGTAGCAGTGAACAAACTGTGGTGAGCAAAGAGAGAATGGGGCTTTCGTGTGATGACTTGCTTTGTTTGCCAACAGTACCCAGGAACAACTTCTGCTGTAGTTTGATATGTACCATGCTTGGTCCATCTGATGATACCTATTACTTATTGATTGGAGACTACTGATCTGGAGCGTGAGATTGTGCTCTTTTTTGGTAATATACAAGTACTCCAAGTGTAGGCTACTGCACAGATCTGTCTCAAAAATATGTGCTGCTGTTCATGCCAGAAATATAACAGAACATAGGGTAATTATTGGTAGAACTCAGCAGTCTAACACAACACAACACCACTCCTAGGAGTGAATTCAGCACCATCTGTCCTTGTTGCAGGCATGAGAAGTAAATGTTTTATTAGGAACCCACTGGAAATGGGGTGGTGTTAAGAAAAAGGAAAAGCATGCATTGTTTTTATTGATTCATGCAATGAGTTGGAACATAAGAACACAAATTACTCTCAAGGCGATCCTCTGCATAGGCTAATTAATTGATGGCAGGTGAGGCTGGAACATTAATTGCAACAATAGATCACTGATTTGTGGTCATTTTTACGGCAGCCGCTGAAGCAAATGGTGCTTTTCTAATTCTGCAAGTGATGTAAGAGCAGCCTTTGGTACTGTGGCCCCCTTATTGGAAACCTTGGCTATTGCAGCTTCCTCGTGATAACGCGTTTGCTCTTTGTTTCTTTCCTCAGGGCCTCTGTATAGTAACACATTTTTAAACCTTATGGAAAGAAAAATAATATGAATTATACCAAACCATTCCAAGTTTTGAATTGCCAGTAGCAAGAAACAATCTCTGGTGAACGAAGAAACAATGAGGCCCTCATTGGTTAGAAGAGCTGGCAATCTCTTCTGCCTCACCAACTATATTCTCCCATCTTTTTCACCTGGGCTGCAGTGGCCTGTATGAATGAAATATACGGGATCTCCTGGAGTATAGGGCACAGTAAGAACTTTCGTATCACCTGACATCTCTTTGTTTGCAAACGTTTCCAAATTGGAAACTTGCCATTTTGTGATAAATAAGTAAGTCAAGTAGGCCTTTTGTTTGCCTCCTTTGAATTCCCTGTTATCGTCCCAAGGAGCCAGTTTGTTTCCCCTTTTACAGAAAGCACTGTATACTATCACATTATGCACTGCAATGGTCTCAATTTATTTAATTTCTCTTATTTGATGTGAGCTTCTAGTAATGCTTATGTAAAATAAATGACATGAGCAGGTGGCATCTAATGGTGGGAGCTAGCCCATGTCTGTCACTGAAAGAAAAGTGTGGGAGCCAAGCAGCTCTTACTTTTTGGGACCTCCCTTGCAATGGTGGTTTCTAGTTCAATGCTAGAAGCTCATGATCCCTACAGATAGAATGTAGTCCATCTGTTCCTTAAACTTTTCATGTGTTTTTGCCAGTGGTGGGGGACATTTACTTCCCCCCCCCCCTTTGGTCTATGACGCTCAGAATTGCTCTGCCAGCAAAGTCACTAGCTGTGGAGTGTTTTGGGAGTTGTAGTTGACATAAATAGGATCTTTTCCCATGCCACCCACAATGAACTAGGGCAAATAAAGGGAAAATAAGACTTTGCTCTGCCTGCCTTACCTATGTTTGCTGTAAGATATGAAGAGTTTGTGTACAACTGAAAAGACCATCTCCTCACTCTCTTCTACGTTCTTGCATGCATGTAACGCTTTTTGGTGTGTGTGTGTGTGTGTGTATACAGATGTTGGTGTGGGTATCTGGAGGTGGCGGGGGAGACTATCAGTGTGACACCTCACCACTCTCCACTGTGCTATTCACTGTGCACCAGAGTAACATTTGATAAGGAGAGGTCTGGCCCTGCCATTTGGCTAAGTGAGGCAGTTGCCTCAGGTGATGGAGCACAATGATCAGCAAACATGCCACTCCTGCCACTGCTGTTGATTCTAGGCTTGCAAGCGAGTAACCGCAGGCTGGACCAAGTTTGGTAGAAAGACACATGGAAGTGCTGAATCAGAGGGTCCAGAAAGCCAAGACCAGATAAAGCACATCAATCAATGAACTAGTTTATGGAGTAGATAACAAGAAGGTCAAGGCACAGTCACAGTCTTTATTACAGCACATTCTGCCGGGTCACAAATCAGGAATCAACAGCCAGAAACAAAGTCATTATGTAAAAAGGGTCAGTCTCAGGGTTCGGTAGGAGAGGTACCAGGACCCAATCCAGGGCAAGACTACAGGAACAAGGTAGAGCCAACCCCACAGCCCAAACAGAAACCAACCAGCTGAGGTTTTGAGTCTAAACAGTAGCCCGGTAGAAGGATGATGCAATTCATGGTCAGACAGTCCAGGAGTCAAAGCCAGAAGGAACTGTATCAAGGCAGCAGGGTCTAAGGATGCACAAGAGGCAATGCAGGAACAACAAGGCAAGCAGGGCAGAGAATCACCAGGCAAGGCAGGAACAAGGAAGCTGGCAGGCGAGGAAGATAGGCAAGGCAGGAGTATCAGCACAGCTGAACACTTTCATTGCTGAGGCAAAGGTCTGTGGGGGAGGCCTGTTCTCATATAGCCCAGCCCTCAGCTTCCCCAGGTGGCACTCCAGAAGCTGGGCAACAGCTGCAGGGAAGGGGCCCAGTCCTGCAATCCTTAGAGCAGTTCTCCCCAGAGAGATGGAGCCAATCCTGCCTGCACTAAGGTTGCCGGGTTCCGGCAAGGCCCCAGTCCTGACAGTCAGATACCAGGAGAGCCACACGTTACTGTCATGCAAGAAGCCTAGACATTGTCTTGCACTTTGATTGTGGCAGTGTTCTGATACAGCCACTGCTCTGTTTCTTCTCAGTTGCCGTTGCTCAGGAATGTTCTGTCATTAGGGCGTCCTCTGCTGAACTCTTGCAAGTCCTTCTAGGAAGGACAATTTTGCCCTCTCTTAAAGCGGCTCTCCTCCCTGGACTTGTGGGTAGTTCTGAAGAGGATGGGTTCTCTCTTCCGTTCCTCAGGAGAACTCCAGTTTTGCCTTGGCCTCCTGTGGCTGCTTGTTGGAGGCTCAAGTTCTTCCTCTGATGAGGATTCTTTCCACTTGGGCCAAGAAAAGGAGGGCTTTCCTGCTGCAAGAGGTATATAGTGGTGGACAAACCCAAAGTTACTTGTTGATTTCCCCTCATCCTTTGTGACATAAGTGTTTGAACTTTTTAGTCCTATAAAGACTGCCCATCAATGTATCTGGCTGGGAATTAATCTTTCTGAAATGATTTATTTTTTTGTTCCTTTGAGATGTATTACAGGTTTAAAATGAAAAAAAAACCCACATCTCTAAAAAGTCTGAGAAGCACTGGACCTTTTGAAGACAAAACTGCTCATATATAAATGGAAGAGTATAACCTTAGCGCACCTGAAGGACACCAAGATGAATTTTGAATGAGTTCCATAAAAATGGTTTGAATCAATGTCATGTATAATTTAATGCTGTAAAGCAGTTTGGAAGGGAGAATATGACTTGTAGAAAAGATACAACATAATCAAGCTGCATTTTAATAGGTTGAACTATGCATCACCCCCACCTACAAGAACGTTTTAATGCTTTGATGAATCAGTCCAAAAACAAACAGTAGTAAAAGTCTTGGGCTAGACATGATTTTCCTATTCCCTTTGCTAATGTATGTATCAGCTTTAATGGACTTATCTTCCTCTATGACTAGGCGCACACAGAGCTATTACAGTAGACATTAGATAATCCTAGGTTGTTAACAGTTACAGCTTGAGCTTTATCCAAGTAATTTTGCCAATTATTAAACAAGTATCAGCATGGGTTCTCCCATATTTGCTGGCATGTACATTAAGATTCATAAAGATTACTATCCAAATGGTTGATGTAAAATCAGCCTTAGTGTTCTCTGGGAAGCTTCAGATGTACAGAATATGCTTTTTAGAACAGGAAGGAAATCTTGTTTCTTTTAAAGGAAAGTTTTGGTAGCACAGTAGGACGAATGTGGTAATACATTCACACTGATGTGTCCTGGAGGTCACAATTGTTGTTTCATGTTTCCATCCCCTCTCACTCTGAAGCAGAGACATCCCAAAACATTGCCTGAGGCAGAATAGCAAATAGCACCTCACCATCACACCAATTAAGTTACAATATCTAGTGCCAGGTTATTTTGGCACCTGAAACAGAAATTGCCACACGTGTAGTGTTACCAGGGTGATTGGGTTTTACCTTGAAACATGCTCCCTGATGTCTACTTATACCATTAGCTGATCTGGGTTTCCATCCTTCATTTTAAAACAAGCAAGTCTCTTTTTCTTGTGGAAGCTAAAGTATGAGGTAAAAAAGTGAGATAAGTCAATATTCTTCCCTCTTTAGTGAGAAGCTAACCTGCTACTATCTTTCAGTGTGTTTAGCTAATGAGTAAAGCCATCGGCAATTTGACTGACATAGATTTATAATTGAGGAATGATGTATAATTGTGACAACTCTGGCTCTGATACACAAACACAAGGTCTTCACTCTTTTCAGCAGGTGTTCTTTCCACCCTATGTCTGCTCCCTCAGGAGTTTGTCCTTGTAAGTACTGAGGTATGGGTTGAGATGTCTAGGATTACATTATTAAGTGACTTTTAAAAAGGAAATCAACTTTATGTCAGAGGTACAAAGGCTTCTCCTTATGTTCAGAGACAATTGGTCCTAAGGTCCATTTTTTTAAAAAAAGAGAAGCTAGTTCCCTTCTCTGATGCTAGGCGCACTGTAGAGGCATTGTTTAATTTGGCTGCCATTGCACACAATTCATAACAGCAATAATACCTGGTAGAGTTCTATAATTGTTAGAATGTATTCATGGCTGGTTTGTCCACTATGCAAATTTAGCCACCTCAGGTAGTGGAGTGTGAGGACTGGTCAATTGTGTCAGTTTCCCCCTTCTGGCAAAACTCCTTCTTTCCTCTTCCTCCTTTTCCTTCACCACCACCACACCACTGGAGCTTCCCAATTCTCTTCCTTCCTTCTTTCGTCCTCTCTTGCTTCACCACACTTGTCCACCATTTGTCCCACCTTTTGTTCTTTTTCTGCTCTTGATTTATTTTGCTCCATTGTGCCGCTTTACCTCATGCCTTGTGTCACATCATACTTTCCCTTCCCTCTTCTCCCCTACCCGCCTTGTCTCCCCTTGTCACATAAGAGTGGCCTACAATCATAGGGTAGGTTGGCAGTCAGTCAGTGCTAACGTTGCCATCATTCTCCTGAGGTAAGGAATAGGGCTGAGAACAATAAAAGGTGGATAGAGTGGGGAGGCAAACATGGGTGAGAGACAGAGACAAGATGGGGCAGAGAAAAGGAAGGAAGGAAGGAAGGAAGGAAGGAAGGAAGGAAGGAATGGCTCCTTTTCTCCCGAAGAAGGCAGGAGACTCCAGGCTGCCCTTGAGATTGAAAATATTACAGTATATCCAATAGGGTCATTGTAATCCCCAGGGGTTATAATTCACAAAGAATCCAAACAGGAATATTGTAGTCTCTAAAATCTTCAACGTTCTCCTCTGCTTTTCCTTTTCAGTCTTCCTTACCAGCATCTCCACAGTGGACCCAAATCATTAATCTTCAATTCCCACTTGCCAAGTTCCATATGCACCAAATTTCCTCTCCCACTCAGAAAGACTGATCAAAAGAATGGTCACACGCCTTACACACACCTACTTTACAGAGCTGTGGTAAAGATGATTCAAATTCTTTGAAGATCTGGATTTCTGAAGATATCTTATTTTCATTGAATGATGATCAAAGCAGACTTATAGCAGGTAGAGTCATGCAAACAAAAGCCCACATGATACATATGCAAAGCTGGCTTTGTTCATTAGAAAAGGCTCACAATTATAGGGCAATGCCTTTATTAGGAACAGCCAAAATGGTCACAAAGAAAAGAGTAAGTTTTAATTTCTCCATAATACTCAGTGGATCTGACTAGACACTGGGGGGGAAAAGTATCAGGGCAGCTAGATTTGAAGCCAAAACCACTAACTCTGGAGTTTGTATGAGTTTGAAAATGGCTGGACAAAGTTCAGACTTCATTAGATTAGTAGCTTATTCTGTTGCTAAACAGCTTTCAAGTTGCTAAAAACAAGTACGGTCAGACGGTATCAATTATAATGGGCAGTCTTCTGATTTGCCACTGGCAGTTTTAGCTGATCCTCGTGTCTAGCAGGAAGTGGAGAAAGTGACTGCTTGGCAGGGACTGTTTTCTGACTGATGGATGAACTTAGACTGTCTTGGCTTGCTAGCTTTCTGAGAAGCAGCAGGAGATCCTGCCATTGGTCTTCTGAATGATAGTCACAAGGCACTTTCAGTTCTGCAGTCCTGACAAATGAAGCAGAGCTGCCTTCCTTAAACTGTTGAGGTGCGAGACTCCCTAGAAAACAAGACCTGAGAATTTTACTTTTTCCAGATTCTTAACTCTCAGGATCCACCAGTCACTGACCATTTTCCTAGGGGATTCTGGGAGCTGTAAAAGTACCTTTTACAAGCTCTGTTGGAAAGCATGTGCAATATGCTCTGCACTCTTTGATGCACCAGTTTTCCATTTTCATTGTGCTTTAAGAGCACCATTTTATTTCCGCTTTGATTTAGACATCCTGACAAGCTCAGAATCCCTGTACACGGCAGAATATCTAAGTCCATCTTGCGGAGAGATCAATTCATGTGAAGCGCCTGACAGCCTATTGAACCTCTCCACAGCTTGCCTGACCAATTCATTTACAAATCTTCCAAATAAATGTTTGTGTGCGTTATTTTACTCCACTGTAAATCTGGTCGGCATAAGGATCTCTGCGCAAGGCAGCCAATAAATGTGTTTTTATATGCCATCAATTCCCTTCTGACTTAACAGTTATCCTGATAGGGCTTTCAAAGTATGCAAGATGTTCAAGGAATGTATTCGCGAAGGCTTTCACGGCCAGGATCTGATGGTTGTTGTGGGTTTTTCGGGCTCTTTGGCCATGTTCTGAAGGTTATTCTTCCTGATGTTTCGCCAGTCTCTGGTGGCCGGCATCTTCAGAGGACTGGAGTAGGAACTCTGTCCATGCTCTTCTGTTCAAGGAATGTTTTACCATTGCCACCCCCTATGAGTTTCTGTGGCCGAAGGGGGATATGAACCTAGGTCTTCAGAGACTTAGTACAACCTTCTATCTGATACACCACCCAAACTCCTTTTAAATAAATAATAGTTAATTACAAATAACTGTGTGCCTAGAAGACATGTAACTCTCCACTGCAGCTATACATTACAGGGAAAAAATAGGAGAGGCTGAAAACTGTGCTTTGGTGATGTTTGTCTGCCATTATATTGTTGGCTGTAATTGTTATTGTTTAGTCGTTAAGTCGTGTCCAACTCTTCGTGACCCCATGGACCAGAGCATGCCAGGCCCTCCTGTCTTCCACTGCCTCCCGGAGTTGGGTCAAATTCATGTTGGTAGCTTCAATGACACTGTCCAACCATCTCATCCTCTGTTGTCCACTGTCAGCCAATTGCACCGAAACATTTGTGTTGCCTAGAGGTGTATCGTTGTAAGATGGGGAAATACAAATTTTAACCTGTACTCTGACCCTGATGCTTCATGTTTCTCAAGTGTGGAAAGCACCAATCAACATATAGCAAAAGAAGGTAGCTCGCTAGTAGGGTGAAGTACCTTTTCCTCCCATGTTTCCCATCATCATATTATCACACGTGTTCCTACAGACAACTAATGTAGACTCATGTCACATAGCTTGATGCATGTCTTTATCCTTGCTTTTGCACTTGCAACAGTGTGCTGTGATTGGCTGCCCACCAATGTGGTGGAGAAGACACATTTGGAAGTCAGAGGTCAGTTATCTGAGGTCTTCCATTCACTTCAGTAAGAATGTATTTTCTTGGGGCCTGTATACACTGGCATATAGATATGATATATGGATCACATATGGACTGGGGGGAAAAAAACCCTCATCCACAAGTATTTCTACTTAGAATGGTCCATCTTTCGCCTTTAGGAGCTATCACACACCCCTCTAGCACAGGCTAGGGCATGCATTCTTTTTGGCATGCTTGTTGTTTAGTCTGGAGATAGCAGCCTCCAGCAGCTTCTGCCATCAAGGCTGCAGATTCAATGAAGAACAAATGAAGGGAAGTGGGAAGAAGGGAGAAAACAGGATGGCACTGACAGAGGGAATGAGGAGTGAAATAGATAATAACAATTTTTTCTCCACAGACAATTAGAAGAAATGCTTAATTGACAGCTGATCAGGCTATGAGGGATTGCTTGCTGTTTGATTGGGAGGAGCACACCAAATGGCACATTGCTCCCCCCACCTCAAAAGATCCATTGAAGCACAGGCTACCCCACACTCAAAATGGCCTGTCTGGATAGACCCTACCTCGGCCTCCTCTGTTGGTGTTTTGTTACACCATCCCAGAGACCAGGGCTAAAAAAGCATGGTATGGCAATCTATTTTGGTTTGTAATAACAACCCTTCTTTGTCAGTTGTCCCCCAATACTAATCATGTTCCACTCATGGAGAGATTCTGCCAGTAGGTTTGTTAGTTTGCAGTGTTTCAGTTCTCATTTCAGGGGCTTTTGCTTTTGGCTGTTTTTCAAAGAAATCTCTATTGAAACTGTACCTTGCCCACTAAATTCTCCATCTGGACCTTCCCTTCTCCCCAAGGTCAATGTGTCAGATACAATGATCATCTTCTAGTTCAGGGAGGGAAATGTCACTTCAGTTCGATACTGGTGATATGTTTTCTGAAGTGAACTAATGAAGGATTAATCCCTGGCTAACTCCAAACACAAGAACTACAGGACGTTGTTTTTTCTCATCATTGAACAGAATTTTGTGTTCCAAAATTTGCTCTCTGCTTTGTCATGTGAATCAGCTAATGATTAAGTGTACCACTTTGATGGACAGGAACCACCAGCCACTGAAAGAAATGTAAAAAAACCAAATACATTAAAAAACATAGTTCTGCAAACCTATCTCAAAATAAGAGAGGTGGAAATGTGCATAGCTATGATCCAAATGTAAGTTCAAATCTGATGCAATTCCTTTTCTTTCTTTCTTTTTCTTTCTTTCTCTTTCTTTTTGTGGAATGCCATGCAACCAGATTCATAAAGGGTGAACACAGGAAGCCATATTTTGCTGGGATGGACTGTTGTTCCTTCTAGGTCAGAACTGGGTACAGATTCCTAGTGCCTCTTCAAAATTCCAGGCAGGAGTTTTTCCTTGCCCTGTTGGAAGTGACAGGCATTGGATCTGGGACTTTGTGCATGTGCTGCATGGGCTCCTGCTTGATAACGTTGTTTCTGGAATACAATTCTCAGCATCATCCAGGCGCAAGGACATTTCTCGGTTTTTCAGTTTGTATCTCCTCAATTCCTCCAGCAGTTTCTCCACCAAGACAATTTCAACTCACAACCTCTGCAGCAAGGCCCTCTTCCCCAATATGTTCTGCCAGTTATTAGGTAAAAAGTCTCACCTCCCAGATCACAAATCTTACTCTGCTTCAGTTCCTGGGAACCTAACTGTGCAGTCCTATGGCTATGATGTTCTACTACTGAGTTCCACACATTGTTACTCTTTACACCCAGATCTCATTAGACTGTGCTTCAGGCTTGCCTCTCATCCCTCACCATCTAAGACAGTGGTTCCCAACCTTGGGTCCCCAGATGTTCTTGGGCTGCAACTCCCAGAAGCCTTCCCTGCTAGCCGTGCTGGCAAGGGGTTCTGGGCGTTGCAATCCAAGAATGTCTGGGGACCCAAGGTTGGGAACCACTGGTCTAAGATCTGGCAGCCTTGTTGTGCCACAGGGCTAGCTAGCTCAGGATTGCACAACTAGAAACAATGTGTGAAAGACGACTGTGAATTGGGCTAATTAACTCATTATCTGCTGTCAAGTTGGTTAAGACTTATGACAATCCTTCCTAGGTTTTTCTAGCTATAAAGTAACCAGAGATAGTTTACTAGCCCCTCATTCTGATGGCACTCTGCGGCCATGAAGTCTCCTAGAACTACGCAGGTGATATGTAACTCCCATCATGCGCCAAATGATCTTAGTTCCCAGGGGGCATAGTGGGGATTTGAACTCGTGACCTATAGCTCTGCAGCCAGGTGCTCAAATCTACAGAGCTACCCACACAGCATGTATTAAGGAGGGGAAGTTAAAAGTACTCTTAATAGGCTTCTACAATACTTATTTATTAAACTCAATTTCTTAAAAACAAAATTTGATACAGAATGATGATAAAAGGTTTGCCCTGTAAGACATAAAGAGAAGAACTAACCAGCACAGACTGAGACATCACTCAGTGAAGACCAATGAGGTCAAAACTACCTGCCAAGCTAGGAACATACAGATACTAACGTCTTGAAATTACACTTCTCCCTTGAATTGCACAGGTCTGAACACCAAGGTTTTGGTTATACTGTATATAGAATTTTTTTCAATAAATAAATATTCCAATAAATAAATACACAAATACTCCAATAAATAAAGAAATAAATACATAAATAAATATTCAGTAAATACTGTGCCCCTGGCTGCCCAGAACTGCATGAATTTAACACTGCAGACATCAAAGTGGTCTACTTGCTCCCAAACACAACATCTGTAAATCAGCATCTAGATCAGGAGGTTGTAAGAATCTTTAACGATCATTACACATGCATGGAAAGGTTTGTCAACGGTATAGAAGACAACCCTAATAGAGAGAACAGTTCTCTCTCTCTCTCTCTCTCTCTCTCTCTCTCTCTCTCTGTGAATCAACTGTTTATGCTTTGTAGTTACATTTGGGGGGGCATAAGATTTTGAGCTACATGGGCATCCGGTGCCCCTAACCCCAGCATTGTTGAAGAAGTGTATTTTTAAAATTATTTTTAAAATAACAAATACATTTATATCACTGTTATAACTGCTTCTTGTTAGAATCCACTCTCCTCAAAATTATATGTTATAAATTTAATGCTGTATACCAAATATCATTATCTCATTGTTTTATGGATTGCAATTCTTCAGTTTCCCCCAAATTTTGGTATTAACGTTTGAGCTCAAATTATTTATGCAATCCCAAACATGTCTACTCAGGAGAGTCTGTGAATTCAGTGAGATTCATTTGCTGATAAATATGTACAAGACCACAGCCTTAGTTCATGCATTCAGTTATAACCTTTTAATATGATTTGTGAACAATTATAAGAAAATAACATATGACATTTCCTTTTGAGAAGAGAAACCAGTGTGTCTTGGTGTGTGTATGTGCTGCTGCTGACTAAAATAAATATCAGAAAAGGATGAAAAAGACAGAGAAATATTGTTCAAGAATAACTTCACTAGCTGCTAAATATTATAACCAACAGAAACAAGAGCCACTTCTTGGTGCTGAAGACTGCTGGCTTGTGTTCAGATGTCTTTGCAAAAAAGCTATGCAAAAAAGCCCTGAATTCCAAGGGCCATTTTCTAAGAGTGTGATGCTCTCTTCTTATAATCCAGTTGGCCTGCTGGAATAATTATGGAAAATAAAAGTGAATTTTGCTGAAGTGCAGGTCTTTTGAAGCCAATGAACGAATATGAAGGTTCTTTTCTTCGATTCTTCCACCCCCACCCACAGTGTTAGCTCTATGTATCTGTAGCTGGCTATCTCTCCTTTTGATTAATGTGTACTTCTCTTTTTTTGCCGCAGTGCTCTTGGCTTTTCTCTCTTGAGCCTGTCCAAAAGCCTGCTGCTTTAGTGATTTTTCTCCCCTGCTCCCCTTACGGTCACTTCTCTTCTGGTGGCCTTCTTCAAAACATTCTGAAAACAACAAAGCTTACCATTCACCCTGCAATATTTCCCTTACAATGATGAATGTCCTTAATGGGCTGAGAAAGATATGGAACTCCTACAGACTTTTTTAAAAGAAAAGAGCTAACATCTGACCAAATGGTCTGATGATTCTCATAAGGTTACTCTCTACAAATCACACCACCAAAAGGACATGGCCTAGCAATTTGCATAAAACTTGCATGGATATTAATAATACAGGTACTAGCAACCACCACCACAACTACGGTACATTTTAATCACAATGCATCTGGTAAATCTAGATGAGGCTTAGTTTACTGCCCGGGTACTAAAAGTTGGTGGACAACTTCAAGGCCCTTCTTCTCCCTTGTCATAGTTTTTTCTCTTTAAACTGTACCCAGCCTTTCAAGCAGAAAGTGTGGCACATCACAACAGCCATTTTACTTACGCTTGAAGACTTTGCTGTATCCACTAAACTGTTCAATACTGATAGGGGCCCAGCAAAAATGGACAGTAACACAGGAAGACTAGGGGGAAAACATTTATAGGAGTTACACCCCTGAGAAATCCATGCACCAGAAGTAAATATTAAGGTATAGTGTGTGTGTGTGTGTGTGTGTGTGTGTGCGTGCGTGTGTGTGTGTGTGTGTGTGTGTGTGTGTGTGTGTGTGCGTGCATGCGTGTGTTTTGTGGAATTAAAGATTTCCAGATTTTAATCTTCATTTCTAGATTTTAATCTTAATTTCCTTAATCATTGTCCTTAGGCTTGATCTGTTCATATTTTTAACAGCTCAGAATCTTGTGCACTATATTTTATTGGAAAAATGTACACTTCCTTGTGAGGGCTTTGTGTCCTGAAAGATGATTAGGAGACATTGTAGTAATAATTTATCTTAATCGTAGTGGTACAACAGGAGATAACAAGTAGGAACCTTGCCTCTGGTAGAAGCCAAATGTCTTAAAGTGTTGCTGTTTAGGAGATTTCATTCTTGGATGAAAGAGGTCCTGGAATTGCCTATGGCCTATATGAGGACTCCAAAGATTTATTTATTTATTTAAATTTTTGTTTTACAGAACTGAAGGAGGTTTATATGCTAAAAAGACAACAACTGGTTTGTTCCTGGAGACAATCATCAGGCATTTTTGCTGGAGTGAACCAGCCTGCTTCTAGAGTGGTCCTACCCAGACCTTTCTGTCCCCTTTTGGGGCTTCTATTTTTATGTTGTGAGTATGATCACTCTGTTTTGGTTCATTTCCAGCACCATGAGATCACTGGAAATGAACCAAAAAAGAAGCCTTCTTATCCATTGCCAATATCTGCCAGGATAATGGCAAATGAAACACTTCCTTGGCTCCACCGGGCAGTGCACATGCACTGCCTCACTTTTAAAAAAAAAGCTAAATGGGAAACTTCCTGCTGGAAGTGAAAGGAGGCAACAAAAGGAATTTCATTTTCATTTTCATTTTTTGCTTTTCTCGACTGGAAAAGAAATGTGAACAAAAATCACCCTCATTCCCTCCTCCGGTCTCCTCCTGCTTCATGGGAAAGGTTTCCCATTTGACTTCTAAAAAAAGTGATGCAGCACATATGTGCTGCCATAATGCATTTTTAAAAACCCATACTTGGCACTTCCTTAATTTGCCAATTTGCCAATATCCTGAAGCAGCTCTTTTTAACTCACTTTACGATATTGGCAAATTAACAGCAGGCCGAATAGGATCACTTGAGATTTGTATGCCATTTCGATGCAAGGATCACACCAAATAGCATAATGGACCTCCTAGCAACCCTATTTAGTCTGCTCTTGCCCACACCAAAGTGGGCATGTAGACAAGGCCTAATTTTTGAAACATGTGGGCTATATTTGATCCCAGCCTTGAAAGTAGTACACAACAGGGCTGAATATAATGATTGACCAACAGCTGGTTGATTAGATAAGTAAATGTATGTACTTGCAGTCAATGCCAAGTAAACCAGGAAAATATTGTTGAAGTTTTTACAAGCTCGCATCCTGCCTAGAAAAGGTGTGGCTGGGAGGGATGTTTCTGGGTGGGAATAACTGCCAGTCCATCCAGCACTAACCAATTGTTTCTTCCTGCCTCTGAATTCAAAGAGAGCCCCACCTGTCTGCTCTCTCTTCTCTTTCATTTGTTCAAGTTGTAAGTCAAATTTCTGATTTTGCCTTTTGATCTCTTCACAACTGTCAGTAATAAAACCTTTTATTCTTTCTCTTACAAATGTCTCAGAGTGAGTTATTGAGGCCGTAAGTGCCAGTTAATGAGTAAAAGGGTGGACTCATCTGGGGAACTTCAAGCTATTCTGCTCTGTGAATCCCTGATTTAACCAAAAATTCAAAACACTGCAACAAATGTGACATACAAGGGTGTTGTTGTTGCAGAATTAAGACACTGCATCCTCTGAAGGGAGACATTCACTTGGGCAAGTATCTGGTATACCATGGGAAGCCCAGTTTTGTTACAGAATGGTGATAACACTGGTTGAATTATATTTCCACAGCAGATGAAACTCAGTGGAAAATAATGTTTCCCCAGGACCTTAGAATTAGCAGAGGGTCTGCTAATAATAAAAATCTAACTTACATTAACACAATGTGATGGGGATGTATGGTTTATATTATGTGATGTATAAGCTATACATACCCCCCTATCTCACTGTTACTTCTTCATGAGGTTACTAGGAACCCCCCTCCTCCAAAAGGAGAGTTTACTACATGTGAAAAAAGGGACGGCAGTATCCAAATAACATGCTCAGGGTGTCTCTAGGGTGGCTGGCACAAACAGCCCTTCCTTGGGAACACTCCCTCAGAGGCTCTTCCATTTTCGATGCAGAAATTTGTCCCATGATACCATTAACGTTAAACCTACCTGCAAAGAAATAACAAGAGCTGTTTCCTTCAGGGGTTTTGTTCCTTTCTTATGATTATATGTGTGTGCTTCTAAACAAGGTTAGTGTTTTTCTTATTTGAAAATAAGAGTAGGGGGGTTGTTTCTTTAAAGACACAAAATGATATTGCTTACCTTTTTTGAGGGTGTAGAAATTGAGGGCTGACAGCTACTCAGAGGAAATGTCCCATCCTATCTGATCACCTGTGTTAGGTGTTGGGTGTCGTGAAATCCAATTTCCTAAATCCTAGTCTGTCACTCTACTCACTGTACCCCACTGGACACCTAAAACACATCTGTGGACACAGGGATTTTTTAATACATTAGAATTCCCATGGAGTCAGAAAATACCTCAGAACTCATTCCATCCAAATTATATTTACCAATTTGGATGAGGCTGAAATTTGATAGTGGCCCCTCCCACAAAAAAAATGTGGAGAATGGGTGTTTCTATTTTAAATGCTTCTTTCTGCTTTAGTGTAAGTCTGACTCTGAACTGTTCCTAAGAAGATGTGCCTGTAGTTGGTAATACCCCTTACAGAGCAGAAGGAAGAAATTGATGTTAAGCTGACATTGAATGACAAATGAATTTTTTAAAAGGGTGATGTAAATACAAGAAATGATGCTTGTAGATCTCAGCAACTATGTCTGGTTTATCATACCCAACACATCATATACTGTAGCTATGCAGCAAATTCAGTACAATTGGTGTGTGTGTGTGTGTGTGTGTGTGTGTGTGTGCGTGCAAGAATTTGTTTTGTTTTCCCACATTATCACTCCCAGTATAAATAAAAGAAAGACAAGCCAGAATTCTAACAATGGAACATTCTTCACACTATGACTTTTTCTAGCTCTCCAAGCTAACACCAAAGCCTTTTGTCTGAATTTGACACAAATCTCAAGCATTATTGATGTGAGAAATAAATCTTTTTCATAGACATCATTTCACCTTGAGAAGCGGTAAAACACATTTCAGCTACATAGAAACTACCGTACATACTGCTGTATACAGTCAGGATTATATTGACTTTAGCAAATTAGTTTAGCACATTAGTTAATGGAAACCAGACCAACTGTTTAAATGAGCAGACATAGGGGTTGTTTACATAATTGGGGAATAGTTGGAGATTATTTTAGGAAATTTGTTATAATTTTCCAACCAGTAACTCATGATCTGGTTGGGATTTCTGTGTAGATTATGTGTCATTTAAAAACAGATATATCATGAGTGACAACATTTTGGAGAAATGCAGAAATGGCTTAATAAATGTAATATATAAATGCTTGTACTTTGAACAAATTATGTACTGCTGGTAAATTAGGCTTTACGAATTTTAGTTTTTCATTAACTGTAATGAAGGGGTTAGAGTTAATAACAAATATATTTTATGAACAAGAGTCTCAAAGTGTTTCAACTTTGCTCAGTGCATTCATTTAATAATAACACACTGATAATGTAATTTTTAACAGGAGTCTCTTGGGGTACATCAGTACACTGACCAGAAGGTTTATTTCGGACCCCTGTTCAGAAATTTGGAAAGCAACCGTCTTCATCTTAGATTGATTTCACAGGTATCCAAATCCAGGTCAAGATCCGGAAATCCAAATCTTCTTGTCCCATATTAATTGTCAACCAATGACTGTAACATTTTATGCTTCTTATTTGGCTGACATTAATTGGCACAGTACCCCCCCAGCCCCAAAAAGGGAATTAGGTTCACCAGATTCCAGACATATAAATGTGCAAGTGTTTTGTGTTGCCTACCATTAAATGTTCATGTTGTACAAAAAGGAATTTGGCTGTGTTGGTTATTTACGGACCACATGTCCTCAAAATCTCAGAAAGAGCAATAGAACAAGGGTGAATCATGTGTCGAAAACAGAGGGAAAGGCAGATTGACCAGAAGATCCAACATATCAAAGCATTTTAGTTACTCTCAGATCTGACAGCTCTATCAAAACAGTTTTAACGTTCTCATTTTTGCAGGAGAGAACTAACGAGAAGTTAGTTCAGTCCAGTAATCAGTCCTGCAATTTTCTACTTCCATATCTTTCCCCCCAAATATGGGATCAGACAGTTTTGCTAAAGCATTTTTTTTGTTTGTTTGCTCCAGGGCACAGTACTGTACTGCACTTTACCCACTGTTGTGCTTTCCTTATGGTGAGTGCTTTTGAAGAAGCATAGCATTTTTTACAGCACACTGTTTGTGATCCTGTGCACTTTGACTTGCAATTGCCAGTCAATCACAATATGCTTTCAGATTTCATCCCACTTCCATTAGGGCATCTCCTAAATGTGTGCCAATCAACTCAACCCAAGCACATCCTTGCAATCTATACCAAGGTGGGAAAAAGTTTCCATCAGCTTTAGCCACTATAACCAATTGAGGGGAGAGCTTATGGGAGCTGGGTGCCCCTCTGACTTAGATATCTGTGTTGGTCATGTAGCATGAATGGAATAGAATCAAGAAAGAGATGCCTTTGCAAATCTTGATTGTTGTATTAAGAAGGCCGTCCTACTTATTTAATTGATGCCTCCTTCAAGTAAATAGGCTAAACAATTTAAAGCTTTACCCAATGTGGTGTAGTAGATAAAGTGATGGAATAGGACTCCAGGAGGCCTGGGTTCATATCCCCTCTCAGGCATGGAAGCTCACTGGGGGTGTGGAACTGGTAAAACCACTCCTTAGATATTGTTGGCGCAGCACTGGCAGAAATTAGCAGAGTCTTGGCCAGTCCAGGTAGTCCAAAAAACATACACACGCACAGGCAGCTTCTCCCAACACCCGAGTATATTTACAGTATGTACAGCAGCATCAACTGACAGCATGACAAGATAACATTCAAGTAAAAGATCCGGATGCATCTTCAGTACATCTCCACATATATATACATATACATATTTGCATATAGCCAATCACTGCAGATGTTGCATCATCCATGACTCAGCATTCTTGCACACCTGTACAAACATGGCTGCTCATTAACACAAACCTTGTTCTGTCTCAGGTTTCGAAATTATCCTTGACAGATATCTCACTTAACTTGAAAGCCCTCTAAGGATTACTATGAGGCACTCCTTACTTGGCAGCACATAACATACCATTTCAACCTTGACAATTTATTGGTAAGACTGTTAGTGACAATTGCTTGTACATTGAAAACAGTATTTTAAGAGGGAAAAATAGAAAGCTTTTTAGTGTTTCATACACTGCTTCTTTAGAGTGATAAGCAGCCGATCATTTTTCCCTTTGTGCTGGTGTTTCTGAGGGCACAAAAAGCCAATTTAGAATTTTTGCAGAGGGTAAGCAACTCTTATTCAGAATGTGGGAAATGCTTCTGAGTAAGCTACCTTTCTTAACACTGTTCTCACTGATGGCAAGGCAAGGCACTTTTCAGTGCCGATGGAGATCTTCACAAAAATCACTCCTTCTTCCAGCTAGGTTGTTGTTAAAATGAACACCTGGAATTGCTGTCACTGCCGTTTCTCTCAGTCACAACTTCTGAGTAGCTCTTCAAGATATCCCTTTGGCATTTATACAGTGATTCAGTCATGAAGGCATCTGTGGGCAAGATATAAAGCTGGCCACTGCTCCCTCTAGCAATATTCCACTTCTCAAAGCCTAGGAAGACAGACTTCAAGTACAGTTTATTTATTGGCTGTCTGTAATTTCAGTTGCGATCATGTCAAATGAGTGAAATATTTCCCTTGTACATGCAAATGGTGCCACTGGTATCAGAGATACTGCTATTGTTCCTATCGTATTGACATAAGCTGTATGTTTAGGAATGCTTAATGAATTGTACTCCTTTCGCCTTGTTCACGACTGACACATCTTCCTGTCACTTATAATTTTCAGAAATTCCCATAACCTTGGGCCCTTCACGAGAAATGTCACCGTCTTGTGAGTAAGGAACATAACATGGCAATTTCTGTTACACAATAATGATTTCTGTTATGAGACACAACCCCAACTTCCATGTTAATGGGGAAAGAGTGTATCACTCATACGTACGCTGTCACTATTTGTTATCAAGGTTTATCATCATCCACTAACCAATCTGCTTAAATGCCTCTGGTGCTTCAGAGATTTGCATTTAGGGTTGCCAATGTTGGTTTCAATAATGTTGGCCCCTTGGGTGGGGCTCAGAGGCAAACCGGTGCACACAGACCAGCTGAGTCCAGAGCAAAGCCATGATAAGACTTAGTGCTTTAAGAACAGAGATGTGGAAATGAGGGATCAGAGATAGAACTAGACCAGTGTTTGCAGGGCGGGGGAATACATTCCAGATTTTATTGGCATAAGTGATCACATTTGATGTTGCTTGACAGACTATAATTTTACTGATCAGATAGTGAATGGTTGGCCACCTAACTTTGCCACAGGGTGATCCATCTGCAAAAGGTGTTACTATGTACATAGATTCCTTCATTTGCTTAGGTCCTTTTTTAGACAAGGATGGACAGTGGATGAACACCTCCAGATCCTTCAATCTCAGAAATCCGTCCCATGATCTAATTTTAGCTCCATGTGAATGCCCTTGATCAAGCCATCAGTGTTGGGAGCACCAATCTTGTATTTCAATGTGACCTGGATTCAGGGCCTTTAAAGCATGCACACTGCCACCTGATCTGACTACTCTGATAATCTGTTAGTACTGTGCACAAATGCTGAGTACGTGTTAGAACTATGTCTTCTAATTCCTCTGTGCAATTGTTGATTTAAGGTTTGGTGGTGTTCCCTAAGTGCTGAAAAAAAATCTCTTTGCCATAGCATGAGGATTTCTCAGTTCTTGCATCTTGTAAATTAGCTTTCTTTCTTTTGTGACTGGATAGCTCAGTGGTTTAGGAGGTTGGGAGTGCAATTCTCCTACAGCCATAAATTTCATCACTGCCACTATATTGTGGCCCCCACAATTAATTAATGATGTGTGTATTTATTTATATTTTATAAACCATTTATATTCAAAAAATTCAAGGCCATGTACAACAATAAAATATAACTGTCGAAGTTCTGGTGTTAGTACTCCTGTCTAAGTCAAAGTTGCATGCTCAGTGATGCTGAGGGGAGTGAGGGACTCTGGAAAGGGAAAGAGGACCCCCTTCCTGCCCTTCCCGTGATGAGTAACCCTGTTATTCCGTTATGTTTTTAATATGCATTTGTAATTACTTTTACTAAATAGCACACCATAAGCTTTGGTTATATATTAAATGTAAACTCAAAGGAATGTAAACATATGTATTGTTAATTATAAATAGATAAGTAATGACATATAGATGCAAAAAGACTTATTCAAATGTGTCAATCATTTTGAGTTACCCACCAATTGTCGCATGATAGAATATGTGAATAACTGACTTGCGTTTATCTTTTTACGTATTTAATATATATATGTTACAAAAATTTGCATGATTGGTTGTGAAATTTGTACCAAGATAGAAGTCATTCTAGCAATCAGTTCTGCAGGCGCAATTATACAACTAGTTACACAATCAACTGCACAATCAGTTGAGCAATCAGACACAGAGTGTAGAGTGCTTGGGCATAACTCCCTTCAAACTTCCACAGGTGTAGGTTTGTGCTATGCCAAGTAGACAGCGGAATAGACTCAGTATACAAATACAGAATATACACATGAAACCACCCAGTCTAAATAGCCCATGAGACAGACGGTGTGCACAAATAGGTATATACTCAGCATGCATCTAAAAACTGCAGACCTGCACTGAAACATGCTTACAAAACACATTTATAGATGTATGGAGCAAAGTTGGAGAGTATAAAGAAGGGGGAAGTCTTGTAGAAATAAATGGTTCTATAAATTCATAAGGAGCTATAAAGCATGCTTCCCCTGCCCCAGAACCTTTCTAATAAAGTAGGACTAACCAGACCTACAAATCAACACCAGCTATCACAGGATAATGGAACTTGTAGTTCAACATATCTAAAGGGCAGCTATCATAGTATGATAGAAATTGTAATCCCAATGTACAAGGAGAGCATCAAGTTGGAGAAGACTGCTGTAGGATATTAGCCAACGGATTTTTCAAAGCAGAGAAGATAGATGGTTTTTGCTGCTATGAAGTCCGAAATATTAATCAAAAGTTATCTGCTATTCCGCTGATGCATAATGAAGTTTTCCAGCTGCCACTCATTTCTGATTCTCTGACAGTTGTAATGAAATGCTGCTGAAATGAAGGGTGTTCCTCAAGGACTTACAGGTCTGAAACAGGTTTCTAGCCTTTAGAAAAAATAGAGGCCATCAGCCAAGTTTTTCACCCCCCTCTTGAAGTGCAGAATATTTGGTTGTGTGCACTGGGCCAATTAGCAAAGTATTAAGGGCCCAGATGATCCACAATAACTCTGATGCCTTCCACAATTTCCATTCCTTCAAAAGCCCTTACTGAGGAGAGGGGGAATATATACTTCCATGCGGTTGTCGTATTTAAGGCATGAGTCTAATTAAGGGAAAAACATTTCTGTTTCCTTTTTGAGAAGATGGAAATGTCACAGATAATAGCCATTAGTTAAACATTGGCAGCTGGTGGTAATAACACACCAGCCTCAAGGAAAGATTGTCTCAGAAAAGGGGTTGCTCTGTAGCAGAAATGTCATTTGGGGTTTATTTGCTTCTCTAAAATTGCTTAGGAACAAAGTGTGTTTTTAAAGGAGAAGGTGGTGGAAGTAGGAAACATCGGCTGCGATGCCTGTAGTGTTCTTTCAGGTATTCGGGTCTCACTTGCGGTGTAGCATGACTGCATATCCATGTAAAACACACATGCAAACATCCCTTCCCCCCAATTCTCACTGACACCCTGTCCACCACTTTTCACCCATAAAACAGTGTTATTTAAACAACAGTCTTAAGGATGTACAGAGTATTTTCCTCCAAAAGCAAGCAGTGTGAAACCCAATGTTTGACACAGGGGATCAAACTTAAAGAGGTGACATCCAAAAGGCTTTAGCCCAGGCAACACCTGTCTTGGAGTTCACAATTGTTTCCTTTATAACAGTGGTCCCCAACCTTGGGCCTCCAGATGTTCTTGGACTTCAACTCCCAGAAATCCTGGCCAGCAGAGGTGGTGGTGAAGCCTTCTGGGAATTGTAGTGCAAGAACATCTGGAGGCCCAAGGTTGGGGACCACTGCTTTATAACATAATGAAGGCAAGAGGCGACTTCATCTTTCTTAGGGAGCTGCACCAGAAAATCCAGAGAGTCCAGAAATCTTCCTCTTTGTGCTGAGGGTTGAATGTCTCTCTTGCCCTTTTTGTCCACCTAGGGTGCAATGGCACTTTCTGGTTCCTCTAGCCACTTTATCACTTTCTACCTTCCTCTTCCTGAGTATCTGTGAGACTCAGGCAGGCAATTTATGGCCTTGGCTACAAACCTCTAGGGAAACCTCAGTCCCAGTCCTGCTTTGACTAGGTGGTGTCTTCCAAGTAACCCACACTCAAAAGGCTTCATTTAAAAAGCAAATGTGATCATGCTACTTATATGCCACTTGAAGCACTCTCTGGGCGGTTTACAATTTAATTACGCAGGCTACACATTGCCGCCATCCCCAGAGAGCTGGTACTCTAATGACATTAGAAGGATGGGGGACAGAGTCAACCTTAATTCAGCTACCTGAATCTGTTAGGATAAAATATAGGTTGTGAGCAGAGTTTTTGACTGCAGTACTGCAGTTTAACCGTTGTGCCACGAGGCTCTTGCTTAGCACATGTGCCCTTCAAGGTGGAAAACTGCTACTACACAAACAAACCTGAACACTTCAAGTTGGTAGCTGAGAAGCAAGGCTGGCCTTATGAAGGAATCCCCACCTCATTAACTAGGTTTTTAAGTGGGGAAGAAGTTTTTTTTAAAACTGAAGCCAGTAAAAGGAAAAAAAGAGAGAAAACAAACAAACAAACAAACACATAATTCCACACCAATTAGCTGGTTACAATTACAGCTACTTAATGCTTTTCTTTCTCATTTATCAAAAGTACTTAGTTTTTTTATTTTTTAAAAAATAAATCTGATCACTGCAATTAAAGTTATACCACAAAAAAAGCCCCCCCCCCATATTATGTTACAGTTGTTATGGAATTCCATTCTAGTTTTAAATACTGTAATCCTAGCAAAAAGGAATTAATAAAAAATATCCAAATATGGTATAAAATACATGCAGTATATGCTTGTCTTTAAGCATTTGGTCACACCAATATATGCCTGCTGGTGTGGCCCTCTAAATGTTGAACTGCAGTTTTCACTGGCTTGATCTACTACAGCCTATTGTAATAGGAGCTGCAGCACAGAAATATTTGAAGACCCATATGCTGTATTACTTGTTTATCTGGTAGAGAAGTAAACAATATCTGTACACCTGTACATCTTTAAATAGTTAAGATCGGACTCTTCAAATATTGTATGGCTACGACTCCCATCATCCACCACTACTGGCAATGTTGGCTACAGCTGATGAAAGCTGCAGTTCCGTATTTAGAAGACCATGCCAATTGTTGCAGAAAGTACTGGTGTAATGCGGATGTTTCCACAGTAATTGCCCAGAATCTTACTGGTGTTTGTGCAAGGTTTGTGAAAATTATTGTGGGTAACTGCAGTGAATTGACAGTGTGCTAGGGCATATCTAAAAGCCCAGTTCCTCCTTGAGGCCCAATCCCAGGTGGTGTTGCCCATCATGTGGGACCTCCATTATGGGGGATCAGCCATCTCCTCAATGCTTTTTAATACAAAACTGCTGGGAGTAGTCTTAATGGAAAATTGGAGTTCTTTATCATCAGACAACACAGCTCTGCTTCTCCTTCTCTTCATCTTCAGATAATGCTGTGCAGGTCCTTGAGCATTGCCTGGTGTTGATAATGGACTGAACGAAGGCCCATAAACTGAAACTGATTCCAGATAAGAAAGAGATCCTACTGCTGGGGTGATCATTAGACCAGTTAGAGGGATATTTACCTGGGATGACACTCCTCCTGAAGGATCAGGTTTGTAGCCTGGGAGTACTCTTGGACCCAGCACTGTCTATGGAGGTGGAAATATCTGCTCTGGCCAATAATGCATTTTATCAACTTTGGACGATTGCCCACCTGCTCTCCTACCTTCATTGTGGCTCATGCTTTGGTCATCTCTAAAAGAGACTACTGTGATGCTCTCTACGTAGGGCTGCCCTGGAACTCAGTATGAAAACTTCAAAAAGTCCAAAATGCAGCAGCCAGACTGATTACAGGTACCAGCAGATATGAACACATAATCCCAGTCTTGGCACACCTTCATTGGCTCCCTGTTAGTTTCTGTGCTCAATTTAAGGTGCTGGTTATACGTAACCAATAAAATCCTTAATGGCTTAGGACCTCAATAGTTGTCAAAATACAGTATATCCCACAAAATAGCTACCCATCCCACACACTCCTCATCCTTGATATTAAGAATTTGGCTGAGTTGCCCAAAAAAGGCCAATATGAGGAATCAAGCTTTTTTGGTCATGGCCCTTTCCCCCCTGGAATAAGTTTCCTACAGAGGTTTGCCAGGCTGTTTTTAGGAAGCTAATTAAGACTGGATTCTATAAAGCTGCCTTCAGTTAGTGTGAATATTGTCCTGAGATGTTTGAATGGGTTTTAATTTATGTGTTTTATTTAAAGGTAGTTTTAGCTAGTAGCAGGGTATATTGCATTTTATTGCATCTATTACATGGTGGTTTTAGTGTATGGTTTTATTGTATTTTGAGAACCGCCCAGAGAGTGCTAACACAATTTTATAACAATTTGATATATAATTTGATAAACACAATTAGCTGCACTAAATTATACAGACCTTACATGAACACTAGCAGGATTCCAACCATGCTTAACATATTTTGCTGCCTGCAGACACTTAGCCCTTTGAATAAAGGTGGAAGTACAGCTGATTCAGCCTGGATTTACATGATGCTTATGCCTCCCTTGCACTGATGAGAGGAACCAATGGATGCAACAATGACTGGAACGGTGTGCTTGTTCCCAGATGAAATGGAAATAGCGTAGTGTCTCTTCTACAAAATGAACAAGTTATGAAATTTTAAAGCATATTAACATATAATGAAGTGTATACATAATTCAGCTTGGGAAGCTCTGCTGGCCTTGCCTCTTAGTAGTTATAAAGTACCTATTTAAATATACACTGTTCTCTGTTTTACATTCAGAGGCCAAATGCTTCCTGCAGATGCTATATTTTGCTTTTAAGACCTAAATGAAATAGGAAACATTAGTAAATCTTCCCAGTATCTTTGGTTTTTTTTTTAATTTGATAAACTAAAAATACGCATGAGGTTTTCACACTGCCCTTCATACATGGAATGGCAATCCAATGTAGCCGTCACTCTTGCTAAATGGCAGTAAACATCTCCGAATGCCTAGGGAGCTGACTTTCCTGAACAGGAAAAAGAAATGATCGGGTGAATTTTAGTGCAGCTGACTTACTGGACTTGGGTACAGGGCTTCTAGGACTAAAATGGCAATTTCTAAGAGTTGTGTCCAACTCTATCATTCTAAGTCACAGGTGGGCAAAATGCAACCTGAGCCACATGTGGTCCCCAAACGTATTGTGGCATCAATAAGCTCCTTGGCTTAAACCCATAAAAATTGGGTTTCCCCAGCAAAAACAGGATGAATAGCTGCTCTGGGAGCTTTCCAGGAGAACATAATATGATTTTAAATATGTGGTGCCTCCCTCACAGTGCTCACTGCCCCAAATCCTCATTTTCAAAACAGAGGGGTTTCCTCTTATGCTCACTCTCCAGACGCCATCTTGCATGGTTGCTGCAGTGTCTTCAAGAAAATTGGCATCACTTGGGGCTCAATTCCCCCCCCCCAGGAAATATATATTTATTTTGAAAATATATATTTTCTATTCAGCAGTGTTGCCCCACCATCAAATGTTATGCCACCTTTGCCTCCCAAAAAAATCTGCATCGTTAGAAATTCACCTACCTGGAACTTTTTAGGGGTCCGGTAAAGGCATTACTTAGCCTATAACTTTGCCTTTACAAATGGGTCACAGGGTTATTATTTGCTGTTGGAAACAACAGAGTCTACACATTTTCTTCTTTGGGAATAGCCTTTATGCTACCAGTCCCGGGTCCTATCTATATGTTAGATATATTCAGTGCCTATAGCTTAAGGTGTATCTGTACACTGGAGGCTGGGAGTCAGAGAAGAATACTGTCTGTTATGTGTTATGCTGCTGGTTGTTCTTTCACAAAAAAAGGAAAATGGAAAAGGCAATTTCAGAAGAGAAAAATTCACCCCACACCACTTTTCTAACCCTTTATAGGCCAAGCTGCTGAAATTTTAATTTTCCTATGGCTCTCCTAGACTGGAATCAATAAATTGTGCCTGGGCTCAGTGGCCCACAGTTCATTTCTTCTAGCCAACTGCTAATTTCACTTATACCTGTGGTGACCGTTTCTACAGCACCAAAACAGAGGAAATGGAGAGCAAAAAAAGAGAGAGCCTAAAATGACACTGGTTCTTGCACAGTGTGGAAAAAGTAATTTTTTTTGGGGGGGGGGTTATCACTCCCAGAATCCCACCGGGAGCACAGCTGCTGGCCTTGTTGGCTAGGGAATTTTGGAGTTTGTAGTCCCAAAAATAACTTTTTCCAACTCACTTCTGATGCCAGCAAGTAGCATTGAGCTGTGGTAAAGGTAAAGGTTCCCCTTGACATTTAGTCCAGTCGTGTCCGACTCTAGGGCGCGGTGCTCATCCCCGTTTCCAAGCCATAGAGCCAGCATTTCTCCGTAGACAGTTTCCATGATCATGTGGCCAGCACGACTAAACACGGAACGCCGTTACCTTCCCACCGAGGTGGTACCTATTTATCTACTCACATTTGTGTTTTTTTTTGTGTGTGTGCTTTTTACATGCTTTCAAACTGCTAGGTTGGCAGGAGCTGGACACGCAACGAGAGCTCACTCCGTCATGTGGATTCGATCTTACAACTGCTAGTCTTCTGACCCTACAGCACAGAGGCTTCTGCGGTTTAATCTGCAGCACCACCAAGACAGCCAATTTCTGCCTCCGTCTCTGACTGACTGCCAACTATAACATCTCTTTCTTTCCTGACTCATATCTCCTAGGTCTGCTGCCTCTTGGTAATTTATCCAGGCAGATAAGTCCTCTGCTGACCCAATGCACAATTGCAAAAGTATCCTCAGGCTTTAGACAACCTCACCTTCCCGTTTCTCTTCCATCAAGCATCAGAAACCACTTCTCTTTCCTGACCACCTGCTGAACTTCCAGATCCTCTTTGCATTGTTGAGCAAGATTATACTTGCCTCAGTAAACTACAAGTGATTCTCCCTTACAGAGAAACATAGTTGGTTGCTCTACTTTGTTTGCAACCGGACAGAGCTCAATAAGTTACTTTTTGGATCTAGAAGTGCCATTTAGTGTTCCAAATGGATTCTGGGAGTTGTAGTTCAACAAAGGTTGTCTATTTAGGAGATATCTGTTGTTTTACAACCTCGCATGCTGACTATGGTTTGAATGACTGGGAGAGATTTTTCTGGGCCGGGGTTGACTCTCAATCTATCTGGCACTAACCCAATCATTCCTCTCTGCCTCTAAATTCAAAGAGAGCCCTGCCTCTCTGCTGAGTCTTCTTTTTCTCTCTCTCTTTAGTCTGTTGAAGTTATTTGTCATTGTTTGCTGCTGATCTGCTCAAACTGTAAGTAACAACATGTTTTTTATTCTACAAATGTCTCAGAGCGAGTTGCTCGTATTGAGACCTGAAGTGCTGGTTAATTTAATTAATTAATTAATTAATTAATTTAATTTATATGCCGCCCACTCTACCCAGAGGTCTCTGGGCGGCTTACAATAATTAAATTTAATGAGAAAGGGGTGGACTCTGGGAAAGTCGAAGCTGTTCTTCCCTGTGAATCTCTGTATTTCTGTTGTTGTTTAGTCATTAAGTCATGTCTGACTCTTCGTGACCCCATGGACCAGAGCACACCAGGCTCTCCTGTCTTCCACTGCCTCCCGGAGTTGGGTCAAATTCATGTTGGTCGCTTCAATGACACTGTCCAACCATCTCATCCTCTGTGATCCCCTTCTCCTCTTGCCCACACACTTTCCCAACATCAGCGTCTTTTCCAGGGAGTCTTCTCTTCTCATTAGATGGACAAAGTATCTGTATTTCTACTGTGTAGTAAAAATAATTTTACCAGAAATTCAACATCTCCTGTGGAAACTTTTTTTGCACAGGCCATCCTAATCTTGATGAAGCTACTGCCTATCCCTATCACTCCCTTGCCCCATTTTAGCAGTACTTGAGGCCTGCCATGCTGTTTCTACAAGGGTCTTTTTGATGGCTGATCGTTCCACGGACTTTCTAGCCATGTCCCAGGAAATGGTTTCTGTTTCATGCTACATGTAGGTGAATTTCTCCTACCAGCATTTACCTTTAGCACAGCCCCATTTGTACGTGTGTTTTATTCTGCTGCAATCATGATTACTTTAGAGCAGAAAGGGATTTAGAGTGGAGAAGATATTACTGACTCTAATCATGTGCTGCTCGAACAGTTGTCTCGCCTTAGGCCATTTCCAGCTGTATCCGAGTTCAGCAGCACACTATCGCATTATCTAAATTTAGTATTCTGCTAAGATAACGGAGTGCTCATTCTTTAAGCGCTTTTAATTAGACATATGTCTTCCCATGTCTCCTTGCACTGATAGTGCACTCCGAATTTCCTGTTTTCTCGAGGAAATGCAGGAGAATGGTGTGACCTGCCTTGATGCTTTCCATTTAATTAATTTCTTCAGAAGTGATTTCTGACCCATTTGCAGTAATATTTAAATCACATTTCATCTGGGCAAATAAATGGAGGCTTAACCAGTTGCAATACAAAGGAAGTCATTCAAAGGGATACAGATGGACAAGATTTAGATTCAGGGGAGTGTGGTGGAAGCAGACTTTGCCACCCCCTCCTTTCTCTGGCAGCTACATAGGCTTTGCTAAATAAGGTGAGCTATGATGTATGAGGTGGGAGAATAGGAATAATCCCCCCATATGGAGCAGAGGGACATTCCATAAGGTGAGCTCTTCCACCAACAAAAGGCAGTTTGTGGATCCAGTCCAAGGTATGGTCATGTAGTGCAAACTACAGATGACGACAACGACGATGCTACTGATTGTGTCATACTGTACCTAGACTAGACCCTACATATCCATTTTCACATTAAAATTTTAGAAGTCGTAGTAAATTAGACTAGCATTTCTACTTCCAGTTTAGAGACTGGAAGATAGAGTAAGAGAAAGTATATGGTGTAATGCCACACAATGAATCTTTGTGTGGCATCACACCATATGTTGTGTATGTTAATTTTCAGACCAGCCCATTCTCTTCATGATGATGATGATGCTTATGGAAGAAGACTAGCTGTTAGTTTTATAGGACTAGTTTTGCCCATGACTACACTTCCTACCCCCTACCCCAGGAAGTTGCTTGCATGGAAGCCCCTGTCCAGATCAATTCTGATCAAGGAATGAGTAAGGAGGTTTCAATTCTTTGCCTATCCAATGTGGTCCCGATCTAGTTTCATCTCTCCCATGCCTAAAATTTACATTGCAAGAGAAGGGAGTAAGCATTTGAACAGGGTCTTTTTTGTTATAAAAATTACAGGTATAGGTATCTTGATCACGACTGTGGGGGCAGGAGAGCAAAGAAGTAAAATTGCTCTATCTTCTGGAGTAGGTCCTCAGTCCAGAGGAATCCCCTGTGCTGGCAAATCTGTGTATGTGTGTGTCAGTTCTGCGGTCGCAAATATCAAATAATTGTGGCCAAGGGATTTATGAAATGGGTGGAAAGATCATTCAGAATGAACAAACTGGTCATGGTCATTTCATAGCCATTCATGCATTTGGAATGAATTGTGGGTAAATCTCAAGAGATTTGTGTATGAGAGAGACAAATCCAAATGTGGCGGACAAGCTGAAATGTTTTAAGAAAGCCAGGCTCTCTGGTCAATTTGGGAGTTTATCTACTGGTTCTGCTAGGCTTTGTGATCCCCAGTGTGATAAACTGAAGCAAGTAAAGTTAGCTTGCTAGCTTCTGCAAACACTGAGCTTCCATGACGCAGCACCGATGACCTCCCCTATCTTGCATGGCTTTCAGAGGGGAGTGGTCAAATTCATGGAGAATAAACATATCAGCAGCCACTTGTCATCTTGGATATATATATACGTACAGTAGGACCACAGTTCACAAATTTAATATGTTCTCTGGGACGTTAAGTAATGCGAAAACTTTGTAAACTGAAACGCGGTTTGCCACAGGAATGGGCGACACTATAAACCTCCAGGCACAATGCATTCTGGGGAAACTAGCTTTGTAATGCGGGGAAAAAAATCATAAACCGAGGGATTATTTTCTATGGATTTCTGTTCGTAAACCAAACATTACGTTAACCGAGGTATTCGTAAACCGAGGTACTACTGTATATCCATCGGGTCCAAGAGACAGTAGGTATCTGTATGGCATTTACTGCGGAACAAGAGCAGAATGGTTCTCTTGCACTGATACCTTGTCTGATTAGAGGACAGGTCCTCTGATGGGTTGAAAATTAGTTTAAAATCAGGAAGGTGTCAATGAGCAATTTTCACAATGGAGAGAGGTGAAGAGCAGTGTGCCCCAGCTTTTCAATCTGTCCATAAATGACCTGGAGAGAGGGATAATCAGTGAGGCAGACAAGTTTGCAGATGACACAAAACCTTTGCAGGTAGTGAAGACCAGAAGGGAAATGAAGAGCTCCAGAAGGATCACTCCAAACTAGGAGAATGGGTGGCAAAATGGCAAATACATTTCTATACAATGGTGCCTCGCTTAATGGGCGCCCCATTTAACGACAAATCCGCATAGCGATCAACTTTTTGCGATCATTTTTGTGATCACATTGCAATGTTTCTAATGGTAAAAAATCGCTTTGCGATGATCGGTAAGCTGTTTCGCTTACCGATTTTTGCATAGCGATGTTTTTCTAACAGCTGATTGGCGGCTCCAAAATGGCCGCCGGTAAAAAAATGGCTGCCCGCTGTGTTTTCGCACTGTTTCCTCGCTTACCGGGCAGTGAAAATGGTAGCCATATGGAGGATTTTCGCATAACGGTGAGTTTTTTGCCCATAGGAACACATTAAACGGGTTTTAATGCATCCCTATGGCCTTTTTTATTTTGCATAGCGACGAATCCACATAGCGACGATTTTTCCGGAACAGATTATCGTCGCTATGCGGGGCACCACTGTATACGAAAATGTAAAGTAATGCACATTGGGGCAAAAAAATCAAAACTTCATCAGCTAATCGGTTCTGAGCTGTCTGGACTGGATCAGAAATGAGATCTTGCTGTGCTGGTGGACAGCTCAATGAAGGTGTGAAGCCAATGTGTGGTGGCAGTAAAGGCCAATTCTATGCTAGGTATCATTAAAAAGGGGATTGAAAATAAAACAGCCAATATTATAATGCCATTGTACAGAACACTGGTAAGGCTGCACCTGGAGTATTGCATACAGTTCTGGTCGCCGCACCTCAAAAAAGGCATAGTGGAAGTGGAAAAGGTGCAGAAGAGAGTGACTAAAATGATGAGTGGGCTGGGGCACCTCCCTTATGAGGAAAGGCTACAGCATTTGGGGCTCTTTAGTCTAGGGAAAAAGGCGCCTGACGGGGAACATGAGTGAGACGTATAAAATTATGCAAGGGATGGATAAAATGGATAGAGGGAAGCTCTTTTCCCTCTCAGACAGTACCAGAACCAGGGGACATCCCCTCAAACTAAGTGTTGGGAGAGTGAAAACAGACAAAAGAAAGTATTTCTTTACCCAGCATGTTGTGAGTCTGTGGATGTGGTGATGGCATCTGGTTTAGATGCCTTTAAAAGGGGATTGGACAGATTCATGGGGGTAAAGTCCATCGCAGGTTACAAGCCATGATGGAGATGTATAATTTCCAGGTTTAAAAGAAAGTTACCTTCAAAATGCCAGATGCAAGGGAGGGGAATCAGGAGACAAGTATCTAGTTGTCTTGTGTGCTCCCGGAGGCATCTGGTGGAGCCCCTGTGAGATACAGGAAGCTGGACTAGATGGGCCCTTGGCCTGATCCAGCAGGGTTCTTCTTATGTCCTTATGTCTTTGGTATGAACCAGTGGGGCTTTTCTTGTATCATGAAACACTATCCAACTGGTCTGGGATCTAGGTAACCTGACATTAAGCTCCACTAATGATCAGCAGGATGCTACCCATACAGTGCAGCACTCAGACAAGTTCATTTTTTGGACTACAGTCCCCAGAATCTCGCAACCAGGATGTCATTGTCCATACTGTGAGTGTCACAAGTCAGACCTCCGATGTGCATCTAAGAACAAGTTGTCCCATAGTCTTCACTGAGGGCAAAGCGGGTAAATACAGCTATCTACAGAATACCAAGCTAATAAACAGTACTGTTCCTTTATGCAATTCATATAATTAAAAAGGACACTGGAAACAAGTTTTCAATGGCAGCGTTTATTGGGGCACGCAAACCAGTGAAACTTATAAAAACAAACAAACCCCGCAGCTGCACATATGGGGAATGAGGAGGGAGAGAAAGAAAAGAAACTATTTTTGGATGTTCCTTTCTGTTTTGTCCTGGTTGTGCCTTGTGCAAAAAACCAATCCCATTTGTTACTCTCACAGCCTGGGATGTATCTCTAAGGCATGACTCTGAATGTGTTCCTGCTGCTGCTCTCTTCTGGTCTTGACTCTTGGTGTTCTTCCATCTCTCCAGAAAACAAGGCAGCCTGGCTAAAAAAGAAGAGATAAAAAACAAACAGAGCTATTAGTGTGTTGCTTACGTCCTTTGGGGGAAAAAAAAGACCTTGTTGACATTCACCTCAAATGCTTTGCTGGCTTTTGTTGAATTTAAACCTATTCCAGAGTAGGGTCAGGCACCTGCTGAAAGAAAGAATGCATCTCTGTTGTGAAGATATAAAGGGACGTGGTGGCGCTGTGGGCTAAACTGCAGGGTGAGAAGACCAGCAGTCGTAAGATCGAATCCATGTGACGCTTTGTCCCAGCTCCTCACCAACCTAGCAGTTCGAAAGCATGCAAACGCGAGTAGATAAATAGGTACCACCTTGGTGAGAAGGTAAAGCGGCGTTCCCTAGTCACACTGGCCACATGGCAATGGAAACTGTCTTCGGACAAGTGCTGGCTCTACGGCTTGAAAACGGGATGAGCACCGCCCCCTAGAGTCGGACATGACTGGACTAAAAATGTCAAGGGGAACCCTGTTGTGAAGATAGTCTTATTGCCAAATCAGCCAGTGAGGTGGGAGAATATTTGTTTGAAAATTTAGAGAAAGATAAGTAAGTCTCAGAGTCTGAAATGTAAAAGCTGTTCCTTAAAAGCTTATGGGAACACAATGTGATTGGCAAGGGAGTAAGTACACGTGTTCATTAATTAAGACTTTAGACTCAGACTGTAGATTACAAGCAGGGATGAGAAAGAGTTTTGCATACTTTGGAATTCTCTATGAAAGTACCGCATTTTTTCCATGTATAAGGCCATACTTTTGTCTAAAATCTTTAAACTAAAAATAGAGGGTCGTCTTAAACACGGAAGTAAGCTGAGGAGAGAACAAAATGGCCCATATCTTGCCTCTGCAAACAGGCTTCCCTCACTCACAGGCGGACGAAGCCTGGTGGGGAAAGGGCAGTTGAGGCCCAGTGGAATGCTGCTCAGACCAGATGATGAGGAGAATGCATAGCCGGCCTGCCGAGGAGGGTTTCTCCCCGCTTGTGCAGGACTGACTGGAGGTGTCCTCTCTTCTGTGCAACCCCCTCTCTCATGGCTTCTTCTGCTAATGTGCGTAGGGGGCAGCATGGTGGTCCCTGCTGTGGGAGGCCCACCGCCTCTTCCCCCGCTCTGCGCAATAGCTACAGGTTACGCCTCCCTTTTGTTCAGAGCCACCGACTATAAACTTGGCACTGCCCACAGTGAAGTTCTGGGGCAAAATGGAAGAGAGAGACCAGGAGGTTCCCACTCCTGCCGCAGTGGCTGCCAGAGGTTTCTCCCAATGCAAGAATGCAGTGCCTTGGGTCAGAAGAGGCTCTGGCAAGCTGCCACGGTGGAAGGGGCTCTTGAGTGCAGGAGTGCCTTCCAAGGCCTCATCAAGTGCCGGCCTGCTCTTCCTTCCAAGGTCCAGGTTCCTGCTGCTGCTGCTCATCAGTTGGCTCAGCATCTTTGTCCCTGGAGAAAGAGGCAGAGAAGGGGGGGGTGATAGGTCTGAAGCTCCCCCGATTCTTCACATGGTAGGTGGTCGCTTCTGCCGCCGCCTCACTCCGTTCACACAAAGCCCAGTGAGGAGGAGGAGGAAGAAGAAGAGTGATTGAGAACTGCTGCCTCTGGTCTGGGTGGGGCAAGGGGATGTGCCAAGCCGAGCCAGGCCTGCCACCTGAGTCATCACTGCCAAGGCCAATCAGGGCTCAGCACCACCTTAGACGGACTCAGGTGCAAACCAATGTGCCGTGATGCCTCCACTCAGTGGGAAGAAGGGGTCCCTTCGCAAACACAGGCAATACTGTTCCTGTTGCTGCAGGTGACAGCAAGTGGTGCTGATGTCATCCCGCGTGCTTTCCTTCTCCAACAGCTGCGGAAGAGTCACATGTGGAGATTCTCCTCCTTGCGTGAGCAACCCTCAAAGCTAAGTTTAGGTTTTTTTTTAAATTTTGGGTTAGAAAAGTGGGGGTGTCTTATACATGGGGGCATCTTATACACGGAAAAATATACCTCACCCTTCCCGAGCTGTGTTGACAGACAGTGCATACCATGGCTAACAAATCTTCATTTTTGCAAGACTTGCAATATAATACAGAAAGTTGCAGTTAGAGTAGGCCCATTTGAATCAATGGAACTTATAGAGGAGTTGATCCATCAAATCCCCATTGATTCAATGGGCCTACCCTAGTGTGATTTACTGTGCTAAACAACAGGATTTTGGCCAATGTGTTCTCTCACTGACTCAATAGTGTTTGTACATGTATTGCAGCTGAATGCATTTGGGGCTGCTTAGCACTTTTGCAAAACTTGTAACACATTTAAAAGAAATGGAATGTACTCAGAAGCACATGAACTGAAGTCTAAAACATTGAGTAATAAACATGTGTACTTACTCTCTTGCCAGTCACATGATGTGAAAAGGTAAAGGTTCCCCTTGACATTTAGTCCAGTCGGGTCCGACTCTAGGGTGCAGTGCTCGTCCCTGTTTCTAAGCCATAGAGCCAGCGTTAGTCCAAAGGCAGTTTCCGTGGTCATGTGGCCAGCGCAACTAAACACGGAACCCCATTACCTTCCCACCAAGGTGGTACCTATTTATCTACTTGCATTTTTACATGCTTTCGAATTGCTAGGTTGGCAGGAACTGGGACAAGCGACGGAAGCTCACTCCATCATGTGGATTAGATCTTACGACTGCTGGTCTTCTGACCTTGCAGCACAGAGGCTTCTGTGGTTTAACCCGAAGTGCCACCATGTCCCTATAATCACATGATGTGGCCATGTGTTTTTAAGGCATATTCTAGTGCGATTTACTGTACTAAGCAATGGGATTTTAGCCGTTAAGATGTGTAAATTAAGGAAAATGTGCACCAGAATATGTATGAATTTCCATTTGGAAGAAAAACGCTGTTATATTTTCTGATATGGAATTGAGATGGGACAAGAAATCCTGTGGGATTCCGAGACATACCCTGAAAATGAAATTGACAGAGTGTGACATCTTTAGGCATAACACCATTACATTTACTAATTAAAAACAAATTAAAGGGATGTCATTGGCACAATCATTTGACATTAAGGAAACTATCCACATGTTCAAAGAAATGTTTTTGACAGACATGCAGTTGCAAAATAAGCCATGTTTGGGCCTTGTGTTTTTAATTTACACCTTCAGTAAAGGACAGTGTTCACCACCTCCAATTGATCTGTCTGTCTATAAGTTACATTTCTAGTCTGCTTTTCTCCAGTAGACTCACAATGGCAAACATGCCTATTCTCTTCCTTACTTCTTAACTCTGTAAGGAAAGTCAGACTAAGTGAGAGTGACTAATATAAGGTCATCCTGTGAATTTCATGGCTTTGTGGGTCCATGAACAAGTGCCTGTCTTCCAGGGCAAGTGAGACCTGAACTTCCCTCCATCAGTGCAGGGCAAAACTTCACTGATATAACAGGAAAGCTGTCCTGGAAATGGCTGTTGTATCTCATAGGGCAAAGTGATCTGCTGATAAAACATACACATCTGCACCAGTGTAACTACAGGTCGAGGATTTTAATAAATCAATCCAGCACAACATGTCTGCTCAATAGCAAACAATACATTTGTTGCTATATTCTGTCAAGTTGCTTTGGACTTGTGGTGACCCTGATTTGTGAAATGTGCAGGTGATGGTTTACCATTGCCACCCTCCCTGGTGAATTTCTATACCTGACAGGGATTTGAACACAGGTCTTCTGAGTCTAGTTTGATATTCACCCCAGTGGCTCACCAACCAATAAATATGCATAGATACGCATATGCATTTCACAGGTGAGGAACACTGGGGGGGCAAGATAAGTGTTTCACATAAAGCCTGCCATGGTTGATAATTTTTGCCGTTAAGTGGTTGAATGTCAGAAGCTCTTGTTGACATACTCAAAATAAGCCAGGGATCAATCAGCAGATCCCAAAGCACCCGCTCTTCCTTCCCCCATCTACCTGTTCTCCATCTGCTTTCAGTGACCCAAATGCTTTGTTAAATTGTACACAAATGACAGTTCTAGTTCCAGGTTTGGTGCAGGTGGGCAAGATGTTCCCTGTGCCCCCCTGGCTTGAGTTGGCCCATTTCCTTCTTGCCACTGATGCCTTTTGCAAATTAGGCTCTTTGGCCACCCCTTTTTCTTTAAATCCTTCCTAAGTTGCTACACTACCCTGGTCTTTTCAGTCCCACCCTTTGCTTTTGGTCTCACTCACAGCTGCAGTGTAATCCCTTGCCATGCAAATATCTTAGAAATAAAATCTGGGTTGGAACAGGTGTGCCTCGCCATGAGCCTTGGGCCAAGGAAGCAATGTTGACCCAAATAGCTCCCCACATGTTGCCATCAGCAGAACTAGCCTATAAATGAGACAGAAATATTCTTATACTGGGGATCTGCAGTGTTATTGATCACTCTTCCAAACCCCTTGAGATTTAGGATTTATATAAACATATGTACTGATACAGAGGAAGAGACGTTCCAGTTAAGGATCGTATAAGCATGGATGCATTCTTTAAGAAGAAGTAGTAAGTAATGCCTTATATTGAGGATGATACAGAACGGCAAGGACTTTAGGGAGAAAAATATGTTTGCACTACATCTCCCAGACTCTCCCATGTGGCATGGTCTGGGTTTTTAAGGATATGGTGGACAGAATGACAGATTAGGACTCAGAATACCTGGGTATGAATCCGTGCTTGGCTATAGACGATCACAGGAGGATGGCACTGGTAAAACTTCTCCTTAAATTTTCTTTAAGGAAATGCCCACTTTCCTTGAAAGACCCGTTATAAGTCAGTTCTGACTTGATGACAAATAACAAACATTTTCCAATATAATTATTAATTTTTATATTCCCCAAAAGTAATTTTTCTGAGGTTGGAACTGCTCTGTATTGTATTCAAATTAGTTAATTTGGTAGGAAAGAGACGGATAAGTGCCAGGAAAATCTGTTATGCTTTTAGTATGAAGGGTTTTGAGAAGTAAGGTCAGATGATCATGTGTGAAATAACAGTAAGCCACTAGAATACAAAATAACCAGTTCAGGAGCCCAAGTTATTTATGTAATAATTTTTATGCTATTTTATTTGCTGTTTTATATTGTATTGGAAGCTGCCTAGAGTGGTCGCAATGACCAGATAGGCGGGATATAAATAAAATAAATAAAAATAAATAAAAATAAAGTAGTGGCATTATAACGAGGAAAAAAAACCATTGGTCGATCTAGGCATAGACTCCCAACTCTGACTGGCAGCAGGAGGTCTCCATGGTTTCAGACGAAGTTCTTTCGTAACCCTCCTCAGAGAAGCCAGGAACTGAACTAGTAACCTTCTGTATGCAGTCAACCTCTTGAGCTACTTCTCATCTTGCATAGATTAATACATAACTCACAAGTTCATTCTGTGGTGGCCAGAGATGTTTCAGTCATATCAAAATGTCAGAAATAGTTTGAGCGTTTGGATTGATATATGCATGGTAGTTAAGTAAATGTGTTCATTCAGTAATTTAGACAGTAGTGCCACCAGTGGGTTCGTCAGTCAAACCAGTGTTTGTCTTGTCAAGAACATTACATATATTATTGTGTTGAAGGTTGCTTCTGAGACTTTCTCATAGGGGAAAAATGAAAATGTAAATTATTGTTCCAGAGTGTTCTTATTTATACCCTGCTGGTGGGATTTTGCTCTTTTTTGAGTATTTCAGAATAAAGTACGGCTACACAGACTTTTCTTAACTTTTAAAGAATATGGCAGCCTTCCTCCAACCTTGTGCATATTTGGGGGAGGATTATGGGAGTTGTAGTCTCTGGCATCATAGCCATACAAAGCACACAGAATGTTTTCTTTTAGATTCTGGAGGATTGCTAGTAGATCATGAAATCTGACATCCTTTATTTCATTCGTGGCTGAAATCTAGTAGGCCCACTGAATCAGTGGCGATTTGGTAAGTCAACTTAGTTCTCTTGATTCAGGGTGCCTACTCTAGTTGTGACTTACAACTGGATTTCAGCCATAGATCTATGAGCAGAGATGGACAAGGAATGCATCCTGATTATGTCTTTTTCCTTCTGCTGCCACTCATCTTCTGTGTTTCTTCTACATCTTAAAGGCACCTCTCTGAATCTCAGCCAGCCAAGTGCTCCAGGCCGGCAGGCGGAGCATGTGCCAAACATGGATGCTGTATATTCATAATGCTTCTGTGACTTATTTGGAACACTAGCCACATGCCAAGAGCTTTCCTTAGGGTAGCTTAGGAGGGGAATACATTAGAAAGGCAGAGAGGCAAGAGGGCATTTCAGAAGCCTTTTCCTGCCATGAGCCACCCTCTACATTGGCTCTTATGTGCTCAACATTTCTACTGCATAGTCATTAACCTTTACACATTTTTGTGGTACATGGCAGGGGTAGGAGGGAGAAAAGAAAATCATTCTCAGCCACTCACTCTTTTTGTTAATAACACTGAATAGGAATATTTTTATCGTTTGTACATGAATATACAACATCTGTTTCCCTTTTTCTTCTATAAGCCATCTGTTATACATTATCAACCGAAACATACATCTCTATGCATCTATCAATTACCTGGAAATATAGAAATAAAATTAATGCACTAAATGAAGAAAAATAAACCTCAGTTATATGCAACATTCACACAACTGACGTATGAATTTTGATGTAATTCAGGTGGCATCAAACCAACAAACAGCTCTAAGAATCCATTATAAACACTCAGAATCCCTGCTCTTGGCCAGCGTTCCTTTAATTCTGAAGCCATTTTGTTTGGGATTTCCCATGAGCATATCTCCTATCATGTGTACTGATGGAGCTTCATTTGCAGTCTCGCATGCAGTCTGTAGTTTGTGTGACTGGGAAGAAATTTTCTGGTGGAGGTGATTGACTTTCCAGCACTAACTAATCATTTTTTCCAGCCTTTGAATTCAAAGAGAGCCCCGTCTCTCTGCTGAGTGTTTCTTTCCCTCTCTCATTTGTTGAAGGCAGTTGTTTGCTGTTGACCTCTTCAGTTGGTTGCTAAGAATGAATGCAGTAAATAAAGCAGTATACACAAGTCTGTGATGTCAATTAACATAATTTTTTAAAAATTCCTCCTCCTACAAATGCTTCATATTCAATTACTGAGACTTTAAGTGTCAGTTAATGAAAAAGAGGTGGACTCTGGGGAACTTGTAGCATTTCTTTCTGCGGGTCTCTGATTTCTACTGTGTAGCAAAAAGGAATTTTACCAGAAATTCAAAACTCTGCAACGTATTTATTAACATTACACTGCTATGGTTGTGTGAACACCATGTCTTTCTCTCACTTTTAGAAAAAATACATTCTGTGGCAAGGCAAATAAATTCTGGGCCTATCCCTTCCCTCAGACCAGAGATGGGATGAGAGAGAGAGAGAGAGAGAGAGAGAGAGAGAGAGAGAGAGAGAGAGAGAGAGAGAGAGAGAGAGAGGAATGTTTCAAATTACAGTGGGGTCTCTACTTAAGAACTTAATCCGTATTGGAAGGTGGTTCTCAAGTGGAAAAGTTCTTATGTAGAATCTGCATTTCCCATAGGAATGCATTGAAAACCATTTAATCTGTATCTGCTCTTTTCCGTCCATAGAAACTAATGGGAAGCTGCTATTCTGTCTTCTACCACTAGAGGGGGGTATTTTTTCTTTTTTTTTCCCCTTAGGTCAGGGAACAGTGTTAAAAGCACTTCTGACGAAGCTAATTTTGAAGCAATGGACTGAAAACCAATTAATCTGTTCTGGCTGTTTTTTTGTTATGTAGAGGTGCGTTCGTACATGGAAGCATTAGTTCCCATAGGAACTAATGCAAAGCTGGTTAATACGTACTCTACCACTTGGGGGAGAACTTTTTTTTAACCTAAGATGACCTAAGGTTAAAAAAAGAGCAGGAAAGTTTTTTTTTCCTGTTCTTATCTTGGATTTTTATTCTCAAGTAGAAGCAAAATTTAGCAAATGGAGCTGTTCTTAAGTGGAATTGTTCTTAAGTAGGGACGTTCTTAAGTAGAGACCCCACTGTATGCCATCAGGCCCATTCTAAGTTGACATGAGAGAAGGGCAATTTCAAAGAAATCTACTCCTTTTCCATTTCACAGACATCACCAGCATGGAGAGAGAATGAGTTGCCCAAACTTATCTGGCGACTGAGTCTGTGATTTTTTTGAACACAGGTTGAAGTTTCACACTGGCTTCAAATAATTCCTTTGGTCAGGAGCCCAAGCCAGCCATGTGGACAAGCTGTGCTTGGGTTGCAATTTAATTTCTTCTCAGTAGTCCCATTGTTTTATTCTTTTATTTTTTTTACTGCACATGCAAAATAGGCAAAAGAGATGATATAAATATTAGAGATGCTCGGTATGATTATGCTGGAGACCGGCAATAGATTACATTGCAAACAGAGAAAATAAACTGCAAGAGTGAAGTGAAGGAGGTAAAATACAGAAAAGATTTGATTCAGTGTTCATCCTTAAACAGTGGTTCCCGCTCCTGCTCCCCCCTCCCCCCGAATCCAATGTATGTTTCTAGTATAGCAAAATGAGGCAAAGGTTAGAAAAACTGCTTTTTAAGCTTCCAGCTCCAGGAATCTCTCAGTTCCACTTGCCCCTTTTAAAAAGCCCAGTGTGCCCTGCCCCTTTCCAAATGCACAAACACCAAACACACATGTGCTCACAGAAGGGTCTGGCTTTCCAAAGGGCAGCCTCCTTGCGCTGCCTTTGGAAATTAAACACTTCCATGGAGCCGAGATGTTTAATACTCCTATATCATGAAGAGGCTCTCCGATTAGGTCACTTCATGATATTGTCAAATTGAAAGCGGAAGGGTGGTCTCTTCCCAGATCACCATCTTTAAGAGTGCGCCACCCCATCCCCGGGATGGTCCAAACAGCAGGTGAAATGCTTGTTTGATCTCACCTTGTGTTGCCTTGCTTACCAATATCTTACCTTATCTATCCACCTGGTGCTTGATCTCCCGTTCATTTTTGTTTTCTTTACCCACATCCTGTGTCGGTGTATTATCTTCTGACCTAAATAAGACTGGGGTTAAGGGGCAACATAAAATATTAAATTAGATGTTAAGGATTAAATATTAAAGGCTTCCCTCCTAGGGCCATGAATCCTTTCATTCATAAGAAGTAGGGTAGCATAGCCAGGTGCTGTGCTACCCTACTTCTTTCGTATCTTGTTTTGGTTTAAAACAGGCAAGTCGTAGTTAGTTAGTTACCCATGGCACCGGGCCTTCAACAATCGGCCAGGCTTCCCTCTTCCTTCTTGAGAGGACACTGAGGGCCAGGGTGTGTGTGTGTGGGGGCATCCTAATCAGTCTACGTTCATCCTGCACAAAGCCTGCTGGGCTGTTTTGCTACAGAAAACGTTATTTTACCAACGTGAGCCGTGGAAGGCCAAAGCAAGGTTTTCCAACCCCAATGTCAAACAATTGTGTTGAACTGATTTAGATGGAATATGAATTGTTTATATTTACAGTGGCCAATTGCAATTAGAGTAGGGCCATTTGGATCAATGGAACTCACAGAGCTGACTCAGCAAATCCCTGCCGATTAAGTGAGCCTCCTCTAGTTGTGACTCACTCCTGCATTTCAGCCAGTGAGTTTAGGATTGCCATTTTCAGACATGATCCAGCAACTTCCACTCCCCCCCCCGCCCCCCTCGCTTCCTTTTATCTCCTCTCCACATCAACATAAACCCACCAGGCCCACAAGGATTACACATTCCAGGCACAGAACATTCTCCTGCTTGCAAGCTCCCTGCTTACATATGCAACACTTATGCTTCAAAGGTATGTTAGATTGCTGGATCATTGCATTAATCTGCAGCAGAGAGAATGGAGGATTAGGAGAATTCAAATATTTGAATGAAATTTTCAAGCACTGAGAAATTAAGGCGCCTGCTTCACAAACAACAGCTACATTTGGCAAAGAAAAAAAACAACACACACGATAAAGCTTTCATCCCTCTAGTTCATTGCACTCTGGGGTGGGGGGTGGGGTGGGGATCATGGTGAACAGATTCTTATCCTCCAAGTGGCTAATACTACCATGATTTTTACTGTTGCATAATGATTATGTAAATCAAAAGGCTACACATGGATATTTCAAGTGAGGAATTAACAGATAATTTCTGATATGTCAATCCACTCTCTATGGCAATCTGAATAACTGAATTAATTGCCAGTTTTGCTATGACAGGCTGATAGTGTTTGCAACCTACAGGGTGATGCTTTTTCTACATTTGTGACTGTTAGGAACTGCTGGATTGCTCAGTGGTTTAGATCAGTGGTTCTTAACCTTGGCTTATTCAGGTGTTTTTGAACTACAACTCCCAGAAACCCCAGCCAGCACAGCTGGTGGTGAAGGCTTCTGGGAGTTGCAGTCCAAAAACACCTGAGTAACCCAAGGTTAAGAACCACTGGTTTAGATGTCTGGCTGCAGAGCCAGGGATCAAGAGTTCAGTTCCCCACTCTTCCTCCTTGACAGAGGCTCGACTTTATGATCTCCTTCCAGCTCTGCAGTTCCAAGATTATTTATTTATTTATTTGTCAGCATACACTCTTAAAAAGGGATGCAAAAAAACCCCCCAACAGCAGCTCAAAACAATTGTTCAAAATAAAGCCATAGACGCAACTTCATTGACCTGAAGCTGTTGGAAACAGTCCTGGAGGCTGGCTCACATGCACAAGTTGTTGGCTAAAGGACGGCAACATGGCTGGCTTGCTTGCTTGCATGCATGCATGGGCCTTCATTTATCCAGACATAATTTGATATACGTGGGCAGCGAGAAAAAAATGTGTTGGCCTAAATTCAATTAGTAGTCCCAATTAGAGCGAACACATTACACAGGTTTCTGAAAGGTGAGTCAACACTTACGCGAATCACTTTTAGTCAGTAGATCTACTCTGCCTGGGACTGTTAACTGGATTCAGGTCATTATCTTACAGCTCTTCCTGCCTGAGTCTTCTCAGTGTAATGGGGGAACAGCTTCAAACTCCCAGCCTCATGAAGCTAGGTGTCCAACTGCAAGGTGTAGAGCATGAGTAGACCACCTCCTGGAGTCTGGGGGGTTGTGCATGCTCCCATGACATTCATGTCCCCTCTTACTATTTTGTCTTACACAAATGTTTTTTTTTCCACTGAAAAAGCCACCTTTTGCCATCTAGCGGCCAATAGATAAATTGGTTGCTAGATCATCAGAAAGATATGTGCTTATGGGACCCTAGGGATGCTGCTCCCCATCTCAAAACATGGCAAAAATACTTAGGCTGCACAAGATAACTTTTTTGTTTTGAAGGGTATAGCATGCTGGGGGATCCTGGGGATGAAATATGGGTCCTTGGCTGCATGTACCAGGGCCTTTGTAATGGCTAGACTCACCTCGTTGTATGTTCTGCCAAAAGAGTAGCCTTAGGACGTGTCCCTGCCCCATACGTCAACTTCCATAATAGACGCAGCATTAAATATATTCAACATATTCACACCCAGTGTGTTTTAGCCCTTACAATCAATTGCTTTTTTGTATAAATCTTTTATTTTTGTTGCGTATTCATTCGTATTTCTGAGATTGTTGACTTTGTTTGCCTTGAGTTCATGGAAACAGATAGGATATAAGCTTTTAAAACAAACAAGCATCCCTTTTCTTTGAAAAAGTTTTCTTCCGCCAGTATTTGTAATCATTGCAAATTGAGCACTTCTAAAATGGTTAATCTTTTCTGTCCACTGTTGCTGTGATCCACCCTGCATCTCACCTTTGGGGAAAAGGTGGGATTAAAATCCATCTGACTTTATAGAAATAAAATAGATGAATAATTGACTCTACCTGATGCATGTGGGGAAGTGGCATCATTGACAGTTCTCTCAGTCCCACACTTGTGCTTAAGTATGGAACAGTTTAGGGCTTCTTCATATGAGGCGCCTCAAATAACAGTAAATAAAATAAAATGTGTTACAACAATATGCATCTTGCAGATCTGACACATTTGCAAGAGTGCAGAGCAAGGTATGGTTAGCTCGGCAGGGATTAAGAAACAAGAATGGAACAGGGCAGGGATATTTTACCTACACAGCAGATGCTTCTCTCCTTTGACATAATGATGGATGGCTCTTCAGCTGGAAACATGCATAGCAACAGCCATGGGATGGCAGCCGGTGCCATCTCACTTGCACGCAAGGCAGTCTTTCTGCTGTGCTTATTTAGTGTAAACCTAAGCACGCTGGGGTAGGTGGGAGAATCTCACCAGCTCTGCAAAGATGGGCTTCTAGACCATTCTCAAAGGTTCTGCCAGGCTAATATTTAAACGAACATGGACAAACACAATTAGAAATGTTCCAAAGATAAGACAACAAATTAGCAGCTCCAGCACACATCAAACTGTATATTTCATATCCATATCTCCCTGAAGTTTCGTGAATCAGGAAGGTGCTGCTGCAGGAGGAGATGGGAGAAATGTCCTACCAAGTCTCCGTACTTCTGAAGTCTGGAATTCAGATCGTTCTCGTCTCCAAAACCTTGTCTTTTGAAGTCCAACAACGGGAACAGGCAAAACCCTAAATCTTGGAATACTGCCAGTTGCACTAAAAGACATTTGTCTTTCCATGCCTCAGGACATATATACATTGAATTCTAGGACCTAAAGCAAGGTAATTAGGATCTTCATTACTCCTCTCTGAAGCAAACTCTCCCTCTTTCTAAAAGAAAACCAAGGGTGCTGAGGTGCTTTCCAGAGGATTCTTCAGTCATTGAGCTAAACTATTTATTTCATAGAGCATACATTTCTACACCATCAGTAGAATTCACTATCCAAGACCAAACCTCTTTCAAACAAAACCACTGAAAGATTCTTGATGAGAAGGAAAAGATATAGTAGTAATACTAAAGGACTGGCCTAGAAGTTTCTCTTGTTTTCCGACCCAATGGTTGTGCCCTGATCCCTACTGTTAGTTCTGGAAATGAGATAGAATATAATTATAGTTTTTAAGGTAAAGTAAAACCACTCTTCTTGTTTTAAGATGCAATGTGGCACCACACATGGTGTTGCTTTAATTGTGTATACAGTACGTTACTTTAAAATAAGTAACATGCCAGGTATTACCTCTGAATATTCCTGATAATTCAGTGGCCTGGGTACTATTGTGCAAGTCACAACTGCATAATTGTAATATATGTCATCAAGTGCAGCCAACTTGGGGAGGTTGTGACAATCTGTTGAAAACTGGAGGAATTGCTGCCTCATTCAAAACAAACAAATGACCCAATTATAACTGTAAAACATAAAAAGCTTTTAATTTTCTCACCTAAAAGCTACATCTGACTCTATCATTTCATGTAGCTTTTATGCATTAACATTTTTAATACAACTTATGGTCTCGGCATGCATATTAATCCATGAGGGACGTATTAATAAATACTACAATTCATAATTTATATGGTACTTAGGATGCAAAGTATGTGCCAGTCAGTATTTATTATCTTCACCATATCCCTCTGGGACAGGCTAACATTTTTCTTCTTTTACCAATAAGAAATAGTATGTGAATATGTTAGCTGAGCTAGGATTTGAAACTCAGATTGTGGAGGTTAAAATCTAGCAGCTGACCTTCTTCTCCATGCAGATTTTGCTGACTGACTGCATCAGACCGTTTGGAAAAGTTTGGATGGTGGCAGTGGAGGAGGGCATAACTGTGTTGTCTGTGCGCATGTTTGGAGAAAGTGAATTCAGTAAATCTGCATTTAAATGGAGACAAGCAGAACATTTATCTCCATCCCTAAATGAGAACAAGGCCTTGTACGTTTGATTTTTAAAAACGGGAACCTAGAGTCAAGTTCACACAAGATGAAATTAACAATTCTTTTCTAATAAGCATCATTATTTAGAAATGGGTATGGGAGGAGCTATGTTTTTTTGTATTTTGTGACTGTCATTTACAGTGTACTGTACATGATATCTCTACCTCTTTGAGTAAGGCAGTAAGTGGTGGATAAACACCAGATCACATCATCTCCTCCCACCCTCCCATCATCCATGGCTGAAAGTGCTTCTAGGTTTGCTTAGTCTGTTTATTTATTATTTCTTTACTATATTTCTATCCCACCTTTCTCCCAATAAAGCAAAAATGTATACATATATGCAAAATAAAAATAAATTAGAATGTTAACATTAAAATACAGTTAAACCTATAAGATTATTAAAAACATCATCAGTTTTTTAAAAAATTAAAATAAATGTAAAGCAAATTATAAATATGCTGCACAACCCACCCACCCCCAAAAGCTTCAATACATCAAAAAATATTCTCTCTTGAGTGCTCAATAAATGCTAGCAGGACTGAGGGGAAGGCCCTCCTTAATCTGAGACCGGGAGTAATTAAACAGGGAGATGGGGGTCTTTCAGATGGGTTGGACCCAAGCCATATAGGGTTTTATAGGCCATAAAATGCAGCCAGTAGAGCTGAGTTATATGATCACCGTAACTAGCTCCAGTCAGCAATCTGGCTGCGGTATTATAGACTAGCTCAAGTTTCTAAACCGTCTTCAAAGGCAGGCCCATGTAGAGCTTGTTACAGTTATCTAAACAAGATGTAACTGGAACATGAGATTTCCAGAAATGGAACTGGGTACAGTAGCTTTAACAGTTTTGCAGTTGTATCAGAAGCAAGGCATCACTCAATCTAGATAAGGAGGGTGTTGGGTTTTTTTGGATAGTGGTGGTAGAAGGAATGAGAGGAAAATAGTCTGCACCTACATGGAGATTCTTTACAGTCAGGTCCCTGTATCATCCTCTCTGACTCCCACCCGACTAATATAACTTCTAGACACCCACTGGAAGACTGAAAACTCAAGAATTTATGTGTTCACTTTTTAAAATGTGCTATATTTCAAAACATATGTAGTGCTTTTGGCACATTTTTCAAATGCATCCATGTTACTGAATGTGATTTCTTTTTTTCCCCACAGAATGTATCAGGAGCCCAGAAATGTACATGTTTTTGTGTCCAACTTGCATCCGGTTCCATGTTTCATTGAAGATTTGTAAATCCATGAACCAGCCTAGAGATAGTCAGGTTCTTATATATATATATATAGCTGTGACTTTCCTGCTGTCTTGGCAGCCCTGCCAAATTATGAAGATAAGAAAATGCACTATAAGGCCTTCCCTCACTAGAAATTAAGAAGCGCTTATCTTAAGATATGTGCTCAGTTTCACTTTTTTGCCACAGTTTTTTTTAAAAAGCTATTTGTCATATGTCTGGGAAATACCAATAACATCAATGCTAACCATGTACATTTTGGGAAATAAATCCTCTTTCTGGAAAAGCAAATGTTGCCTGTGTATCAATATGGGTAAGATACACAAGGAACAGAGCTTTGAAAATTATTTTAAATAAGCAACTTGTAATGCAACAGTTGAAGTCACAGTGCATAGCTTTGCATGTAGAGCTCTGATGACATCAGCAACAGTGGCAAATTGCCACTGACTAAAGTCTGTCTCTGGGGATTTCAGGGTACATGCGACTTCAATGCATTGTGTATGAGTTGTGTGCATCCCAACATTGCACAAGAGGACATCAGCCTGTGTGTTACAACCTTCTTCTCCAATAATTTATCATTGTTACCGTGAAAGTGGTGTGTACTGCTCTGAACACATCTCATCCCATCTGATTTTTGGGAGCTAAGCAGGGTGGGACCTGGATAGAATGGGAATAAGATTACCTTCATATATCTCTAGGGCAAGGCCAAGTAAGGTCCTGCTGAAACTCTGCAGATGTGTTGCCATTTAGAGCGGACAATCCTGGATTAGAGGAAATCCATGATCTAACTCAGTATACGTAAGGTAGTTTTCTATGTTTCTGGATTGCATTTCTGCTTTCTTTTATGTTTCACTGTGTGTGTGTCTATATGTAGAATTAATATGAGAATGGTATAGAATTTGAGAAAATCTGACTTAAGATAATTCTAAAATGCCATTTAATTAGAAAAAAAATTACATTAAAAATATCCTGAACATTCCTATTTCTTATATTACTTTCTTCCATTCTCATTACTTTGCCTTCAAATAATGAGTTTTCAAAATCTATAATCATCATCATATGCTGTCAAGTCAATTCTGACTTATGATGACCTTTTTTCAGGGTGTTTCAGGTAGAGAATACTCACAGGTGGTTTACCATTCCCTTCTTCTGCGGCCACTCTGTGTCAGCGCAGCTTGCCCAAGGCCACACAGGCTGGCTCTACTCACAAGAGACATAGTGGGGAATCAAACTCCCCACCTCTGTCTCTGCAGCCAAATGCTGTACCTAAACCACTGAGCTATCAAGCCAGCTCTGTATTCCTTGAAATGCATCACATCTAAGCTCAGATAAGGAACTGACCTCCTGATCCTCAAAACCAGAAAGAGTAAAAGACATGGTTAGGATTAGGCTTTAGGGTTTTTCCTCATTTGTATGACATGCAGTTGTACAAAAGGTCAGGTTCTTAGTGCTTTAATTTGAATAGAGAGAATTGATAATAGAAGATTGCATTCTACCTATACTTTGACTTCTGATCTTCTGAGCTTTATGCCTTCTTTGAAGAGCTTTTTTAAAGAGCGAACTTAATCAAAATAATGAGAAATATCCTGGGGAATGATGAAAATTTTTTAGAGAAACAAATTGATGTGAAGATGAACTGAGGAAGAATCTGACATTAACGAGCTGGTGTCTGTCTGACACATACCTGGTACACTCACCCAATCTAGATATGATGACTAGGAATGGATTTAATGTTTTTTTTATTTGAACAAATAATCCATCTTAACAAGATTCTAGTGTTTATGGACTGCAGTGCACGAGCACTGCTAAATCCTGACCCATACGACAAAAGGCTCCATGACTGATATGGATTAGCTCTTACTGAGTGTCTCCTAGAGTATTGAAATTGTATCTCCCCTCTTTGGATTAAATTATTCTTAGAGAGAAGGATTATTATGGCATCCCCCATATTAGGCTTCACATGCATTATTCAGAAATGATTACAGCAATTCATAAGGCAGCACAGTGTGATTGTTTTAACATTGTACAAAGGTGGTTGTGGCCAAGCAGCTGCTACCGTCAGTATATTGAGTTAATTAGTTAATTAGTATGATAAAAATGACCATAATCGCTATGAGTGGGAGTTGTAATAAATTGTTTCAGCCAGCCAGCCAACCAGACCTTCCTCCACATGTTTCATGCCAGGGGTCTAAATCCAATTTCTAGTCCCAGAGCAGATCCATTAGGTCAGTTGCTGAGTGTAAATCAACATGCGTGTAGAACCCCATTGATTCAGCAGTTCCATGCTAGCTAGCATTTCCAATGGGGTGCCGTTCCTGGGGAGCTCGTCTGGCTGAGTGGGTTGGAGTGTTTGTTTAATGGAATCAGGAGTCAGGGGTCTGAAGCCCACAGTACCTTTTGGGAGAAGGTTCCAGCCAGGATCGTCAGAACTGTGTGTGGTTGATGGGGCGTATTTGCCCCGACCTTTGTGTAGTCCGGGGCAAGCTGCAAAGTCCCAGAGTGCCACCAGAAGGGAGACTAGTAAAAACACTCCAGAGTACAGTGGTGCCTCGCTAGACAGTTACCCCGCATGACAGTGTTTTCACTAGACATTGACTTTTAGCGATCGCTATAGCGATTTGAGGGACGTGGTGGTGCTGTGGGCTAAACCGCAGAAGCCTGTGTTGCAGGGTCAGAAGACCAGCAGTCGTAAGATCAAATCCATGCGACGGAGTGAGCTCCTGTTGCTTTGTCCCAGCTCCCGCCAACCTAGCGGTTCGAAAGCATGCAAATGCAAGTAGATCAATAGGTACCACCTCAGTGGGAAGGTAACAGCATTCTGTGTCTAAGTCGCACTGGCCATGTGACCACAGAAGATTGTCTTTGGACAAAACGCTGGCTCTATGGCTTGGAAACGGGGATGAGCACCGCTCCCTAGAGTCGAACACGACTGGACAAAATTGTCAAGGGGAACCTTTGCCTTTACCTTATAGCGATTTGCAAAACAGTTATTCCTATGGGGGAATTTCGCTGGACAATGTTTGGTCCCTGCTTTGCAAACCAATTTTCGGTAGACGACGATTTTGACAGCTTCCTCCGCGCTCGCAAAACAGGTGTTTTTGGGACCTAACCTTCGCAAGACAGCAATTTAAACAGCTGATCGGCGGTTTGCAAAGCGGCTTTCCTATGGCTGATCTTCGCTAGACAATGACGATTCTTCCCCATTGGAACGCATTAAACAGGTTTCAATGCATTCCAATGGGGAAATGCTTTTCGCTACACAATGATTTCGCTAAACAGCGATTTCAGTGGAAAGGATGATCATCACCTAGCGAGGCACCACTGTACTTCATCTCTAGACTGGGAGGTTCACCATAAGTTTGAATGCTTTTGACAACACACAATAAATATTTTAGGTCAGGCAATGCTCCTTTTCAGTGTTCCTCCAGGGAACTCCATTCTGTTCTACACACATACACAGAGCTTCTGCAACCCCTAAGCTCGCCGATTCCACCCAGTTGTGCAGGGACAGTGGGATTCTGGCAACATATGGATTGACAATTCTTATGTGTATCTATTTCTGCATTAGAGAAGGAACAATCTCTGTTATTTAAACATTTACTGGTTCACAGCACTGCACATTTAACAGCTGAAAGTACAGTCATATCCTGCCTCTACTGAAAGCTAAATCCATCCCTCCTGTTTGCTAAAGTATAACATTCTGAAGCACTGCCATCTAGTGGCAACACTGTGCTCTACTATATGATTTTTTTTCAAATTGTCTCTTGTTTTAGGTCTTGTTTTAGGTTCTTATAAAGGTGCCCTCTGCATTTCAGCATGTCTTAACATAGCATATCCTGAATAATTTAATCTTGCAACCTTTTAATTAGATCTTAACACAATTGAATTCTGAGAAAATGAGCTGCTGAAGATTCCTAGAACTAGGTTTACTGTTGCTTTTTAAATTACCTACACTTTCATGCTTACGTTATCTTTCATTTTAGTGTTTGCTTTGTGAGGTTGATCACTCCGTCTTTCTGCTTAACCAAGCCATGTTGAAAATAAAGATACATAATCATTCTTCACGTAAACTCCACCCTGTAGACTAACACATACTCTAGTACAACAAAGCATTCTGGTATATATCTACTCAGAAGCAAGCCCTGTTGAACTCAAAGTGACTTTCGTTCATTCGTTTAGTCGTTTAGTCGTGTCCGACTCTTCGTGACCCCATGGACCAGAGCACGCCAGGCCCTCCTGTCTTCCACTGCCTCCCGGAGTTGGGTCAAATTCATGTTGGTTGCTTCGATGACACTGTCCATCCATGTTGTCCTCTGTCGTCCCCTTCTCCTCTTGCCTTCACACTTTCCCAACATTAAGGTCTTTTCCAGGGAGTCCTCTCTTCTCATGAGATGGCCAAAGTATTGGAGCCTCAGCTTCAGGATCTGTCCTTCCAGTGAGCACTCAGGGTTGATTTCCTTTAGAACAAAGTGACTTACCTCTGAGTAAACATGTGTAGGAGTGGATTGTTACCCTGCATATTTTTCAGGCAGTTTTGAAGTTGTATGCATGGTTCTGAGATGATATAACTGAGTTCCTGGCAATGGAGCCAGGGGGCAGGAGTATGAATCCCCATTTTGTCATCTGGGGGATTCAAGGATCAAGACAAGATCTTCTGGAGCCTGTACAGCCCGTGGAGTGCCTGGCACTTGTGTGGCCCTGGGCAAACTGCATGGTCCCAGAGCACCCTCAGAAGGAAGGGCTGGTAAACTGCTTCTGAATACATTGGCCAATCATCATAATCATCATCTTAGTATTGTGGAGCTGGAAGGGACCCTATGGATCATTAAGTCCAGCCCTCTTGAAGGAGGCACAGTGGGGAATTGGACTCCTAACCCCTGGCTCAGCAGACAGAGACCTAAAACTCTGAGCTATTATCCTATTGCTAGTCCCACTTCAAGCAGGACCCTTGACTGAATGACATTTACATAAGCTAGCCATGGATTCAGTGGGTCTGCTCTTGATCAGGATACTGGTCATTACACCTGGAAAACCTGGGGGGGGGAAATTTCAATTCAATTCCATTGTATTTATTGTCATTGAATGTATATACACTGCATACACATACAACGAAATTCACAAAGAACACTCAGAGACCAGACCAAACACACATACACACCCTCATAACAATCCCAGAACCCCACCTAAAATAGACTCATGGATCACCATGAGTCAGACTTGACAGTGCATCTTTGCATGATTTTGTATGGTTTAATTAGGCTCTTACTTAAAACTGACCTGTTTGTCTGTTTGTCTCATGTCTAACACGGAACTCAAAGAACTGGCATTACTGCTTCATTGGATGAAGTCAGCAGGACGGAGCATACATTTTCACAATCTTAAGTAACAGCTCTGTCTGATCTTTATAGGGTAAACTTTGTTCATATAAAACTTGGATGTAGATAGGGATGGTGGTATAATATTTCACTTGCTGTTTTTCTCTAATCTTATCAGATTCAGCTGAAAGTCATACCTCTGGCTGGGCTTTCAATTGCCCAGAAAGAGCCTACATCTTAATAATGTGTACATTTATCTACACATACTTAAGCCTTATTTACATGGTTTACTTGAATTTGTGGAGGTTCAAGCTTGGGACAATATGCACCAGAGTTTGGCAGCGTCACTGTGCAAATTATGTTACAAATTGGTAACAAAGGTGTGACAAAGTCAAAGTTTAGTAAGTGGGAATGATGTAATCTGGAAAGTCTTTCCCCCCTTCTTTGGATGTAATGAGCAACATTTACTAGTTACTTTTTCTAGGGCATTCTGAAATATTTCTAAAGGTGAATGGGGGGATGGATCTTCAAGAACTCTGGGAATTCCTTGCCATGCACAGCACAGTGGTGTTAGAACGGCCACTTATTCGCTGCCAAAGGATAAGGCAGAGATCTGCATACAATATACTTACAATGACAATAAATTATTATTATTATTATTAATTAGCATTGATGAAAAAGTATGCAACCAGATGCCTCCTCAGTCTGCTCTCTGGTTAAATCTCTCTCTCTCTCAGTTTCTCTCCCCCCTTCAATTCAAAGTTGCTAAGGGTCCTTCTCCCATTTTCCCCTCACAATAATTCCGCAAAGCAGGTGAACTTGAGAGGTACTGATTATCCTGAGATAATCTACTGAGCTTCATGGGATCAATTGTGAATCAGAACTTTGGTCTTCCCAGGCTTAGTCTAGCACTCTAATTGCCATATTGAGCTTGTCAAACTTGTTAAGGGCTTGTAAAGAAACTGGAACACAGAGAGATTGCGGATTTTGGTACTCTATTGGAAAAGCTAGGCTTTGTAGTCAGTGTCTGGGATGAGGGGGCAATGCCCACTAGTAACTGGAGGGGAGAAAAACCTGCAGCTTGTCAGTGTGAGAAATGTTTCCAAGGCCTGGCTGGCTCATTCTTTGGTTCTGGGCTAATTGAGAAGATGGCTTTCAGCTGAGTGAGGGGAGGAAGCAGAAACTAAAGTTGCCTTTATGAATGTTTGTGGTAACGCATGGCCTGACTGGAAGGTCCTCTGGATGAGTCAAGAATCATAAGTGTTAGGTATAAAAATTGGGTCAAAAGTTACTATAGTTTGGCTTAATTATCTCTTGGGAGATGCTATGCTTGTTTGCTGTCCTGCTGAGAGAACTGCAGAGCTGCAAGGGACCCTAAGGACCATCAAGTCCAGCCTGTCAAGGAGGCACAGTGGGGAATCATATGCTCTGAAACTATGCTGAAGTGATGCAGATGTGCAAATATTAGCTTAGGTTAGTTAGCCTTCTTATTTTCTTGTGTGTTTACTCAGTATTGTTCCTGCCCCATACTTTTAATTAATTATTTGCTTCAAAGCCTTTCTTTTTGCCATTCTTTGCAATTGTTGAAGCTATTTTGGCACTGTTTGGGGGTTCATTTTGACCTTTTTTGGGCATATTTAATAAAATATAATTTCTTCACAGTTGTTTGGGTTTTTTATATATAATAGAGGGTTTGTGATACTTAAAACTAGGCCTTACCTTGACCAACTACCGGGATCCTGTGTGTTTGTGGGTGTGATGGCATTTTCTGTCTTGCAGAGATGGTATGAGAGTTAAAGTGCTTAACCTTGTATGTGTATTGTATTCCCTGAAAACACTGCTTAGCTCATGCTAAGAGTGTTGTGAGGACACTGGGCTGGGGATGCAGGTCTTCCATCCATATCATTAAAATGACACAGAGACCCCAGATTCCCCAAGTTCCTGGTAGATAATATTTTCACTGAGTTGTTTTTAAGCATAAAACTAAATGATAAACTCAACTTGTTTTCCAAAGTGGTGCTCCCTCAAATGGGGAACAATGTCACAACAGTTCATTTCCCTTGACTAGGTATCATACATTGGTCTTTGGAAAGTCAATATGGGCTTAATTTGCAAGTCTAATTGCTCTGGCACATTCCATTTTAGTGGGGGAAATGGATATATTCCTGTTAAGGAAATACAGAACATAATGCCCACAAGGGTGGCGTTCTGCACTGTCTTCAGCTGGTAGTTATAGGTGTGGGAGCTCAGCTAGTTGAAAGTGATGGCACCTCCACATGTGTAAGGGAGTGTTGAATATCTCCTGTGTAAACATCAACTGTAAACATCAAGAACAACCAACCACACTTTCAATGGACTGTTTATTAAAGGCTGTGAAAAGAAAGAGGATTTTGCCTAGGGAATGTGGCATTCTCCCAATGCCTGGTTTGATGCTAGGTGTGTGTATTGATAAAGTGGAGTTTGTTGTGAGTCTTCCTATCAAAAACTGCTCCAAGAAATAGTCAAAACAAAATTTTCACTGGGAAGACAAGTTTAATGCATATGCAACATATGCAAACTACCCAGAGCATATGGACAGCTTCAAGGTGAAGGTTAATAGGGTGCTAATTAGATTGACTGAGTGCTACTTCTATTTTGGGAGAATCAAGTGCATCTCTTTATTTCTGTGCTCAAAAAGGCTGTCAGAATTTGAGCAATGACCTGAGTGACACTTTTACGTTCAGATGAATGAGAAATAGTTACCGGAAAATGACAGGAGCCCCGTGAGCGATCTGTCTCTTTCTTACTGTGATCAACACCAATGTTGCTTCATGGCCACGAATTCTGATTCGCCGGGATGCCTCTCATCTGGATCCTTGCCTGTGAGTCAGGACTAGCCCAGTGCCTTCTGTTATCATCATGTATCTTGTATTGATAGAGAAAATAGCAGACTCTTGTACCCCAGTGTGATTTTTGATCTCTCCTTCCACAGGCATGGCAGTGAGTGCTAGCCAGGTGGCTACTCAAATACATAGTTGCCATGTTGCAGTCTAAGCGATTGTACAGTACCTGGGCATCCTGGTGCACTGAGGTATTTTGAGCTAAAACTCCAATCAGCTTTACTTTGTACTTTGGGGATTGATTGATTGATTGATTGATTGATTGATTGATTGATTGATTGATTGATTGATTGATTTGATTTGATTTGATTTGATTTGATTTGATTTGATTTGTATCCTGCTGGTGTTGGGCACAGGCACTCAGTTTGCCTACCTCTACATTTTTGAGAGGATACCATGCCTTTATATGCTTCAATGATAAAGCATACAGTATGTTTTGCATTAAGACATCCCTGGTTCAGCTGTGGTTATTTTTCAGCCTACCTGGAAATACTACTGTTTGAAGCCATGGAAAGCTACTGTCAGTCGGTTTGGAGTTTGGGTGGGTTCCCAACAAAGCAGCTTTCTATCTGTGTTCCTTTGGGCTCAACAAGTCCACCATGCCTCCCCCTCCCCCAATTTCTGTTCCAGTCACTTATCTGCCTTCTGCACACACCTGAAACCTTGCAGCGATTAAACTAGCTGATCTGTGTTGGACACTGCGATATTAATCCATTTTCTAAGAAAAGCCAGTATGACTCAGAACAGTCTCCTAGCCCTCCTGCACCTGTATTTAAATTATCCCTTGGTTAAATTATTCCCAACATGTGCCTGTCTAGCCTCCACTTCGAGACTTATAGTAAGAAAGAGTCCCAGCCTTCAAGGGAAATGGGTCCATTATTGACCTGCTCTTACCATGAAGAGGTTTTTCTTGATGTTCATCTCTTGATGTCATGCACTGTAAACCCATTAGATCTCATATTCCCTTCTGGAGCAGCAGAGAACAAGTCCTTGCCTTTTTCCATGTAACCACCCCTTTAGTTATATGTGTCTGAAGAGTACTACCATGAGTCTTCCCCTCTCTCCCATATCCTCTTCCCATAATTACGTATGTCCTTCAAGCTTTCCTGATGCCAGTTGTGTGTTTTTCCCCTAACAGTGATGATTTTCCTTTTCTCTCTTTTATAGATGTTCCAGTTTGAGTATTTCCTTCTTAAATCTTAGCGTCTGGAACAGGATAAACACAGTGTTCTTGATAAGATCTGATTACTGAAGAATATAGACTACTAGTCTCAATGCCTTGGAACCTATTATTCCATTAATGCAGATTAAAATCACATTAGATGTTTCTTAGCTTCTGCATCATACTGCTGACTCATTGTCAGCCTGCAATTATCTACAGTGCTGTGATGCTTTCCAGATGTTCTTTCCTACCTGGTATCTCTGACCGATTATTTGTGCATTTGCACTGTCTGAATTTTGGATTTCTTTCTAGCTGCCAGTTGTAGCCCAGGGGGCCTACCTGGCTCTCTTATTCCTCATTCCGTTCTTACAAGAGGTTTGTGAAGCAGATCGGGGAGAAAGGAGAGAAAATCAGGATCAGCCAGTGATGTTCTAGAGTTAGTGGGAATTAGAAGGTGCATCTCCCAAGTCAATGCCATCCAGTGCTTTGGCTCCCCATAAATGATGAAACGTGCCATGTTCATGGCAGAGATCTGTGTACCATCCCCTCTGCAAAATTTACTTTTATTTAAACAAATAATTGTTTATGACCCAGAACAACATCTGGCACATGTCCTATCAGTATGGTAATTAATATATATATATATATATGTAGGGTCCTGAAATTTGTATGTGCCAAAATGAAGGTTCACAAATATATGTCTGGGGGCTTTGGCTGTGACATCAGAATGTCACCAAACCTGATGTGCATACCTAAAATGGTAAGTATACAATTTCTTTTCTATCTATATTTAAATGCCCTTTCTTCTCTTAATCCTTTGTATGAGATAATCCATTGTATCCCTGGGCACTTATTCATCAAAGCAACTTTAAACCCCTTCTTCAAGATCAAATGGCTCTTTAATCCATCTGCCCACAGCTCAGTGTGTTATAGAAAATTAATCAGAAGTGTTAGTTAGCATCTGCTGCATGCTTTCTCTGAAGGCCTATAAACAGTGTTATCACCAGTAATTCTCAAAGGATAGGAAAAAGAAATGGGGACATCCTGTTTCCTATTGAAGAATTACGCTCAAGATGCATTAGTAATGATAGACTCAAGCAAACTATTACTTAAAAATCTGTTCAGGCATTCCCTATTTGTAGACAGAATCAACATCTAACAGGATAGAATAGGGGCAAGTGCATTCTAGTCTGTCCTGTTGCTTTCTATGATGTGCAGTGTAAAACCTTGTACTACATGTTGTTATGTGCCGTCAAGTTGAAACCAGCTTACAATTTCCTCCCCTCATTGAGTTTCCATGGCCAAGCACGGAATTAAACCCTGTTCTCGAGAATCCTAATCTGTCACTCTATCCAGTACAACACACTGGATACATAGAATTACTATACTACACAGAATCTTGGAAAACCTGGGTTCCACACTGTGAGGAGTGCCTATAAGTTATATCTACAGAGCGTAGACTTATATAGAATCCATCCTATAGAATCCTGGGAATTCCCTGCTGTATAGTTCAGGTGAAGTAGAATCAGACTACTGTACTATACTTGTGTTGAGTGGATACACTCAATAATAATAATAATAATAATAATAATAATAATAATAATAATAATAATAATAATAATAATAATAATAATGTGCCATCAAGTGGATTCCAACTTACAGCAATCCTTTTGAGGGTTACACTTTCTCTGAGCAGAAAAGGTTTCCTAGTACTGTACAGAGATGATCCTTCAAACTCTCAGATGATGATGATTACAATAAGGTGGTGATAGGGCTAGGATGTCCATCTTACTCTGTCTCATTCTCAGAAGGATACCACACCAAAGTAGACTGCCTGGTTAAGGCCAGTGCAAAATAAACACTAGGTATTTAAAGCTGTATAATTTTTAGGGGGGTGGAAAGCAAAAGATCTTTGCTAGCTGTAAAAGCTGCTATTTGAAATAATATTAGCTGTGGGTCCGATGGCAATTTATATATATATATATATATATATTATTATTATTATTATATATATAGTATTTTAATTGTTATATATATATATATATATATAGTATTTTAATTGTTATGAATTTTTATTGTATTTTAAATGTTGTAAGCCGCCCAGAGACCTTTGGGTAGTGTGGGCGGCAGATAAATAAATAAATAAATAAATAAATAAATAAATAAATAAATAAATAAATAAATAAATATTTTCGAGAAGAACCAGATCCTTCCTGGGTGATGTGTTCCTGGACATTTGCAACCAGTGATGTATCTAAGGTATCTTGCTTACAAATTATGAGTGCTCCTGATCACAGGCAGACTTCCTTGCCATGTGAATGGACACTTTCAAAACAGGACAAAAGGGTGACATCTTCTTGAATATGTGCAAAGCATTTCCCCCTTTGCAATAAGAATCCTTTCTTGCCACCTTGTGGGATCCGAGGAAAGATGTTCCCACAGATGCCACCTTCCTTTAGAGATGTTCTGGGAGAAGACTGTAGGTGCTCATTACAGTAGTTAACTACTGCTCATTACAGTAGTTCCCAGTAGAAGGTGGGAAAAGAAGAAGTAATGGGCTCAAGTTCCTTCCCCTCTTGTGGAGATGAACCCTAAACTTGTATCTCACTACGTATTGTTGCTTCTTTTCTTAACAGCTGTTGAATGTGTGCGGAGGAAGAGGTGTGGCTGGCATGGCATGGTGAGGCTACCAGCACAACTCCCGTTGAGCATTCTTTCAGTGTATAAAAAGACTGGAATAAACCTCTTGTAATTGGTTTGTTTGTTGGGACACACACAACATTCACACACATACACTTTTCTCCAGAGGAACTGGTATGGAAATGTGCACTCTACACTAACTTTGAAAAGGTTTCATGGCTCATGTGCTTCTCCCCTCACAACAAGCAGGGCCCTAAGAGGAAAATCTTTAAGGCGTAAACATGAAGCATGTGCTTCTAGTTTTAATTCGGGGGGGGGGGCAGAATATGTGAGGAATTATAAATCTGATAAATGCTGCCTTGTTTTAAAGCAGGAGTAAGCAACTTTTTGGAAGGAAAGAGACACTCTGAAACAAGTTCAGCTCGTTAGTAATTTTGTGGCTATCACAATTGCTTCCTAGATTTGCCAACTATATTAGTGTCTCTCTATGGTGCAGGAGTGTTTCCGAGTGCCCTACTGTACCATAGAGGCTTGTCAGTTTGCAAGGCCAGAGCAGCTCTTTCCCTTCACAAAGAACGAAGCCATTTCCCTCTCTCTTGTGGGAGTGCTGCCGTCAATTCCAAGTGGCATGGCTTGAGGGCAGTGGGAGTGGCAACAAAATATGGGGACTGTGTGAAACCCATTGACCACATCTTGCCCACCCCCCCCATTTTAAGGATACCAATTCAGTGTTCTCTTTTGCAACTTCTCACCCTGGTTCCATTACTACTCCCTTATCTGAATTGTTAGATCTGATTGGAAATAGCACTGGATGGTGCTGGCGCAGCAGCTTGAGACGGAATGTAACGACCATTAGACTTAATGAGCAAATATTTATGTCAATCATGTCTTCCAATGCAGTGCCTCCAAACAGTTTTACAATAGCCACTTCACTTCCAATTACTTAGATCTCTGAGATGAAATGCCGATTGAGTAGCTGCTTGTTACAAGGTAATGATCACAGGATGCCAAAATAACATCCAAGGAAATTGGTTCTGTTGCAGCAAATGATTAACGAGGCAGGCATAGAGTCATTTCATTCACCGGATGTTAATGGATGCATCGGAATTTTCCCACAGAGCCATTATCAGAAAGCTGGGCCTTGATGAGCGTGTGCGTGGGGGTACTTTTACCTAGCAGCCAATCACGGGCCAAGTCTTTTCCTAGGGTCTCTGTAGCTGTCTGTCTCTCGGCTTTCTCTTGCCCACACGTACAGAGAGGGATTAAACGCGACACTTTCTAATTCTAATGTTGGTAAATAAGTCATTCAGTGCAATCAGGCTGCTTGATATAGATATTGATTGCATTCTGTAGCAGCGCTGATTAAAAGCTGGCAAAGCCGAGATAAGAGAAGGCAGCTTTAGGATGTAAATACTGGTGGAAGAAATGGAGGAAAATTAATTGCTCCTGCCTCCCAGAGGCGTGCAAAATGTCACCCACTTGAGAGTTTCAAGAGGCTTGAAGTAATTGCTGTCAACTGGCACTAGAAGGGCTTTTGCAGGATTCTCCCACAGGAGCTGAAATCCTGTTGGTTAGTAGACTAAGTCACAATTAGAACAGGCCCAGGAATGTGTAGGGATTGGGTGAGTCAACCCCTCCATAAATTCCATTGATTCAGTGGGCCTACTCGGGTGGTAGCTTACTGTGCAAAGCAATAGGATTTCAGCCAAGGAATGATAAAGCAATGTATTGCCCATATGTCATCAATAGGACCTGCCATTGCTGACAATGAAGGCTAAAGTGGAGGTGGGGAAAGCCACTAAGAACCTGTGCAATTGCTTCTTGGCTCTGGAGGATGGGGTGTGTGTCTATCAGTGACATATACTCAGAGTGACTTCATGGACTTTTCAGGCTAAGTGGATATTATATCCCCAAAGCCCGAGAACAACTACGAGAGGGGTTTGTGTATGCCACCTTTAGATCCTGCTTGTGGACTTCCCTGGCATATCTGGTGGCTACTAAGGGAACTAGCATAGATCAAGTGGAGGAGGGGACAATATCCAGTCCTCCTCATATTGGATTGCATGTCCCATCAGCCCTAGCCCATGCTTGGATGAGGGGACACCAATGGTGACTTTCTTCTCTTCTTGGAAACAAGAACTTTCATTTTTATCTGTCTTGTAGTCTTCACATTTCCTGATGAATAAGCATTGGTAAGAACACCAGAAATCTCTAAACCTTGATATCTCTAGTTACTATTAACAACTACTTTTAAAACTGATCAACAAGATCGGTTCAGCTGCTTTTTAATTTGTGTTTCACAGTTTATGGAAATTAAAGCTTTCCTTCTCAGAAAACATGTTGTGATGAAGAATGTGTCATAGTCTTTTTCCTCTTGCTTATACGTAAAAACACAGAAACAATGCTAAAGTAGCTACTGGTCTTTCCGTGATGACCTGGGGGGAAGCATTTTGCTGCTACTGCCATGCTGACATTTTTGGACCTCTGTACAATTTTCTATGTCCTCCAAGCACTCAGCGCTTAGTTTCTCTATAAAGAGATGCTATGCCTGCCTGCCTGCCTGCCTGATGCTGGAGCCCATGCTGGAACCTATGTCTGCCTATTAATAACAGGAATGGGAGGAGTAATTTTTTGTGTGTCTGATTCACAGAATACCCCAACTAGTGTGGGCTGTGACAATATTAATGAGGGGTATCTGGCTAGCCAAAAGTAACTTCTCCAATCTGGGTTCAGCACCACCCTCTGGCTGGAAGTGCTAACCTCCACCTACAGCTCTAATATGATCAAGATTCTCTGCAGTTACCTGTACAGAAATAGTGAGTCCTCACCCTGTATCTATGTATGGGAGCTTCTCTGTCATTTGACAGCAGTGACCAGCCATTATCCTGTAGCCCAATCATAATGAATCTAAGGTAGCCGGCTCAAGGTTGACTCAACCTTCTATCCTTCCGAGGTCGGTAAAATGAGTACCCAGCTTGTGTAGCCTGTATAATTAAATTGTAAACCGCCCGGAGAGTGCTTGTAGCGCTATGGGGCGGTATATAAGTCAAAAAAAAAACTTGATTAATATTGGTTTCCCCAGATTTATTTCAGATGAACACACCTTTCTTTATGTGTCATGAGACGTACAGGAGGGTAAGGGGACCTTAGAGCTTTCATCACAGAAGCAGTCACCGATTTGCACGAAATTCTGTGAGCTCACTGATGTACAGATACAAAATTAGTAAAGGTTTTGGTATAATTTAAATACAATTATAGTACTTGTTTTTTTTAAATCACATTATCATCCCAAAATTTTTCAAAGGATTTTGTAAGGGGCAGTATATAGATCTGCTATAGATACTATAGAATCCTAGCAAGAAAGCCCCTACCTGGCTAGTAAAACCCATGTCCACTGGCAAAGCGGGCATTTTGCCACATCCTAATTGGCTGTCTCAGGCCACCTTCAGTGTAGTAATATTTAGATTCTCCTAGATACAGAGTACTCAAAAGTACCACTCCTTTCTTCTGCGGGTGCCCTGGGACTGTGCAGCTTGCCCAAGACCGCACAGGCTGGTTCTTCTCCTGGGAGACACAGAAGGGAATTGAACTCCCATTCTCTGGCTCTGCAGACACTTGTGCCAACTGACTGAGCTATCCAGTCAGTTACCTCCTGTTTATCTAGGACCACAATCTTTATCTCTTGATCTTTAGAGCACAATCTGGACCCACTCGAAGGAAAACTAATATAGACACTTACCTGCCATAATGTTCCATTGAACACAATGAAATATAGCCCCAGGAAGAAATACCTAAATTTGGTCGAAACTTTGGATGGACAAGTTGCAATTCTTTTCTTTTCCTCCTGTCACTAGTTTCTGCCTTATTAAGTTGTATATGTGGGAATGCTGGGGGAAAGTGAGTCAGAGAGGATTCTCTTTTTGTATACATTCAAATCATATTTGACCACTATTGCCGTTTATATATTGGCTTTGGTAAATTGTTGCTTGAATAAAACTGACTTCTAGAAAAGCATCTCGATCTTGAGGAAGAAAAAATACTATCGTGCCACTGGGTGGCAGTGTGGTTCAACAAAAATTAGAATTTCATTGACCATCTCTTTGAAAAGGAACCAACATACATGTCTTGGGCTAGATGATTCTTTAAAAAACACACACACAACAAAACACCTGTTAGGTCTGTTTTATCCTACTGGAATGCTCATTCCTCTCACACGTCTAATTGTTTTGTATGTTTTAGAGAGCTGCAGGTGGAGATGAGATGGAAGGAAATGTCCACAAAACGTCTCCAGCTGAGAAATTATTTTACCTCCGGGATCACAGTTTCATATTTAGCCAGAACATTGTTCTCTGGTGCTTCAGATCTGGTGCTTTATAAAAATCACAGAATTGTATAGCTGTGTGTGTGGGGTGTGTGTGTGTGTGTGTGTGGATGGGGCTAAAGTCATCTGGTTAAACCTTCCTACCATTCCTGGGCTATTTAAAACAAAAAAAAAAAATCTCCATTATAGCTAACATGTGGACTCAGTAATTTTGTAAACCAGGACCACAGTTTGACATAGGTTAATGAGCTGATGCTAAAAACCACAGTTTATTTGGGCACGGTGGAGGATACTGGCACTAGCTGTGAGATTCTGCACATTGTTTTCCATCAGTGTTTCCATGTTCTGGCCAGCTTACTTACTTACTTATTTATTTAAAATACTTTTCTCCTTTAAAAAGGACCCAAGATGGCATACATCACTAAAAGATCATTAAAGCTAAGAACAGTGAACATGCAAATACTAAAAAAGATTAAACAAATACTATGCCAAAAGACGATAAACAAAAGCAATACCAAACAACACATTCAAAGCCATAAGGCACACCCATCCATTAAAAAAAACCCACTGAGGCAACCAGTCATTGAGGAAAAGCCTGCCTGAGGAGAATGTTATTTGCCTGCTTGTGGAAGGACAGCAAAGATGGGGCCAGCCTGGCCCCCTGTGGGAGGGAGTTCCAAAGTCTGGGAGCAGCAACAGAGAAGGCCGAGGAGCAGGTTGATGCACATGGCAATTGAATAACTGATAGCTTGTTAAGCTGTGAACATTTGCATGAAAAAGCTGGCATGTTTCACTGAGTCTGTATTTTAAAACCACACACAGTTAAAGTAGTTGGCATAGCACATGTGGAGTGGGACCAGAATACCCCTTCACAGTTAGTATTCTAGAAAGTTCAGCACTTTCTGAACTAGCTGGAGTCTCTGAACCTCCTTCAAATGCAACCCTACTGAGAGCTCTATTACAGTAGTCAAACGTGGAGGTTATGAGAGCATTGGATCCAGGGTAGATGTGAGCGAGTCTGTTAAATATGGGTCATGTTTTCAGATTTTTAAAAGGCCTTTTGAAAGACTTGAGGAGAAAACGATCCCACGAGAGCACAAGCTCTTTGTTCAACATTCGATTCTTTGAAGTTAGAATGGGTTGCACAGGGGCTGGCTTTGTCGTATCTGTGCTGTAGGTTTATCCGAGCATTCAGTTCCTCTGTTCTGAGTGCCAGTGGACAAAATATTGACTTAGACCGGGTAGGCCTCTCTTGTTGACCTTGGGCCCATCTGTCAGCCTCACACACCTGACGGAGTGGTAGTGAGGATAAAATAAGAGCAGGCAAATATGTTCCTTTGAGCCATGTGGAGGGATGTTGAGGGTTTTCTTTCCTATAATTTGAAGCTCTGGTGTATGCACAGTGTTGCAAACTAATCAATAATGTACGTAACATGTAATCAGAACCAGTGGGGAGTGATAGACAGTGACAGACTAATTGATAGTTAGTGGACACCTGTATCTTCCACCATCGCACACTAGTCTTTTCCAAGTGACCACTTGCTTATGTGTAGATTCCTTTGCCCAGGCTTCCTCCCTCCCTCCATAATCAGTCCACTGTTATTGCCCTTTGTTAGAAGACTATTAAAAATGTGATAAGCCACTCATCATCTGAAATCCATTCTGTAACAGCTTACCTTAGAATCATCTGAATTTCAGAACTGCAAGGAGCAGAGATGGACACAAACTGCCACTTCAGTGGTTTGTCCTGGTTTGTTTACTGACAGAACAAGTTGTTCAGTGGTTTGGCATCCTACCTCCACCGCTCAGAGGTAGCACCTGGAAGAGGAGGGGCAGGGAAGCCGGGATGCTGCCCCTGAGTCGGCGCCTGCTGGAGGGGACAGGGTGTCAAACTGCAAAATACCTGTTGCAGTGGTAAACGAAGCAAGAGAAACGGGCGAACCAAGCAGTTCATGCCTGTCTCTAGTTAGGAGCCACAATCCAAATGTTAGCTGTTTTTGAAACGTATTTGAGAGACCCTTTGTTTATTTGATGGTGTTTCTTGAATGCACTCTTGACTTTCAAAATATTTTTATTCTTTGGTGATACCCTGGGTGGAATAACTCTCCATGTTATTAAGAAGATAATTTATGTAGACCTCATGCTTCTGAAGTTATGTTATGCAGTAATTGGCCCAAACGCAACTGGGTTTTTATGGCACTGTTAACTCAATTGACAGGAATCTCAGCAGTGAATCACTTCAAGTTGATAAGTTAGTGTGGGCATTTGCTGTTATGTACTGAGTTGTGTGACATAGCATATAATATGGTAACTTCTTAGTGTGTGGCAATTTGGCACCAAGGTTATGATATGCTGGCAAGGAAAGGGAACAAGATTTTGGCTACCATATGACAGAAGTAATTGTATATTTCCCTTCCTCTCTTCCCTGCTATTTTCATTATTAAGAGCAATCAGTTTTGTACCTGACAGATTTTCTGCATAGCACTAGTCAAAAGCATAAGGATGGAACATTGTATTGTACTGCATTACTTGTGTGTTGTGAAGAATTGAAAAGGGAAGATGGCAACTAAAAACTCACAGGAATGGGATGGTTTCTAATAACAAATGCAAACAGTGAGTGCTGATCTGATTCGAATCAAAATGGGAGCACTGAGAAATGAGAACATATTTAGGGAAGTCCTGAGGTTTGCAGAAGCACACAAAAATCTTATAAAACCTAAGATGTTTTAAAATCCAAAAGTCCAGAAAGGATCGCACACGCTCAGTAGTTAGAGAACACTGAGTGTTTGCTGTAAAACTCTACAATGGGACAAAGGTGTGATGGGGTGACTATTCTGAGGGAGGACATTCCTGGCTGAGCTCAACAGCAACTGTTAGGAAGCAAGCAGTGACATTTTGTTGCAGGTCTAAATTGTGAAGCTTGAATGCGATTAAGGGAATACATTGGCAAAAGGGCTGGAATTGCAATTGGACCAGCTGGCTGTTTAAGTGGGCATGAGGAGATCTGGGCGAAGGGACCCGGGATCTAAGTAAAACTCAGCTAACTAGATAATATGCAACCCAGACATGGGGGCAGGTGTGTGTGTGTGTGTGCAATGGGATGCTGGCCATGTGGCAAAATGTGCTCAGGTGTTTCATTGGCTGCTGCCGTTCCCCTGAGGTTTTGTGGCCTTTGCGGCCTTACCTCCGGCCTTCCTCAGTCCCATGAGCTGCTGTGTGTTGAGGAAAGGTCACTACCAGCTCACAGAGGGTTCCCTCACCCAGCCTGCATCCTTGCAGACAGATAATGTGTGACAAAATGGTTTGCACTTCACACTGCTGGTGTTTCACCTCTTGCCTTGCTTCAGATGGCACAGGAGTTTCTAGTGTGGGCATCCATTTCCTCTCGCCTCAATTCCCTCCTTGTGCTTTTGTCTTTTTGATGCATCAGTGTAATGCACTGATGCACCAAGCATACAAATGCCTTTGCACCCAGCCTATAAGCCCTGGGACCAGCTGGGAATGGATGGAGATGGACACTCAGGCTTTAAAGCCACCTTACACAAAAGTCAGATCTTTTTCTTTTCCAACCCTGTCCACCCTGAGATATTTCTCCCCACCGCAACCCCTCAGAGACCCAAGGGAGCACAGCAGTGAAGTCTTGGTAATCCAAACCACCGCTGATAAGAAGATGAAAAGTGAATTTGAAAAATTTGGAATTTTTGATGGGGGCATGAGATATGGATCAATTAAGAAGTGGCAACCCCTACTTAGAATGCTTGGTGATAACTGTATTTTCATACACTGTTCTTCCCCTACCTCCAATTTCATTTTGTATAGGAAATGGTGTATGTAAAGCATTGCCATTTGCGTTGCCTCTGTCTTGTATTAAATATAGTTTCTAGCATAAGGAAAAATCCTTGTCTGACCTTTGTGAGGTTGCAATTCATTTCCTTAGGGAGAACAGCTGTTTGATAGCAGTTGCTGTGTTTGAATGTACCAATGCGGCACTAATCTAAAAATAAAATAAAATCAGTACTGCAAAGGCAATAAATGAGTTCTCTGATTGAGTATCTTAGCTCATATGTAGCCATGCTTAGTGTCAATGCAGTGCCTCCAAATGGTCATTCTTCAGCAGGATTTTGGACAAGAAAAGAGAGCCATACAGAGGCAATGGATTTGCCTGAGACAACATAACTTTTTTTGACAAATTCCAAGAGGGAACGGAGTGCTTGCAGTTGGTCTGAACGTTCTGTTCCTGTGCAGTTCTGACTTGTCCGAAAGAGGGCTGGAGAACAGATTGTGTGAAGCAGTTTGCATTTTGTGCTGCAATGGCTGGGGATAGACACAGATTTTCCCAGTGAGGAAAACCACGATGCCTAACATTTCAACCAGCTTTGATTCAGGGTTTTCTTTTTTTTTTTAAGGGATGATTTTGTCAAGCAGTGAAAAACTGGTAAGTGTTCATTTTACCGGGACAATGAGATTGGGGAGCGGGCAAATGACAATTTCATAACCAATGACACACATAGGAGGGGGAAAAAAAGAGAGAGTTACATATAAGACATTTGGATTACCTTAGAAAGCCTGGCTAACAACAAGGCCAGTGGAGGTGATGGCATTCCAGTTGAACTATTTAAAATCTTGAAAGATGATGCTGTTAAGGTGCTACATTCAATATGCCAGCAAGTTTGGAAAACTCAACAGTGGCCAGAGGATTGGAAAAGATCAGTCTACATCCCAATCCCAAAGAAAGGCAGTGCCAAAGAATGCTCCAACTACCATACAATTGCACTCATTTCGCACGCTAGCAAGGTTATGCTCAAAATCCTACAAGGTAGGCTTCAGCAGTATGTGGACCGAGAACTCCCAGAAGTACAAGCTGGATTCCGAAGAGGCAGAGGAACTCGAGACCAAATTGCTAACTTGCGCTGGATTATGGAGAAAGCCAGAGAGTTCCAGAAAAATATCTACTTCTGCTTCATTGACTATGCGAAAGTCTTTGACTGTGTGGACCACAGCAAACTATGGCAAGCTCTTAAAGAAATGGGAGTGCCTGACCACTTTATCTGTCTCCTGAGAAACCTATATGTGGGACAGGAAGCAACAGTTAGAACTGGTCATGGAACAACTGAGTGGTTCAAAATTGGGAAAGGAGTACGGCAAGGCTGTATATTGTCCCCCAGCTTATTTAACTTATATGCAGAATACATCATGCGGAAGGCTGGACTGGAAGAAACCCAAGCCGGAATTAAGATTGCCGGAAGAAATATCAACAACCTCCGATATGCAGATGATACCACTCTGATGGCAGAAAGTGAGGAGGAATTAAAGAACCTTGTAATGAGAGTGAAAGAGGAGAGTGCAAAAAACGGTCTGAAACTCAACATCAAAAAAACTAAGATCATGGCCACTGGTCCCATCACCTCCTGGGAAATAGAAGGGGAAGATATGGAGGCAGTGTCAAATTTTATCTTCCTGGGCTCCATGATCACTGCAGATGGAGACAGCAGCCCTGAAATTAAAAGGCGCCTTCTTCTTGGGAGGAAAGCGATGACAAATCTGGACAGCATCTTGAAAAGCAGAGACATCACCTTGCCAACAAAAGTCCGAATAGTCAAAGCTATGGTTTTTCCTGTCGTGATGTATGGAAGTGAGAGCTGGACCATAAAGAAAGCAGACCACCGAAGAATTGATGCCTTTGAATTGTGGTGCTGGAGGAGGCTCTTGAGAATCCCCTGGACTGCAAGGAGAACAAACCTATCAGTTCTAAAGGAAATCAACCCTGAGTGCTCACTGGAAGGACAGATCCTGAAGCTGAGGCTCCAGTACTTTGGCCATCTAATGAGAAGAAAAGACTCCCTGGAAAAGACTTTGATGTTGGGAAAGTGTGAAGGCAAGAGGAGAAGGGGACGACCGAGGATGAGATGGCTGGACAGTGTCTGCGAAGCAACCAACATGAACCTGACACAACTCCGGGAGGCAGTAGAAGACAGGAGGGCCTGGCGTGCTCTGGTCCATGGGGTCACGAAGAGTCGGACACGACTAAACGACTAAACACACACATATAAGACATATTCTAATAAAAGCAGTGTTAAAGCAGAGAAAAGTATTTACTAAACAGTGAACAGTTGATCTAAGTCCTTGTGAGAAGTCATGTGTGGTTCAGGTAAGACATGTAGTTGAAGGCCTAGAGGTAAGTATCTTACTGAAATTCTGCTGAAAGGAAAGACGTTCTAGTGTAATAGCACAGGCACTGCAGTTACGCAAGTTGTATGTCCAAGAGAAAGCCCATGTAGGACATTTGCTCACAATTCCAAATTTCTGTGCTGGCAGGAGTAATTCTAGCCAACGATTTGGGCCCCTATATGTTCATCTGTTCTCGGAAGATGGGCCAACCCCAGAGTTTTTTCTGCATAGGTGGAAGAGAGGAAACCAAACCAAACCAAACCATAACAACTGGGGATAATGATCTGATGGACAATGGGGGCCTCTGCTCCATGATAGAAGTAAACTGTCCCAAGAATGTTAGGTGGACCTTAGGGATGCATGTAATATAGCAAAATGTTTACACTAATGTCGTTTTTAAAATCATAAATGTCAGAGTACGGTGAAGTTAACTTTTTGAATGACAGCTCTCAGAATCTCCCATCAAGCCTTGTCACTGACCATACCAGTACAGTAGGTATATTCTGGTAATTATTTCTAAGTTTAGCACTGAAGTCGCCTCTGCTCAGGAAACTGTAAATGTTTCCATGTAGTGAACCTAAGCTACAGGCAGTTTTGGATTTCCAGTATGTGCAGGCAATATGCACCAAGTTTTATACTTGGTGCATATTAGGACCCATTAAATTCATTGATCCTGATGAATTTAATGGGTCCGAAGCACTAAACCATTTACTTAAATATCATTAATGCAGGATTGCCAATCATGTGAAGAAGCTCCACAAGCAGCAAACCTCTTCAGATTTTTGCTCTCCAGGTGAAAGGGCAGGGCAGGGATAGTATGTGCTCCTCCTCTGTGGTTTTAGATTATTTCCTTTTGAATCTAAAATGGACCTTTTGACCAGCATTATATTTGGAGCATAAAGGAAACCATGTAAGCAGTGCCTCTGAAATATGAAACTGGTCATACTTGTTGAGGTTGGTTGTGCAATCAATTGCACAACCAGTGGACATCCAAAGGGAAACTTGTTGGAATAGGGGGAAATGCTTATGTAATCACTTTTTTGAGATCATGGTCTTGCAAAAGGTCCCAAAGAGACGGTTGGGTGTCCTACTCTAAATATAGGGGAGGGGAGAACAGTTATGAAACTAACTCAGAGTGGTGGTTTAGACTCCGTCCCCCCCTGTTTAGTCTTAGTTCGTGTCTCATGAGGAGCTGCTTTTGATTCCCAAGTTTTCTTATGTCCAGAATGATGAAGAATCAGGGAGGACTCAAGTAAGTGGTTGTTAAATGATATTAATGATCCAGTAAAAGTGTGACCCTGATTTTGGATATGTGAAAACTGTGTGTGTGGATTAATGCAAGTTGTGTAGAGGTGTAAAGAATACTTAGTACATGCCTTGTTCTAATCGGTTTAGGGCAGGGGTCAGGGAACTTTTTACCTTTTACCCACCCACCCCTAATTTATATAAACTGACATAACCCCTTGATTTGAAAGGAAGGAAATCATACATTTTTTGAATTCAAAATCTTATTGAATCTACACAGGCTGTGTACTGAACTAGCAGGATATATCATCAGTATCAATGACTGCCAGGCTATGTACCAAACTAGCAGGATGCACCAAATTTAATAAAGATGTGCACTATTTTTGCTGGAACACATTGCACACCAGCTATGGGGTGATATAGGGAGTAGTAAGGTGTCCAACATGTCTTGCAAGTTGCATTAATTTTTTGCTAGCTCACAAAGGATTTAATCATCATCAATGGCTGCCAGAGTGGTGCTAGCAATGACGTGCTTGCTAGAGACAGCCAAGGCAAAGTTGGGGGCGGGCCTTTTCCTACCACTTTAATCATTCTGTGTGTGGTGTGCAAAAAGGAACAAACCATGTGAAAGGTCATGTCACCCACCCTGGTGCCACAGCCCAGCATCAAAGGACCAGTGCGCTATCTTTTTTAAAAAAATCATCATCAATGGAAAACTAAGTAGTGGCCAGAGGATTGGAAAAGATCTCAATCCCAAAGAAGGGAAGTGCCAAAGAATGCTTCAACTACCGTACAATTGCATTCATTTCACACGCTAGCAAGGTTATGCTCCAAATCCTACAAGGTCAACTTCAGCAGTATGTGGACTGAGGACTCCAAGAAGTACAAGTTGGATTTCGAAGGGGCAGAGGAACTACAGACCAAATTGCTAACATGTGCTGGATTATGGAGAAGAGCTAGAAAGTTCCAGAAAAATGTCTACTTCTGCTTCATTTACTACGCAAAAGCATGGCAGAAAGTGAGGAGGAATTAAAGAACCTCTTAATGAGGGTGAAAGAGGAGAGCACAAAAAATGGTCTGAAGCTGAACATCAAAAACAAACAAACAAACAAACAAACAAACAAACAAACAAACAAACAAAAACCCTAAGATCATGGCCACTGGTCCCATCACCTCCTGGCAAATAGAAGTGGAAGATATGGAGGCAGTGACAGATTTTACCTTCTTGGGCTCCATGATCACTGCAGATAGTGACAGCAGCCATGAAATTTAAAGACGCCTGCTTATTGGGAGGTGTGACAAACCCAGACCTACTGGGATCTGCCACACGTTAACTAAGCTGCCACCAACCATTCCCTATAAGAAGTCACACAGACCAGGGATGGATTTTCAACAAATAAAAGAATAAGGTTTATTAAATACAACACACAGGGAAAATAAAATGATCAGGTGAATAAGATATAGTAACGTGGCTTATTCTCATTCATACATGCATACAGTTTGGTTCACACAGAACCCTTAACTTGAAGCACAGACCCTGAACCTATCAGTTCTGGCTAACCAACAGACACCTGAACCTATCAGGTTGGTACTCTGACACACAGTAGTACCCTGTCTGACACACAGACTCCCACACCAGCTTCTTCTTCCCAGCTGCTGCTTCTTCACATCCCAGCGTCTCCACTTCTCCACACACGCTTCACATATATATACAGTACAGCCCCTCCTCCTGATGTCCCGCCTTCCACTCCCCATAGGATGGAACTTTCCCTCCAAACCCATGACAGACAGGTAACATCAGTGCTGTATGTAACACCTCCCCTCTTTATAAGTTGTTTTGTAGGGGGAAAGCTAAGGTGCTTTTCACCAAAAAAACAACCTGGATAAAACACACAAAACAGTTATACATACCATATCATACTTACTTATACTTACATTCTAAGTTAACCATAGCAATTAGGCATTTAAACATTTACCATATACATTACATCAATTTACCTTTATTCATACAAACCAAATTCAAAAAACAGGTACATTTAACTTTTTGTCATCAATATATATATAGTCCATGTTTCTTTCGCCGTCTTCATTCTTCAGGTCTTCTTGACAAGGCGTCAGCAACACAGTTCACTGACCCTCTGACCACCTTCACTTCAAAGTCATAGTCCTGCAGATTTAAAGCCCACCTCATAAGTTTGCTATTGTGGGTTTTCATTGTCTTTAACCATTGCAGTGGTGAATGGTCAGTGCACAGAACAAAATGTCTTCCCCAGATGTAAGGCTTGGCCTTCTGGATCGCGTAGACTATGGCCAAACACTCCTTCTCCACGGTTGCCAAATGTCTCTCACCTTTTTGAAGTTTCCTACTCAGGTAGGACACTGGATGCTGGTCACCATTCTCATCCTCCTGGCACAGAACTGCTCCTACCCCGCTGTTAGACGCATCGGTGTAGATGATGAACTCCCGGTCGAAGTCTGGAGCACGCAGCACTGGATAGTTGATTAACGCCTCCTTCAACCTCTGGAACGCCTCCTCACAGTCGCTGGTCCACGGGATGCGGTCATCAGCCTTCTTCCTCGTCAGATCGGTCAGCGGAGCCGCAATCTCGCTAAACCTCGGGACGAACTTTCTGTAGTAGCCCACCAACCCAAGAAATGATTTGACTTTTTTCTTGGTGTTGGGTCTGGGCCAATCACGAACTGCTTCTATTTTGGCCTCTAGGGGTTTTATCACTCCTCCCCCTACCATGTGACCCAAATATTTTGTTTCTGGGATACCCAGCTGACACTTGCTCTCTTTGCAGGGCCTAGGCCACAGCACTTCCTCCCCTGGGTCAAAGTGCCTCTCCCTGGCTGGCTGGTCATCCCAAGCTTTCTTTCTGACCTTTTGAGCTTGCAGGGTCTCTGCTGCTAGCTCTAGGTTTCTCTTTAGGTCTTTCATCAAGGTGTCTATGTATGTCACAACGTCTTGTGGGTCATCCTGGGTGATCTGCTCCCAATTTTGTTTGATCAAATCAAGGGGCCCTTTCACCCTTCTCCCAAATAAAAGTTCAAATGGACTGAACCCGGTACTGGCTTGTGGCACTGATCGATAAGCAAACAAAAGGGATTGCAGCTTCTGGTCCCAATTGTTTGGATTCTCTGCCAAGTAAGCCCTAATCATGCGCATTAGAGTCCCATTGAACTTCTCAGTTAACCCATTACTTTCAGGATGATAGGCAGTGGTTTCCTTGTGCTTAATTCCACAGATTTGCCATAAGCGTTTCATGAGCTTCGATGTGAATGATGCGCCCAAATCTGTGATTATTTCTGAGGCAAATCCCATCCTGGACATATACCCCACCAAGGCATCTGCCACTGTGTTAGTTTCAATGTTAGTCAAGGGTATGGCTTCAGGGTACCTCGTGGCATGGTCCACAATGGTGAGAATGAACCTGTTCCCCCTCTTTGTGGCCTTGGGCAAAGGTCCCACAATATCCACCCCTATGCATTTGAACGGAGTGTCAATCACAGGCAAAGGGCACAACTTTGCTTTGGTCCTGTCGCGGCTATTCCCCTGCCTTTGACACACATCACATTGTTTACAGAACTCCCTGATCTGCTTCCCTATGTCAGGCCAGTAAAAATTCTGTGTGATTCTCTGCTGTGTTTTGTTCACCCCTAAGTGTGCAGCAAACATGTCAGAGTGCCCCCTTTGTAAGATCATGGGGCGATACTTTTCAGGCACCACTAGCTGACTTCGGATCCCATCTCCCCCTTTTGAGATATTCCTCAGGGTCTCTCTATATAAAATCCCCTTTTTCTCCAGAAATCTCACTGGGGTTTCAGGTGTTAGCTGGGCGTCAGTCACCTGTTCAAAACATTTTTGGAGAGTGGCGTCTGCCTTTTGCTCTTGTCCAAATCTGCTGTCTGTGGTTAAGGTTTCCACCACAGCTTCTGAACTCCCCTCTGCTTCCGTCTCTGGCTCATCATTACCCCCTTGAACTGTCCCCGTGGTGGCTTGTGAACGTGTAATCACTAGCACCCTTTTCACATGTTCAGCCAGGTCATTTCCCACGAGCACGGCTGCTGGCAGAGTCGATGAAATTGCTAGCCGCCAAACTCCCCTCCAGCCTTGAAAGTTGACAGGTACCTCCGCTACTGGCAGAGAGATTACCTGCCCCTCAATCCCTGCCACCTTCATGCTCTCATTTGGGATTACATATTCCCTAGGAATAATATCTGGATGGCACAGGGTCACCTGGGAACAAGTGTCCCGCAGCCCCCTATACTGACGGTCAAGTATTCCTACGTCCACCCCTGCTGTCTCAAACAACTGAGAATCTGTTCTCACGAGCAAGCAGCGCCTGACCTCTACAAGAGGACCATTTTCCTCAGCCTGATCAGCAGATGTAGCTGTTCCAGATTGAGTAGCCATGGCAACAGGCTCCCTCAGTGACAATGAGCCTTGCTCTTTCTGGACACAGAACACAGCTTTTGGCTTGGTCCCACTCGAATCCTGAGGCACAATTCCTTTTAGCTGCTTTAATTTCTCACACTCTGAGATTAGATGGCCCTTTCCCTGACAGAAATAACATTTTCTGGTATATTTTGAGTCTTTCTCATCTTGTTTTGGTTTTCCCTCCAAAATCTGAGGTCTTAGTTTCATGTCTGAGGGCTTCTCACCAAAATGGCCGCCCATTTCTGGCGGGCTCTGAACTAACCCTTTGGAGTACTTAGGGTCCCATGTTTCCCTCATGTTTTCTTCAGAATAATTCAGGTTTTGAAGTTGTGCCTTAACCTGTGTGCCTTCTTTTGGTTTCAGAATAGTTTGTGGCTTTATCTTTCTTTCACACTCATAAACCATATCCACTGCCACTTTGGATTGTAAATCTTTTCCCTCAGAAAACTCATCTATGCCGTATGCATCCTTAAAAACTTGCCTTAATAGAGTAAACCCAGACCTCTGTTTCTCTTTCAGTTGTTCAATATATCTATTTTCCATTTGCTTAAATATATTTTCAATATTTTTCATCTCTTCCATATACCTATCCCAGTCATCATCCCTCTTGGATTTTTCCTCACTATTTATTTTCATTTGGCAAGTGGTGCAGCTTTGACAAAATTCTTTTATTTCTTTTCCCATTTTTGGCCAGTAGTACTTCTGGGATATTTTCTGCTTAGTCTTTGCCATCCCTAAATGTCCCGATAGGGTGTCTGTGTGACATTTTTCCATTACTTTCTTTCTATATTTAGAAGGAACTACAAGCAATTTTTCCTTCTTGGAGTTTATTAAGATCTCCCTACATAAAAGGCCTTCTTCTTCACAATAATATCTCTCATGGTTCTCAGGGGTTACTGGACAATTGCTAACCATCTTAAAGCACTGCTGCAAGGTTGGATCTAGTTGTTGATCCCATTTGCTAAACTCAATAGAGTCCTCCCCCTTTGAGTTCTCCATTTCTATTTCTAACTGCCTCATTTGAACTTCATGCTGTTGGGCTATGAGCATTTTCCTGAGTTCTGGGTTCTGTTCTCCCGTGCTGTCACCCTGCACTGAGCCAAATTCTTCCTCAGAACCTTGGTCTACCTGGGGGTCTTTCACTTCACCCATTTCTGCCATCTGGCTTCGAGTCAAGGGCATAATCCCCCCTCAGAACAGGCTGCTTTAAAAAGTCAAGCCTCAAAATAAAACGACCACTTTTTTTTTTCTCTTTTGCCTCAGAACCAGCTTTCCCTATAGATTGCTGCTGTCCTTCAGCACTACTTGCAACTGTAGCGAGTTAGAGTCTACCCCCCTCTGCTGGGCCTCTCAGCAGACAAGCTAGCTCACTGCTATTTCACAGTTTTGCCTCAGCTTTTTCCCGCCAAAACAGGCTGCCTCAGAGCACCCTAATCTAGTCCCCAATCTGAGGTTACACGTTCTTCTACTAGTGCACCCCCCCGTGAGGTACACCTAGAAGATTACCTACATGCTCTCAGATTGTCCCTGACTAGACCCCCCTTGCTCTGGGCACACTTGCCAAGGCTTTGCTGGACCACTGGACAACTGGACCAGTCGTATCCCACACGCTGGACACCAATCAATGTGACAAACCCAGACCTACTGGGATCTGCCACACGTTAACTAAGCTGCCACCAACCATTCCCTATAAGAAGTCACACAGACCAGGGATGGATTTTCAACAAATAAAAGAATAAGGTTTATTAAATACAACACACAGGGAAAATAAAATGATCAGGTGAATAAGATATAGTAACGTGGCTTATTCTCATTCATACATGCATACAGTTTGGTTCACACAGAACCCTTAACTTGAAGCACAGACCCTGAACCTATCAGTTCTGGCTAACCAACAGACACCTGAACCTATCAGGTTGGTACTCTGACACACAGTAGTACCCTGTCTGACACACAGACTCCCACACCAGCTTCTTCTTCCCAGCTGCTGCTTCTTCACATCCCAGCGTCTCCACTTCTCCACACACGCTTCACATATATATACAGTACAGCCCCTCCTCCTGATGTCCCGCCTTCCACTCCCCATAGGATGGAACTTTCCCTCCAAACCCATGACAGACAGGTAACATCAGTGCTGTATGTAACAGGAGGAAAGCGATGATGAACCTAGCATGACTTGTCAGAAAGATAAGTAAAGCAAATTAAGTGTGGACTTTCACTACAAGCTAAAATAACCAAACAAAGGGTACTTGACTACAGTGGCATCATAAGATGAGCTCACTGGAAAAGGCAGCAATGCAGGAAAAAGTGCAATGCAGTAGGAAAAAGGAAGACTGTACATGAGATGGATTGACTCAAAGAAACCCAGTCTTTTGTTTGGTGCTGCAGTCAAAGTAGGACCAGGAGCAGAAAGACTACGATTCAGATTTTGGGAATAAACTATGATACTCTTGTCTGCTTTGGGGATGAGAAATAGAAAAACATGATTGCTACACACTTCAGACTTCTGCTATTCTCAGCAGATACTGCAGAGCTAAATGCAGTGTGGATTAAATTTTAGAAGGTTCCTTTTTCATGGTTTCATGAAAGAGTCAAGTCTCTCTCTCTCTCTCTCTCTCTCTCTCTCTCTGTGTGTGTGTGTCTTTCACACACACACCTTTCCTCCCTCAATTTTCAACAATTAGTTGCTTCAGTTCAGTATGTCTATTTCCTCTCATTACATTTAAACAAGCTTGATGAAACAGGGGTAAGTTTAGGGTGTTTCAAGACAATGAGGAATTTCAAAGCCCTATGATTTCCCGTTCACCAAGACAAAGAGATTATCCCCCACCCCAGCTCTCTATAATTTGCTTGTAATGTCTACAGAGTCCATTGGTGAAGCAAACACTCCCCCAAGCACAGAAGAATTGCCTGGTCATTGAAAAAGATTCAAACGGCCGATAGAATGTTTCACAAAACAAGAATCATCTTATTTTTGGACAATTCACAGTGTTCGCAACTGCACTGTTTTCTGCAAATAGTATCATCTTAGGGAAAAACTCACAATTGGGTAATTTCACAAAACATTCGTGTCAGTGCAAAATATTTACTGAGAGGACAAGGAAATTCATTGCCTTCCTTTCCAGTTGGAAGAAGAATATTTCAGTTCTTCGTTTTTTGCTGTGAGAATAAGACAAGTGAGGATTTATTTCTCAGAAAATGTGACATGGCCTAGGGGAGGTATGTGGTGGTCCCTTTTCAATTCTTAGACATAAAAGATAAGACGTATCACACATCACCAGACAATCTTTTTCCTTCAGTTTAACTTTTATTAAAAGAAGTTCTAAGATACTGTACTGTCTTCAGTACATGATATTTATTACCAAAATTATTAACAAATATACAAAACTTATATATGGAATATTTATTACATCCATTTATTCCTCTATAATACTGCATTTGTTCAAGTAGGTTACCTACAGTGTAAACTTCCCTCAGTTTGATCACACATAGTTTGGGAAAGCCCCTTTAACCCTCATATAGTTATCAATTTTATTTCATTTTTAAAGTTTATTTGGCTTTCATTGGTAGCATCCGATTTTCACATTTGGCACGTGGAAGAAATATCTACAGTGCAAAAAGAGGCATCTTTTTTTCTGGCTTAATTCTGGACACACTTTTAAAAGCTGAAGAGAGATGCTGAACATACATTAACTTTATATTAGTATTAATGCATATGACTCACAGGTCAGGTGTTGTTCAAATTTAGTGCAATCCAATGCTCCTGCCAATCAGATTCTTTTGCTATGCAAGATGGCATCAGTCAGGCCTTCTGTAAAGCCCATAGGACTCTTGCTGGTGAAATTAACCCCAATTTCACGGTTTGTTCCATTCTGTGCCATCCTGAATTTGCTAGAAAGCAATTGCTTTTAAAAACTGAGATAGGAAAAGAGGGCATCATCCCCATTTGGGAAGGCTTTCTGCAGACAATTTCCTCGTGAACTGAAAATTACTGCTCTTTGCACCCAAACAAAAGGAACTTCAATAAGATGTTGTGTGTTTAAAAAAAGAAATCAGCAAAAGATGATAATGTCTTTCTAGTCCAGGAGTGTAATGTTCGAGGGTAACCATTAAAAAAAAAAAGAAAACCCACACCCAGGAAATAATCCCCACCCATTTTCTGTTTGCTGTTGTTTACAAATGTAGCTTAATGTAACTGAGTAAAGCTGATCCAGAGAGAGCATTTATTTATTTGCACTTCTCTTCCACCTTCTCCCTCAAGCACCATATTGCTATTTGTAGGAAGCCACCTCACCCATGTCCTCGTATCTGACGAGTACAAATCTGGATGGCTGCACGGAGTACTAGAGTACTCTACCTTTCCCCTCTTTGTTACCAAAGGGCTTCTGTGGCACCGTACATTTCAGCCAGCTTTTTAAAGCGAGGCCCCCAGTCTGTGAGATAGTCATAGCTCTGTTCTGAGTCCGTAGACACCGACTGTAAGGAGCTGAGTGACTCTGCCACTGAGCCGTTGCCCTCGAACATATATGTCTGGAGAGAGTCAAAGGGAGGCGCCCAGAGGTCCATGTCAGCTTCGTAGAGCTTGGCCAACACATAGCTATGGACACTGCTATCCATCGTGCAAGCCTGAGGCACGTATCTGGAGAGGCTTTCGATTTCTGGCATCATGTCCTGTCTGCTCTTCAGCACCACTTGTGCCTCTCTAGGGTTCCACAGGGCAGCAATATCGAAAGCCTCCGTGTCTTCCTCCCCACCCCCCTCATCATCATATCGGACAATGTTCTCATGGATGTTCTCCTCTTCATCAATAATGTAAGGCTGCTTCCGATGTCTTCTCATGGATAAGATCAGCAGCACCAGCACTACAGAGAAGTAAGCAAAACATAAACTTTGAAAGAGAATTTTTTCTTCCAGTCAATGTCACACTGTCTCTTAGCCAAAGAACAAACAGTGACAGATGTCAAGGTAGATGGGTTTAGGGACTCATAACATCTGAGTAGAATTTCAGTACCCTGTTTCATTGTTGTGCTTAGTTTGGAAAGTTACATTCTAAGGTGATTAATTATAGTTTCATAGGCTTTCAAATGTTAGGTAGTTATTGTTATCGTTTTCTAAGCAAAAACTCTGTGTGTGACTGAGAAAAACTTTTTAATTATTGCTATTCTTAAATAGAAGTAGGAAACCCTTGCTGATCGGCCAGGAGATACCCAGAACTGATGTTGGAATTATGTGCACTAAATGCCCTAAATCCGAAGTGGCAAACCTTTGACCTTCCAGCTATTGGCAGGGGCTGATAGGAACTTGAAACTTCTGGAGAGCCTGAACTCCATTCCAAGTCCAATGAATAAAAACACTATTGCACACTAAATATTCCCGTACAATAATTATAATAGGAAGAAATATCCTTTTGAAACCTTATTGTTTCTAAAATACTGCTTTAATTGGCAGTTCCACTCACTGAGTAAAGTAGCATTTCCAGTGGTATTTTAAGAACAGATGGGATTACTCTTTGTTGAAACTGTAAATATATTTACCTAGCAAGACGAAGATGCAGGCTAGAATGGCAATAAGTGCTCCTCTGCTGAGGCTGACCGGCAGAACATAGGCCTCCGCATTGCAGGACATCACAAGACCTTTGTCGTCACAGTTGCAAACATGAATGGTTACCGTCCCAGTGCTACTCAGCATGGGGCGTCCACTGTCAGCTATCAGGATAGGAAGATAAAAAATATTCTGCTCATGCTGCCGGAAGCCTGATCTCCTGGTTAAAATCCAAGCTGTGTTGTCTAGAGTAAAAGAAATAATATTTTTAAAAAATTAATTAAAGCCAGTGTCTATTTGCAAACTAGAAATAGCAATTACACATAGAAGTTGCTTTGTACTAATCCTAGACATCTGCCATGCTTTACTCTCTGTATATGCACTCCATTTACTGTACATGAGTCACTCTTCTTTGATCAAAGTTGCTGATATGTACCTAATTTTACCTAACATTGGATGGAACTTCACTGGTAAAATTTCATGTTTGGAGATTATGTTTAAAATTTGATCTGCACCTGCTGGCAAAATACAATTGGCGTAAGTGTGATTGGCAAATTGCTGCAAGTTATGAAGTTAGCATAGGTATTTGTTGCTGTACACCAAGTTACATATAATCATAGAATAACTGAGTCAGAAAGGGCCTATAAAGCCATTGAGTCCAATCAATGCAGTGTGTAAATAGCAAATGCCTACACTAACTTTTTAACCTCCAGCAATTCCCCAGTAAGACTTAAATCAGTTTATTTTGCCAACCTAAACACTCAATAGGATCTGGGCTTTTTAAAAATAAATAATAGCAGGTTAAAGTGTAGAAATATGAAAATTGTATATTGTGGTCACAAGACCTATGGGGGTGGCATCCATACAATCAATACCATGCACTGTGAGGCCTTTTAAAGATGTAATAAAGATGAAACAATTATTAATAGTTTATCCAAATATATTATTACACTTACCACCCTACACTATTCAGTTAGGTACAAATACAAGGAATAAAAAAAGAGTCAGTCAAGGAAAAGCAGGGAGACAGTGAGTGAAGAGGGGAGAGAAAAGATGAAGTATAAGAATATCAAGATACTAGGATTCATAACGTTTCAGGAATTCAGACAAAATGCCCTTTGCATTCCAAAATATAAGATAAATACATTTATCTTGTTTCAAATATTGGGGGATATATAATAGACAACGTAGGTTTGGCTAGAGCTTAGCTTGACTTAACAATCAGTTTTGTTCCTGCTGTGGATTTTCTTACTGAGGAGAACAAATATGTAGCTGGATTCTTAGAGGTTAATTTCCCAAGAACATGTCTGCTTTTTCCCCAACCTCTATCTCTTTTCACTAGCTTAATGTCAGGGCAGGCATCCAGTTCACCCCTATGGAAATTTCTAGACTTGTTGACACATTGACAATTCAAGTGCAATGCATCTGTGCCAAACCTTGTTTGTGCTTGTCTTATAAGATGCCAGAGTGATTTAAAGCCATAAGTATTGTTTGCAAGTAACATGATGGGATAAGACATGGATGTTAGAAATCTACAGTATTCCTATTTCTTCTTTCACAAGACTGGATAATAGTCCTTGCAATATTCTGGGGTTTTTTCTCCAAGAAACAATGGCTTTATCACATTCAAGGAGCATGAAAAATATGAATACATGAAGTTGTGTTAATACTGAGTTCACTTAAGTTTATTATTCTGACTGACAGCAGCTCTCCAGGGTTTCGGATTGGATTCTTTACTAGTCTTATATGAAGGTCCCTGCTGGTATTCCCCCATCTAAGTTCTAAGCAGCTCAACCCTACTTCACTTCTGAAATCAGATGACATTGGCATGCACAAAACAGTTAGAACTTAGAGGGATATTTTTAAAAAAGGAATTCATTGTACTACTCATTATCTTGCACAGGCATCAGATCATCATTTTTGCCAGTTTTGCAGCTGGGGGAGTAATTGCTGCATTACTCCTTACAAACACATCACTATTATTATTATTATTATTATTATTATTATTATTATTATTATTATTATTATTATTATTATTATTATTATTATTATTATTATTGTTGTTGTTGTTGTTGTTGTTGTTGTTGTTGTTGTTGTTGTTGTTGTTGTTGTTGTTGTTGTTGTTGTTGTTGTTGTTGTTGTTATTGTTATTGTTATTGTTATTGTTGTTGTTGTTGTTGTTGTTGTTATTGTTACTGTTGCACCATTAAAAAACACAGGAAACCACTCTCTAGTTTCCGCCAGAAAATCCCTCAAGCACTTATCCATTTCAAGCAATAAAAACTGAGAATACAATTGAATACAGTGGACCCTTGACTTACAGATGGCTTGACTTACAGACTTTTTGAGTTACAGACTTCTCTGGCTGCAAAATTTAGGTTTGACTTGCAGACTGAGATTTGACTTACAGACCAGAAAAAAACCAAAATGGAACAAAAACGACCTGTTACGGGATTAATCGGTTTTCAGTGCACTGTAGGTCAATGGAGACTTGACTTACAGACTTTTTAACTTGAGAACCGCCTTCCAATACGGATTAAGTTCTCAAGTCAAGACCCCACTGTAACATTATCACTATTACTGGTGTTAATAACACTAATATACTTATCTCGTGGCATTTAGTGACTCCTTGTCTCTGTTAAGATTGATTGTAGCTTAAACAACAAATAACCTCATCTCACCCTGGATACATAGGGGTTAATTACTAGAGACCATCTTTTTGTAATTTGCTTTGTAGTACATTTCAGAAAACAGAAGGGAGGGAGATCAAGTTGTGGGCAGGGGGTGAGGAGGGTGGGGAGACAAGGAGGAACTGCAAAACCCCAAAAGGTCCTAAGTGCCTTGTGAGCTTGCAAGATGGGACAGTTCACGGACATAATCAGCAACAACTCTACCTCCCAACTCCATCACTTTTAGTTTCCTTCTGGCTCAGTTAACTGACCTCACCCCTCTCTTTGGGGTGGTCTTTGCTGTTGACTGCCCTGTCACTTGCTTCCACTTCCTTGCATGCTGCACCACACTGCATGAGGCAGCAGCAAAAAATAAGCCACTTACAATCCTTCCTCCTTCTACTGCTCAGTCTCACCTCCCTGAGTAACAATTGCTTTTCCATTGAAAAGTAGTGAATTACAGCTGTACTTGTTATGGGCAAGAAGGTAGGTTGCTCCAGCTTATTACTCAAAAATGAAATTCACTGCAAAAATGATTTATTCAAAAATTGAGTTATGTCTCAGTTCTAAGTATACTATGATGATAGATGTGCATTAAGGGTATGTACAATATGTTTATCAGCACACTTTCATTATTACAGAACAAACAGGAGTTATATCTGCTATTCACATGATAAAGGCTTTGCTCCTATTTGCAACAACAGCTTTCCCCAACCTCCACAGATTTTGAATATAAATTCCATGATCCCTCATCAACAGATCCCTTTGCCAGATAACAGGTTGAAGAAAGCTGTGATTCTGGATATTCAAGGCATTGATGTAAAAAGAGGCAAGTCTTGATAGCATGGCTTCTCCAGAGATCTTGTAATAACATCCTATGTTAGGTATATTCACTGTGGCAAATCGCCAACAGAGGTAGTAAGCATTGAGCTGGAAGGGTCCATACCAGGGTGGACTAAAAATAATGCTGCAGTAACTGTGAAACCTGACAGTAGAGAAGTGATATTTAGGTGGCAGCTACAACACATTGATATTGCACAAAACTGGGCTGAATGTAGATATTGGGTCAAAACTAACTTGTGAATTAGACTCCCTAAGAATATTAGCTGATGATAGTGATGATGATTATGATCTGTGGGATCCACCCTAAGCAGGAAAAGATTCATTTAGGTCAATTTGTGCATCTATTACATATATCAGTGGTTCTTAACCTTTGTTATTTGGATGTTTTTGAACTGCAACTCCCAGAAACCCCAGCCAGCACAGTTGGTGGTGAAGGCTTCTGGGAGTTGCAGTCCAAAACTCCTGAGTAACCCAAGGTTAAGAACCAGTGACATATATCATAATATTTATTACAGAATATTTGAATTATACAAAACAAGCAACATGTGAAATTATGGTGCTTAATATAATGCCGAAATGGACTAAATTGTTTTTACATTATTTGACATTACACTATATTACAAAATCTGTTAGGATTTTGAAAGCCAAGTATTTCTAATTCATAGACCCTCATTAAAAAAAGGCACTGGCTCAGCATTTAAATGAATATTAAGTGCCAAAGGGCAGAACCAGCTGATAAATGACATGCACCTATAAAATGTCAATTTTTGTGACTGGTGAAATGGATGGACTCAAAAACTACACTTCGACAATGAAGCACAAGAAATAGCAACCTAGTCACTGATGTCACTCCAAATTATACTGTATGTTGACTTTGAAAAAAAAAAGACATCTGATGTAAAAAATTTTTACCAACAGTTTTTACATCCTCCCTCTTTTTTAGCATGATGCCTGCAGGATTAAGTGAGCTTGGATGTGGTAGTGACGTCCCCCTCCCCCCCGCCCACTTCATCAGCCACACTTGTTTAAAAGGAAAAAAGACAAGGTCACAGTGTGTTCCAGCAAGGCTATGCCCTGGAAAACTTGGTGTCCCTTTTTAAATAACTGATACAGGCAGTTTTACAGCTATGATATACTGATCTGAGAAGACACCTCTGCTTCTGAGTTGCATTCTTTTTTTAAAAAAACTCCCACTTTATCGCTGAAGGACAAATGCACTAATTTTAAAAAATTCGCTTTTACATTTACTTTTACAACACTTTATGCATGGCTTTCTATGATTCTTTGAAAACCCTTTACACCACCATTCCTTTCTGAAGATGAAAAGAGAGGCTTGCCCTCAGAAGGGAAAATGTGACTTTCTTTCGTGGCCTCCCATGAAACTTGCACAGTCTTTAGGCCTGTATACACTGGCATATAGATATAGTATATGGATCTCTGGTGGCACAGTTTGGATTAAAACAAAACAAAAACCTCACCCGCAAGTGGTTCTGCTTAGAAGAATCCATCCTTCCCCTTTAAGAGCTGTCACAGACCTTTTTGACCCAGAGTTAGGGCACACAATCTTTTTGGCATGCTCACTGAGGCACCTGTTTAAGTGGGAGAAAGCAGCCTCCAGCACCCTCACCTTCCGGCAGCTATTGTGTGAGAGATAGTGGGGGAAGAACACGGGAAGGTAGGCAGCAGTGCGGGGAAGGAAAAAACAAAATGGCACCACTGGAGGAAGAGACCTTAATAAGACCTTTTTGTGGCCTGATCCACCCCACACCCAAAACGGCCAGTCTGCACCAGGCCCTTTGTCTGTTGGAAAATTGGATGTTGGTAGATGGAAAAAGAGGGTAGATAAGCAGTATATGTCATGGGGAGTCACAAGAAGTTTTAAATGGGAAGCATTTAAAGACCTTCCAGCTCCCCCCAATCCCCTGTGCACACTCCTAACATTGGTAGAAATACATGCCTGCCCTGGAACAGGCATACATAATTTCTCTCCTACTGGCTCTCAGGGATGAGGATTCAAGTCACAGGACTGACTGCCAAGTTGAACTTAAGTTGCATCAGTGACTCTACTCAGGTTCCCCCCCCCAACAATTCAGACTCAACACGGAACCCACCCCACCCCTTCCTTTTTTCTAGGGGGAAAAGGTTGTTTTTAATGGGGACTTGAACTTAGGACTTGATACCGGAGACTTGGACTTGGGACTCGGCCCAAGGACGTGCCAACATCCCTGTTGGTTCTAGTCGAAGCAACCAGTGAGGAAAACACTGTGCCTGCCTGTCTTCCAGCCAGATAAGGTCCCCTCTCTGCTTGTGGGACTTCCCGCCCTTATTTGTCAGGACTGCTTTGCTCATGGCTTTTTAAAGCCACTTTTCAGTATAAATTATCTTCCTAAAGTAATATATCTGTGAAAATTCTCAGTTATCCAGGTGAGGTTATCTGGAAGTTGAGCCACGGCAACTGGACTTCTTTCTTAGTATTAGGCTGAAATGTTTAGCTATTCGTCCAAGTAGCTTTTTCAGTCTGAGGAGAGTTGGTAGGAGATCCCTGATCTATCCTCCACATTGGTTTCACTTCCCCCTGGTCTGGATAGGCTCCTTAGATGGAAAAAGGACTGGGGGGTGAGTGAAAAATCCCACTTCATTCAACATTTCATCCCTCCTCAGAAAGAACAGGACACACACCAGAAAGACCACTGTTAATGACTGTTAACGACCCATGACAATGGATGGAGAAGGACTGACTGCAGAAGTGGGATTTTCACTCACTCCCCCGTCCTTTGGGGTGGTGTGTGAGTGAAAATGAACTTCCAGATAGCTCCCTGAAGATACAAGATTACTACCTCATTGACCCACTTAATGCCTTGTTTTCAACAATGAACAGGATTACGTATCTGTCCTGTGAGTCTTGGAGGGAAGACCAGTTCAAAACATGTTTTGGGTTTGAATCACTGCAGTAAAAGCCTCTCCCTCAAGTCAAGTTATTTTGGTATTTGAGGCAAAACCAAACCAAACCTGACAAATGCTTCTCCTCTTCCCTGAAACAAAACATATAGTTTTGGCTGAAACCCTGTCATGCAGCTCCCCCTCTGCGATGGAAACAACGGCAAAAGCAGTAGGAAATTGCTGCCGATTAAAAAACTTCCTTTGGCAATTTTGGGGTCCAGAAGGCTCCACCAGATTGTATACGTGCACGTTATGCACATTATGAAATCACTAAAGGAAGCCTCTTACCAGTGTTGAGCTGCCAGTGTTGCTGGTGCAACACAGCAAGATTTCCGCCACTGATATGTTAAATACCTATCCTTTTCTTGAAACCCCCCCCCCCCCAATCTGCTATTAGAGGCACACATCTCACTTTGCCTACTGCTAGGAGTTGCCATGGTTTACAAGCACCCCAAAAGTAGTGGTGTGAAAGCAGTGTGCTTGAGGAGGAATTCAGTAGAAAGGAACATGAGGCCTCTCAGTGTAGGATGTCTACACTTATTTTTTGGTTCTTCAGTGTGGCAATCTGAAGAGTAACCACCCAGGAATAAATATCAACCTGTTTCACATACCACAACAGATAAAATATAAACACACAAAATAATAATTCAGAGTAAAGCATCTATGTGGAAATTATCTATCTGCTTATGAGGATTAAATGTCCTCAATAGTCAGTCACATTTGGGGGTATGGGAACCCTTTCCGTAGAAGTTAACTGGAGTTTTAAAAAATCTTTCCTTTCCTTCCAGATGCTGAAGTAAGTTCTACCACTAGGTGATGCTACAGTGCCGTTTATTTCTATTGTGTTCCATAAGTTCGTGGAAAACTCTCTTTTTTTGGTCCTTATATAACTAAAATGGCATCACCCGTGCACAAAGGGGAGGTGTCATAAGGCTTAGAAGAAACCCAAGATGTGCGAAGTGCAAAAAGTATTTAGGAAATAAAGAACACACCTGTGCAACAGCCCAATGAGACCTGAGGCTGCTCAGCAGCCATGCAATGCTGGGTGACCCTTCGGGAATGGAATGGCGAGAATGGGAGAGAAAGTGAAATTGAATGGAATGTCTTGGAACAGATCATGTTGTAAACCTATAGCAAAAAAGGAACTGGTGCATCCACCAAAGCTTTAGGCAGGGAGAGTCTATAGTACCAGGATGCAAAACTTGTAGTGTGCACTTTATTTGAAAATAAAAGCCCAACTCATTTCAACTTGGCCTTTTCAGCCTCCTTCATGGGCATGAATATTCACTTTTGTTAACATTTTAGAAAAAAAGTTTTATTTATTAGGTCTGAGTCCAACTCAGAAACATTATAACTGTTTATATTTAGTGACTCCTTTAAATTCCAGCTGCCGGGGTGGGATGTGGAGAGGGATGATACTTTTACCAAACCAATGCATTTCACACAAATTTGATATGATTAACCAACGTGGATAAAAATGGTACAGTCAAATGGATCTCACATCTCTCTCTCTCTCCTTTTCTTACACACACACCTAAAGGCACCCACATCGTTCCAGGTTCTGCCAACTCCTTAAGTAACATCTTAACTAAACCTAATTATAGGTAATGTCCAGGAACAACAGACCACTGTACTTACAGCATAACTGTTTCCCTGAAGGCAGTTGTAAAGTGAGCTGTTTTAGGTTGAACCCTATTTTCCCAGTAGGCTCTCAGTTAAAATACAGGTTTCAGTCCTAGATAATTTTCATCCCTCAACCCAATCAATTAATCACCCAATGTCTTCTCCCTAGTCCCTCATATCTCCTTTCCCTTGGGGGCTTTCTGGGTGTTCCCCTGTCGCCTCCTCTACCCTTGCATTTCTCCCTCACACCTCAATTCTTCTTTTTCTTTGCTGGGTGCCCTCCTTCAACCTCTGATGTCTTCTCTCTCTTCCCTTTCACCTCCATTGTCTTCCTGACACAAGTTGGTAAAGCTAATATCCTAATTTACAGCACTGGTCACGGTGACTACAAAAGTGAGTTTGGGATGCTAGAAGGTGGCATTAGTTGTAAAAGAGGGGAATATGAAGTAAGCCATTGCAGGCTGCATGTTTTTTGAATATTCAGGAACATCATTGGCCTCATTCTGCCACATAAACCTTGATATATCAAACTCTCAGTAATATTCTGGTTGTCATTCCAAATATGGGGACATGTTTCTTTTTTTTTTTTTCACTCTCACAATGGATAATATTCTATCCCTGACTTGGGTGACTAGTTTTTTTTTCTGGCTCCTCATGACCACATCTCATACACTTCTAGCTTTACATTTACAAAAACTAAAACAATACATATTTTATATCTCTATGCCAAATACTGTCCCACATGAAGTCCCTTACATTTTACAGGAAAACAGCAATTACATTAAGAAGAACAGAATGAAGGAAAGGCAGAATGTAGGAAAGACTGAAATTATATTTATGTGCTCCATGGAAAACACTAGACACATAAATGAGCAAAATAAAATCTCCCTAATACCATCTCGTTTTTTTACTTTTAAGCCTCACCTTTAAAACATTTGGTGTCCCATTAACAGAAGGTGCCCAAAGTTTGACAATGAGGGCTTGGTTTTGTACAACATTGGCATATTTCCTCAAAATAAAGGAACCTGTCACTAGAAAATATTTATACAGGCATAAACTCTGTATAACTATCTAAAGTGTAAAATAATATGTCACTTCACTCCTGCCTCTAAGAAGCTGGTGTCACTTGACATTATTTGCAATGGCAGTCCCATGACGTAGTGTTAAGCCAGAGCCTCTCTCATCTAACTCCTTGCAAAAGACATTAGTTAGCAAAACAAATGAGTGTCTACTTTGATTACCTTGATTGTCCCTCAGAGTAAAATTGGGGTTGTTAGCTGCCTCCGGAGCCAAGCTGTAGTAGAAGTGGTGTCCCTCCTGTGGGTCATCTTGGTCTACCGCACTCACTGTCTGAATCAGCTGCAGGATGGGAGAATGAAACAAAGAAGCTGATGACAGCTCCAGTGGAGGGAGAAAACAGCTTTCAAGGATTACACTGAAAACAAAGCAAGCCTAGCATTTGAGTGGCAGCATCTTGTAGACATCCACGAAGACAGCTATGAAGGCAGACATCCATAAAGCCAATCAAAATGTTGTGGCAATCAGTGCTTGGCAAAACAAGATGTTTTGTTTTAATCTACTTTAGCCAAGAGAAAGAAAATAATAATCAAAGGATACTTTTGGATGGCCTACACATACTTTAATGCTGCAGCACAAACTCCACGTATAGAAAGTCTCAAATGCAACCTCCAGTGTCTCCAACTTAAAGAAACTCAGATAACAGGTTTGGGAAAGAACTCTGTCTGAAATGTTGGGGAGATGCTTCCAGTCAAGGTTGGATCTCAGGTGGCAGATGCTAGTTGAGGGGGAGAATAATTGAAGCCTTTAAGCTATTCCCTTCTCTTGAAGGACAGGCCTGTTCTTTATCCTGTAAAGCAACATGGTTTGTGGTGGATGACCCAAAGTGACTGTTGATGAGAGACTGAATTGCCAGTGCAATTGGCTTCTGCAGATCGTATGGAGGGGATGCTATCCTTTGGCTCAGGCAGCAAAATAAATTGGCCTGGTTCTGCTGCCAGTTAGGCAACACAATGGGTGAGAATGTCCAATGACAGTAAAAATATAACACAACAATGGATTGGATCTAGACTCAGATTAGACCCACTGAAATTGACTGGACTTCCATCATTCTCAAATCCCATCAACTTCAGTGAGTCTCCTCTAATTGTGCCTGATATGCCTCACCCTTTTAAGTTCATATTTTGATTGAAAAATCTTGTTTCTGTTCCTCCATCTGTTATAGGGAGCTGTTACAACTGGGAGATCAGACTATAGGAAAGTCAATTTTATTTTGTTCTGCTGGTTTTTAATTCTTGGGCATTAGATTAAGAAAAGAACTCACTGTGTTCTGAGGATCTTTGAACTCCATTGGAATTCCAGTGTATCCAAGATGAGCAGTAAAGTAACAGTTCCATTTATATATCTTGCATCTCTTGACCCTACTGAGGATTCCAATGACCATTTCCTTCTAAATGGGGTCAACCTACCGGCAATCAGTGAGCATGCCAGTTCTATTTCTCAGCATTGTGATTGCCAAAAGGCCCCGTATCGGACATTTTTGTCCCAATACATGACATTAACTGGATATTTCCGGTTTGGTTTGTTGGGTATGTCTGTAAAATAAGAGTAACCCAAAAGACTGCCTATGGCAAGTGACGGAAACTCAGGTATATTGTTTGCAACTCTTCTGATGACAGTGTTATTGAATGCTGACCTTGAAGGTCTAGTTCTCTGTGAGTTCTGTAACAAAACGTAATTCTGGAGGACTAAAATATCTCGTCCATGTGAATGAGGGTTAGTGCTGCAGTTTATCTGTAGTGCTTTCTTTGATTTTTTTCATATTGTATACTATTGTTGTTATAGTATGCATGTTTTCCTGTAAGGCACTTTAGAAGATTACATTGAAAAATGGATACAAATAATTCCAGCAAACAAATTAAATAAAAATAAATTGTTTCAGCATTTGTAAACTATAGAATGCACCAAATTTTGAAAAAAAAACCCACACCACCCTTGTAGATATGTCTATTTCAAAACACACGCGAAACCTCCATCACATATAACTGTTTCCAGAAAAATCATGTGACTATTTTTTTCCTATCTTGAACCATATTACCACTGTTTTTTAATTATATGTTTTTATTATATCTATTATTGTTAGCCGCCCAGAGTAGACTTCGGTCTAGATAGGCGGGGCATAAATGTAATAAATAAATAAATAAATAAATAAATAAATAAATAAATAAATAAATAAATAAATAAATAAATAAATAAATAAAATAGCAGTACAGAACTAAGAATGGGTCAAACCAACATTTCTTTTGGAATGAATCTGGTAGGAAGCAAATCAGCAACACCAGTCTGGTATTGCATCAGGTGGAAACAACTAGTGAAAAATCTGCCTTAATTTGGCATAAACTGTCCTGGCCCACTGAATGAATTAAACTTCTCTGGCACCCAGGATTGGCTTCCCAGTGGCACCCATAATTAAAAGTTCCAAAAGAATAATACAAGAGTTACTACTGTAATTCCATTATTCTAGTAATTCCATTATTCATTGCACAAATGTGTACAGCAGGGGTCAGGGAACTTTTTAATCTTTTACCTCCCAAAAAATGTATATACGTTGACATTACCCCCACTGGCTCTTGCCGTCCGCAACCGCCCCCCGTGCTCGCCCGGGACCTGCTACCAGGGTGGGTGGGCATGGGCAGGAAGGAGAGCCCTGGCCAGGGCTCCACCAGGCAAAGAGTCCAGCTGGCCTGGTACGCCACCCTCCCCCCAACTTGGAGGCAAGGAGGGCAGGCAGGTGCCCTGTGCAGTTCCTCGCCAGGGATTGCTCTCCCCGTGACGGAATGCCCGCCTACACACAGCATCATCAGAAATAAAATGCCTGGGGATAACATGCCTGCTGTGACCGTCCTCATTACCCCCAGGATTTTCATTTTTACCCCATTTTTACCCCATTTTTACCCCATTTTTACCCCATTTTACCCCTGTTCCCTGACCACTGGTGTACAGCATACATTTTCAATGAACAAAACTGGTGGATGCACAAATTCCTCTTTTTGTTTATTGGCAGAAGCTATATATTGGTTTTTCCTTTTACATAGAATATGGTGTTGGTCTTATACACAGACTGTTTCTTGACTCCTCACCTGTCCAGCTTTTGCATTTTCACACACAAAGGCCTCATAAAACCTGGGAAATTCTGGAGCATTGTCGTTTACATCCAAGACTCTTATTGTGACTGAAACACTGCCAACCTGTGAAGGATTGTCTGAAAGAAGTTAGAACAAATTAAAATCAGAGCAGTTCAGTCTTGGCATAACTTAATCCTGAGATAGTGAACTACCCTGAAGACGCCTAGTGGATAACATGCTGCCCAGAAAAAGGAGATGGGTAAGCAGTACTGTATGTTTAAGCCATACAAGTTAAGCTCTTGAGGTTCTGATTTAATTACTTACGCATCTCTGGAAATCTGCCACATCATTATCCAAAAATGTCTATTCCGTCTATTTCTGGAATTTTGAATCAGTTCATCCAAAGGTCTTTACCATTTTAAAACTTGGATCGGGATGAGCAAGTCCTCCCTTCGAAATGGGTTTTAGACTGTAATCCTATCAACTGTAACCAGCACAAACATTGAGGGATGATGGGACCTCACCAGCAAATGGTGAGGGATGACGGGAGCTGCAATCCAAATCGATATGAAGGGCCCAAAATTTCCTACCCTTGACTTAGATTGATAACGTATGTTCCCGAACACAAAAATGTTTACATCATATTGACTAGAATCACTGGGCTGTGCAACTGATTTGATTTAAACCCTGAACCACAAAACCTCTGGACCTATCTATCAGCAAGCTGATACAATTACTCCCATCTGGGGTGGGGGTGGGGGGCTACCTTGTCTTCAAACTTATGAAAACCTGTGTGGGGGTGGGGGAAGGAAGATACTGACATTTTAATTTTCTCAATGAAGTGAGCCTCTCATTAGCCTCTTGTGCTTCTACAAAAGCAAAAGGGTGCCACAAAGTGTCTGAACCAGGCCATTTTAATTTTAGTTTGCAGGAAATTTGTTCCACACAAAATATCATGGTGTGATATGACATTATTATGCCATGAGTCTCTTTCACATAAAGAACCACTAACAGGCCTATTCTTTCTTTTTCTTTTTCTTTCAATAGAAGCTCCACGTTTGCTGTGGACAGCAGCACCTCCTCTGCTACTCTCAGTGATTTCTGTTGCAAGCCAGTATCTGGGAAGGGAAAACTCCATGCTTGGTGGTTTCATGTCATGTAGTTATAGGGAAGGGGATAAAAAAAACTCTTCACAAACTAAGTTTTGTTTATGATGACCCTTATCTGATTTGCTATACCATCTAGTTCCACCCATATTGTTTCACAGATTGAATGTCTGCCATCCGCGGCTAAAGAGAATTTCTCAGAAATGCCACAGTAATTCTATAGCAACAGTGACCCTAGACTAGGTTTTGGGACATATCTGAGAAGCTGTCAAGCAGGTTTTTCTGCTCTAGACAAGATTTATTACAATTACGATCCATTTCTACAGGGCAGTTAAAAAAAAAGCAAGCAGATGGTCATGACAGCCACTCACTACTGGCTCAAGGAGGGTTTGAACCAGTGACCTAGAAGTGAAAGGCTTTTGCATTAGCAATTCCCTGAGCCATTCAGTCCTCCCCGATAATGCTGTTTTTTTACTCTGATAAGCCCTGCAATATTCAGAACATCTGTTTTTGCTACTAATAGTTCCTGGAGAGAATGTGTATGCTAGCTCTTATCCAACATGCATTACAGAAAAAAGACACACACATGGAGAAAGGAAAAGATCTTGAACAAAAATTCCTTTGAATGTTAATGAACTGAGTAAACAACCCTTCCCATTTTATTTGTAGAACCCTCCCCCACAAGGAGTTTAACAATTAAATGCTCTTTTCATTTCTGCAATCAGACAGAAAATGCAGTTTGGACTATATGCATATAAATGCCCATGCCATTCGGCTGATGTAGATTTAACACTAGCTTATTCTTAGCTACTGTGAAGCGACCAGGCGCTGGTTGTAGGATACTATTTTTAAATAGTAATAAAATAGGAGCCTAGGTCAGAAGACTAGGGTATGCTGCAGAATGGAGTGCAGAATACCAACAAGTGATGCAGAAGTCCCTTTGCTAAGCTACGATCTTCTGTCCATGAAAGGAGGATCCTGGATCGAACCCATTCAGTTATCTTCAGGCAGGAGGGAGGAAATTTTCCCCAAGAAGGCAGGAAGGAAGGAAAGAAAGGAGGGAGGGAGGAAGAGAGAGATGGCATTCACAATCTTTAGCTAGTTCTCTTTAGTGCCATTGTAGTGAACTTCGTTGCCACTGGGTTGTTCTTATAAGCTGTTAAAATGGAACTGACCTATAGCAACCCTAATAGGGCTTTGCAGTGATTTGAACCCAGCTCCTGAGCACTAGTCCATCACTCTATATATTGCACCACTGGGTAGCAGCAGGTATGTGCATACATTTATAAAGGGAAGGGATTCTGAAGGACGATCTAATCAAAAGATATAATGAGAAATAATTGGAAGTTTGAGATACTGTATATTGTATGGATAAAGCCTTAAACTTCTATCTTAAAAACAATAATGCAGAATGAAAAGGAGGATGCAGTTAAAATGTGGTTATATTAGTATCAGCTCATACAGATGAAGGGCAGACTGGATAGCTCAGTGAGCTGGGTACTTAAGAATGGAGGCAAAGGTCAGGAGTTCAATCCCTGCAGTAGCACCTGGGAGAAGAGCCAGCCTATGTAGCCTTGGACAAGCTGTACGGTTCTAGATGACCCTTGGAAGAAGGGAAGGACTAACAATGTCTGAGTACTGTATACCTAGAAAACCCTGTAAAGGGTTGCCATTGGTTGGAATCAACTTAATGTGATTTTATCATTATTACTTATTATACCAGTGGTTTCCAGCCATGGGTAATTGAGGTGTTCTTGGAGTGCAACTCCAAGAAACCCTGGCCAGCACAGCTGGTGCTGAAGGCTTCTGGGAACTGCAGTCTAAGAACACCTGGATTACAAAAGGCTAGGAACTGCTGTATCATACATTTGGAACAAAGTCCATCCACAATGGCCATGCCATCTCTTCCAACTTCATGCATGACTGTTGTGCGCCTTACTCAGCTCTAGGGCCAGCACTGTGATGTTGTGCCATGCAATGTCTTCCCGATCCAGCGGTCTTGCAGTCATCAGAGCCCCTGTTGTGATGTCAACATAAAAGAAACGTCCAGGATCACTGCTTCGATCAATGGAGTACCTGTGAAAGTACATATTTAGACAATTATTATCTATTCTAAGGGAGAAAAATATTATACATTGGTTTTAATTCATCTTCATTTATATACATAAAATTGTAGGTTTTACTCCAAGCTGGACACTAACTGAGCAGAACAGATATTAGGACATACTTCCCCTTTCCTTAATAATAGATCTTTGAGGACACCTAAATAAGTCAACTGAAGATTCAGGACAGAGAAAAAGAAGTACTTCTTCACAGTGTGTGATTTCTGAATACAGTTACTAGGGGGTAAGCCAGTAGTAACAAAGCAGAACTTACTTCTCCATAAAAATGGCTATGATTATGCTGTAAGACTGCAGTCCTAAACTTACTTAAAATTTTGTAATTAAAGAGTGGCAAACAAACTTCAAGGTCATCTAGTACAACTTTCTGATAATGCAGGAAATTTATTACCAACCTATGCTTAAATAACTCTTATGACAGAGTTACTTTCCAAGTAAACACTGGTGAATATTTTAGGACCTGGTCCTGAGTAAATATCCATAGGATTGTCCTGACAATGTGCAATTAATTTATGTAATCATAAAATGTCATCATAGTATCTATCTCATATGGCCTTTGAGAGCATGAGAGGGGGTAAATGAACAGCACACCAAGTTCCTGTTTCTGTTTACTAGTTCTGAGAACTAAATAAGAGGTGGTTTTCATCCTACTCTGATATCTTCCTTTTGAGCTTCTCCTTGCCCACTACTCCCAGAAATATAGTCCTAAATCTATTTGTTCTTGTCCACTAGAGTAGATCCACTGAATCCAATGGAGGCTGACAACTCTTGATTTTAGTGACTTTGACTGTCTTTAAAGTTTGGTGGGATCACAAAAATGGGACAATCAGCTTTTACTGACTAAATCAATGGAACCTACATAAGAGTTTTGCCTTACTATTGATTCAATAGCTTGCCTAGTTGAGTTTAACAACTGGATTTAGGTCAGAATGCTGGACTTGAACTTATAGCCCTTGGAAAATAAGCAAAGCTATCATTATATAATTGTATTATCATGTTCATTTTCACTGAGAAAAAAAATGAATCTAGTTCAGGACATACTGCAAAGTAGTTCAGGATTTATGTAATAATGGAACAGTCAGACATTTCTAATTGAAGTATCAGACACATTCAGTTCAGCAACTGAAATGAAAAGGAACCATCCTGCCAAAGTTAGGAAGTTTTAAATTTTATTCTTTTAACAGGAATAATTACGTAGATGCTAACATTTCTTTCACTGGATCCCAAAGAGGGTGAAATATTGGCTGGCTTGCATCTAAAATCTTTTGAAATTATAGACTAGCCCACAGTTTAGACAGCAGTCTTTCTTTGCTAACAAGAGGTAGGTCATGGTAAATTCTGGAGAGATGGCACCTATCAGCTTTAGAAACCACTTCTCCCTCTTTACATGGCCTCTATAGAAATATATCATTTTATCAGCCTCAAAAGGGCAGAAAGAGACATTCTAAATACAGTAGGAACCCCTCATCTGCAGGATCAATATCCACTGATTCACTTATCCATGGTCCAAAAATATAACAAATATTAAAAGAAAAAAACCCTAAATATACATTTTTAATGGAGTTACCAGAACTGGCCATGAGAGGCAGCCGGAGAACATGCTATGTATAGCATCTGCTATACATATAATGGTGTTTGCGATAATCCACATTTTTCACTATCCACGGGGCAGGGGGCTTGAAACCAATCCCCTGAGGATACAGGGCTCCTTCTCTACCTGGTTATCCAGCCACTTTATTTTGAACCAGTCACTTTTTTGTCAGCTTCAAATCCAGTTTGTAGCAACTGACTTTTAAGTTTTGGTTCAGTAACTGTCCTGCCCCCTCCCAAACCATTTTGGGTCTTTGATTTAGGTTCTGTTTGACTCTCCAATTAAATGATATCTTTTGGGAGAAACGTTCCAAGGAAAGGAAATATTGCTGCCACAAATCATCTGAACCACTTTTATACATTGCGAACTGTTGTATAAACATAATTGCATTCCCTCTTAGGCCTGTTGTTATTTACTTCAGTTTATCCAGAGCCAGGCAGTTTTCACAGTAGCAGTTAAAACCGGTTCATTTGCTAATGGGCTGGGTGATAGGAGATGCAACTATAACCTGTTCAAAAACATTTTTGTTGCCATTAGAAATCAACATTGAAGGGGATACCAATGGCATAGTTGGGGAAACTGACCAAAAATATTTTTTTCAAAGGGACAGCCAGTTTAAGTCTGTTCATATAGAGAGGAAGGGATATATGGGAACCTTTTGGTTAGTCTAGGGTTGCCTAATTACTTAAAGGAGTTGCACAGGACAGAGCACTACAACAGAGGTAATAAGTCAGTCTGCTCAAGAACTCACAACAAAACTAAACTGGCCTAAATCTGGAGAGTTTAGATGGGCTATGGATTGCTATATATCTGAATTTGTCCTGCTCACATAACTTAAGAATGTTGGTCCGGTTCATTGTATTCTGATCTATGATATGATTATGACACCAGAATTGCAGTTGAATTTGTGCATAGGTGTAAACTTACAGCCTGGATGTAACACAACACATCAGCTGTAACTATATTTTGGGGGAAATTGACGGTGTAATGAATTCACATGTCTTGTGAGCTGTGGGAAGAGCAGTACAAAAAAAGCAACTGTTCCCAATCTGCATTTAAAAAATGCTGTGAAGAATGGAAACAATGCCAATTTCTGTTGGTGCAACATATAACAATTCTAGTCTCTTTTAAGCTACACTTTAAGGGCATTTTAGAGGCATTTTTCAAGGTTATGCCATTAAAAAAATGGAAAAGGCATTAATGATTACTACTAATGTCTTTTTTAGAGGGACGTGGTGGCACTGCGGGTTAAACCGCAGAAGCCTCTGTGCTGCAAGGTCAGAAGACCAGCCAACTTAAGATTGAATCCACATGATGGAGTGAGCTCCCGTCGCTTGTCCCAGCTCCTGCCAACCTAGCAGTTTGAAAGCATGTAAAAAATGTGAGTAGATAAATAGGTACCACCTCGATGGGAAGGTGTTCCATGTCTGGTGGCGCTGGCCACGTGACCACAGAAACTGTCTTTGGACAAATGCTGGCTCTATGGCTTGGAAACGGGGATGAGCACTGCCCCCTAGAGTCAGAAACAACTGGGCTAAATGCCAAGGGGAACTTTTACCTAATGTCTTTTTGGGGCTTTGTAATAAGTTGAACAGCAAAATACATTTGAAAAGCAACTTTTCAAACTCTGTCATTTTGAGTCTGTTGGATGTTGGGGAAAGACTTATCTAGCAAGGAGATGCCACAGGTATTTATCTGGGAAGTATGTGCATGTTTCCCCCCACCTGGGCATCTGCATGGTTTATTCTAGTGCTTTATTGCTCACCAAAATGTATTCATGCTTGATCTAGTGATTTTAAATCCAGTTCAAAATGGAAGACTGGGAGGAACTGGGAAGCTACCTTTACCACTGACACCAATATGTGTCTTTGTGGGAATAAGAGCTGGCTGAATATCTCAGTGGTTGGAGTAATTGAGCCTGAGGTTGGGAGTTTGATTTCCCACTGTGTCTCAGAGGAGAAGAGATTCTATAATATGGTGATCCTTGTGCAGTCCTTCCTTTTGAGATTATTAAGCAAATTTATGAAAAGTGTTCTGAGTGCCAAAGAAATGTGTTATTTAAATGCTAAATGTTAATGCTAGTGGTTAAGAGCATTGCTTATGGGCCAAGAGTGACTTGCTTCCATCTCTGCTTAGATATGAACTCAGTGGGTAGCTGAGGAAAAGCCACCAATTTTTAGTCCTTAATTGCTGCTGGAGGTGGCTATTTTAATTTAAAAAATGATAATTCTCCTGACTTACAGTGACTCTGACTGTGATCTACTACTCCAGTGTGTTCTATGAGACTTTATTCTGCACCCAGCAGTAGTTCTGATTTTTAAAACTATAGCAGTATTGTAGTGGGTCAAGAGGCTAGGGGGTGGACTGTGTGGTATATAAATCATGTGGTGTGAGCTCCCCTTTCCCTTTTAAAAATTTAGATTAGAGTTTAGAGTGCTAGTCTCGTTTAAAGCACTTCCCCAGCCACTGATTTCTCTAAATTTGCCCCATCCTTATATTGGGATAAGAGGGACAATAGTAAAGACTAATTACTAATTACAAATACAAACATATTCCCCCTTTTCAGAGAGATCAATCACTGCCTTAGCATGCAGTGTTACTTAGAACTTAATTAGATCAGCATTTGTCCCACTGTTGTGGTCCACTGTGGGGCCAGGTTGGTTCACGTTTTTTTAAACCAGTGATCACAAAACATAATCACTGGAGGGAACCAAAATATCCCCAGAACAATCCTGCACCTTTCTGAGCCCCTATCAGGGGCTTGTATTTTTTGGGTGTGGGTAGGATTGCTCTGTTTTGGTCCATTTCCAGCCTGTGTGATCACTGGGAACAGAGCCTTCCTTGCTGTCAAGGTTCCTTCTAATTGGAATTTCCAGTACTGTGAAATGGCTTAATAGGTGAGCTATTTCAGGATATCAGAAAATTGAAATTTCTTTGAAAACGCTGGTAGACTATTTTCTTTGGTTTGTTTGAATGGATTTGGCTGCACGCAGTTTCTTGACTGGTCCTTGAAAAGAAACTGAAGAAACTGTTTTGTTTTTTTCCAAAGTGATGCAGTGTCTCAGCAATAGTCCACCAGAGTTTTCAAAGAAATTTCACTTCATGATAGCCAAAGAAGCTGGACTAAATAGGGTTATTTGAACTCTGGTACACCATTTGGATGTGAGGATTGTATCAAATGGCATATTATGCTTCCCATCCAATCTCAACCAACTCTATTTAGCCTGCTCACTCCAAAAGAGCCAGTTTAGATGAGCCATAACAACAAACAACAACAACAACAACAACAACAACAACAACAAGCCATCAAACAAATTGACTTATGGTGATCCTTTCTAAGATTTTCCAGGTAGAGAATACCCAGAAGTGGCTGACCCTTCCCTTCTTCTGGGGGCTCCCTGGGACTGTGGAGCTTGCCCAAGACCATACAGGCTGACTCTTCTCCTACGAAGGCACAGTTGGGAATGGAACTCCCAACCTCTGACTCCACAACCAGATACCTCAACTACTAAGCCAGCCAGGTAAGTAAGCACTGCATAATACAGTAATAGTATAGCATGGCTTTTTAGCCAGTTAGTTGTAATGAGAAAGAGGAAGAGGAAGAACTTCTAAGCTATTAGTGGCTGCTAGACTCTGTGGGCTTCAAAGTGTGTGAGATAATGATTTTTATATCTATTGGATTTGAGGAGATTCAAGATTGTCTGGTTTGGAGCCAGGCTTAATCGTGGGACTGAAGTTAACCACGGTTAGCTACCGTACTTCCACTGATTTCGCTGGGTCTGCTTTAATACTTTTTTAATGCTTTATTTTTCAACGGTCAGTTATTAAACTGGAACAGAGTAAAACTGCTACAAGTTATAATAATTTATCTTTTGTACTAGTAGAATATGTTTTTATTCAAAAGAGGCTCTGATAATAGCATGAAGTCATTTATACAAAAAGAAACTAAGACAGTTACTCTTGTATTCTAAAGCAGTCCTGCTTGATCAGGGAACAGCAATATAACCAAGGCAAGATATTTTGCTGTCTGAGGCAAAGGGTGAGATGCAGCATACCACACTGTGTGTACAGAAATGACCTCCACTGACAATTAATTTTACTTCCACACTGAGAGGGCAATGTGTTTTGCTCTACAGAACAGCAGGCTAGTTTTGGGGATGCAACATAGGACGTGCTGGGGTTGCCACCCCCAGCATCCACTACCTGAGATGGTTCCCTATTAAACTACATATCATTAGCACATCATTAGAAGCATACTTTCTTACATGGTGAAAATTGTCTGTCATAGCATGTGTTTTCCTCCACCTCTGCATTATGCGTTCCTGTGATCTTTGCACTGTGATTGGTTATTGGAAGTTAAACACAAGCTTAATTTCCAAGCCTGAACTTGAGGCATTCACCTTCGTGGAAAGTGTATCATGGGAAGGAGAAAAGGGCCAACTAAATGGAATACACATTTTCTTTAACCTCTAGTTTGACCCACTCTTTGTCTAATGGTAGGGATGGCCTTGGAGTACGCCCCAAACCAGGTGTTCTTTTTAATATTTTCTGAGAGTTGCAGAGGGGAATGGGACTCATAATACTTCTATGATGGTAACAGAATTTCTGAACCTTGTATGTAGTTACTATAATGACTGAGAGAAGATATGAGAAAAGCTCTGGAAACAGTAGAGAATGTGTCATTTGTAAGCTGGTATTACAGTATGCAGAAGAAGCAAATAGGGAAGAAGACTCATGGTTGGAAAGCCACCTACTGGGACAGAAGTAGCTTCAGAAGCAGCACAGGAAAGAAGAAGAGAATATGACTCTTGTCTTTTTTTCTTTCTGAAATGAAGGTGGTCCTGGGGTGCTGAATTTCTAAAGAAATTATGCACAAAAGCTTTGGGAAATTGTGTAATAATGATCTTCCTTGAAAAGGCCTATTACAAATTTCTCCCCTGGACACTTTATAGCTAACTTGTGTCTGAAATTGAATATGCTCTCATGATTAGTAGTACAGTATTAATTACTGGTGCCACACAGTGCAGATGGGGAGGGGGTTGTACTGCCTATGATTAATAATAACTGGTTCTTGGCAGTTAATTGAGTCCATCAAACTCTTTACATACTCTCGCTTAGTCATTCTGAATTATCAAAAGACAGTATTGCATTTATCAGTGAAAGTTTTAGAAAGTCAAGCCATGTTTCCAAAATGCTGCCACAAATCATCTGAACCACTTTTATACATTGCGAACTGTTGTATAAACATAATTTGAACAAAAATGTTCAAATCCTCTTATTTGTAAATGTCACTGATAAATGTAACATTGTCCTTTGTGATTTAAGTAGTCAGCAGAATCCCAAACCTTTGCATACTGGAGTTGGCCTTGTTATTTTCAGGTCCCATATATATACAGCCAAATACCATAATTAACAATTCAGCACCATTGCCATCATACAGCTGTGTAGACATGGTGACCTTGCTATTACTATTGGCACACTGATGATAATACTAATACAGTCGTCCCCTGCTTTACGATTACCCTGTTTAACGATGAATCCGCTTGACGATGTTTTGAATGGGGTTTTTCCGCTGTGTGATGATCGGTTTCCTGCTTCGGGAACCAATGTTCGCTTTACGGCGATCAAAAACAGCTGATCATCGGGTTTCAAAATGGCCGCTGGCTGCAGAAAATGACCCCCCGCTGTGCTTAGGAACGGGCTGCACAGGCACTGAAAATGGCCGCCCCTATGGAGGATCTTTGCTGGACAGTGAGTTTTCAGCCCATTGGAACACATTGAACAGTTTTCAATGCGTTTCAACGGGTTTTTTTTTGTTTCATTTGACCATGTTTTCGCTCTACAGCGACTTCGCTGGAACGAATTAACATCGTCAAGTGAGGCACCACTATATCTGTGAAGACAGAGGAGTTAATTAGGTCATATACAATACTAAAATCATAAAATTATTTTATTATTACATGAAATCATTTCCCTGGCAAAGCAAAAGTAGGATAATGTCTTCATTCCTGCACTAGGGAATTTCTCCTACTTCTTTAAGGGTTGCATGTTTTCTTGGGTAGTCTGCTGGAACTATATGGGGTCAGTCAACCCACTGTTTCTCTCTCTTTTTCCACACCTCCTTCTCTGTCTTCCTTTCTCCCTTTCTCTGACAATTCTTGTTGCAGCCAGCTAACAACGGCGGGACAAATTGCTCTTGGAAGAGGTCCGATTTCCTTGCTAGCAGAGCTCTTTTGAAATGACACTGAGAGCCACACACAGCTCTAGGCCCATTTCTGCTTTATTATGGTGAAGCTAAATGTCAAAAATGTTTTGAGTGGACTTTTGCAAGTTGGCTTGCCTGACAGATTGAACCATGGGTTATCAAAGGACAAGTTTGCTTCCCACAATTTTTCCACGTACAGCAGCTCTGCAGACTGGCCATCCAATCTTCTTTCAACACTAGTGACAGGACACTGTCCTCCAACACATCTGAGGTCCGAAGGCTAGTCAAAGAGGCGCATGATAGGCCATCTAGCATATGCAGCTCTCCTGGATCCCTAGCATCTTGTCACCTGAGGCCACTGCTTTGTCCTGTCTCGTGATAGGGACATCCCTAGTCAGATTGTGATCCAATTTCTTGATCTGATTTCAAAGAACATAGACATGGACCTTTTGACTGCGCACACTGGGCCACACTAACATTTGAACATTTATATAGGCTGGACATTTAGAACTTGTGTTAGTCACTGAAAACAACAACAATAATCCTATCAGTTAACATAGCAGGTACAGTATAGAGTGAAGAAGAAAACCTGATTGAGTTGTTGGTCACATCAGGGTCCTTGGCATTAATCATTTGTATGGTTGTCCCAATGTCCACATCTTCAGGTACCTCCACAAAATAAAAGCTAGGTTCAAACTCTGGGGGCTCATCCACATCCTCCACACTGATATGCACAGTGGCAGTGTCACGGAATGGGCCTAGGTTCAAGAAACGCATTTCCAGGTGAGGATTAGCACCCTCTACTTTTAAAGTGTACGTTTTTTTGCTCTCGAAGCTCAGTGGCTGCAGAAGAAGAGGCAAAGGGAAGGGAGAAAAAGGATAAGAATTTGGAACACACCTCAAACTAAAATGAATATTTTGAGCCCCACAGTTCAATTCCTTTAAAATAAAACATATCACATGGGTGGCATATTGTTATCTGTTAATAGCTGTAACCCAGCCATGTTTGAACACTGTTAATCCCATTGATTTCTACAAAAGGTAAGTAAGCACATGCTTAAGTGCTCTCCTAAAATCAGTGAAACTCAAATATGTTGTACTTTCACGGGTTTATAAGCCCTTTATTACGACTGCCAAATGTTAGAGGAAGCCCATATTGCACAACAAATGCCATAGTAAAAGCATCACACTAACTTCCCCCTTTTCCAGAAGAAAATTTTGTTCCATGCTGAGTTTTCATGCCTCTTTTCTTGGTACATTTTACACAAAAAAGAAAATTGATGCTGATAATTGTTCTGCAGTGATACTTAATGGGTGCCTTTTATGTGTAACAATAAAATGATAATTGAAAAGAAGCCTAGTGACAAAAGCAAAGTGAGGCCAAGGAATGACCAAGGAACTTTAATAAAAGTGGATATTGAAACAGTTGCAAGGGTCTTATAGAACATTATGAGGACTCCTGCTGATAATTTAATTTCCACGACTACAATGGTTATATGCTCTTTACTTTTACATAATGGGTACTTTAGTGCTGCATATTAGCAAAATGTTATCCTTGTAATTGGTACAGACCTTGATCTAAACCAAATGTATGTTCTTTTAAGTAATTGCCTCAGTTTCAAAAGCAAATGCATTAGAAGATGTTTATTTTTGTTTTCTGAACTAGATTTTTAAACACAAGTCAATATTATTGACTTTTGTTTTTAGCATGTATTTTCTTTCAGTAAGGCCAGTGCTAAAGAGATTAGTATATGAACCTGAGTTTCACACTGAGTGTTCACACATTTACCAGCAGCAAATCCAAAATTTGCTAGCAAGCATTTGTAGGACTGTTCAGCCACATGTCCCTTATAATGATACCCTTAGGAGGCATACTTTTTCAAATAGATATTTGACATCTGCATCAATTTACATTTAATATTTAAAGTATCCTATACAGTCGTGCCCTGCTTTATGATTGCCCCACATTACAACAAAACCACATTACGACGTTTTTGCGATCGCAAAACGATGGTCTGAATAGGCTTTTTTCAACAACACTTCTGAGTAGACATGCTTAGGACAGTGGTGTTTGCCCTAAGCAACTTCACTTGGAATAGAGCCAATGTGTGAACACTACTTTTGCCAATTAATAGCAGCATTAACTGAATAGAATTTCCCCTGTGATATCTAGGAATAATGATAGTAATAATGATATTTGCATGCTGCCAAGTCAATACTAACTTATGGCAACTCTTCTTAAGGTTTTCTAAGTATAAAGCATTTAGATGTGGATTTACTAGTCCCTTTCTTCTGCAAGTGCTCTGGGACCACGTAGATTGCCCAAGGCCACAAATTCCAGCTCTCTCACTAGACACAGTGGGGAACAATGTCCAACTCCTGGCTCCACAGCCAGATGCTGCAACTCACTGAGCTATCCAGCTGGCATACCTGACATTAAGATGTAATTACAAATTAAAACCAAGTAATGGTACTACTGAGACAAATGGAAGAATAGTTTCATTGTGGCAATTATTTGTCATAATGTAGCTCATATAAAGAAGTTTGATGGGCCTTTTTTCTGAAACATATACCCAGAAAGCCATTTGAATCTGAAAAGATAAGGGTGTGTGTGACGATCGCCCACGTCACTCATGCCATTCATATTCACGAGCTGATTTGTATGAACCTATGAGAGGACTGGAGAGGCGGAGTCAGCAGCTACATGAGGCTTGGCGGGAGAAGGAGATAAGGTCAGATAAAGATTGGAATGAGATACTGATAGAAATACGGCTGGTTAGTCAGAAAGAGAGGGAACAGATACGGAGATAATCAGAGAGATAGAGCTGATTAGGAAAGTAGGTAGAGAAGGTTGTAATGATATTGCAAGAGAAAAGAAGTATGTACTGAGAGAACTGTTGATGATTTGCTTATGTATAGTGTGTATCTGAAGAACTTCTGTTATTATTCAATCTGCTTCACTTCAATAAATAAGTTCTGTTTCTGTTCACAAGACAAGTGTTCTGACAGGCATCATTTATATTGTGGATTGAGGTAATCGACTAGTGGCAGCGAGAAGAAAACATGACGTGAGCCTTTGAGAGGGAAAGACAAGCAGGGGCCACAAGGGCAAATGCCACGTATGTTTCATTAGTTGCCCATTCCCATTACATCTCCCCTAAAGCGTCCCCCTCCCAACTACTTCTACCTAGCTGGTGTTCCATCCAGCATCAAGAAAATATTTATGATAATTATTATTTTCATTCTTTTTGGCACCTACAATAATACCATTTGGGCCACTACCTAGCTACTTAGAATATAGAAGGATTGTCTCCTTTTATTTTATTTTATTTTATTGCTTTCTAGTCTGAATGCTCTTGCAGTGGGTTAAAAGTTACAAGAATGAATGAACAGGTAAAAGCACCTTATTTCTGCAGGATATCCAGCCATGAGTACAATTTCAAGTTTGATGAAAAGGGAGTATGATCTATGTGCACTGTGTAACTTGGAACAAGCAAATAAACAACACAGTGACCTAATAAATTGCTTTCAGGATCATCAACAAGAGAAGATTAGCAGAGTCAATAAACAGCATCCATGTATACAACAGAAAACAATGGCAGTTCAGGGTCATCAATTTAAAGACAGCAAACATCCTTTATTTTAATCAGGATTCATGGATCTGCCTCAAGTTGCAAAGTGAGGTTTAAAAGTCAGTCAACCCACAGAACAACCAAACTGCAAAGTTTATTTTTAAAGTCGTGATGCTCACCATCATGCCTTTTATAGGAAGATTTGAATGAATGATAAAATTGTTCACTATCTTGGTAAAATAATTGTTTTTAGGGTAGTTTTTTGCATATAGCATACATATGTGTGTATGTATATGTGTATATACATATACTGCTGGATAGCTCAGTGGTTTAGAGGCTGGGAATTCAATTCCCATCTGTGCCTCCTCCACAGAGGCTGGACTTGATGATATGAAGAGACTTTATCACATCTTGCTTTGTTTCATTTTGTCAATGAGCCTCAGAGTGCAGTGGTTAAACTGCTATACAGCAGCCAAACTCTGCTCACAACCCAGGGTTCAAACCCAGGCAGTTGGCTTAAGGTTCACTCAGCCTTCCATGCTTCCAAGGTCAGTAAAATGAGTACCCTGTTCGCTAGCAGGGGGCAATGTGTAGCCTGCATAATTAACTTGTAAAGTGTTCAGAGAGTGCTTTAAGGGAGGAGGCGGGGCCAAGATGGATGAAGGCTGCAAATTGAGAGCTCTCTCTCAATTGTAACCACTGATGGAAGTTCTGTAGGCTTGAGATAGCCTAATCAAATTTTCCAGGAGAGTTAAATATATCCAAAGAAGAGAACCAGCATCTGGGGAGCCCTTAGCTACCTCCATGTCTCAGAAATTTGGCATTCTCTTTGGCACGACTCTGTACGTATCTGAAAAATTGACACAGTCCAGAAGGCTGGAGGAGAATGGATATGCAATTATATCCCTGATTTACAGACACCACTGTAAGCAATTTTTTTTATTACTACATCTGAGCTGAACACTTGGAAATCTACTACTGATATATGAAGGTAGTTGGGAGTAGTAAGCTGCAAGACTGCATTCAGAAGCGGACAAGTGAAGAGGATGGGAGGGAACACAGAATTTCATTAAAAGAGACTTTTCACCTGATGGATTGCTGAACTATCTGTCTGCTAAGTTCCTCTTAGAGACCCACCAGGATATTATTGAACGTTATTGAACAGTCTCATAACTCTAATCATTTAGATTATGCCTACACCCACCTGAAGTTTATTTATGCCTGAAGAAACCAGTATGTCCTGTACAGAGATGAAAGTAGAAAATGGGGGCTGGATCATAAATGAAGCAAAACCCCTCCCCCCCCGTGGTGAATTACAAAAGGGAATAGATGGGATTCTATTTTTTCTTTCTTCTTGATTTTATTTGTTTGGTTGAGCATGGTTGGGGGTGGAGTTGGAAAAGTAGTTTTGGGGGCTTTATTAAATTTTCCTGCTGTTCCTGAGACTCCGTGGCGACGCTAGAAGAGACAAGGAGCTTCTCTTCTGCTTTATCTCACCTTACCTTTTTCTACTCAAAGCCTGGAAAGGTGCCCCAAACTCTGAAGTAGCTGACTTTTGGCTCTTCCCCCCCCCTTTGTCAAGTCTAGACACAAATAGCTCTCTTGAAGCGGAGTAAGATTTACCATACTTATTATATTCAGGATATATTCTCCCCATTTGGAGGTGGTCAAGGAAAGTTTCCCCTCTTCATTAAGAACATTGATACTTTATTTGATACATTGTATATTGGGCGATCCCTATTTATTGGTTGCTCTCATATCCTTCCATATCTCCATATCTCGAATGTCCACCTAAATTATTTAAGTTTATATAAGAAGGGGGGGGGGAGAAAGCATATATTAGTGGAGAATATTGGAGAACTGTCATATAAAGGGTATTTTTTGAAAATACAAAAATGGCTGCAAAACCTAAGGCAGGGAAAGGAAGTCTGGCACCAGAAACTACAACACTAAGATTGATGCAAGAAACCCAGTCTTCTTTATTAACAAAATAATATTTTGAGAAGCTCGTGAGCACCATGCTCAGCCAACAGACAGCCCATTTTGATAGAAAGTTTGATGAAATTAACTCTGATATTTCAGCCCTGAAAATTAAACTGTCTGACCTCTCCAAACAACAGGAGGACAATAATTTACAATTGGGGCAAATGAAAGAGGATATTGCACAGCAAAATCAAGAAATGCAGAAGACAGCGAGATTAGCAAAGAAAATGGAGAAAAAAGTAATAGAACTTCAGAAGGACTTAGGTAAAGTTGAAACCTGATGAAACCAACATGAAATACCGATGACTCAAATCCAGATGGAGAATGCATCACATATTCTGAGAATACAGAATGTACCAGAAACTCAAAATGAAGACCTCATAGAAGTTACAACTGATTTACTATCAGACTGGGTGAATTGTGAGAAGGATGAAATTAAGTGGTCAAAAAAAATATCCTCAGTATTTATTTAAAACAATCATCTCCCAAGAGAGGTACAAATTAGATTCATTAAAATCACATATAGAGACAAAATTCTGAAAGCAACACAAGATAAGCAATATGTAAGAGAAGGAAGGAATCTGAAGACATTGAAACATATTGGGAAAAAAGAAATAAAAGGAACATGTATGAGAATGGATAAAGACTATCAGTTACATAATCAATAATTAGAATAACAACATATCTGTCTGAATTTGATTTTTCCCTCTCGCTCACTGTTTATATTTTTTTTCTGATATGTGGAACTACTACTAGAAGGAAATGTATAGAATTACTATGGAAAATATTGATCTGTAACGTATCCGTTCAAATCCCTATCCCAGCTGCGCCTTACCTTACCCTACCTTTACAAAGAAAATAAAAAATATTATAAAACAAAACAAAACAGAGAGAGCTTTAAGCACTATGAGGTGGTATATAAGCAACATCCTTTATATATGCATGTGTATATATATTTATTATCACACCCACACAAGCAAAATAACAAGTATGTGCTGGCCCCAGATTTGGTCATACTTAGAAGGAATCCATTGAAATCAATGACTAAATTCCAGTAAAAATGACTTAGGGCTTGTCTGCATGTAGCAATTGGAGCGGGATGGATTATACTACATAGGGAATCTAGGAAGTCTGGTGTGCCATTCAGTGTAATCCTCACATCCAACAGGGATACAGACCTCAAGAAACCCTTTTTGATCAGTAGTAGCTTACTGTCAACTTGCAAATTTTTTGAAGTGGCTCTCACATGTACTGAAAATAGATCAAAACAGAGTGATCCTACCTGCACCAAAAAAAGTAGAAGCCCTTGAGAGGGATTAGAAAGATGTGGGTAGGGCAGCTCTGGGGAAGGGCTGTTTCACTCTAGCAAATAATCTGATTACTATCTTTAGAAGCAAACCATCTCATACTTGCAGCAGTACAAACAGCAGGCTAAACAAGCATGTAGTCAACATCTAATTTACAGGCTGTCAGCCGAACTGGTTTACTGTGTAAGATCTACTAACAGAAGGGCTGAAAAATGGATGGGGAAACAGTAGCGTGAAGCTTCACTTTCAAGCCTCCCTCAGTTCTGAGAAAGATCTACAAGGCTAGTACAAAGCTAGGCCAGGATTATGCTAATACTAAGTAATTTCCATGTAGTTTCAATTAAGCACAGCTTCACATGGCTTAGGATTGGTTCAACTTCTCCTGTTAGAATTACCCTTCCTGTAGTGACAGCAATGTAGCACCATTAACTCTCCTAAATTTTAGAAGCAGCTGAAAGTTTAACAAAAAGGTAATAAGTATTCCTTTGAGACAATGCTCTTAGTTCATACATCTAATTTCTTATTTATTTTTTAAAACATTGAGGCAACTTAATGGTGACAGTTCTATATTTCTATTTGTATATTACAGAGCTGGAATTAGCAGAACCTCATGGTGCAATGGTTAACCTGCAGTCCTGCAGTCAAAAACTGTGTTCAAAACCTGCGTTCGATCCCAGCTGATTCAGGTAGTTGGCTAAAGTTTTTTCCAAGGTTGGAAAATTGAGTATCCAGTTTGCTGTGTGTGTGCGCGCGCGTGTGTGCAATGTGTGAGCCTGCATAATTAAAACTGTAAACTGCTAAAGAGTGCTTTGAGCACTATGGTATATAAGTAGCATGATTATTTTATATGCTTCATTTTACATAGCTTTGAAAAGCAATATATAAAATAAAGCAACAGCAATAGCTGAAAAGAAAAGAGATTTTTAATGAAATGGGTAATGAGGGAGCAAACACAGTCACTGTTGTTGTGTGTGATAACATTTACATTGTTCAGCCATATAAGCTTATTACCTTTCTCACTGTGATGATGCCAACTTGATAAGTAGGATCTGTGGTAATATCAAAGACATCCAGTCCATCTCCATCTACAAAGCTGTATTTCATTTCAGCATTAATGCCTTCATCTAAATCTTTAGCAACAACGCGGCCCACAGTAGAGCTGACCGGAGCAGATTCCAGTACGCTCATCTGATAATGTTCTGGGGAAAAGAAGTTAAAGAGTGGATTAAAAAGAGAGAGAAATGAATGCAACAATAAGTAACCAGGAGGACAACCCAGCTAAAGCTAAAACTTTCAAGTCCAACAATGAGAGAGCTAAGTGAATAAAATCTGAAAATAGTTTACCTTTGCCTGGATCATGCCCTAAATGAATACATACGTTGAAAAGATTTATAGAAATTTAATACACAGACACTGTCACGAATATATAGAGAATTAGATCTGAATGTTTCTTGTATGTATCCTTATGAAAACGCACAGAGTCAACTCCAGTGGAGAAAGACAGAACAAATTGAAACCTTCCTTGCTGAGTTTCAGTAAATTTCCGTGCATATCAGGAGATGTATAAATAGTTTTCATCAAAGCATTCATACTTCCTGTGGCAACTTGAACTGAGAGCAAAACTGATGCATAACTGATTTGTTCTAATGGCCGGTCTGGAGAAAGACAATTCTACAGTGTTAAGAGTCCTCTCTTGACCCTTATGAATATACTGCAGTTTGAATTGATTCATTTTGCTACCATCTCTCACTGTATGATTTCTTAACTAAAGAGTCTGCACTTATTTATCGTCTTTAGACATAGAGAATGATATGATTCATTACCACAGGCTCTTGGAGCAGAACAGGGGGGATGGCCATATATAATTATGTTACTGAAAGGCAAATTAAGCTGGAATACATGAGTGGTGTGGCTGGTGACTTTAAATTGTACAGAATTTGATTGAGGAAGTAGAAATGGAAATTGGATTCTATTGGAAGTCATAGAGCTTTGCACAAAAAACACAGAAATCCTCACCTTCTCAAGTAAAGGCTTCAAAACACAGAGTATCAAGCTTGACAAGGTGTATCTTAGCCCTCAAAAGCGTATGCCTGATTGCTACAGAAGGTGAAGGTCAACCTATCAAGTATTTCCCTCCCCTTTTCCACATCTTTCCCTCTTTCCCGTCATTGACTGAAATGGAAGGGAGGTAACCACACCGCCTACAAGCTGGCACAATTTCGTAGCACATTCAGGATCCTAACAGAGAAATGAGGAAGCTTAGGACTTCATTGATCCCACCACCAACGTTTCCCCATATGCCCTGTTGCAACCCCCACCATGGATATTTTAGCTTGAGAAATTCTTTAAAATTTGCATTTGGAACAAAACTAGCAAGTGGGGGTGTAAGTAAGGTGGGAGGATTGCATGTATCCTTTCTCTAGAAACCACTCTGAGGTAGGTGTCCCTGTTAAGAGTTGTTGGGAGATGAAAGGGTGGGAGTAGTGTGGAAATTATGGCCTGAAAGAGAGGTGACTGCAAGAGGGGAACTCATATGCCCTCCTTTTGAGGTTCAAGCTACCCTACCATCCTCATCGGCCACATACTACCACCTCAAAAAGTATTTGTCCCATAGGAGAACACAACCCGAGTCATTCTGTTGATTTCTTAATAGAATTCTTCACTACTTGCTTGGGGAAATGGTTGAGAACAAAATTTACAGAGCCATACAAGCCCAAACTAATCAACAGGAAGATGATAACATGTATGAAATGTGATGGCTGCCACCATACTTCCTGGAATGTGCCAATACTCAACGTGATCCCTTCCCCCAAGGATGTTGTTAACTAGAAGTACAACATGTTGCTTCCTCACCACCCAAACAATTAAAACAATCACCCAGTGGAGGAGGGGGAACAAGTAGTAATAAAATAGTGGTTTTTAAAAATAATATTATTTTATTAAAGAAATGCCCCAAGCTTAGCCCATGTATGGGGTGCTAAGATGACCTATGCTCTATAGGATGAACTAGGTTTCTGTGGCACTGTTTCGCAGAATTGAAGATGTGTCTGCAGCACCTGGAAAACATCTGTACCTCCTACAGATTTGTAGAAGAAACCTGTAGGTACACTAGGCAGAAGGTTCTAATAAAGCAGGTCTTTCTTCTTATGCAAGGCTCCGATATTGTGCCACTAATTAGTTAAAGAACATGACCTTTATTTCATATGTCAGGAATAAAGTACCATTCTTTTTACTAAATGTTGTAAAAGAAGTTACTACTTGCCAAGTAAAGAGGCAATATGAAACAAAGAAAAATTAAATTAATTTAATTTTAAAAATCCTTAAGGATCATCAGTACCCCTTTTCCTGTGCTTTTGAAGCTTTCCAGAGGCTTGCAGCTATTCACCCACTTTGCTTTACACTCAACACATTATCTCCTGTACTAAAATGGAACTGATATTACCATTTATTATATATATATATTTTAAAAACGTATCTCTATAAATGGTAATATCAGTACTATTCTAGTACAGCAGGTAATTATGTTATCTGTATCTGGGGCTTTTAACCCCCGGAAGCAAAGAGATACAGTTAAAATGTTGTAATTTCCAATCTCTGAATCCTCCCACAATGTTCAACAGCTCTTTCCTTTCCAGTATTTTTTCACTTGGTAAAAATGTCTCTCCTGCTGCTCTCACCTGCCTCTGATCCTCTCTATCTCTCCCCTTGGTCCTATTTTTCACCTACCAGTTCTCAGTTGCACCAGCATTATTTGCCTTCCTTTCCATCATGTAAACAACTTAGCACATCTCTCTGGTCTCTTCCTTTGTACACTGAAATATACAATTTCTCCACCCCCAAGCCACACACCAATTCTTTGTTCTAGAACTCTGCTGAAGTGTTTTTAGTATTTTCAAGGACTACATGTATGTTCCTGGGTGTGTATGGCAGGAATGCCACCCTAAAGGTTACAGTGAAATTTAGGAAATAGATGAAATCTCAGAATACCAGGAACATAGTGGCACTGCGGGTTAAACCACAGAAGCCTCTGTGCTGCAAGGTCAAAGACCAGCAGTCATAAGATTGAATCCACACGACGGAGTGAGCTCCCGTCACTTGTCCCAGCTCCTGCCAACCTAGCAGTTTGAAAGCATGTAAAAATGTGAGTAGATATCACCTCGGTGAGAAGGTAACAGTGTTCTGTGTCTAGTCACGCTGGCCATATGACCACAGAAGCTGTCTTCAGACAAACGCTGGCTCTATGGCTTGGAAACGGGGATGAGCACCGCGCCCTAGAGTCGGACATGTCTGGACTAAAGATCAAGAGGAACCTTTACCTTTACCAGAATATCAAGGTGGGCTTGAGTGATCTAACCTTTAAAGATCAGGTGGGTTAAGGGAATCTTCCTTTTAAGAGGGAAAACAAAAAGCTTTGCTATTGCTTCCGGCACTGGCCCTTTCTCATTTGGGGCATAATGTCCCAATGAAACAATGCTACGCATGGATATACATCGTGCTATGCTATTGCTCCTACTTCCAAAGACATTCTTAGAGGTGAAAAGAGAGATGCCCTTGGTTGCCCAATGGCTATTCTTCAAATAGAGTTGTTTTATCTGCCTTGTCCCCACCCCACCACCTGCCCCCCGATTTCCATGCAAGAGCCTCTTGAAAAATATTTGTGCTGCTTTTCTCTCCCTTTTCTTTCAAAGCCTCCCCCCAAACCCAACTTTTCTGTGAAATCTTTGACACAGCACCTTGGTTTTCCTCCTGTTTTGAAACTAAAGCTCAGAAAATGTCACATATCCTGGTTGCTCTTGCCTGTATTTTCTTCCTCTCCCACTTGACTCTCCTGAAAGTTTGCTGGGGGTGGGGAGGGGCTCAGCTATGAAGTGCCAGGCACATTGCTGCTGTTATAATATAAATGAGAACAAATACATAAACAACTTTATAGTTTGTGAGGTTCGTTAAAACAACAACAGCAACAACAACACCAAGGTAAATCCCAGTGACCTGCAGAGTATTAACCAACACTTTCCATGTAGAAATCTAGGAGAGGAAATAATGGTGCATGAGGTGAAGCATGTCATGGGATTGGGAAATCTCCATTGAAAAGCTGTGGGAACCACAAAATACTGATTCATGACTGGTACTTACTCTGTGGAAATCTGGGTGGGTTGTCATTTACATCAGAGAGAGAGATATTGACTGTGGTGGTACCGGCTAATCCTCCCAGCTGTCCACCCATATCTTTGGCTTGGATTATCACTTCATAATATTCTTTTGCTTCTCGGTCCATGTTCATTAGTGCTGTTCTAATTAATCCTATGACAGTAAAAGGCGAAAAAATACAAAGAAGCAAAAAGATATGTCACTGAACGCATGTAATAAAGTTATGACCATTTGCTTGAAAAGACTTCCTTGTCAAAAGAGATTGAGAAGGAGGGGAGGAGAAGGAAAGAAAGAGGGAGAGATTTCTTGAAAAATCCCTTACAGAATAAGGTCAAGCTCTGCTCTCAAGTCATCATGGCTTAGATGCCAGTGTTGACCTTCATTGACATCATTTTTGATTCATTGAAGGAATTGCTGCAAACCGTTCATGCTTCAGTTAGTAAATGAAAATTCAGTACCAAGTCTTCCTTTTGGTTCTTAGAGACTCCAGAAAGAAACAGTTTATTATTTTATTGTATATCTGTGCCATCAACCTGGGTAATTTGAAGGAGGCATTAATTTTAGGCTGAGCCATAAGAATGTACTTGCTTATTTTCTGAAACTATTCTGGTTCTATAATAGTAAATGTGGGAAAAAGAGGTAAAATCTTTAACTGTAAGTTACTATTTCTGTTATTTTTTGTTATTTCATGTTATCTTAAATATCTTTTTAAAAGTTTATACAGTACTGTACTGAGATCTTGATAATATACCAATATACTTGAAGTTAACCATTTATTTAACTAATTAATCAATTAGAGGGCAGGGAACAAATCATTTATTTTATTTTATTTATTGTATTTATACCCCGCCTATCTAGTCATTTCAACCACTCTAGGTCTCAGCTACCATAATTTCATTAGTGGGCAGCTACAGTGATTACTCTTTTGTGGCAACGTAGATACAGTACTAGGCATACATCTATGAAATGTGGAACTTGATGTGAAATTAAGTCAGCTGCAATTAGCAATACACACATGATGTGATTGAATTTGTGCTACAACTGCTGCATATACTGTAAATTCTTGAGTGTATGTAAAGGTAAAGGAGTAGCCCAAGTTCTCCTGCTACTGGAAGCAAAAAGCTGCTCCCTACATGGCCACCACTGCACCCCCAACATCATTTATATGCCCCACTGTCTTACCTCAAGAGAGAAAAATGTACCCCCACCCCACAGAAGATAGTATTGTCTAATGAGAGGGAAGAAAAAAAATAGTACAACAGCTGGGTGTTTTTTAAAAATGCAGTCCCACAATTTCAGATGATTCCCCTTGATATTTATGAAGATACCTCAGAGCCAGTTAATCAAAAAAACAAAATAATGAGCTATTGTGCTACTTGTCTCCTCAGTAACCAGTGACCGGGGTGGGGGTGGGGTGGGCAGAGGCGTGTCAAAAAGTGTGAACAGGTGCTGCTCCTGCTGCCGCCTCCGATGGGGGTATCTTTCTCCATGGGGTGGCATGGAGAATGGCATGCTAGTAGCAGGGGAAGGGAGCACATTTGCTGGCTTAAGTACTACACCACTGGAGGCATCCGCCGCAGTGTGCCTAATGGCAGGGCTGGCCCTGTGAAGGTGGAAATAGTCATAGGAACAAAAGCAGAATTCTTCCATTTCTTGTTAACATCCAGGATCAGTAAAGTAAAATGTCCTTTTTGGGAGCTTTACTGAAAAAGAGACATGAAGTGACAGCATGGTTTTTGTAACAAAGCCTATCAAGAGCTTCTGGGTAGGGTTACTAATTTTATTGAATACTACCGCTCATCCCGGCAGATGAGTGAAATCCTCACTTTAAACCAGTACAGACTTTCAGATAATATCTTACCATCTCACCTCTCTTCTTTTTCAAAGACCCCAATAGAACACTATCATCAACTTACTTTTATCCTTCATTTCGCTTGCACACATTCTCCCCCCATACAAACAGTTTCTCAGGACTTTTGTTTTTCTGCCATTGTGCCCAGCAAAGCTAAAGAACAAAGACTATAAAACATATACAGTAACAAACAAAAAGCATGGCATTTCTTTCTTACCACAGACAAAACAATTTCTTTCTTACCATAGACAAAACAAAACAATTCACATTGTTAAATGATGCCACACGACCCTGTGTTCTCATATACAGGATAACATTCTAAAAGTTACTCCAAGTGCTCACCTAAGTCCTACATTGCCCTTCACACTTTATGAACATTCTGTTTCTAGATCACTGCAGCTTAAGGTGATATATCTTGTGCTATCAGTTTTCATTGAATTGAAGCAAATGCCTATGGCCTTCATGTCTCCACTGAAGTGATCTGGTGTCTGATTACTGTTATTGATTAGACTTGTCATCCATTATTTATCCAGGGAAATTTAAAATGTTTCCTTAAAGTGTTTCAGTCTCACACCAACCATATGATATGAACTAGGGTCAATTTGGACCAGAGTGAACAAACTGTGGTCCTCTACATATAGCTGAATTGCAAGTCTAAATATTCCTCACCAGTGGCTATTTTGGCCAGGGTTAATGGGTGTTGCAGCTGAGCAACATCTGGGTAGTGACACTTCAGGGTTAGGTTTAGGTTTAGAGGTTTTTGTTTTTGCACGGATTTCTCCCTCAAGTGGTGAAAGTTGTTTTTTTTGCAGCACATGTTTTTTTGTATCTATATATTTTATTTATTTGTTTAATTTATTTAAAATATTTTTACCCCACCTTTTTCCTTGAAAGGACCCAAGGCAGGTCCTTTTTAATATATAGTATGTTTTGCTTTGTGACTGATCAATGGAGGATAATTGTTGGCTTCATTTGCAGGTTTGATTGCTGAGGCACTAGTTCTGAAGACATACTGTCATGGGGAGGGAAAAACAGGTTAAATTAAGGGAATCCATACTCGCCCAATACACATTGACTGACCAGAGGCTATGCCAGCAGCTTAATAGATCAGCAGGATTTAAAACTGGGATTCCCTTCTCCATGCTTAGCACTGCAGTCAACCAAACCCATGAGGTAATATTGTTGTCTCTTCTTCTATGTAAAACACAGCTGGTATTCATTTATTTGGATATAAAATTCCTTGCACTATAGTTTCAGGTAGGAAATGAGCGACAATCTTTCATAGCATTGAAAGATTATGGTGCCGTTTCATGTGCATCTAGGCAACGTTGATTTTCTGGATTTAGCCCGCACAGACTAATTGTCTATTGCTGAGTCCGTGCTAACTGTAGGCTTTGTTGAGGATTTTCAAGTAGCCTTTGGCCACCAGAGATCAACAGGGCTTATTATACTGAGTGACCCATTTGTGCATCTCAAAAGACTATGCTGTTATAAGTTTTTCCAATGTCAGTTCCATCCATTTTGTATTTTTCTTTTCATCTTTATTATACAGTAGTTACGTAGCTTTGCTCTCCTACAGTTCCATGCAATGTGTCCACACATTGCATGTTCATTTTTTTTTTACTTCTATTGTATCATGCTTGAATTTCTGCTGGAATAGAAACATCACTCCTTATTCAATACTTCTTGCTGTAAAAAAAGGGGGGTGGGGTGGGACACACACAGTCATTGATGACTTGGATTTTTCAAGATGAAGCCTATGGTGAATACTGAATGAAATCAAAAAGAAGAAAAAACCTACACTGTTGACTCAAAACAACAAATAGCAGTGAATCAAATTACCTGTTCGGGAGTCTACTGAGAAATATGGTTGTCCTTGGATAATGCTGTAGACTACCCTGGCACTGTTCCCATAGGTTGGATCATCAGCATCTGTTGCTGTCACTTGGATAACAGAGGTACCTGCCAAAAATGGTGTACACTGCTGTTAGATTTGCAGTTGTGAGAGAAGGACACAGGTCCAACTAGTTTCACTAATAAATGCACTGCTCCCAGTACGTTTGCGTATTCTCTTTCTGAAGCTCAAAGAATTTACACACACAACCCACTAGCACTAATGAAAATGCAAGGCACAAATCCATCAGGCAACAATGACTCAGTACATAATCTGTGCAGAAACAACACTTCATAGTGTATAAAAAGTAGTATTTTGCCACTTTCCCTCTATCATGTAAGTTCTGCTCTTTTAAAATATGCGTTTAAAACTCAGATAGTAGTTTGCTAATGAAGGAAAAGATTGTTACTGAAGATTGATGCAGAAGAGCAGATCAGATTTTAAAGGGGAGAAAGATGTATACAAAATCCTTTAAACCAACTGTATCCCCACCCTAACTCAATGAGATTCCATCTCTTCTCAATTTAGAACATAAAATGAAGAACATAGCAGCTGGCAGACCAAAATTGTCCTGCTGACTTTTGAACTGAACTCATTCTAAACAATTTTTTTTACTCATTCTGTCACTCTTAAAACAGGAAAAACTGTGGGTCAGACTTGATATGATTTGGATTCAGAAATATTCAGAATTCACAGGATAATGCTGTATTTGGATAATTCTGAATATATCTGAATCCAATTATGATATTTCTCAGTATCTGTAATAATAATACCTAGTATTTGGAATCCCATTTACAGTACTTTTACATATTAAAAAACAAAAGGCTAGTTTTCTGCTTCCTAGTGGAAGAAGTGAAAGTGAAACCTATTTTCAGGCATCCTAGATGGGGGCTGGAGTGAGAGCAAAACCTGTATGTTTGTTTACAGCAATGAAATCTATAAGCAGGCACAGACGCCAGAAGGCATTTTTTTTCACACTGCTTCTTTCCAATTGAAAGGTGGGCATAGCTGCTTATAAATTCCAAGCATTTGCAGTTATAATATGCTCTGGTGCAAGCCTGCACCGCAGCAGTTTTCTTTGTGTCCTTTTCTGAACCATCAATTTACATTTACATTCCCTACATTTCATTCTATACTGCTTACTTAAAATAGTTAGGAATAAGATTTACTGTTAGTAGATTTTTAGACTGATATAAATCAACATGGAAATATATTAGGTTTAGCCTCCTTAGAGATATATCAGACAGAGAAATAAGATTTTCTAATAGATAGATAGAGAGATAAATAAAGTTAATAGCTTGTGTGTGTGTGTGTGTGTGTGTGTGTGTGTGTGATTTTCATTAGAAGAGTTTGTGTTCTGCTGTAGCAGATTCAGATATTGTTCTTTGTGTAGAGTCTGCAGGCTGTACAAAATATGGGTATGGTAGAGGCAGCAGGCACTTGGGGAAGGCTGCAGGAATACCAGCTGCACTCACTGCAGCAGTGAGTGCAGCTCCGAGAGGAGCAGGACAGGAAAATGACAGCCTACAACTGCTATGCTTCAAACAAAATCTGTCACCCAACTGCTCTGTTCAGCACTGACCCTATGAAAGTGCAACAGGCAGCAATACAGTGTGTTTGTGTCTGCCAAGTAGGTGGCAGAGAAGCATCTGGTTCAAGGTGGGATAGATATGGGTGATCATCAGACATGTTCCAGTGACATCTCTGTGCAACCCAGCAAGGGCAAAAGGCCAAAATAAAAATAAAAATGGTGAAGAACCCACTTTTCTTCAAAGAACTGATGTGCCAGAGAAGGACAAGGATGGCATTAGCACTCACATTGACATGTGAGTTTGGGCAGCAGCAGTGCTGCTGCTTTTGTGGTTGGGAAAGAGATGTATCTAGAGTACCAGGCATTGCCTTCCATATCCGTTCCATGCAGTTCCATCATATTCAAGGAAGGGTTTACTCCTAGCTCCCATTCCGAGCCAATCTTTCCTTTGCCAAGCACTGTGGTTGGTGGGAACTCCTCTTCAACTCTGGGGCAAGAGCAGCAGGGTCCTGTCCTCCAGAGACACCACTCTAAAAGAAGGACAGGGCAGAGGCATACATGCAAGAGTGCTACAAGCCAAAACAGACCAATCCCTTGTCTTACTGGGCTGAGAAGGAGTCTTTTTGGAGAGGCCTGACCAAGTTGGTAGTCTTGCCTATCAAGTAGTGTGCCCAGTGAGAGCCTGTTCTCCCAGGCAGATCCATACTGATCATGCCTAGAATCTGGATCTGTGGAAAAACTTAGTTTCCTACCTACCATTGCTGGGCCTCCTGAAGTCCCCTTTAAGTAAGAGAATGGCACACTCTGCTCACAGTACTAGGTACACCGTGCTTCAGTCTGTTGACTCCTCCTTCTGCCTCTTTCATTCTTTCAACTGCTACTATATGACTGTACTCACTCACTCAATGCCGCTGTACTCCATGCTGCTGCCATGGTTCCTACTCCCCACAGGCTATCTGCTTCTCCAATCTGCCAGGCAGTGCTGCCCAGGGTATTTGCCCACTCCTGAATGCAACCTGTCCTCTGCTTCCCCAATGCTGCTGGTATTTCCCACTGTTCATGGTTCAATCAGTATGTTCATGGGAGTCATTTCCTGTTGTGTGTTGATGTGCACTCTTTTTGTTTGGCATAATCACTTGAAGAGAGGACTGTGTCAGAAAACACAGGAAAATTCTTTTAAAAGTTTGTGTTTTTTAAAAGAGGAAAACAACGAGTATATAGTGTTCATATTGACTCTAACGGAGTTCCAGATATTCAGAAATTCTGAATTTTTAAAATTTCATAATCCAGAGGGTTGCAATTTCAAATTCTGAATTTTAATGCTAATAGACATCTTTACTCAAAACACAAGAGAGAATGCCTATGGAGATTTCTTAATTTACGGCAATTCACTGCTAAATGTTACGCCTTCAGCATAGATGTGCAACATTATTTAGGCCAATCCATTGCTTTAAATCCCACTGATTACTAACAGAATTGAATATATATTGTTTTCTCTTACTCAAATCAACCAAATTTAAAGATACTTAACTTTGGTCACATTACACAGTATTGTGCGGCACTGATGTTACTTCTTAGAATGCTTTCCCTCAGAATTTATCCTTGCAATTTTAGGGAATAGATGTTTTGTTTAAAGGCAAAAGCTTGGTTCATGGAATTCTCATAACAGCTGTTTGTTACACTCACCCACCCACATTCACAAAATCATGTCAGCTCATTTTATTTTATATAACCACAGGTTCTCAAAAACTGGAACTATAAAGATACTTGGGACTTAATAATAGTAACCACGAGGATCACTCAAAACAAAGTTTAGCATAGATTGGACAAATAAAAAAGCAACAATAAATGGAAGGATAACATTATACGATCTAAAGCAGAAGTGCATGTGTATCTGCCTGACTAATGCTTCTGTAAACAGGGACAGAAGGACATTAAAGAAGAGGGGGAAACACTTTTACATGAAACTATAACTACATGAAATGTATTCTCTTTGGTATGGTAATAACCACATCATTTGAGGTCAGGAGGGCAAGATTTCAAGATTGCCTGATAAATTACAAAGGGTTTCAAGATTATTTTCTGTGCTATATTTGATGTTACAAAAGACCCAAGGATTTCTTACCCCATAAACCTTTCCAGGTTTAAGGTGCTTTAAAACAACCTTTGCTTTTCCTTGATCTATGGGCAGTCAAACTCTCTTTTACTTTCTGGTATAAAACTGGCTGAGGCTCTTGACTGTTTGCTGGTAATGATGGGCCCCATGGGTTCGTTAAATAGCCTAGAAATCAATGAAGCAGAAGGCTTGCTACTTCAGGTCCTCAGCGTCTCATCTTTGCACTCTGCAGTGTATGTATGTATGTACTGCAGGCAGCACCATGTGCCGGCTGAGCATTAGGGCATGTTCCAGTATCATTCGTATGGTATCATTAATTGGCCTGCACGACTTCTGATCCAATACAATCAACCCTTGGCCCTATATATTAGCCCATCATGTTTCCTATTTTTTTTTTGGCCATCTGCCTGGAATTACAGGACAGGGCTTGGAGCAGGTATTATCAGGCATGCTGCAGGCCTGTGATGAAGAGCAAAGCTCTACTGTTAGGCAGAGTGAAGCATCTGCCTCAGGCAGTGGATGTGAGGGATCAGGAACAATACATATTTCTGTGGAAATACCAGCAATTCCCCCCATGTTGGAGGACATAGCTGAGTCTGCCATGCCGCCTGCTTTAACACCCGTGAACTTAGCTCGCTGTCTCAGGATACTGAAATGTATTATCCCATCAACAGTGCAGAACTGCCAACCTAGTTAGCTTTCGCATAAGGAGTAGGTGCTGGCTGGTGGTGAAATTGTACATTTGGAGGTACAGGGACCTGTAATGAGAGTTCCCTCCACCCAAAATGGAAGCAGCAGGATTGGATTACATCCCTGTGTTGACGAAAAGTGTTTGTAAAGAAAATGACTCATTTAAGACCAAATGCACTCTCAGATTCTTTGCATTAGAACTCTGATAGCTTGCAAAACTACGTTCTTGTTGGGAAAGTCCCTTTCTTCCCAGCTACTGGGAGGACTGCAGCTAATCTCAGAAGTAAAAAGGAAGCTCAAGGGCTGTGGTGGGGAACGGCACAGGTTATTCAGAGAGTCTGGGGGCTTTGACCCTGTGAGTCCTGACCCAGGGGTGCAACTCGTGCAATTGTCTTATTTGTTGAAGTGTCTTGGGGACAGTTGTCAGGATGGTGGTGCAATGGAGACAATTGCTCAAACCTCACAAAGAGAAGAAACAAGATCACCCTTGGTGAACAGTACATGTTGTTGGGAAGGCAGAGAGACATTGGCGTGAAGTGCAATGACAAAAGGGAGGAGGAAGATTCAAATTAACGGTTCGTCCCTGTGTGACTTGGAGAATGGACCAGCACTTAGGATGCACTCTCTTTAGCAGGGCTAGAGCTTGTAATTGTTACTTTTTGAACTATGAGTCCCAGAATCTGCAGCCAGCATGATCATAGGCATGCTGGTTATGGGATTCTATTACTTTTGGTCCAAAATTTGAACATTTCCAGACTTTGGAAAGGCCAAAAGTGATTCAAACCTAATGTAAGGAATTTGTGGCCAAAGGAGAAAATGCAGAATCCCACCCCTGGGAGGATTTCCACTTCTGCAACAAGTTGTGGTTAGGTTTGAGCTTATTGGCCTTCTTAGATACATCCCCACCCCCAACAAGAGAGGCTCAAGATGCCTTACAACAACTGAAACAAAAGTTAAAAACAGTATCAGAACAGATGACATACTCTGTCTCACACTCTCTCTGTGTATGCAGAATATGTATGTACTGTATATATGTTTTACACTATATATATAGTGTAAAACAATACATCTATCCCAAGGATACCTAATAATCAGACATAACAATAATATTTAAACATTGGCTAATTACATCCTATAAAATGCATGGGAATACAGGATTAAGACTGCATCCTAAAATGCGCCAGGCATGCATTACTGGGGAGAGCGTTCCAAAGAGCATGGGGTGGGAAGAGGATGAAGATGAATGAAAAAGCCCAACCCTTTTACCACTCTCTAAGCCTCTCCTGAAGGAAGATCTCAGATGTTGATCACAATGAAGTATCACTGGGTTAAATTAATCTCTTCCCCCACATTAAAAGACTCGATTGCATTGATATAAAAGTCTTATTTTCATAACTTTAGGGTCACTCATTATTTGGTATTTCTGCCTTCCTTTCTCATACTTTATAAGGGAAAACAGAATACAGTAAGGAAAAAAAACCCCAACAAACCAGTTTTCTCTACAGGATTCAATATTGTATAACCAATCCTGCCACTCTGTTATGCTCCATTATCTGAAATTGAAGTCCAGATTGCAAATATAATTTCCATTAGTTCTTTTGCATTGCTTTTGTTAGGAAGCAAGAACAAAGACTCAAGATTTCTTTGGAGTATTTATTCATCAGTTTTGCACGGATCAAAAATATGCCATTAAAGTCTCCCTTACCGACTGGTGACATTTCTGGTACAGAAGCAATGTATGGTCCATCGAGGAACTTGGGTTCATTGTCATTGATATCTTGGATTTTGATGATAAATTCAGATTCTGGTTCCATTGGTCTACCTGTTCTTCTATCCAAGGCTTGAGCTCTTAATGTATACTGGGATCTCTCTTCCCGGTCAAGTCTCTGGATTGCATGGATATCTCCAGTGGTGTCATCAATGGTAAACACAACACCTGCTCCTTCTCCTGAGAGAATATATTTGATTGATCCATCCCCTCTATCCATATCAGAATGGAGCTGCAACAAGTAACCAGACATATTTAGGGATTGATTACATTCATTACACTGGGAAGTATTTGATTTATTACACAGAATATTTTGCTCTTATGATAGAGAAATTGAACACTAGATATTCTAATCATCAACAATGCCACCAATGCTGTCATCATCATCGTTTTATGCCACTTGTTTTAATTGGCAATCTATTTTATAATCCATATTTCACTTATGCTTACAACATATTTCAATTGTTGTAAGCTGCCCAGAGACCTTTGGGTAGAGTGGGCAGCATATAAGTTAAACAAACAAACAAACAAACAAACAAACAAATAAATAAAAATAAGCTGTGAGATAATAGAACCACATTCCCATTTTACAGATAAGGAACTGACAGGATCCATCAATGAGATCACTATTCAATCTCCCAGGTTGGCAATTAGTTAGCAATCCTATTTTCCTTTCAGGTACTGGTAATGAGGAGTCAAAATTCAAAGGCTTATCCTTTGTGCTTGTTCTCAGTCTTTTGAATAAAAAGATTTGAAGTGCTACGGCCTCATAACTGTTTGGATGTGGGGCTGAATGACCAAGCATAGGCAAAGTTTAAAAATTTGGAAAATTGAAATACGCAAGATTTAGATGATGTCTGTGATATTGTAGAATGAGCTGGTGGGGGGAAGTGACTACTCTTTGCTCAGCTTACCATTACTGAGCAAAACGAAGTGTAAATATATGTAAACTGCTTTTACCCTTGTTCAAGGAATTGCTTTTCATTCCCTTCTCCTGTGTTCCCTAAACTGTGCAGACCTCTTTAGCAGAGTTTAGGCTGCAAGTGCTCGGAACAGATATCTGTCCTCTTATTAGATAGATGCTTAAGAGACTCACCAATGACAGTGTTGTATTTCTCTGTGCAAAGAGTAGTCAGTTGACTAGATGGGTGGGGTATAAATGAATGAATGAACAAACAAACAAACAAATAATGAACAAACAAACATCATTTCCAACATTTCCTCCCACTTGGCCAACTTTCTGTCACAGTATAGGATGAGCCATAGCAAAAAGGCAGGATGCAGATAACAGCCAGATGGGTTCTGTGGTACAAAGTAAGCAGTCTGGAAAGTGGGGTAAAGTTAGGGGGAAACATACATCATGGGCCCACACTAAGGATGTAATGAATACTTGCAATTATTCTTGCCCTTGAGGAAAAAAGGGTTCCTTGACATATTGGGACACCCTGTTTTTTAAAAAAGGCATTTGCTACAAGATTTTTCATTCGTACCCAAGAGGGAAAAACCAGCCACCCCCCCCTTTTTTTTGTCAGCAACAACACTTCAGAAATACATGCTTTACTGTGCAAAACACAAGTCTTTCTGTGCAATATATATATTTTCATGCAAAAACCTTCTATTAATTTTTTTAAAAAATGTGAAAAATGCATAAAATCATAATGAGAAAAATGAAGAGTGAAGAGAAAACTTTTAAAATTGTTGCATTCTTGTTTGTGAGAACAAAATAAAGATTTACATCCTGAGGCCAAACTGTGTTTTACAGATGTAGCATCATTAGAAGCTGAAATCACATCAGATTTCCAGAGATACTGTACAATTCTGAAAAACCTTTGTCTGGAGCCTCATGGTGCAATGGTTAAACTGCAATACTGCAGTCAAGCCTCTGCTCATTACCTGAGTTCAATCCTGACGGGCTCAGGTAGCCGGCTCGAGGCTCCATCCTTCTGAGTTTGGTAAACTGAGTACCCAGCTTGTGGGGTGGGTGCGAATGTGTAGCCTACATAATTAAAAATTGTAAAGCACTCAGAGAGTGCTGGAAGTACTATAGGGTGGTATTTAAGCACTTTTTTGTGTCTGACAAATCAGAGCTTGCACGCAGTCTATATTTATATGCTTAGAAGCAAGCAAGTTCATCTGCAAAGTTTGTGAGGTATCAGTTTAATTATCCTGCTGTTAGAATCAGATGCTTTCAACAGTTACAGACTTCTCTCTTCTAATGACATGCTATCTGCAATGTATAGTTTGACCCTCATGGGTCTTAGAAGAGAGAGATTTAATGTATGGGTGCCATTTATTCATGTGGTGTGGTAAGAATAATCCCTGCCCCATTAGCCCAGCCACAGTATGATCTAACTACAACTGAGAGATCCCTTAGAGAAGGAATGTTTGCTTTCTTCTCTTATCAAAGGGGGTTCTATGAAGGGTAGTGATTTTGTAATGGTCTTTCTCAGTTCCCATCCAATCCAGGCTGGGGAAAAGGTAAAAAAAAAAAAAAAGGCAATGCTGGGGTGGCGTGGAGATTCCTTTATTCCTTTACAGGAAATGAAGATGGTGTTTGAAGAATATTTTGCTTTCGTATTCAGTTTTTGCCTTCCTCCCTAAAGGGCTTCACATCTAAGTTAGTCATATCTAGCTCCAGTAGAAATGAGTGACCCGTATGTCATAATAACTTGTTTTATTCCTTTCAGTGGGACTCAAAAAAACAGGAGCTTAGGTTGCATCCAGTCAATGTCTGATACAAACACAAACAAAAAACAAGGAGGGTGAATGACCTCCTGGGGTATGTGTGAATATTCCAAAACCAGGGTGGCACAGCTGAGAAGGCCCTCACCCCAGAAAAAGTGGATAAATCTGTCAATGTTGGTTTTGCTCTTTCTCATGCTTTTGGTCCATTCAGTTTTCTGAACACTCATATTTGTATGTGCAGATTCTAATAGACTCATTTGTGCATGGAATTTCCCATAATACAGAGACAGTTTTGCAAACTGTCACAGCATATTTATTACAAATTCAGAAAATCAATACAATTGCTATTTAGGTTTGCACTTGCCATTCAGAAAGCAGCAATTTCTTTGCATACTTTGATTCCGTTCCAAATTAATATTTCATTATTAACCTCAGATTAAATCTATATAGGAGAACAGCCTTGTGGCATTAAATAGATTTTTATAGAAATCCATGATGACTAAGGGAGAATAAATAGAGCTTAACAACCAGGAAATGTACAAGTTCTAAGGTAGCCACTGGAAGGAGCACGACATGGTAAGCAGCCTGGAACATCTGAATCAACCCATCAGCACAGCTGCTACAAATGCTAATGCATCCTTGAATATTAAAGGGAATTAGAGAATTAACGCACTATATGGCAGCTAATTAGTTCTGGGTAGGCATTGATAATTTGGGAGGCAACAGGACACAGACAAGCAAAACGTGGTATTAATTATCTTTTACAAAAGGCAAGAATGATTCAATTAGTTACAAGTCTGTTAAACACCTTAGCTTTGTAAAATAATTGAAAAATATTCAGAGCAAAATCACTGGAGGCTTATCAAATGGCTTATGGAGTGCCAAGAAACAGAGTAAGTTTAGAAAGATTTATTTGCTGTAAAGCCTGCCTGCTTTTCTTTGCTTTATGTGTGTGAAGCGTAGGTAGAAAACAGTTTAAAACTAGAAAAGCCTCATTGTCAAAGTCTATACATTTTGACCAAGGGATGAACTACACAAACATATTTATCATGTTTTTGTAGAGGTGCTCCCTCAAGTGGTAACAAGATGTCTGGTTGTTATAGCATGTAATTTTCTCACAGACACATCCTGCATTTAGTGCCCTTTGGTGTGTATTGGCCACTGGAAGGTAAACGCAGGCTTAATATTTGTAGATTGTAGGTTTTGGCAAAACCCTAATTAACAGTCAGAAAACTTCATTACTATTCAGTAGGCTGAAGGGCTTAGATAGGAGACCCCCATGTCCAAATCCATGCTCATCCATGAATCTCACTGGCAGTTCTTGGGACAATCACTCTCTATTAGAGGTGGGCATGAACCACCAATGTGGTGGTTCATGCTGGTTTGGCTGGTGGCTGCACAGCTGATCCATGGTTTGGTGCCCCACCTCCTCCGGTGGGCACCCACTTGGAGGCAGTGCCCTGGCTTCCCTGCCCTGCCTCCTCTAGGTGCTGCCTCTGAGTGGGCGACTGCTGGAGGGGGCAAGGGCGCTGAAATGTGGATCAACTGTGAAGTCATTGGCTGGAGCAGAATGAACCAATACTTTGTGCAGATCTCTACTCTTTATCATACACAGGCAATCTCCATCTCTGAGCAGAAGATCCCCTGCAATGTTTAGAAAAGATGAGAGATAAGATGACAATCTGATAAGCAAAAAATGAAAAGCTTTAAAAAAATCAGTAATGTCCAATAATGACTATGTTTAATGAAAATCAGTCTACCTGTCAATACTGAGTGGAAGGCAAAGGAGAAAACAAGTTCAGGAGGTGGGCACATGAATAACAATAAGATGATGGAACTCTTTGGGGTACATTAGAGATACACGCTGGAGTACTTGCTTAGTTTTGGGGCTGACCTAGGGTCAAACTAGATGACACAACACAGCATTAGAAGCAAAACGTCTTAAAAGGTAAAATACTTCTCTTTATCCTCACATACATTTTCCTCACATCTGCGTGTTGCAAATGTACTTGTTTGTGCTCTATGATTGGTCACTGGGAGATAAACAAGTGTTTCATTTGTATGTCTGATTGCTCAAGTACAGAGCTTTGAGGGAAATGCATGAAGGAAAAATTGGAATCAGTTTCTAATTGTGAAGCTGGCATTCATCTAGTATGACACTTAGTGCCTCCCCTGTCTTATACAACTGAAAAGCATAGAAGTACTATACAAATAATTAAACTCAAGCGTAATAGCTAATCCGAATTAAAATGAAGTGAAACAGAAATCTAAAATAACATAATTTTAGTTCAGAATTGGGTAGTTTCAATATGAATGATTTTTTTGTTTCTTATAACTCCCCTGCCCCAGGATTAAATGAAGGCATGTCCCTAGTGTACTGGAAGCTAGGGCAGAACAGATGTTCAGTCCTCTGCATCTCGTACAACAGCCTCGTGCCCTCCAGATGCATTGGCATTCACATAAGCCTGCAGCCAGCAATATGCTTTGTACATATCTTTAGACCAGGACATTTTGCCAAATGCAAAAAACATACAGAAGGTGAGAGGTAAATCCATGCCAACTTTGCATTGTAAACATGGAACTTAGCAAGAAAACATTCTGGAAAAATGGGAAGAACCCCCCAAATAGGAAATTGTTTCATGTATTTTTTTTAAAAAAAGAATTTTGCACAAATGTCCTGGGATATATCCTACAAACTAAGGGCAATTTCCAAATCCTAAACAAATGAACTGTACCCCTTATCTGATCACCCTAAAGCCAAATGAGAAATCCAATTGTCACTCATTCTGTGTCAGCGAAGCTGAGTCATGCCAAGCAGGAGGCCTGACCTTATGACTCAATGAATCTTTAGGGAATGTGGTTCTTTCCAAGCTGCCGACCTTCTACTTTTGGCCTACATAAACTCTGCTCCTGCTTTTATTGAATTCGGAAGATGTTGTGCAGGTTATACTCTGAATCAGCAATACTGCAGCTGGGATAGAGGAAACATATAAAGCTCCATACATTTCTGTTTAGCTAAGGAATCTGTTCCAAGCTTGCTGCCAGTGCATTCCCTTGGAATGGATCAAGAGAACTAAAATGTCAAACTTAAAAGCCAGAATCAGCATTTCATCCTGAAATCATGGTTGTATCACAGGCTGTACTCAATTTAATATTTAAGGGGAAATGTGCTAACAGAAAGGCAAAAGGTTCAGCTCAGGAACCCAACATTTCAGAAAGGAAAAGGGCTCACACAAAAGTAGAAGGGTGCTCCTTAGAGCTTAAAATTTGGGGAGGAAAATGACCAGAGCAGTTTTAAACCACTCCTGCAGGCGGGGCAAAGCAAACATACAAAGACGAATCCCCACTAAAAATAGATGATTTCTTGACAGGCTTCCCTGCATTGAACTTTACATTGTATATTTGCTGGGTTTTAATTTAAATTCATCTGTGCTCAATCCACTGCAAATTGAGGGAGAAAAGTCCAATGTAGTTACCCCTAAGAGTACAATCCTAACTGGTGAAGATGGCTGAAGGCCTGGTGAGCTGACAAGATGTGAACCGAAGCTTTATTGAAGCCCGAGCACCACAAGGGCATGCCTACTGCCAAATGGGGAGTGGTGGTGGCTGAAAAGGCTTCTTCTGCCTATTCTTAACCTGCCACAGCTGGCCAGTCTTTGAGTCAGGAGCAAGCTGAACTGTTCATGTCCTAGTCATGTCAACCAGCTCTTCTGAACAGGCTTTTAACCATGTGTGTGACCTCTCTTCTTTTCAGTGGAAACTTATGATTTCCACAGAATGAGAACTGTGTTCAAAGTTTTCCTTTAGGTCCCTTGCCTACCTAAAAAAATGATCTAACTGGGTCATCTACAATTCCAGTAATTGTGGTGGAACTGAAAGTGCGCCTTCTGACTTTGCATGAGAAATAGGAAGAACATGAAGGAGATATTCTTGATCATACAAGAAGACTTCTTCAACAAGGCTCTCCCTGCACATTTTTTCATTGTGCTCACTACTTCTTAGTGCTTCCTGGGCATCTGAGACATTTAAGAGTAACTGCAGAATATAGGGCTTTTTGGCTAACAAAGCTCAGGCGCTGGGTTACGTTTTTCTTATGTGCTATTAAGTTGCCTATGACTTATAATAACACTAATTGTGAGTTTGACCTTTAATTAACTATAAGCCAAGCTCAAATCCAAGATAAGTCAGGCTCAATTCAAAATGGGCTCATCTCTACATTGCCAAAGTTACCCCCTTTTCCACCCAGTTGCAGTGAAAGGGAAACTTTCATTGCTCTTTTCTACAATTAAGATGTTTGAAATGTAGTAAGTAACCCACATACCATGGAGCCTCTTTGTCATTTTGTAGGATGCCATCTGTTCAGGTTTCTAGGGATCAGTTTCAGTTACTGCAGCCTGATGATGTGGACAGGACACTGGATTCTGTCCATAACATCACAAGCTTGATCCTTGCCTATCTGGATTAGTAAGATCTAGCAGAAGTAGACCGACCATTGTTGTTGTTGCTGTCAGGTTGAAACTAACTTATAGCAACCCTGACAGGGATTTCAAGGTAAGTGTAGTATTTAAAGAGTGGTTTTACTAGTTCCACTCTCCCAGTAAGTTTCTATGGCTGAACCCTGTTCTCCAGAGTCTTAGTCTACTACACCACACTGGTTAGGTCTAGGAGGTGGCAAATGCCCCATTGCCTCAAGGTTGGTGCCTACTGCCTTCAAAGAGGAAGTGGTGCATCCTCTTCTGAAAAAGACCCTCTGGAGGCAGAGGTATGCAAGAACTACTGCTGAATTATAAATGTCCTCTTTTAAACATGTGGTTGCAAGGCAACTTCAGAGATTCTTTGAGGGAGCAGATTATCTAGACCCATTTCAATCTAGTTTCAAGGCAGGGTATGACATTGAAACAGCTTTGGTCTTCCTGACTGATGACCTACTGCAGAGTAACGACACAAGACTGAGGCCCTGCAGATCCTCCTGGATCTCCTTGTGACTTCTGATGCTATTGATCATGGTGTCCTCTTAGACCAGTTCCACAGAACAGGAACAGGAGGCACTGTGTTTGCTGTGGTTCTGTTCCCTTTTGTGGGACTGGTTCCAGAGAGTAGCAGTGGGGTATTTCTGTTTAGTTCAAGGTGATTAAGCTGTGGGGCACCACAGGGATGTATTCTCTCCCCTTTGCTGCTCAATATCTATATGAAGCTGCTGGGATGGGTAAGTTGAAGTTTTGGTGCAGGAGCTATCAGTACACTGACGGCACCCAGTTCTTGTCAACAGGGCTGGCTGAGGCTGTGCATGCGCTGAATGGCCTAGAGGAGAATCAGTAAACTGAAGCTGAATCTCAATAAGACAAAGACTGTATGGCTTAGTGATTTAGAACTCCCTCTGAAAGAGTAGGTCTACAGAACTATTGTTGCAGTTGAGGCTTGAGCAAGCACAATATCTTGAAGTGCCTGGGGCTATCTTTTATTAGTCTATGTACTAGTGACCTCCTGGTAATCTCCTGGTTAAACTACTATAACACATTTTATGTAGGTCTGCCCTTTAAGATAACACAGACACTGCAGTAAATACAAGATGCTAGAAGGAACACAGGCCATTACTCATATTATATCAGTTCTGCAAGAATTTCAACAACTGCCAATATATTTTGAGTCTGAGTTCAAGGTATGCATTATGATTTATAAAACCCTAAATGGCTTGGGACCTGGATACTTAAGGACATGCCTCTTCCCCTAAACACCTGCCTAATCAATAAGATCTGCTGGGGTGCTTCTTCTGTGTCCCACCATGGAGAATAATCCATTATAAGAAGATGTGGGGGAGGGCTTTCTCAGCTGCAGCACTTAACTTATGGAATGCACTCTCCTTAGAGACTTGACTTGTACTGACATTAGCTTTATTTCAACATCAAGTTAAAACATGGTTATTCATAAAAGCCTTCCAGAATGGGCTTTAATAGGCTCTGGAGGCTTCTCAAGTGCTGTTGTTTTAATGTATGTAGTTTTTAATGCTTTTTAATTATTTCAAAGTATTAAGTTGCTCTATATTGTTTTCACTGCTGTATTCCACCCTCAGATCTCAGGATGTGGAGTGAAATATAAGCGGTCTACATACATACATACATACATACATACATACATACATACATACATACATACATACATACATACATACATACATACATACATACATACATACATACATACATACATACATACATACATACATATGGGCATCAGGCACCAAGAAGTCTACATTTATTTATTTTATTTATTGGATTTCTATCCCTCTCATCTAGACCAAAGGTCTACATGCCCTGGAACTCTTTCTTGGAATTATTTTTATTATACTACTGTTCAATGTTACTGACTCTAGCAACGCACCTAATTTTTATTAGTGAATACCCACAGCACTGCTGTAGTATTGTGTTAGACTTAACATCATGGTATTATTGATGAAGGCATGTGAACTGGCACAGCCAACAAGATGGCATATCACTATAGATAGAATGAAGCCAAAGACTATGAAGCAAAGAAAAAGTTCTGTGAGAAACAGCCCAGAAAATATATGATGCTTGCTGAAGACAAATTTAACATGATACATAAGTACAGCTTTGACTTGATCAGTGTGTAGAAATACTGAAACTTTCAGAATTAAATCCAGGTAGTTTTCTTCCCAGCTGAATGAAAATGAAGGAACAAAAATTCCTTCTATCATATCTATGAGTGAAGATATGATGGAACTTTTAAAATACTTGAAAGGTAGTCATACAGAGGAGGGGCAGAATCTGTTCTTGATCATCCTAGAGTGCAGGACACATAATAATGGGTTCAAGTTACAGGAAGCCAAATTTAGGATTAATATCAGGAAAAACTTCTCAACTATTAGAGCAGTACAACAATGGAATCAAGTACCTTGAGAGGTAATATGTGTTCCAACATTGGAAGTATTTAACAGAAAATTAGACAAGCATGTGCCAGATATGCAGTACTTTGATTCTGATTCCTGCATTAAGTAGGGAGTTGGACTTTATGGCCTTATAGGTCCCTTCCACCTCCACCATCCTATGATTAGAAGACATTTTATTGGAATCTACAGATAGTCAAGGAAATGGCCAAGGAAAGCTGCATTAAAAAAAGATTGTGTTCATATATTTACAAAATTGCTGTGACAAGCAATGTCCATCTATGGACTTTTAAAAAATCATTAATATATGTAAAAAATTATTTGTGCCTTTACGTATACAGTATTCTAGAAGGTTTCAATGCTGTACCTCAGTCATTGACTCAAACAGCCACTATGGCTGATGTGGTATCCCAGAATAGAACTCTTTTTAAAATCAATGAGATGACATGAGAAGTGATGGCAGCAGTAGCGAGTTTACAACCTCTGAAGAAAAATGATAAGATTTGTCTTGTTCTGCTGAGAAACATTAAAATGGCATTAAGAAGAAGGAAGCAAGCCAATGTCTGCTGCAATACTGGATATGTCCAGATGAATTAAGGGTTCTGTGAGATATGTTCTAAGCTAAGTAAATGTAATTCTTTCTTTCTTTCTTTCTTTCTTTCTTTCTTTCTTTCTTTCTTTCTTTCTTTCTTTCTTTCTTTCTTTCTTTCTTTCTTTCTTTCTTTCTTTCTTTCTTTCTTTCTTTCTTTCTTTCTTTCTTTCTTTCTTAGAATCTCTCTAGGTGTCTTTCTTGCTACCTAACATTTTTTTAGTTGCTGGAACTAAGGATGGAACCTGGGAATGAAAGTGATATTCAAATAGAGAAAGACCACTGGTATTTCCACACCACCACTGTTTCCTTTGACATCCATGTGCAAGTCTCAGTTGGTCAAGAAGAACCATTAAAAACCAAAAATTATTATGTATTATATGCTTGATGAAGTTACATTAAGGATGGGGTCCTCATCAGAGCATAAGAACTGCTACACTACCCACACAGTGCAACAGAAAGCAGCTGTAAGGAAGCTCAAAAGAAGGGCATGAGTATGACAACTTTTCCCTCTTATTTGTTCTTTGCAAATGATGCAGAGTCGGTGGACTTGTCCACCTTTGTCAGGGCCGGGTGTGTAGACTCTGATTTATATCATTTTCACGTACAATAAATACTCTCTTTGCCAAACAATAATTTATTTCTGTTTGTTTTGGTGAGATTTTCTGCATTTGCAACACTGATTTTGGCACATTTCTGAAAAATGCACAATGTTGGACAATTCATTAAGTGTTGCCTTCATGAATGAACTACCGAATGTATTAGTTAGTGCTGGGAAGGTTATTTATGCCTTTCTGAACAATAAGCTTTTCCTTTTTTGGGTGGGGGCTGCATGTGTTTGTGTATGTGTGTACATGTGCATGCATGCACAAACACATTTGGTGCAAACAGACAAAGAGGAAGGAAAGGCTTACTGTTCAGAGGGACACAAATAACCCTCCCAGCACTAATACATTGGATAGTTCATGCATGAAGGCTGTCAGTTTCTTGTGGCTGCTTTTGCACATAATGCAGAAAAATGCAGAAACTGTGATGGAGAAAAAAAGCACTTGCTTCATACTGGAGGCAAGAACTTTACTGCAGGCTGAAAAATTTTTGGTGGTGTCTCAATGTGTTGATATGATCTTACTCTGTGAGATCACTTTGCATGCCTCCCAGAACTGCCTTTTGCAACTTGAGATGAACAACAACAGGGTACCCCTTCATACGTCACATATTGAAGCTAGGTGTAGGTATATCTGTATCATCCATATCGATTGGTGGGGGTGGGGGAGTAGCAAGGCTACCCTCTCCTTTTAAGTTGTTAATATGTGACAGGAGAGACAAGAGACAAGCACCAAACACCCAAAAGAAAAGTGAATCATGGCACATTTTTACCATGTAACATCTGCAAAGTGCTGGAACAGTATTAATTGACGGCATATGAGAAGACACATAAAGAATAGGGCCGAGATGACTGCATTAGCCAGCAGGCACGTGACTATTGATAGTTGAGAACAAAGGACAGAGTTGTCCAACATAACGTGACATACTGTAACATGGAAGTGTGTAAGTATCCAGCTTCCTTTCCTATCCCATCCAGCGCTAGTATTACTTATTCTCACCTCTTTCCCCCCTTACTGTTCTTCTTCCTCCACTCAGTTCTTATTTAACTTGTATCAACTTTGCTCAGGTTAAAAACCCCTTTGATTCCTCCAGTGTCCCAGTCCCTCTGCTTCCTTCTTCCCCCTTCATATTTCTCCCCCTTTTTTTCTTGCCATTTGTCCCCTCCTCCCATGTTTTGCTTTGTTTCCCTTTCTCATCATGACTCTTGCTGCATCCTTATCAGGCAACAGGAACCAGTCTCTCGAGGCAGCTAGAAGCTTGGCAGAAATGTTTGCATGTTATGCAGATTACTTGGTTCATTATGAAAATAATGTGGTGGCTCATGAAAGAATGAACCAGCTCCCTCTCATGCAGAAGTCTTGACATCTGTTTTACAGACATGGAAAAGAGGTCTGAGTTTTCATAGACTATTTTCATGTAACCCAGGAGTGCACCCTTTTCTTTAGCACCCTTTCCTTTAGCAGAACTCCAAAGCTTTCAAGAACTGCAAATGGTGCAGATATTCAGCTGCTTCTGCAGTTCAAATATTTATTTTAGGAATAAAGATTGTACAGAATTGGCAATTCTGCTCGGGGCAGCTAAAATTAGTTATCTGTGGCTCTGCTCTGCTTCATGTCCATATCCCATCTGCAGCATGCGGACCATCATACGAACTTCTAAATCCAGGTTAGGGTTCCTGTAAGGCTCCCTGTGCTTATAGAGAACGTGTCCTCTGTATGGTCAAAAATCAGAGCTTGGGAAAGTTATTTCTGAAAAATTTAAAATGACATCTTGGAAAGTTATTTTTTAAAAGAACTGATCACTGTTACACGTTACAATTTTAGAAAGTAATTTGTTGCCATTATTTGTTATGGTTTTTAAAAGTATCTCATTCAGTCTCTCATTTACAGTGTTGTCTTGCAAGACAAATGCCTCGTGCAACGAAAATCTCACAAGACTAAAGTGTTTTGCGATTTTTTGATGATTTGCAAGATGAATTTTTCTATGGCCATGCTTTGCAATATGATTTTTTTCCAATGCATTCCTATGGGAAATGCATTTCAATGCATTCCTATGGGAAAATTCACAATACGAAATTTTCGCAATACGAAATGACTCATGGAATGAGGCATCACTGTATATTGCTCACTCATTTTTACTGCTTTTTAGATCCTAAAGATCCCAATCTTTAAAATGCTGTGAGAAAAGTAATGAACATGTGCTACTCATTACATGGGCAAAAGTAACAACCTTATCAGTCATTATATTACTTTGGAAAGGAAAGTTGCTGCCACTGAGTTAACAAAAAAAGGTATTATTAGGGTGACCAAGTCTCAGGATGGTGCTGATCTGGCCGTTCTAAATATACTACGTACAGGTAAGTGATTACTTGTAATATGTTCTTCCTAGCTCTTCTCAGAACTTTCCTCTTTCATCACGCCATTGGCTTTCCATCTTAGGTCACCACCATGAAATAAGCCAAACCATGCATAATGGCATTTGCCTGTATCTATCTGGTTATTATATTGGTGCTAGAGAAAAATAAATGATGTTATGTACTACATATGCATTTTTCTTTACATTTCACTGCATGCTGCACCACTTACCTTTCCAACATACAAAGGATCAGTTCCTGTGTATTCTTCCAAAACAAAGAACTGGTTCCACACCCAACTCCTCTTCATTCGCTGATGCAGAAGCAAGTTGTCCGATGAGCCATCTCCTTGGCCTTTGCTGGCTAGTCTGATGTTCCCGGATAGTACAATAGTAATGAGGTTCACTAATAAGTAAAAATTTAAGGATATACTAAGTCCAAGCCACTTCTTGGCACTGTCCATGCTGCTTGAAGTCCGCATTGCAATATCAAGATAGTTTCCAAGCTTCAAGCCAGTCTTTTAAAGAATCCAACAGGGTCTTTGAAAACTCCAAGAACAGTCTTGAAGTGGTACAAAGCCAAACACGTGAAGGACAATTGTCTCCTGTAAAGTTAGAGAAAAATCCACTGTTCAAGTTTCTAAAACGAACTCTGAGCATACGTTTGTGCAAGAATATTTCATGTCCCCCATGAAATGTGATAACGAGGTAGGTCTGTTTCACAAAAAAGGATGGTTTCTCCCTTTATTTTCTTGCGCTACTACTTTGTCAAATGAACATAATGCCTGAATAACTGGAAAGAAAGACCATGCCAGCTTGCCAAAGTGGCTGCCAGATTTTATTGGTACTACTGATTGGCTTTTAATAGAATAATTGTGTGCATATGTTTGAATGTTTGTGTGTAGAGGCATATATATGACCAAATGCTGCATCATTTCATGAGAAGTGTAACAAATACCTTGTACTGACTGGGTTCTCCTTATTCTATACCCTTATCTGCTCACACATACTTGCATGCATGTGGATTTTACAAAGTGCAATGCTTTAATTTTAGCAGCTGCAGATTATTTCCCTCCTTAATTATTTTTTTAGCACCTAAACTTTGGCTGCTTCTAGCCACACTTCACACTCTGCTGCCTGCTCTCTCTCCACAGCTGATGTGACATGTTTTAGACTTTTGAATGGTCACTTAATCATTATATCAAACCATAAAAGGTCTCAGAATGCTGCAAGTTGCATGGTATTGTGGCATACGCCTCAGGAAGTCAAGCTAACAAATTTTTCCTCCTTTAGCCTGACTCATTTGGGCCCAGGAATGCTGACCTCCATCAGAGGACACTTTCTCATCTGTCAAAGACCTTTGTTGTCATGAAGCTAGATTAGCTGGTGACCTCACTCCAAGCCATGCTTTGTAACCATCTTTTCTTTCACTGTTTTGTTGGGTTTAATGAGGTGGTGCTGCATTTTGCTACTCTGTCAATGCAGGGAAAGAACATCCTCTGCATGCTCAATGTTTCAGTCAGATGTTCATTTGGGGGGAGGGAAGGGAAAAGGGAGGGAGGGAAAGGTTTGTATCCTCTTGGGGGTACGTTTAATATTGATCTCTTTGAAAAGTCTTACCAGTCAACTAAGATTTCACTCTAACTTCTACTGTGAAATTAGGCTGGCAATTTTGTTACCGGTTTGTTTTTATCTACAGAAGTTGATTTTAAAAAAAAAGCAGATGTCAGCCTCATTATGTACATAACTCCAAAGAAGCAAAAAGGTTTATAAAAGTATTACACTATACAGTCACCTCCCTTCAGATATTTACATACAAATGGAAATTGATGAATGTCTACAGGGTTCAAGAGACAGATATGGCCCCTTTTCATGTAGTGATAACTAAAAAGGAGGAATACTGTAGTCAAATTGTAACCAGTTCCTTTTTTTACTGATAAAAAGTATATATCACCATTATAAGGAAAGGTAACCACTCATTTTTTTCATGTTGTCATTTTTTTTGTTGCTGTTGTACAGTTGCTTAGTTACTGGACCTCACTAAATGTGGGAAGAATATCACATGATTCCTGAACTGCCTTGCCAGTGCTTCATGATCTGTTGTGGGTGTTAAGACGACAACGAGGAGCGTGTTTTGTACTACAGTTCATTTTGTACCAGAAGTCAATGGCTTTATAGTCCCCAGTCCTTTTTAAAAAGTAACCATTTTAGGAAGTTTTAATAACTGTGAAATTAATTATTTAAAAACTGGAACGATTTGCTCCAGTTCTTACCTTGGGGTTGTGCTTACTTTTCAAAAGTAATGTTCCAAACTTTGACATTGGGAGTATGAAGAGAAGTACCATATTTTTCATTGTATAAAACGATACTTTTCCCTGAAATAATTTGAGAAAAAAATTGAGGGTTTTTTTATACACAGAAGGCAGCAGCAGGAGACAGAGGCAGAGGAGCAGCCACGCTCAGCCGCCTCTCGTGGCTGCCCATTGACTGCTGCCTCTACCATCCGATTGCCCCCTCCAGCACCACTGCCGAGGCTTACTTCCAGCTCATGTTGCCACCTTGTCCCCTGCCCAAAGGAGTCGATCGCTGGAGGAGGTGATCTGGCAATGGCAGCAGCAGTCAATGGGCAGCAGCAAGAGGCGGGCCCGGCAAGAGGCAGGCCCTTTACTGCAGTCTCCTCCAGCGCCAGTCATGGGCTCAGTAGCAGCAGCAGGAGGCGGAGACTGAGGCAAAGGAGCAGCTGCACTCGGCCAGCTCTTGTGGCTGCCCATTGACTGCTGCCGTCGCCGCCAGATCGCCTCCTCCAGCAATCGCCTCCTTTGGGCAGGGGACAAGGCAGCAATGTGAACTGGAGGTAAGACCCAGCAGTTGCACTGGAGGAGGCAATTGGGCAGCGGAGGCGGCAGCAGCAGGAGATGGAGGAGCAGCCATGCTGGGCCACCCCTTGTGGCTGCCCATTGACTGATCCTCTGCCTCTGGCAAGGGTAAAAATTAGGGGGTCGTCTTATACATTGGGTGGGGGTCATATACATGGAAAAATATGGTAATTTGAAAGCAGTAATTACAACTTGCTATCTACAATCATAGACTTATTCCTGCATGATACCTGGAGTCCTTTTCCTGTCCTTCAATCAAATCTGTTTGAAGTGGGATCACTAGCACAGACCAGCATTCCATCTCACCACTGATTCAAGTTTCCCTATACTAGAATGCTGTACAAGAGTGCCATGAGGCAAAATTCATGTCCTGGATTTTGAGTAAGAAATATGAAAATATACAATGTTTACACTTCTTGGGAAAGCAAGATATGTTGAATCATGCATGTATAACAGTTCCGCTTTCTATCTGTTGCAAAACTGTCTTGAGAATTTTGATTGTTCTATCAGTGATGAGAGTCAGTGGGTCTCATGCAAGTCAACATAGTGACACCTAAACAATTCTTACAACGGTTGGTGATATACAGTGCCACACACACCTCTCTGCCTCTGTTTTTATACCTTATCTAACTAATTGTATTTGTCTGTGTGGGTAGAGTTGTGCAGTTCATTTCCTATAGAAATCTATGTCAAAACACTGAACAGTTTGGGCAGACCAGGGGCTACACCTACTTTGTGCTGAACAGAGATTTATTTACAGGTATGTAATTATCCTTTTGGTAATCCCACAACAGAGGGATCATAATATGAGCCACTAGTTTTGCTTAAAGTCATCTTGCAACCAGTCTTGTTTACTAAACACTTGTGTGTACTATATCAACAAAGATCAGGAAAACAAAGAAAACAAATTATCCAATATTCAATTCTATTCTAACTAGGGACTGAAGGCGTTATTTGTTCACCTTTACAAGTTGCCATACTGCACATCTGAGGGTTAGCATGGCCAGAATCATATTATGCAAGGATAAATTATTTTGGTTGGATTTCTCATGGAACTCAATCTTCCAAAAATTTCTGGGCAACTGTTCTTCTATGGAATTCTTCCTGGTCAGTGTTCCCTCTAATTTTCCACTAGTATGGGGTGGGGGCACGGCCCCATGCATGCAGGGTTCTAGCTGTGACTAGAAGCAAATGGGAGGGAACTCTGGATCAGCTGCATCGCCCTGATGCAGCGCCACATGGCAGAGCAGCTTAGAGGGAATGTTGGTCCTGATGTTTCATTCATCTTTCATTACGATCTAGCTGAATTCACTATAAAGTCAGAATACATGGAGATAAATATTGCTCTTTGTTATGAAGTGCATTAAATGCTACTGTTATTTGTAATACAAAATAATGTCACTAAATAAGATAAAAATAGAACAACTGATAAGACATAATAACAGAAAGAAACATGGAAAAATGATACAGTGCTTTACAGAATTATCAATCTCAACTAGAGTGAAACCACCTAAACCTACACAAATGTTGATTTAACTAATCACATTACTCATTCAGCTTACTTTAGCTAAGATTAACAATTAGATTTAGCCCATGGTGAATAAATGTTACATACATTGTGTCCCCTTCACCCTGACAAATATGGATCTTGTCAGTTAGGCTGTGATCAGGTGGCTGCAAAGGGTTACTTTGATGTGGCTGATCTCCCCTAAAGTGACTCTTCTGTCTGACAGGAAATCACTCACATCTGGCTCCCCAAAACAGGATCCCTACAACTAGATAAAAAATGTCGAGCTTGGGCATGGATCAAGTTAGGGTTGCAGCAGATGTCTCTGTGTGTCATCTGATCACACCAGATTAGAGATGGGCACTTACCATGGCTTGGTGGCTCAACCAATGTGTTGTGCGGGTGCCCCAGATTCTACGCCCTACCTCCTCCCATGGGCACCCACTCAGAGGAGGAGGTGGGGAAGGGAAGCCCGTGGCACAGCTTCTGACAGGGCGGCTGACAGAGGAGGCAGGGTGCAGAACCTGGGGTGCCCAATACCTGTAGACGCGATCAGCCTAAGCGCAGTAAGTGCCAATCTCTACACCAGACCACTCCACAAGCAGTCCAAATTGTGATCTGTTTCCACCTGTGATCACACCCTTGTCTGTCATTCTTGTGGGTTTTGTCAGGATTTGCCAGCAGGCTTCTCTGGGAGTGAGTTATGACCTTGGCTCTATCCCTTTGATTTAATTAGTAAAGTAGTCCTTGACAAAATTTAATTACTGACAATGACTGTATATTAAGAACTGCCAGCTGGAACAATAATACCTAAAAGAACACTAGTAACAATGTTGTTCATCAGGGGAAGGCAAACTTTTCATCCTTCTTCAGATCACCTCAATTAAGGTGTAACTTCACACTGACATTGGAGGGACATGATCCGGGGATACCTCAACTCCCTATTTCAGAGTCAGGGATCCTCCTGTTCAGATCACAGGCTGTTCCTGCATGCCCATCTCCCAGGCAGTAAGCTTCATTTCACATTACAGGTAAACGCTGCAGTATTAAAACATAATTAAAATATTGGGTTCCCAGTTGTAATAATGTATTTTTTTCTTTTTATAAAGAGATATCTTTGAGAAAAGTCTAAGTACACGTTGCTTCTGATTAATTGGATTACATCAGCCTTTTGAATAATCAGCTGTCTTATGTGTGTAGTATTTGCTTATTCCTGCCAAACAGAAAGGATCCTGGTATCTTGCATTTTAATGCAGAGGAGTGAATTAACTTGGGAAACTTCACTGCCTCAGCAAAGTGGATGCAGAGCACCCGTCAGCTTTATGTGACCAAACTCTGGCATCGCTATAATTATTTTCTTAAAGTTGTTTTGATGAATTAGGAGAGCAAAGGTAAGATGCCCTCTGTATGTGTGCATGATTAATATGGTCATTTTGGTAATAAAAAGCAAGTCCAGGCCAGTCTCTACTCTCCGATGGTCAGTTAAAACACACAAACACCGAGTTACACTGACATTATGCCTTTTGTAGTGGATACATTAGAGCTGTGCTAAAGAATGGGATACATTTTTAAAAATGGAGGACAGAATTTATTTAACAGCATTTCCAATGTGCTAATGTTCAGCAGATCACTGTTATGACCCTTTGAAAGTGAAGTTGCTCATTAGTTGTAATTGTGCACAGTTTCGTTTAAAAAGGCATATTATTTTCTGTTGTTAGTGATGTGGTTATTCTTTGGTGAACTTCAGGAACAAAGTCCTTCTTTTTGGCAAATCTTTACTGTTCAGTTTTTGTGAGACAGGAACAAATGTACTTCCCCATTCACTGTCCACACCCATAGGATGATGCAACTGTGTACAAATTAAGGAGGCACAAGCAAGTGCAATCTTGTAGTTCATGCGGAAGTGCAACGTTAAAGAAAAAATGTGTGTTTCTGTCACATACTGTAGTTTTGGGAAGTGTGAAATCTTACTGTGACACACTGGGATAACCCACTGATAAACCATGTTAATTGTTGTGAGGCTTTTGCTCTTGCACGGTAGTGAAAAAGCAGTATTTTGTGTTTTTGTTTTCTGTGGCAGCAGCATTGTTAAAATTTTAATAATGCTGCTGCCACAGAAAACAAAAACACAAAAAGCTGTATTATCTATATAAAAAGAGAGGTTATTTACCTGTAACTCTGGTTCTTCGAGTTGTCATCTGTGAATTCACACTAATGCGATTAATCTGTGCCTGCGCAGAGGTCTCCAGAATATTCTAGAGCTCAAACATGCGCTCACCAGGACTCGCCCCATTAACACACATGATCTCCCCGTCCTGGTGATTACCTCAGTTCCCAACAGCCCGCCGCTGCACATTAAGACAGACGTGACAGACAGAGGGGAGGGCAGGCAGGAAGTGTGAATTCACAGATGACCACTCGAAGAACCAGAGTTATAGGTAAGTGACCTCTCTTTCTTCTCTGTGGTCTCTGTGAATGCACACTATAGGGTGACTGACAAGCTTACCTCACAGGTGGAGGGATGTCACGGCAAGACTGAGGACAAAACCACACGACCAAAAGCCACATCCTCCTTGGCCCTTACATCCAAACGATAATGGGATGCAAATGTTGAAGGAGTGGACCAAGTAGCAGCCTTGCAAATATCTGGAATAGGTAAACCTCGCAGAAAAGCCATGGCAGTGGCTGTTGCTCTGATGGAATGAGAATCTGTGTAGGCAGAGGCTTTTGAACAAGCTAAAATGTGAGGCGTATGATTTAAACAATCCATCGTGAGATGGTTTGAGGAAATACATGTGTTCCTCTATGTGGCAAATGTATAGAAACAAATAGTTTCTTAGACTTCCGAAAGGGGGCAGTTCTTTTGACATAGAATGCCAGAGCTCTTCTCACATCTAGAAGGTGGAAAGATTGCTCGAGATCCGTTGCTCGGGACGAAGAAGGTAGGGAAGAAGGTAGGGAGGACAATAGGCTGACAGACATGAAATTCGGAAACGACCTTAGGGAGGAAGGAAATATCTGGATACATCGTGACCTTATCCAGATGAAACTGCAGGAACGGAGGGTATACTCGTAGTGCTACAAGTTCAGACGCCCTAGGGGAAATGTGATAGCGACTAGAAATAACATTTTAAAGGAGAGTAGACACTCAGAAGAGGTGGCAAAAGGCTCAAAGGGTGGTAATGAGAGGCAACGGAGAACAGCGTGCAGGGACCACTGTGGCGGAGGGGAAGGTCAGGATGGATGTAGGTTGGCGACACCTCAAAGAAACTGCTTCAGAGTAGGATGTCTGAAGAATAAGGCAGCATCTGAGTCCTTTGGTTGGTGGGCTATAATCACGGACTTTGATAGTAGACAATGAGAGATGGCAATCAAAGAGATAGGAAAGAAAAGCCAAAACTGTGGAAAGGGTAGTTGGAGCCATAGGGAGATCATTTTGATGAGTTAATTTTAGGAAAGCAGACCATTTATAAGCATAAAGCCAATTTGTGGCATGTTTTGTCGCGTGAGCGAGGATGGTGCTCAATGAGGGTGGATCCTCCATGCCATGAGATGGAGAGATTATAGGTCAGGATGGTAAGTTTGCCTCTGATGCTGGATGAGAAGGTGTGGGAGGAGGGGCAGATGGATGGAGTGAGAGGCTATTGTTCTGAGCATCATGAACCATGGTTGTCTTGGCCACCAAGGGGCTATCAGAATGGCATTGGAACGGTCCTGTTGCAATTAGACAATGGTGTGCAGGAGAAGTGGGATCGGTGGAAGGAGGTAGAGGAAATGCGTTTTCCACGTTGCCATGAGAGCATCGCTGAGGGAGCCTTGACCCAGGCCTGCTCTGGAGAAGTACTGGGTGCATTTGGTGTTGCTCGCTGTGGCAAAAATGTCTATGTCTGGACAGCCTCATTTGGAGCACAGTTGGAAAAATACGGTGTCGTTGAGGGACCACTCATGCATCTGAGAGTTCAATCTGCAGAGAGTCTGCTAGTTGGTTGCACTGTGTGGCAATGTGCACCTCTATGGGGAAGATATGGCGCATTAGGCACCACACACAAATTTGGACAGCAAGAATGCTTTGAAAATCGCAAGCAATTTGAGGTTGTTGATATGCAGACCTTTCTCATAAGGGGACCAGGTCGCATGAAGTTGCAGATTGTTGCAATGTGCTCCCCAACAGACAGGGCTGGCATCAGTTGTAATCTGAGTCGTCAATTGGAGAGGTGCAAACGGTCTGCCAAGAAAGAGGTTGGCCGGGCTGATCGTAATAGTAGCCAGACTGGTACCAAGGAGGTGAGGGGGACTCTGAAGAATCCAAAGGGTAGTATTATGCGTACTAAAGGCACTTGGGTTCAGCATAACATTTGGTATCATGATGCCAGTACTGGTATGGATGATGCCAATACTGTCTAGGCTGTGGTTTGTAGTAAGCTGGAGGCTCATAAATGGTGACTCACTTGGGCCAGTGTTGTCAATCCTGAGAGTCCCGTGATACCGACAGTCCTGAAAGTCTTGGAGGCTGTGAGGGAGCGGTATCAGGACATCCAGTGTCCTCAGTGAGGTGGAGTTTAGCTCTCTTCTTCCGTAAAGGCACTGGATCAGCAGGAACAGATGTTGATTCAGACTCACACCAGGACACAGAGCAACCCAAGTATCTGGGGCTTGAACAGGCTGAACAAGGCAGTACAGTTACCTCAGCTGAGGTGTCCACCCAGGAGGGAGATTGAGCCAACAGAGGAGAAGGCGGTTGTCTGGATGGAGGTGGAATAGCTTCATGGTCAATATCAAGATCAATAGGTGGTTGATCCTGCACGGAAGGGTGTTGTACCCGTGGCTGTGCGTCGATGGAAGATTCCTTAGGTTTCTTTGGCTTGGTACCAACCTGTTTCAGAGTGGATTTTGGTGTTGGGGTCAATTAAGATGATGATCCTGAGGACTTAGGCTTAGGCATTTTGGGCTTAGATTTAGGTGTTGGCAACGGAGAGTTGACATTTTTACAGTGGGAGCAAGAGGCCAGTTGATGCGATTCTCCCAGATAAAATAGGCAAGAACCGTGGCCGTCAGACAGAGGCAACTTATCGTGCAGGACATGCACCCCTTAAACGGCCCTGTGGGGGCCATAAATGGCAGGAAGGGAAAGGGAGGGGGAGGGGGAATAGGAGAAGGGAAAAAAAATGAAATCTTACAAAAGAATGAAGAGTCTATTCTAAATAACAATACAATTATAATTATGTTTCCTTAGGAAAAGAACCAGATTGCGCAGATGGAGAGCTGAACCGAAGATGAGACATCAGCGGCAGCAAAAAGGAACTGAGGTAATCGCCAGGACAGGTGGACCATGTGTGTTAAGGGGGCAGGTCCTGGCAAATGCATGTTTGAGCTCTAGAATATTCCAGAGACCTCTGCTCAGGCACAGGTTAAACCCGTTAATGTGCATTCACAGAGACCATGAAGAAGAACCTCCTATTTTGTGTAAAACCCCAAATCCTTGTATTTTGTAGAAAGTACATTTTCTCAGGCAAAAGTACATTTTCTTTTTGCACAAAAAAATACTTCTGCAAATTTTTCCCTAAGAAGTTTAAAATGTGAAGACTGCACAAAATCTATAGTAATTCTTGAGTAATTGTGACAACATTTTAGAAATGTTTCATTCTAACTTTTGAACATTTGTGAACATTTATGGCCCTAGTAACAAAGAGTTCGTAATGAAGGAAAAAATATATAACAGAAAACAAGTGAGACATGTCTTTTATTACATGTGCACTAGAGCAAGGCCATAACATTTTGCCACAAACAGGCATGGATAAGATGCTGTCTCTTTCCATTTCATATGTATGTTGTATCTGTATCAGTTGAATCTTACTACAGCAAGTGTCTTCCATTGCACTGAAGCAACTTGGGGTAATGGAACAAATCATAGAATGTCCTCTAGCATCTTGGGAGTGCTCACCACCCCTACTGCATCTGCTTACTAAGTTGGTTGTTTCACAGAGCCTGATGAGAGGGCTGATCCTGCTATTTGGTTGTGAGTCAGGTGGTTTAAGAAGGATAAAATGGACAGAGTCAACATTATAATACAGTAGTACCTCGGTTTACGAACGCCTCGGTTAATGTAATTTTTGGTTTATGAATGGAAATCCATTGAAAATAATGCCTTGGTTTACAATTTTTTTTGCAGTATGAAGCAAGTTTCCCCAGGATGCACTGTGCCTGGAGATTTATAGTGCTTCCCCCGTTCCTATGGCAAACCGTGTTTCGGTTTACGAATTTTTCGCATTACGTAATGTGCCGGGGAACGCATTAAATTTGTAAACCAAGATATGACTGTACTGTATATTTAGCTTTGATTTTTATAAGCATTTACATAGTAAGCAGTTTCTAGTCACACACACACAGTTCTAAGAATAGATTAATAGAGTGTGAGTTCTGTGTATGATTTCTTTTAAGAATTTTCCTATCTCGTAATTATCTTGCCTTAAAGAAAGTAAACAGCCTTGTAATTAACACATAGGAAAAAATTAAAGCAGAGTGCAGTCTATGCTTTAAATGAGCTATTTATTTTGCCTTTTAATTTGTTGAAATATTTAAAACTGAAAGCAGGGGGTAACTGCTTTCCTCATTAAAGAATTTCATTCTCTTGATTTTCTTACTTTTGCTTTTCTCCCATTTACCGCAATGAGCATATGTGCACTGTATAGCTAAAGAGTACATTGTAATATACTATAATTTGTAATGCCATAAGCTCAGACCATCCTCATCAAGACAGACTGAAAATATTCAAAACAGGTAAGTGCATGACTGACATTAAGGAGGTAACAGGCACATGAATATTTGTTCACCCTTTGTTAAAAAAAGATGAGGACACTTCAATACACGTTGAGAACATCTACTGAAATCTCAAGAAGACTTTGAGACACCTTGAGGACACACTGAAATGTCTTAAGAAGAATGATGCATTGAGGCACTTTGTTGAACCAAATATCAACTGCTGTGGGATTTTTCATTCTTGCGTCAGAGCAAAAAGATAGGCACTTTTTTCCACTCATCTCACCATTGCTCACTCCTAAGTCTCACTGTGAGACAAAGCACAACTTGACTCCAAAGTTCACCCTGTTGCTAAGCTTGTGGTATGTTCTGTATATGTAAAAACTTGCACACATTTTAAACAAGTGAATCATTTGTAATGTGTACATACAGAAAGACATATTTCCATCACTGAAGAAAATATTTATATGCATGAAAACAACTAAGTAGGAAAAGTGCATAATAAGTTGTACTGTAGAAAATCTGGATGACTTTCCATAAAGGAAGAACAAGTCTTATAATCTCTTATGAACAGAGGATGGGATGGGAATGCAGTTGAGAGTCTGCAAAAAGCAGCATTGAAGAACTGTTAATGTGTACTCAAGGTACAATTGAACCTGATATAGCAGATACACAACCAGGTTCTCTTGTGAAAAATTGCAAAACAAACAAAATGTCATGGAATAGGGCCATGATGAATGCTTTCTCCTTGCTATGATTTATTCCTCTACCCTACAGGCACATACCCCAAAGAGTAACTCAACGAACACTGCTGCATAGGAAAATGATTCTTAAGGGAAGGGGCTTAAAAATTCAGATTCAAAAACTTGCAGAGCTTTGAGGTTTTTTTTAAAAAACTGTACCACTTTCCATTTGAAAATGCATGTCTATTAAAAAGCAGTTCTAATCTGTTGATCATAACAGAAAGGTTTCATGTCTTACAGATATTGTACTGGAAAAAAAAATCTATTCCAAAGAGTAACCAACTCAGGGTTCATATTATTCTAGTATTTTAAAAGTTGAGCTAAAACTAGAGTGAGGAAATGAGCTAAAAACAGAGAGGGAATTTGCTTTGATGTCTGAATAGACATAACAGGAATGCTGAATGCAACTTAGTCTTTTGGAGCAGACCAAATGAAATCTTTGGCACCTTGTCTGTTGATTTCTGTGACAAAACAGAGCTGCTTATGCTGGTTGCATTGTTGGCACAATATTTAGATCCCAAAGCAAAAACATCTGGTAGATAGATGCTGTTCTCTTTTTATCAGAAAACAACTGGCTGGGATGCTCCATACCGTTGGATGCAGGGGCTTATTATCTTGGTTGGGTGACTACTGTATATCAGCGTGAACTTCTTTTTGGAAAATGCAACCACACCATATCCTGGGGCATTTGTTTCCATTACTGAAAAAGACAAGTTTTAGATTTTTAGCTACTGTACTTTCTCTTTTATAAAGATCTTGGAGAAATACAATGGAACTTGACAATGTACCATATGGTACATAAATATTAAGTTAGAATATAATCCAATGTTGAAAAGTTATAACTTCAGATCAGTCAAAAGATTCTCTGGGGACACATCAGCAGCCCATATTGCTCAATACTGTTAGGTCTTTCATCTGATTTTTAGAAAGGGAAGAAAAAGAGGAAAAGCATATCTGAGAGGAAGACAAAAGGTTCTATCCTATAAAACCCCAAGGAATATTGACGGGATCTTATGCATATAATCATTTTTTTCTTTAAAAGTTTCTACATACAGAGTCATGCCAAACTCTTCCACCATATTTTCTTTAAAATGGGACTAGGTAGAAAAATGATGGGTATGTACACACAGAGTGACAAAGGGAGAGAGAGAGAGAGAGAGAGAGAATGTAGCACATACATATACAATTCATTTGACCATTTTTCAAAAAAGTGAATTTAAATTTGGGAGCAATTCTCTTAGAAAATCTAGATTAATAACAACAGCATTCATCTTGCACATAAAAACATTTGAAGCCTTTATATACATTTTCTCATAATCCTTCAAACAGCTCCCTTATGGTAAATCAATAGTATATTGCTATCTCCATATTATCCTTTGTATGAGAGGCTGAGGCAGAGAATGACATGTCTAAGACCACCTAGTGAGTTTTAGACATGTCATGAGCAGAGATGAGATTTGTAGCTCAGTTTCTTAGCTTCTCTGCTGCAGCAGATGTATTGTAGACCCAAAAGAATAGATTATGGGCTTGAAGAATCAAAGTGCTGCAGGGGAAAAAGGGAATCTGGTTTACTTTGAAACAGGCTGGCTTAACTTTGAAGCAGAGAAAATCAGGTGCTTTACACAGCATGTTCTAGAGTGGTGGTCCTTCCCTTTTCTCCTTAACCACCCTGTTATGAAAAAGAATGAGACAATCACCACAGGTAGCAGATGACCAGAGGGAGGGCAGGTTAGGAGAAATATATTTGAAAACAAGAGGTAAGTGTGCTATGCATCCTCTAAGTCAAAGTGCCATCTTCAGCTATGGAAAAAAAGATTGTTGTTTAGTCATTTAGTTGTGTCCAACTCTTCGTGACCTCATGGACCAAAGCATGCCAGGCCCTCCTGTCTTCCACTGCCTCTCGGAGTTGGGTCAAATTCATGTTGGTAGCTTCAATGACACTGTCCAACCATCTCGTCCTCTGTCATCCCTTTCCCCTCTTGCCTTCACACTTTCCTAACATAAGCATCTTTTCCAGGGAGTCTTCTCATGAGACGGCCAAAGTATTGGAGCCTCAGCTTCAGGATCTGTCCTTCCAGTGAGCACTCAGGCTTGATTTCCTGCAAAATGGATAGGTTTGTTCTCCTTGTAGTCCAGGGGACTCTCAAGAGTCTCCTCCAGCACCACAATTCAAAAGCATCAATTCTTCGGTGGTCAGTTTTCTTTATGGTCCAACTCTCACTTCCGTACATCACTACAGGAAAAACCATAGCTTTGACTATTTGGACTTTTGTTGGCAAGGTGATGTCTTTGCTTTCTGTTCATGATTTCTTTTTTGGCAAAAAGATACAAACCATATTCACACATTCAAAAAAAAAAGGGGTGGGTGGGAGTGGGGAGTCAATTTGAAAGCACCAGCATAGAGTTATACTCCCAACTCTTGCCTGTTGATCTCCAGGTAATGAACGGCAGGCAGAAGAGGAGACTGCTTGCTACGTGTTGAGCCTCTCCAGGCAATTGGGATCTTTCATTTTTCAGGACCTCCTCATGTGCAGAAACTCCACGTGTAGCAGTATGCTGCTTCTTCAGACAGTCCATCTCCTCACAGAGATAGTGACAGGAAAAGGGTGCGGCTAGAAGTCTCTCCCAGTTCACATTTTCAAGTTAATAATTTTAAAACACTTGAATGGAGCTTCTTGCATCAACACTGATGAAGTAAGGTCAGCTGCTAGTCTGACCAACTTGTGTATAAGGAATGTAGCAGGACTGCCGGCAAACAAATCTTTGTCTAGCCTCCCTTTCCTCTTTGAAAAGTATAAGCCATAGAAACGATGCCATTCTAATTTTTCATTTCAGAGATCAGATGCAAAGATTAGGGATGCAATTCATGCCTTGGTTTGACCTCAGAGTGACTTCTGAATTTTAAAAAATCGCATTTCTTATTTCTTAATAAGAAATCACTCTAATTTTTTTTTCATTGAGATGAGACTGCGTGTTCCCCCCTCTCAGTTGAGCTTGGAGGGAATTTGTGCACTTTTGCACAAAATGTATCTTTTGTGGAGTTCTGCAGCAAACTGCACAAAAAAGAAGAGGAAGAAGAGGTTTGCTGTCATGTACTGGTTTGGGAATCCTTGACAGGATGTATTTCACTGTTCAGACAATCTGCTTCCACCACAAATGCTATGCTCTCCTCCATTAGACTGTTGGTCTAAATAAATATCTCTACACTTCAGTGTAACTTTCAGATAGCTCCACATGCAGTTATTTAAACTACTTGGTTGTCGGATAGGATATTGGCTTTGGTCTTGCTCACTTGCAATGGTATCTCCCTATAGTGGTAACAGCTAAATAACTTTAGCCCTCCAGCATAATGATCTTACCTAGAAATAAGAACTGTTTTGTTTTGGAAAGAGATGACACATTTTAAAAGTAAGAATAATAAAACAAACATTTGAAACAATGTGCTTTTTGACCCCTTGTTCACCCCTGACTTACCTTTTGGAAAACAAAAGAAGGAAGAGATGTTGTGGTGGCCAGTATTACTGCAAATTTTGCTGCTCACCCTGCCTCCTAGTCAGTGAAAGACCTAAAAGAGCCCTGGATTTTGGCCGCAGACATTCTGGATTTTGGCCCAGAGATGCAGCCCAAACTGCATTGACTCTCTGGAAACTATGGTTTGCAATCAGCGGCCATCTTTGGGTTTCTAGGATCCCTTCCTGCCACTTACCTCTTTTTATGACATGAACCTCCACTCTCTTTTCTTGCTGCTACTGATTATTGTTTAGATTTGCATTGTGTTTGTTGGCACTAAGATAAGCCTTTGCCCTCAAAGAGTCTTTTAAAATAAAAGAGAGGCCATTTCAATTTAAAAGCCTCTGAATGTTGAAAACCATTCAAACAACCTCTAGAAGCTGAGTCATGGCAACTGGGCTTCTTTCTTGTTAAACTGAAATGTTTTGCTACTCATCCAAGCAGCCTCCTCAGTCTGAGGACAGTTGGTAGGAGATCCCTGATACGATATATCAGGGATCTCCTACCAACTCTCCTCAGCCTGAAGAAACTGCTTAGATGAGTAGTGAAATGTTCCAACCTAACAAGAAAGATGTCCAGTTGCCATGACTGAGCATTCGGATAACCACACCTGGATGACTGAGAATATTCACAGATATATTCAAACAACAGTTTCACTGCCCATCAAAGGAATGGAAAAACTCAAAACAAAACAATTGCAGGTCGGACTTTAAGTAGGTTTCACCATTCACTGAATCAGTCATAATACAGCACTGGTGTCAAAGTAACTCACTAGACTATGGCTTATGTTTAGAAATTAACATTATGTTTTGCTTTATTTTGTTGAAGAGAGGAAATATGTCTGTGAAATTCATATTTATTTCAAATAAGTAGGAAAAGAGTCAGTCCAAAGAAGTAGTACATAACATTTTAAAATATGGGCTAAGTTTAGTTGTCATTTTACAAATTGATATAATCATATATTTGCAAAGGAAGCAGCAGCTGAAACTCCTCTCATGATTGGTTGCCTGCCTTCCTACCTACAGGGGCAACTAGATGAGTGAGCAGAATGGACAACCAAACTTGTTTATATAATGGGAGGGAAGGGATAAACAGGGCAGGAGAAGTCTCAGAATATCATGGATGTGAAAAACCCCTGAAACGGTACCTGTGGCAATCCAAATCTCAAATCTCAAATAGTTACTAAAAAGACATTGAGAAAGATTGCCTCTATTTCCAAAACTGTCAGTCTATCAGCAGTTTATCTCCTTCTTATATCCTTAAGCACAACTGAATGCACGGGTTATGCATATGCACTGACTTTTTATTTTATGCATTTGCATTTATATATAGGGCAGGTTAGGAACTGCAAACAAGGTTTTGTTGCTAGTTCACCCTGCAGTGTTGTTGTTTGTGGTAACCCAAGGGCTAATTTATCTTTTCTCGAAGCTGACATTTATAACTGCTGGCCAGAAGTGACATCTGTACTGTCTGGTCTTGACCTTGCTGATTGCCTCAACTTCATGAAGGGAATGCTATTAGCCAGCAAGATAAAGAACATTTTCAGCTGCCTGTGAAATCAAACCTGGGGAAGAAATAAAGAGTCTTACAACTTAATGTATAAGTATCTGAAGAGCTGTAGAAGTATCTACCTCATCCTTATATCTATGCTTCAAAGGGCCTCTGGGAATATGAAATATAAGTTCATGGCCTTCACAGCAGTCTTTCAGGCTAAAAGAATAAAGCAAAAAGGAAATAAAGACACCTCGACCCCATTCATCCCCAAACAGTCTTAACGCTGTAGAAATAATGTTCCCAAAGCTTCAAATGCCACCAAAATTTTTTCCCCAAAAAACCCAACCTGTGCTGGGCATAAAATCCTCAATATTTTGTTCTTTCAGCTCAGTGGTGGCCCTGATCTAGAGAAAAGGCATGGGGGGGGGCATATAGTTGATCTAGTTAGGTTATAAACTATGAGTACTAATAATACACTTCAAGTAAGTATGCTGTAACCTGAGTGCTTAAATATATCAGAGGCCCATCCTGCAGGGTTTAACTCGTACATGCCCCAAATGAAAAACCAAAATAAAAGAACCTACACTATTTTTCAAAACTAGCCACTACATCTGTCCATTCTGGGACATTTAATGAGCCTCAGAGGATCCTGAGGGCATAAAATTGGCCCTTGGAATCCCCTGGAGCTTGCCTACCTTTGTTGTAATTAGTAGGATAGTTTTGATGAAATGAAGATATAGATGGAGCTCACAATGGCAAGGTGAACTGCCAAGAAATACTTCAGCACAGATACTGGTTATTAAGATTTGTGAAGGTGGCATGATAAAATAGTACAGTATCATGGTTATTTCAGGTGTGTACACAGCAAGTCCATCCCTACAATGTGGCTGAGAGAGGTGACCACTTCAATTGACAAGAGCTTGGAAGAGAGAATGAGAGATATTTTGGTCTGCCTGTGCCACTTAATCCCCGTACTGTTCTTAGATTCAGCTATCGCTCTGGTCCATTATCCATAAGATGAAAGCTTTAAGGGTAGGCAAGCTGGGTAGATTCCCAGGGCACCAAGGTGTTGGGGACACATCTGAGTTTAAGGATGCACCAAACTACTCAGTAGTTATCTCCCCTCCCCCAGTTAGCTCAGCAAAAGGCAAATATCTATAACCTTTTCCCCCTCTCACGTTCTACAGGTTGTTTGGGCAGGTATTTCTTTCTTTCTTAAATTTATATACCACCCCTATTAGGACCAAGCAGAAGTTAAAAACATATAATAACAGTGTATTAAATGAGGGTTCAGAAACAGCAAAAACTTCAAGAGGCATAAAATGAAGAATACAATGTGGAATGTGAGGCAAATAAACAACTATCAGACAGGAGAAACAAAGAAAAAAAAGCAAGCTCTACCAGAAGTTGGTTCCAGAATACTGGTGTGACAGCAAAGAAGGCCCTGCTTCTGGTGGATGACTTCCTAGCCTCCTTTGGTGTGGCTAGCTGGAGACTCATGACCTGGGAGGACCTCATGGAGTGAGTAGGTGACCTTGGGGAAAGTTGTTCCAACAGGTAACATGGTCCCAAATCATGAAGGTCTTTATAGGTGAGGATCAAGACCTTCAATTTGATCTGGGATGCAACAGGTAGTCAGTGCAGGTGAACCAGTACTGTGGAAATGTGATTGAACTTGCTTACACCAGCCACCAATCTGGCTGCCACATTCTAGACCCACTGCAATCTCCAGTTCAGCCTCAAGGGAAGCCCCACATAGAGGGCATTACAATAGTTGATCCAGGAGATGACCAATGCATGCACCAAGGTCCTGAGGTAATCCTCGTCTAGGAAGGTATGGAGTTGGGGTGATGCCCCTTAGCTGAATAAAGGTGGCTCTGGACACAGTTGCAATCTGGGAGTCCCCCCCCCCAATAATTTGCAACAACAAACAACAACAACAACAACAACAATTCTTGCATGCCACCCCACTTTGTATACGCATGCAGGGGGCTTTATGGGGACAGTGGAAGGGCTCCCAGTAACAGTCAAGTATGCAACTTTTCTGTTTCTTTTTCTGCAGTATGTTTCTGCTCTATATTTTACCATGCAGAGTGGAGGCTTCTTGTAGGGGGGAGTATCTGCTGTATTTCTCTTGAGACTGGTGTGAGCTTCTTTTATCTACTGTAAGGAAATGGACAATATATAGAAACAGCCTTCTTAATTGCCATAATCGTCACTAATGCACTGCCTGTAGAAACAGATGAATAAAAGATGCTAATGGATATTGTATCAAGATGTCTTTGTGTGCAAGGTAAAATACTCTGATTTCCTTCATCTTTAATTGTATGGTGCTGCCTTCTCTTGCCTTTAAATTAATTAGTGATATGGTCTCTTGAATGTCTTTCTCAGAAAACATTAGCTGCTTGTTTTTTGGTCTGGTGACATGATAGTCCTAATACTTTGTGTGTGCACATGAACCAGAATTCTATATTTTCAACAAATAAATTACTTGTCAATGTGTAGAAAATTGAATCCAAGAATTAACAAGTACTATAATTTGGTTATTTGTTCATAGAATAAAGATGAGTATATTAAATCAGCTTTAAGATTTTCATTGAGTCTAGTAGAAATGTATAGTAGATAGGTAATTCTAAAGATCTGTGTAAACTGTCTTAATAGAGTATTACATCAAGCCACAGTGGCATCTGCTTTATTAGACAGATACAATATTTATTTGGAAAATATTCTGCTTTTTGGAAGTGGAGATTGGTATCTCTAGTAAAGTTGTTAAATACAAAACTTTCTAAACCACTGTAGGCCTCCATCTGAGGTTTTATTATATGTATATTCCTCCTCCCTCTTTCATGATATTTTATATCAGAGGTAGGAGGTAAGGAACTAAAACATGCATTTATCTGGAAGAAGTTACTTTCATAAAGAAAGGACATTCCAAAAATAATGCAATAATTGGCTCTTTGGTGTAACAAGCAGTATATTCTGTTTAAATGTCATGTCAGGAATTAATTTTAATATTCTAGTCCTGTGTGTTGAAGAACTGGCATCCTAAATTACTCATTTCATTAGACTGTAATAAATAAAGTAAATACTGGTATGTTTAACTTTTTCAGCCCAATGCATTTTAATTAGATTTTGCCCAGTACAAATGTAATAGAGTAACCAGATTGAAAATGTCTTCCCCTGGCACATATAATCTCCTGGGATCAAAACCAGGAATCTCCAGTTAGGATGGATAAATGTTTCCAACTTGAAGAGGCAATATAAGACAGCTGTCTCCAGGACCTCGTTATGGGTGAAAAATGACATAAAGCCCCATAAAGCCCCCTGCTATTTCATTTATTGTTTTTGTAGTTTTATACTGCCAAAGAGGAAAAAAGGTGTATGTGTGATAATTTACCTCAGGTACAAAAATAACACACATAGCCTTGAGTACTATCTATTTCACTTTGTGGGGATGGTACCTAGACTGCTGCTCTGCCTCAGGCAGAAAAACGACCAGGGAGAACTCTCATGTTCAGTTTTCTATGACAGCCAGAGCACTGCTGATATTAAGTCCAACAGAACAGCTTCCCCATCCACTGTTATTATCAATTTTTAAAAACTAATTCTCCCATTGCAAGCAATGAGAAGGAAATTATTTATGTTAGCTCCAGGGCTGGATAGAGTGATGGACTAAGACTCAGGATATCTGGGTTCAAATTCCAGAAGATTCATCGGAAACCTGCTGGTGGAGCAGGTGGGTTTACTCCTTTAATATCTCATTTATCTTGAAAACCCAAGTAGAGTCCTTGCCAGTTGGATGTGACTTGACATAGCACACAGGGGTCAGTCACTTCAAGACATGTAGAAATAATGTAGATTGGGTTAATTTATACATCAGATGTTCATATAGCATTAGAGGGACCTAGATTAAATAATGGAGCTTCATAAAACGAAAAGCTTCCATGGGGATATTAAAATATTACAGTAAAAGAAAGTTTAGCATTAAAATGGTAGGAGTAAGGTTGAAAAACTGAACAAAGTAGTTTTATGTATGAGTGTGATTAAAGCTATCAATGTGAGGACTGTGATATGAATTGAATTCGAGACTCAAATAATATTTGTAAACTGCATTAAACTTTTGTCTTAATTGTGACTCGTAATACATTTTCCCCAATGAGAAATCTAGCCAAACTCCTGGGCAGAAAAGACTAGGGAGATTTTTTTAGCCTCACAGGTCATTTAAGCAGTCTTTAGATTTCACTCTTTTCGTTAAACTGCTAATTGTTTATGCTCTTTTATCAGAAGATTTTTTTAAAAAAAAAATCTTCATTTTTGCCCTGCCTCAGCCATCAAAATATCTTGGGCCAGCTCTGATAATAAATCTATTCTTCTGTAGCATTGTGGCTGTCTTCTTAACTCATCAGTGTGTGCAGCATCTTAGAATATTTTGCTTCATTCAGCTCAAGAAACCTGTGAGGCCAGCCATGACTAAGAGAGGAAAATAAGCCTGCAAAATTGTACTTTTTCCAGAGCTTGAAATGCTCAGTTTGCAAATTAATTTGTTAGCATTAATCATTAGATTTTCAAAAATCATTTCTGTGCTATGAATGTTGAAAAAATTAACTTAGCAAATTAATGTTATTAATTCACAGCTTAAATCATTAATTTTGAAATAGTGGGATTTACAGAGCTCTTTCACAGCTGATTTCTTTCTTAAATCTTTTTTTGGGGGGGGGTTGGTTAAAAATTGTATTTTGTGACCTAAAAACCCATGCAGGAAAGGGAGCTCAATATTCACCTACTACACTGTACCTGCTATACTTTCTCCAACAGCATATGTCAGCATTGTGTTAAAGAAGGAAATGTAAAAGAGGCCAAAGGATTTTTGGTGTTGTATAGGACAGTGGTTCCCAAGGTTGGGATTCATGATGTTCTTGTAGTACACCTCCAAGAAAGACTAAACATTGTCTATGTCTGAACAGAGTTTTCAGAATGTCAATTTCTAGGACTGATTTCACATCTGAAGTTCATACAGAATTGACGTGCCATGCCATATCCTTCCTGACATCAGGGAACTAGAAATCAAGCCCTCCAAGGAAAGACTGAAAGAGCTGGGCATGTTTAATCTTTAGAAAAATAGACTGCTAGGGGAGATATGATAGCACTTTTCAAATATTTGAAATACTTGAAAGATAGTCATACAGAGGTAGAAAAACTTCTTAACTGTTAGAGCAGTACAACAATGGAACCAATTACCTTGTGAGGTAGTGAGCACTCCATAACTGGAGGTATTCAACAGACCAAAAATTGGACAACCATATCTGTCATATCTATTTTGATTTGGATTCCTGCACTTAGCAGGGGTGTAAACTTGATGAGTTTGTAGGCTCCTTCCAACTCAATTATTCTGTGAGTCTATGAGGACATGGAAGACACAGAATATCAAAAAGGAAGACATGCTTCACAGAAAGGCATATACTGATTTAAATTAACATATGGAATTTTGTCAAAGTTGGACATTATTACTATAATTTAAGTGGAAATAGGCTGCATCTCACCATACTGAAAAAGCTTCTGACTAGGTAACCATCTTGGGACACAGTATGGAGAGAAAGAAGAGACAGATATCAAATAAATAACTTCCTGTAATGCTCTGTTCTTTGTATTTTCTGCAGCTCACTAATCACTGTAGGGGCTTTTTATTTATTTAATTTTTAAAAACATCTAATCAGACCACAATCGGTTTCAAATAAATGGTCTGAACAGGATTTTCAGAATGTTCCCTCCTGGAACTGATCTCAAATCTCAAGTTCATACAGAATTGACATGCCATCCCATACCCTTTCTGCCATGCATCTGTAGATATATATCAGTGTATGTGTGGCCTGTTTCTTTTATTAAAAGACCTGCCACAAGCCATTTTACTTAAAAACTGAGAAAAGACATTTACCAATCAAAGTCTCTACTCTCCTTACTCTGCCAGGGAATCTCAGGGGGGTGGGGTATAGGGTGGCTATTTACATATCATCAAAAAGGAGGTTTGGGCCATTTGACAAAAAAAAAACCAAAGTTAATGTTAATTAGTAAAAAAAAACAATGTGCCATGCGCATGCTTTGGGCTTCCCCTGACTTTCCAAATGAGTTTCAGCAGAGATCTGAGAGTATGTCTCATTTTCAGATGAATTTATATTGCAGCTTATCGCACTAAACTGAATTGGTTTTGCATGTGAATGAATTTTACCAATAGGCGCTGGGTGCTTGAAATCAATTTCGAGGAAAATATATCAATGAAAAACATCAATGTTCCAAGACACTCTCTTGATTTGTCTCAATCAAGAAAAGGTTAGATTCAAAAAATAATAATACCGAGAGATGTGATGGATCTTCTTGTCTATAGGTGCATAAGAAAATAATAGTAGCTCTCATCTTTAGATGAGCTTAGAGGTCATGAAGTACAACAAATTCATACCACTGCTTTAAAAATCAACACAAGCTGGCTTGGGACAAGGAAATGATGATACAAGTTGCAATTATTTAATCTTTTATATGCTATATTTTTTTTAAAAAAAGCCTTGAGAAAATGACACATTGTGCCAGTTTACATAATCAACAGAACTGAATGACAGACCCTTTGTTAGACTCCACCACTTGAAGAAACAGATACATATATAATGGAAAACTACTTGCAGTAGTAAAAGTAGAATATTACGGAAAATATTTGATTTCTACTTTCAGGATGTTTGTCATGAGGAATCATCAAAATATGGGACCATTATTTCCATCAGTTTTAAACAGAACAATCCACACAAAACATTATCAATGTATTCTGCTAATGATCTTAATGTACTCAGTGAATTGAACTGTATATGTTCTAATTCTGCTCTTCCAAAGACAGTGAATTAGTTGTAAACTTACTAATTGACTGCCTTTGAAAGAGAGAGTTAAAAATGAAATAAATGAACAACATTTAGAAGGCAGTGGACAAGATCATTTTGTGTAACTTTGTGCCTGGTGTAACCCAGATTGGGTGCTGGAAACATTTCATTTACACTAATTAAAAGCTTCCTATTTTCCCATTTTAGGTTCTGAGGCTGCCTAGAGCTCCCTTTTGAGGAAGCTTTTGGGAGCCTTGGGACAGGAGTGGGGAGGAGCTTTTACTTGTGGCTGGGAATGGAACCATGGTTAGCAATCTAACAATAATTTTGGACTTTTAAATGCTTCTGTCCTGAGGCTCCTAAAAGCTTCTCTGGGGCAAAAGGGCAACATTTCCTCTCCCTTCCCCTCTACAGATGAGCCACAAGGAAACTTCCCATTTATCAAGATTGTTAAGCAGTGTATGCAAAGCATAGAGAAGAAGACAGGAGGGGGATTTTTCCTCCTTTAAAGGGAAAGAAGATCAGGTTAGAATATGCTAAACAGCACTGTCTGAGGTGGAGTGTGGCTGATCCTTGCATGCAGATGCAAGGACCACCCCATATGGTGTACTGCACCTCAAAGGGACCCTGCTTTAAAATTATGTAGACTGAACCAGGCTGGGATAATTGGAATATTGAGTTGTACCCTAAGTCTTCTACTTGAGAATAATCAGCTGTTGAGGCATGTTAAATAACATTTTTAGAGGATTACCAACAGCTGTAGAAGTATCTCCTACCCAAAGTGTAACTCTTAATATTTCCTAGGGAGAAAACAAAACAACATAAATATCATAATTGTATTTGGTACAAATGGACTTCTACTTTTCCAAAGGGACCTTCTCTTTCTCTGTCTTAAAATATGGTACTTCCTATGGTACTCCAATTGCTGGATTAGATTTTGAGAAAGTAAGGATTCATCCTTTCTTTGTTCTGCTGACAAAAAAAAAGCCAAAAGATTTACCAAAGTGACAATTTACCTCTTTATCACCCTGAAACTCTCAGTTGAGAAAAAAAGTTAAATTACAAGTGATGTTTATATGTATTGAAAAGGTGATTTTTTTTTTTTGTTCTTAAATGTGTTAGTTACTGAGGGCTAGCATTCTGAATGTTCATTAAAAAAAGAGAATTATAGTTTGGTTTATAGGGCTCAAAGGTAGTTAGTCGCAATCCAGTTACAGGGTTTTTTTTAAGTAAATGTTTGCATCCTCTCAAAAGCAACTAGGACAATTAACCTCTTAGTTGCCTAAAACAACTGGAAACCACAAGTTACAAGCTGGCCGCCTACAGCAAATAGTGCAGTAGAAAAGAGACTCTTATCTCATCAACCTCAAGACCACCTCAACATCCAAAAGAGAATATGAGGCAGTACCACAAAGCACAGCATGAATCACTGCTTGAACCAAAGGATATTGTTTCCACACTTGAGGGAAGTCACACCTCAAGCATGGCTAATAAGTTACAGTTACACCAGAAAAAAAAAGAGAGAATGAAATTATCCCAATTAACTTAGCATTGTAATGTAATGTAGGTATGCCTTTGTTTATGACAAAAAAAAAAGAATTACAAGTAGCTGATTGTTTATAACTAGATATTTTTGAAACTCTGCCATCTGCAGAATGGAGTGGTTAAAGAATTAACATAAAAAGAATACATTAAGATTTCAAAAGAGTTCTGGAGAAAGCAAAACTTTTCCCTCAAAACTGTTTTATATTTATTCAGTATTTCAAGATTAGACTAGAGTCTACCATTTAATTAGCATAGCAGGGCTCCATTCAGGCATTGTAATTTGTCTCTCTCTTCAAAGAAATACATACATTGTTATATATCCCTCTTTTCTTTTGCTATGAGGCATATTTCAAAAAAAAACAGGCACACTTCCATATGCAATACCATATCAGTCTGATTACATCCTACATAACAAGGCATGCCCCAAGATAAAATAGCACTCATATTTATTTGGAAGAACTACTTTGATGTTAAGTGAGCTAAAGAATGTTTTAAACTCAAAATGCAAGATGGAGAATTTCTGTGTCATTGCAATCAATCTAAATCCACAGTGGTAGGGTTGTTTTTTTTTTTTTTTTTTTAAAAACCAGTGTCAGTTCTAAATGCAGTACTGTTGAGATCTTCTTATGTTGGATATCCAGTGTAATTAAGGGCAGTTGCATACAAGAATCCAATACGAAAAAGAGCATTTGTTTTTTCAACTGATGTAACATGTCATTGGTAAGGACTTTGAAAGTAAAGTAAATCAGTTAGAATAGGCCCATTTGAACAATGGGAATTACATAAATGTTGACTGACCAAATCCCTATTGATTCAATGGGCTGGCTCTAATGGAGTTTACTATGTTAAGCCATAGGATTTTGGCTGTGGAAAGAGATGTCTATACATAGGTTACTATTTTGCATTTCATCTCCTGTGTTCAAAGGGTTATTGTGGAAAAGGGGTACCCACTTTAACACCTGAGTAGGTGGAGCGAATTTTTGCATAGCTTATATACACACATAAACACACACACCCCTCATTGGAAGGGAAGATATTCACAGATTGCATTCATATACTCAGCTACTGCACATGAAAAACTCTAGATTTAATTAATATTCTCTGATGCTTAGAATACCTTTTTTTTTTTTTGTTAAATTGGTGGCATGACATAATCTAAGAGGGCTCCTCTTAGGTTGTATTCTTTGGGCTCCTTGACATTGCACTGGCCAGGTAATAGTGATGAAGAGTGTCTTTACACAACTCTATTTAGTGAACCAGCTATGAACTTTCTTGGGCCAACCAGACTTGGCAACAGCCATCTATGCCTTAATTACTTTGCGTTTTGACTACTGCGGTGTGCTCTGTGAGGTTACTCTTGGAGTGTCTATGATCTTCAGTTGTGCAATATGTGGCAGACAGGCTGTTAGCTAGTGCAAGGTATCATAGCTGCACTAGTTGCTGACTGCTCACCAGGCCAAATTCAAAATGCTGGTTCTAACCTTCAGAGTACTAAGTGGTTTAGGGTCTGATCTCAAAGGAGTCACCTGTCTCATCAAGAACCTGTCCAGATGGCAAGATCATTGGGAGATTGTGAACAGCTCCAGAGGCCTTCTTGACAGGCATGCAGGAGAGTGTGCATTCTCCTGTGTGGTTCCTGGGTTGTGAAATGCACTTTCTTCAGAGTAGCAAAGGAGCTCCCATTTTTATTGCTTCAAAAAAAGAGTGCAAAGAAATCCAATAAATTTTAAAAAATTAAATTGATTTTATGGACTTTGCCTTATTTGGTTGTAATGGTTTTATTTTTGAATCTGTTTCTGCCATTTTCATGTCAGAATCGACTTGATAGTACATGATGATGAGTTATGGGAATTAGAGACATGGCTGGGCTCTCTCCACATGCCATTACCTTATTGTTTTAAGAAAGCTAGCCAAAATCCAAATTTGAGGAGGGACTTTGGATTATGGACTTCTGGTTTTGGCTATCTAATCATCAGCTCAAATGAGAGTGGAGGGAAACTGAAGCACTTCATTTTGCTTGCAGGCCTGCCAGGATTCTGCTGTTAGGGTGGAAGTAGAAGCAGGGTGGCATTCACTGCTCTGCCTGTTTCCCGTGGGTCAACACCTCTGTCCATTGATTCCAATGGGTGTACTCTAACTGTAGCTTGCCATGTTAAAGAAAGTCACGGTTAGAGTAAGCCCATTTGAGTCAATGGAGCTAATGCAGGAGTTGACTCACCATCTCCCTATTGATTCAGTGAGCACTCTAGTGTGATTTACTACTCTAATAAGCAATTCAGTTTTAGCCATTATTTCACTTCTAATGCCTGCAGGAGGAAGAAAATCATTTAGACTTAACTGCAGGCAATTCTAAATATCCTCCTTTGGTGCAATTATGTCAGTTGACTAGGAGGGTTTTGGATACTGTGTATCCACAATTCCATCTGATCAGCACATGTTCTTTCCTCAATTGTAACCAAATTTTTACCTCTCCCAGTTTTGGAGCACTGAGTCAAGGAGATAACAGCTTCAGATTTTTCTGCAGGGACTAGGGCAGGATGGGGACATGAGATTGAGTCAGCGCCTCCCAGGTTGGAGCTTCAATCTATCAACTATAAAAAACTATTTAAATGAGACATAGACAAAAAATGCTCTCCTTGCTGCTCTTTCCATTTACACCTCATTATATCCTTAAATCTCCTGAAATTTCAGGGACTGTCTGGAACTAGATAGGATATAAGGGAAAAGACTCAACAGGAAGGTAGAACTGGTAGAAACTCCTCATGCATATATAGAAGGAACTGGATTTAACTTTTACATAAAATAGGTTGGGGGGGCATGTGTTCTTCAAGATACCCTTTTGACTGCAACTCTCATCAGCTAAGCGTAGCCAATGGAGGGGCATAACCAGAGTTCCAACTCAACAATATCTAGAGGGTGTTACATCCCTCTTTCCTGACATAAAACACAGGCATATCTAACTTGATCCCTGTGTAGCCTCTAAGCATAATACAGTATAGTGTCTTTGCACCAAGCTATCAGCTTTTGCCATTCAAATCATGTTAATCCCTTTGCAATGTGCAAGGAAGATTGCAATACACATGTGAAAGAATTGAAAGACCGGTTTGAGATTATACACTTAAATTTCCGAAGTTGAAATAAGTGATCATAATATAAATTGCACTTTAGAAATCACATATTTTTCCGATACTGTTAATTAAAAAAAATAGTACTCTATATCTTTCTTTTCAAACATATGAGTCTATCCAGTTAAAACAAAGATTAGTCATTTTGCAAACTGTAGGTAAAAAAATGGAATATACTGTGTGTCTTTGGAACTATTTCTAACACTACAAAATTATAATTAAAATAATATTAGCATGTGATTACTGACAGTTTAATATCATCCACGTTTTACACAATAATCACAAATTGCTGAGTTGTGCATCTCAGCTTGCACCAGGTAATGTCTACAGAAACATCTTTACTTTTGACAGTTTTCTTCCAAAAGTTATGCCATTTGCGTAATTGCACGACAGGATTTCAACCTACATTTGATAATGAAATATTATCAATTTTATTATGAAACAATAATCGATTGTGCAGTATTATAGTTTCCTCTTCAAGTTTTGTATTTCCAGAGAGAATGGGACCTCTGAAATGTTTTTCTAAATTTTTTCTTCTAGGAAGCTCCAGAAATTTTATACTTCTATTCTTAAAATTCTTAGACCATTTAAAGTCGCACTGCTACACACAGAAGATAATATGACTGATAATCTGAATGAACATGGACATATCTTGGCAGCATAAAAACTACCCATACTTTTTTTCCTGGAAACCCCAAACTATTTGGGGACACTATTTTTGGATTTTCTATCCAAAGTCAATAAATACAAAGTTCAAAGTTCCTTGCTAGATTTCAGCAAATTGCTTACCAGAAAAATGAGGGATTCACAATACATTGTCTACAAAGGTAGCATTATATCATACCTTGTTGTTTCTTTCACCAATTTCACTACTCTGTGCTTCAGCTAGGGTTACAAGTAGATACCCGTATTTTTCGCTCCATAAGACGCACCTTTCCATAAGACGCACCAATTTTTTAGGAGAAGAAAACAGGAAAATATAATCTGTTTTCTTCGCTCCATAAGACGCACAGACTTTCCACCCCCCTGTTTTGTGGGGGGAAAAGTGTGTCTTATGGTGCAAAAAATACGGTACTTCATTCAATGTCTTTGGCAGGACTCTTAGTATCTCTTTTTATCATCACACTGTTTAACTAAAATAAAGGGAAGGGGGAAGAGAGATTCAAATGGAAATGGAGAGAGATTTGTTTGTAATTAATACTCTATCAAGTTCCAAGCAGGAAGCAACCTCTTAAACTGACAGGAGAATTTTTAATCTGATGGCTTGGCCTTGGTTCCCACTGATGCACTAGACACTGAATGGAAGCGTCAGTCTATGAGGCAAGGTATGCAGAAGCCATTCATGATGAAGACGCTGAGGGAACACAAAACATTTGGCTGGAACAATAGGATGGTGTTTTATTATGCCTAGTTGGTTGGGACATGAATAATGCATGTATGAAGAAAACGGTTACTCCAGTTTGACTTGAAAAAGAACAATACTGGGATGCCTTCCAAATTCTTTATCCAGGCCCCAAATCTGAGTCAAAATACCTATACTACTCTACACTATGGTCTTGGTGAGAATGTAGTAACAAACACAGAAGTAAAAACTAAATTGATTTTGCAGTCAGTAAAAAGAAAGTGTCTAAAGATGAAGACAGAAGATGAAACAACAGAGACAGGTCTCCATTATTTTCAGTAGCCATGCAGGAAAGGGAAGTTCAGTGACTGAAGAAACTGCTTAACTAAGAACTTCATCTGCTCCACAGCTATTTGAACTGAAGAGGAATTCAATCTCCTCCTACTTCTGTCCAACTTCTTCTTGTGCAAAAGTGTATCTACTCACAGAACGCAATCTGAATTTGAAATGAAAACATGATCTCCCCTGTAGCTACAATTTCTTTTAAATGCAAATACTCCACAGCTTCTAGTTACCGGTTCAATCCTATATATATGCCTGTAGGAAACAAGAGGTTTTCCCTCTAAATGTGGCATCTCACCTGGACTGTGCATTCAAAGAGCTGTTAATTAAGAGATGTTCCCTCAGAAAACTCCCTTGAACCGCAATGTGGAGCTAAATTGGCAAGTTCCTCTCAGGCTCTGAAAACTTAAGCAACCTTGTCACTAAAGGCAGCATCAAACTCATTCCAACAGGGCTCCTCATCATTTTGGAAAATACATCATATTTCCTGCCCTCTTCTGGCTAGCCAGAAGGATCTTGTTTTTGTCTTGCTTTCCTTTGCACAAATACAGTGGTACCTCGACTTAAGAACATTCCTACATAAGAACGATTCGAGTTAAGAATGGCTCTGTTCACAAAAAATTGCTTTGACTTGAGAATGGAGCCTCGACTTAAGAACCCAAAACTTAAGAATCTACCACTAGGGGGCGATTTTTCTTCTTCTTTTGACCTAGGGTAGGAAATGCTTTTTCCCCCCAAAAAGGAAAAAAAGCATTTCCTGCCCTAGGTCAAAAGAAGAAGAAAAATCATCCCCTAGTGGTAGATATAGAATAACCGGCTTTGCTTTCGTTCCTATGGGAATGAATGCTTAGACTTAAGAACAGCGCCTCGACTTCAGAATGAAAAACAGCAGATACTGATTAAATTGTTTTCAATGCAGTCCTATGGGAAATGGTGCTTCGACTTAAGAACATTTCGACTTAAGAACGCAGTCCCATTATGGATTAAGTTCTTAAATCGAGACACCACTGTAGTTTAAGGCACTGGTTCTTAACCTTTGGTTACTCAGGAATTTTGGACTGCAACTCCCAGAAGCCTTCACCACCAACTGTGCTGGCTGGGGTTTCTGGGAGTTGCAGTTCAAAAACATCCGAGTAACAAAGGTTAAGAAACACTGGTTTAAGGGACTATCTGAGGGCTGGTTTATTCTTGGTGGTTCACTTCCCAATGATAAACCTTGGACTTAGGAAATGAGTCCAAACTTTATTAAGTTATTTTATTAACTTCATAAAACACTCTTTAAATAGTGCAACCTGTCCTCCCTCCTCTCTATCTTCCTGCTAAAAAATAACAAGTACTGCAAAATGTATAATTCCAAGCAAGGTGCTTGACTGAACTTTCACTTGTCACATCACAAGCCTTTGGAGGAGGTCATTGCTTCCTCATGAGATAGATTCTGTTTGTTACTTTTCAGTTCACTCCCTGCTTTCCCTTTTAAATGTATGTTATTAAAATCACAGGAGACTGTTACTTGTATGCCATGAACCTAACTTTGATGCCTCTTCCTAACAATTGTTTTCTGGATTCCATATGGCTAGAACAATGGTCATACTTGTTAAATGGAAACAGTGGCAGGGTGGGAAATAAGGAAAATTCAAGCAGAAGCAGTACAAACCAAGAATTTAAAGTGATTTCATTGGCAAAAGCTCTCTACCATTTTTTTGCTTGAGGAGCTGAGAATAAGGAGGGGGGCTTTAAAGGAAAAAGGCTACTCTTGTCATCACACTTTTAACAACAGCTTGCCTGCCAATTTGAAAAGAACTGCAACTTCAGCAATTTCTTAAATAACCTGTTCTATCCTTCATAATCATCCAATATATTTCCTTCACTTTTTGACTATTTAAAGGCTTTTTAATAAAGTAAAATACTCAGGTTTTGCCAGAATTATAATTCAGAAAGCGCTTCGGAAATATATTATCCATACATACTTTTTAAAAGATTGCATTAATGTAGAATTCTGATTTGCTGAAAAAAAGAGAAAGAAGAAAGTCTTACCCTGTACCTGTCTCCAAACACACTTTTCTTCTATTCACACTTCCAAATTAATCTCACAGTAACCTTCATCGGTAGTAACAGAATCATCAAGATAGCTATAAATTGCATATAAAAGCACTGCAGTAACCTATGAAAGTAAGTACACAAAACAGACTCTACCCTCTTCTCACTGGTTCAAACTCTGTGCTTGCTTCTTCAGTTTTATTTTTCACTTGATAGCTTTTATTCTTTACTTTCTACGTCGCTTCTTTTTCTTCTCTCTCTCTTTTCCATTAGGATTCGAATGGGCTGGGTTCCTTTGCCAATATGTCGATACATGCCTGAATACACTTGTAGAAAAGCAGCTTCTCCTTTTGTCTGGCTCCTGTATGGGTAAGCGTCCTTCCACACCAATAGGCAATGGCTTCCCTCACAGTGGGAACTTTCCAATAATTGCCAGAACAAATTAAACTGGAGCTTATCTGCTCCCTTCCCCTTTCAGTTGGAAAATGGAGAAGCCGAAGAACAAGACCAATTTTCACTGTTGACAATATAGCGTAGAAATAGATTGGATACAGCTAGTGCAAACTCATGTTATGGACATGTTGCTTTTCATGAGTGAAATGGGTATCACATCATGAACACTTTGAAACAAGTCTCCCCTATCTGATGGAGGATGTCATAGTGTTATTGTAGGCTAATGAAGAATCTACCCTTTCAAAATTCTGCAGTGCAGCCACAAAGGATTTACTCTCGGTTTGTGAAGCATGTGACCTCAAACAAGGCACTTAAGAGTTTGGCATGTCCAGCTCTTTCACTGTGGAAGACCAGCAGCACAAGGACTGCAAAAAGAGCCAAGTTTTGATGTTTGTGTTTAATATTAGAATGTGGGCTTCAGTCATGAGGAATGTTAGGCATGCACATTGGATTTGAGTGTGGTGGGTAAAAGCAACAGCACTTAATTCCTGTGATTAAAAGGCATTTGGTATTTATGCATCTTTAAAAAGGAATCTTTATCCCTCTTTTTTGTCCTTTTCCTTCTTCTGGAGAATGCATGGCATCATATCCAGTTATTCCAGAACTATCTCGTAGTGTTTTTCATTGCCAGTCAGGAAGCAGCACTTATTCTTTCTTCCAAATGATAGCACTTCCTGATCTTATGAGTCTGACCAAGCTATTGGCAGCACAAACGATGGCATGACCCCCATTTTATTCTCCTCAAGGGACTAAACATATCAGGTCATTGGGACCACAACACAACAGGTTAAAGTCTTCCATCCCTGGCGTACCAAAGTCCCAATGTGAATTATATCCCCTCACTGTACAGAACAACAACAACTATAGTTTGACTGTAAGTAGAAGAGATGCTATTAGCTTTAAAAATTATGAGCCAAATCCAGTGAACTTCCATTCCCGCACGGGGCTTTCCTCTTCTCATCTTCCTTCCAGTGCTAATGACTCCCTTCCCCACCAAATCCTCTTTAGAATGCTTCCCAATCCCTCAGAGCAGCTTTTGAGGGTGTGGAAAACAGCAGGGAGGAGGGGAGATTCATTCTGCCAGTGGCATCCTTTCCTTTGGTGGACAGATAACACCTGATTTTACCCTATGAACATTGCAGAGGGATTAGACAGCAGTTTCTCTCCATTTCTTTCTTTCACACACAAAACAGATCATTGATTTATAGAATTAACTACCACAAGATATGATTATGAACAGAAGCTCAAAATAATTATGAAAATCGAGGCTGGAGAAATGGACATAAGATAGGTTTAAGAAAGGATGTTAGTTATAGCAGCTAAACGAGAACTCCAAATACCAATATGAAAATAAGACAGGGGCAAGGCTGGGCCGAGGATGAGATGGTTGGACAGTGTCATCGAAGCAACCAACATGAATTTGACACAACTCCGGGAGGCGGTGGAAGATAGGAGGGCCTGGCGTGCTCTGGTCCATGGGGTCACGAAGAGTCGGACACGACTAAACGACTGAACACACACACAAGGCTGGGCCTGCCATCAAGCAGAGTGAGGCCCTGTTCACATGAGGGAAATGTTCTCTAGTTCTTCTGATACTTTCCATACCTCTGCTGTACTGATTCATGGTCACATGGTATATATACCGGGGCAAATGTCCCAGCAACTTCCAGTGGTACCTATTTATTTCCTCCCATTTGAACTGTTATGACTAGCTACACCATGGTACCAGTATTTCCCCCCTTGCTTCAAGGGGCAATATAAGCCACTTGGTTTATATATTTCTTAAAAATATAGTTATTGATTCATTGATATATCAAAAAGGGATTTCTGCCTGGGAAAGCGTCCTCTGTTGCGCTGATGGGTTCTTGCAGAATTACATTGCACACAGTGTACACTGGACTGCCCTCTAAGGCAGTGGTCCCCAACCTTGGGCCTCCAGATGTTCTTGGACTACAACTCCCAGAAACCTTCACCACCACCTCTGCTAGCCAGGATTTCTGGGAGTTGAAGTCCAAGAACATCTGGAGGCCCAAGGTTGGGGACCACTGCTCTAAGGCACACACTTGGTAGTAAGGGCAGCAGCCGCTGCCTCTCCACAGGGTGTGAGAAAAAGAGAAAGAAGAGAGGTTGTAAGTGCAAGGGATCTTTTCGACACGTTTGGTGGTACTGCAAAAAGGTAGACCAATTTTGGGAAGAAGTACTTAATGAAATAAATAAAATTACAAACCAATCAATTGATAAATCTCCAGAATTAGCACTTCTTACTCCTTTTCTGGGGGAAAATGAATCCATTTCATACAAAACCTTAACAGGCCATCTTTTGACTGCAGCAAGACAGACCATAGCAGAAGGGTGGAAAAACATGCAGGGAGGATCAATTGCAGCATGGTACTCTAAAGAAGGGACGTGGTGGCGCTGTGGGTTAAACCGCAGAAGCCTGTGCTGCAGGGTCAGAAGACCAAGCAGTCATAAGATCGAATCCACACAACGGAGTGAGCACCCATCGCTTGTCCCAGCTCCTGCCAACCTAGCAGTTCGAAAGCATGCAAATGCAAGTAGATAAATAGGGACCACCTTGGTGGGAAAGTAACAGCGTTCCGTGTCTAAGTCGCACTGGCCATGTGACCACGGAAGATTGTCTTCGGACAAACGCTGGCTCTATGGCTTGGAAACGGGGATGAGCACCGCCCCCTAGAGTCGAACACGACTGGACAAAAATTGTCAAGGGGAACCTTTACCTTTACCTTACTCTAAAGTATGGCAGGTAGCACTGCAAGAAAAATTTAACCACCAAATTGCATATAGTTAAAGGGATAAAACACTGTGACTCTTTTGCAACTGACTGTCATCCTTTTATTGTTTACATAAATAGAATGGATAATAAGGGACTCCCTGATGTATACAGAAATTATTGGTCATTGTAATATACCTGGAAAGTATTTATAATTTTCCCTGAAAAGATGTATAATAATTCTGATATGACTTTGCCATGGGAATGGGAATGGGAAGGTGGGAGGGAAGAAGAGCATACAATATAAGAATGTATATGTGAATGTATATATTTAATTAATAAAAAAGTTTAAAAAAAAAAAGAGAAAGAAATATGCACGGCAACACTGGTAACCTCCTCACTCCCATGACATACTTTTTATCAACATATCGATATACCAGCAAGGAAATTTTTTTAAAAAATTAATATGCGCATCCTAGAAATGGTGGCCATCTTCTTGGCTTCATTTCTGAAAAGAAGCAGGGCAGGTTGTGCACAAATTCAGTCTCGGTAAGGAATGCACCCATACAACAGAGGTACAAAATAACAGAACCCTTCCAGCCAGGGGGAAATCCCAATTTATATGCTGACTGGGAAAATGTTTTGATCTTGACGGTGTGTAATGTGACTAGAAAAAAACAACGAACTAACTGGGGGATAATTAGAGAATATTTCCCTCATGTGACCAGTGACTGAGATAGATGTCTGATGCTGAAGGCCATGAAAATATACTGTTATAGAGTATAGTGTTAGCTATTTAACTTACAGGTGTACTTGTACTACAAGGAAAGGAAAGTTACTTGAAGCATTTTTCTGCCTCAGGTGACTAAACATCGTGGCTACTCTGCTACTATATCAGAGAGGGGACTAGCTGCCTTAGGCTAATTGCTTCTAGCTGCCTCAGACAGTTACATGCTTTGGGCCAGTCCTGTCAAAACCTGTACATTAGCTACCACAATGGCTACTGTTCATGAAGAATTCAAGACTACGAGGATCTTTGGTTTGATCCAGTAAGGTTATTCCATTCCCGTTGCCCACCCATCCAAATTACATTATTCTGGTCTTAAGGAAGAAAAGATTGGACTATGTAGACCAAACTGAATCAGTCTTCATGCTATGGCTTACAGTTCTGCCAACACAGCTTGTGTCCCTTGACTGAAGAAGCTTTGTATTTTAAAAGTCTAAACAAATAGCATGGATATTTTCCAGAGGCCAAGTTAAATTCCCAAAGAAAGTGACATACAGTATCAGTTGCTAACACTATTGGATCCATAAGGGAAATGTGATAAAGGCTAGCCTACCTCTCCTTTTGCAGCAGGCTTTTCCTGAGAAGAAAGGCTCGGGTGTGGAGGGGGTTATAAATAAGTGTTAACAAGAACTGGACATAATATGGTGAGTGTTACGGTAACTAGAATTAATCACTTTCCAAACAGCTGCACAATATTTAGCACCAAAAAGCCTCCTTCCAAGAAACGCAGTGAGTCTGATGGAGTTTGTAGCACACAATTGTATAAAGGACATAATAATAGAAAAGGGAGGGGGAATGACACACTTTCCTCCATTTATTATACTGCAGCACATTGGAATTCCTGTAAGCATTAATTTGCATCTGACTTTAAAAAATACATATGGCAAGAAAGAGGAGCTAAAGAAGTAACATTGTTATTAATCCAAAATTATTCAATTAAGACCTAATCACTTATTTTTGTGAATGTTTCTGGAATCTTTTACGCCACACAAACAAACAAACAAACAAACAAAAAAAGAGATATCCTGCACAGCTTCCTCTATGCTTTTTTAAACAGAACCATGGAATATTAGGACTCAGATCCAGAAATAACTAATTGCACTTAGGTTTCTTTGATATTTATGTGACTTGTTTGTGCAAAATGTGAATTTCACACAAATTTAAGTATGATCAATGTTCTCTGTATTTGGACCAAGGTCTTTTGATTTGAAGCAGGGCCCTCTAAAGCAGTGCTTCCCAATCTTGGATGCCCAAATGTTCTTGGATGAAAACTCCCAGAAGCCTTCACCACTAACTTTGCTGACCAGGATTTCTGGGAGTTGTAGTCCAAGAACATCAAGTGAGCCAAGGTTAGGAACCACTGCTGTAAAGTATAACCCTGGAACTGACATTGCTGCTCATCAGCATTGGCTGAAATTCAGTAGTAGGTCACAACTACATTAGATATAATATTGCTAAGTAATAACTGGGAACAACCTGAGTTTCAGCTTGCTGAAGTTTAATTCTTCCAACTAGATGATAACTAAAACTTGTTGTCACATCTCTAAGAAGGTTGGTATTGGTTCAGCTTCCATGTCTTCATACAACCATCATGAACTCATATTTGATTAGTTCACATTCTTGAGCCTTGTTGGTTACAACTACTGTAAAGTTGACATGCTGAATCTGTGGGACTCAAATAAGTACTGACTTTAAAAGTCTCATTCATTCAGTTAGTATGTCTTGTAGTTGAAAGTAAGACATGGATTCATTCATTCATTCATTCATTCATTCATTCATTCATTCATTCATTCATTCATATGCTATCTTTCTCTCCATAGGAGACCCAAGGCAGCTCACAAGAATTAAAACTATACAATGCTAAAATACTGTATAAAATGATATTTAAAACAATTTTAAAAACATTTAAAATGTATACATTTAATAAATACAGTATTCCCTATCTACCCACTTATTGCTTAAAACCCTGCTTGAAAAGGAAAGTCTTTATCTAACAATAGAGGACAAGAGGGAGGTGGCCTACCTGGCTTCTCAGGGCAGTGCATTCCAAATAGTAGGAACAACCATTGAGAAGGCCCTCTTGATTTAGCCTTTTGTTTTAGAAACCAAGACCATCCAATATCTGAATGGCCTTACGTCTGAAATAAAATCCAGTTAGAGATCTGGAAGGTTCCAATTCAAATCTGACATCAGCCACAAACAAGCTGGCTTTAGACAAGACATTTTGCTGCTTGTTGTGAAGGACAAGATGATACCTTCCTTCTACATGTTGTTGTAATGCACCGTCAAGTTGCCCACAAGCTATAGCAACTGTTTAAATGAGCAATCTCCAAAATATCCTGTCTAGATATGGGGACAAATAAAAAAATGGATAGCGATATTTGTCAGAAATCGCTGATTCATTAAATATCCATCCCTTCATATTTGTGGGTCCGGAAACCCCCGCAAATACAAAGGGATGAATATTTTCCCATTTTTATTCATCCCCAAATGAAGAGAGGGAAGGCTAACCTTTCCTCTCTTCCCATGGCTTTCCCATTCTGCCTACCGGCCTGCCGATCAGTTGACTGGCCCACCGATAGGCAGCCACCCACCCCCACAGCCTATCCCCTGCCCCCTTCCTCTCCCTAGCTTAGGGAGTATGGGGATGCTCCACAGGAATGACCAGTAAGGATCGTTGCCATTTCCCCTCTCCCACATTTCAAGCCACAAATAAATGGATACTTCATTGGATGTAACAGTGGGGCCTTGAAGCTTTCCGAGAAAAGGAGCATCGTCTTCTCCCACACTTTCCCCAACATAAAGTTGTACAAGCATTACTTCTTCCTCTCCACAGTCATTTACAATTCCATGAGGACACTCAGTTCGACATCTTTATGTAATGTATTTGCATACTGGATGAAAAATAATGAAGTAAAACCCAAACAGATATGCAGAAAATAATCTGAAGAGAGAAATGGATCACATTAATTAAACTACTAGAATTTGATCCTAACCTCAGCACATCTTACATCAACACAATGAAACAATGTGAGCTTAAGATCTTTTAACAGCAGATATTAATTTCAACTAAGATGTTAAGTGCTTGTAACACCAATATGAAGCTACACTTCTTAAAGTAATATTTCATTAAACTGTGATTGAGAAATGTCTAATGTGGGCAATGTAGGGATTTTCCCCTAGACAAGAAGGTAAAATAATCATCAACAACAACACAAAATCCAACCTCTGCAGTGATATGAAATGGTTTTTTTTTTAAAAAGAAAGACCATTGTATAAAGCTAAAGAACTTCAGAGATGGATTTTGTTTCCATAAAATGAGGAAAATAAGTACAATGTTAATTATACCTTTAGGAACACAGTCTATTGATCTGTTTGCTTTCAAGCAGGGTTGGAAGTTTCACAGCAACAATGGGATTTCTTTAGAATCTGATGGCAGCCACCCTTTAAGCAGGTCTTTCTATTTTCCATGAATAAAAAAGGCCAATCCAAATAATTACAATGAAAACTATGGAAACCTATTCTGAACCTTAGCAACAGTTTGAAACTATTTACTTTAAACACACAAACAGCCTTAACAGGACTTATAAACCATATCTGGAAGAAAATGAAATTGAACATACGGGAGACTAAGGATTTTTAAAGAAGGCATTGGCTAATCACAAAGTGGGAACTCCACCTATAGAAGTTATGTTTCCATTACTGTTTATGTGGAAAACTAACCTTTCACAGGCTGCATCTGGACATTAAGATCATGTGTGACTGTCTAGGCATGTCAGATACAGCACAAACTTGCTAAGGGATGAAGATCAAGCATACCTTCAATAGTACAGATGGAATGGGAAAAGATATTGTGTGATATGGCTTCCAGAGAAACATCAGTTCAGGAAATAAAAATAAACATTAGTTCATAATCATTTCCATCTAACAAGGTATATATAAAATCTCTGTAATGGAATGCTAAAGTTGCTGAAGTTAGAAGAGCAGCTGTGTAGAGCAGTGGTTCCCCACCTTGGGTCTCCAGATGTTCTTGGACTAAAACTCCCAGAAGCCTTCACCATTAGTTGTACTGGCCAGGATTTTTGGGAGTTGTTGTCCAAAGTTGGGGAGCCAAAGTTGGGAATGACTGGTCTAGAGGTTACTGCATTGTCAAAGAGTCTTACCTTGTGCTAGTGCACATTCTATAGGGAATGCAGAGTCTAAAAGCTCCACCTGCTCATATCTGTTGTGCAATCACATGCAACTTGTGTGCACTAGGCCTAACTATCAGAATGCACTAGCATGATTCTGGGATAGCATGCATCTGATGAATCCATTTGGGTACCACAAACAAAATTAAAAATGGTACATTTAGATCTTATGTATGGTGTACCACCTGGGAGAATTATGGTGATGTTCACTTGGGAAGCACTGAATGTTTAAACTGTCCTTCACATTGTTCACAGACCTGTTTACATTGTTTCCATACACTTAGTGATGGCTCTAAATTCATGCTTTATTATATTCAGATTATGTTGTTACACATTATTACCTTTTTCATTTCTAAGCAAATGTTTCATCCACTCACATACTTGTACAGTCTCAGTTGCAGAGCTGTTCTTTGTTTAAACAGTACTAAGGAAAGGGGTAGCCCTAGAATACTTATTTTAGCATTGCGGAGATGCTGGAGTACTCATTTTAGCACCTCACCCTGCCTACAAAAAAGTAATTTTTGGGAACACTATCTTATTCTCTGTCTCTTATAAACACACACAGCCACACACATAGAGCAAACAAATAAGGAGAAATGTGTAATCACATCTCAAGCTTGTCAACACTTGAATATATTCCTTTGACCTTGAAAAATCTGTTGTGGCTTGTGAAATTTGCCCAGAAAATGATGTCATTTCTAAAGCAGTCTGCAAATAAGCTAATTACCCAAATGGAGCCTGTTTTTTTAAAAATATGCTTTGCATACTTTTGGAGAAGGATAATGTCAGGATTTGTTCCTTTAAGTGAACAAGAGGTTAAATTTAATATTGTAGTAACAATGCAAAGTCATGCCTATAACGTCAAGTCAATGGATGACTGATAGCATACAGATGGGACAAGTTTAGGTAATGCTTGTCAACCATGTCTGCACTGATAGGCTGCTCTCACTATTTAAGCAAATGAGTGAGAACAGCACTTCGCCACTCAGTTGTGAGTCTGGTGGTCAATACTTGAATGTGAAGTTGCTCTATCTATGCTAATGTATATATTGCCTTGTATATATGTCTGACCAAGTCTAATATATCATGCTATAAGTCTTATCAGAATCCTCTCCGTACATTTTCTCATACATCTGCGTCTTTACTCTGCTTACTAAGGGGAGGATTTGAAGCTACCAGGTAAGAGACTCTGTGTAATTTGTTATCTTGGGCTCCAAGGTTTGTTTTCCCCTAACAGAGTGCTCTTGGAAGCCTCATCCAAATCTGACTCCAAGCTTCTGGAGAGGCAATACGCCATATCAAGCCTCTGGAGTTGGACCCACGCCAACAGATAAACCTCAAATTCAACTCATTTTCATTAACATATGATGAATGTGCAATACATTCTGAAAAGTACTAAAATACTAGTTCATTCCCAGCTGTATGTGCTTGCAAAACATGGTGTCTTGTTTAAAACTACAAAAGGAAATTCTAATTGTAAAGCAGCATTTGTCACAAGCACAACCCAAATTTTTGCAAAATCAGTACATTCAGCTATATGTGTTTATGAACAACACAGAAGGCATATCTTTCCAAAGTCACATGTGTGTATATGTATAATTATACAGTGGTGCCTTGCAAGACAAAAGTAATTTGTTTCATGAATAGCACCGTCTTGTGAAATTTTTGTCTTGCGAAAAGCGGTTTCCCATAGGAATGCATTGCAATGCATTCCTATGGGAAACCTCACAAGTTGAATGAATTATTTTCATCTTGCGAGGCATCGGTCTTGCAAAAAAAAAAAAAAATTGTCTTGCGAAGCACGGCCATAGAAGAAGCCACCTTGCGAGTCACCAACACAATAGCAAAAACCATTCGTCTTGCAGGTTTTTCGTCCTGCAAGGCGTTCATTTTGCGAGGCACCACTGTATATACATAGTGTAAATATAATTATACATAATTTCATGTATGTATAATTCTAAAGCTGTAGAGAACATTATTCACATGGCTTTCCTACCAGACTGAAATATGTGTTGTAATAAGGGAAACGAAATCACATCCTGAGGGCATTTTGCTACCTGAGGGAAAGAAGAAGTTGGCACCGTCTTTCCCACTCCAAACAGAAACAGTTTAGTCAATGGAAGTGCATTTCACCCACAATTTAGAGCAGTAGGCTTAATTGGGAGGGAAGGTCATGTTCTATGGTCACAGACAGCTCTGCCCTCCAACAGCAAGGAACAGTCAGGGGCTCAAAGGAAACAGCCAAGGAACCAAAATTAATTCCCTACAACATCTACGGACTTAAGTGGCTGCATCATTCTGCCTAACGATAGAGCTGGCCCATCTTTAAGCTCATACATGGGCTTTTCAGCATCCCAGAACTGCTACTTCCCCTTTCCTCAATAATCTGATCTTCACAGTATGATAAAGTGGTTTTAAAGCTTCCTTTATTTTTGAATACCTGACTTTTCACTTTTTATTTTAAAAAATTCAGATCACAGGAAATCAAAAACCAATGAAAACAGTAAGTAGAACCTGCTGAATTTAAATGGAGACCCTTAGACATTTCTCATCAGCAGCCCTGTTTTGTTTTGTTTTCATAAATGTACGCTGATATGATGAACATTTTGAAGAAAGTGCTTTGCAGATTTTGTAAACTCAACAGAATTCTGAAGAATACTCTCAATGTAACTATGTTCCCATTAGCTTGCCAATGCCATATGTTTCTCTAATGATATTTCCTCCCAGGAGCTATGCTTGTTTGTTTTCATGTAGAGATCAGCAGTAATTCTTTTATTCTAAATATGATTAGAATTAAGCGTTGAGCCAGGTGATCCTCTTACACATACTCTGGGGATACCCAAACATGTGGTGTGTCACTGGTTGATATAAACTTACCATGAATCAGCACTGTTATTGCAATAATAAGCTATTTTCTTCAGGCTCTGCAACATTTCAATACGCAACCTCATTAAAACAATCCCTCATTTACTTGTAACACTAAAGATTTACACTACAGAGAAAAATTAGGATACTGTTGGTAATACAAAATCATTTACTGCTCTATAATGGTTAGCAAGAGAGATAATTGAGTTCAGATCATAAATCAGCTACAGAGCCAACCAAGAATGTTTCAAAGATGGAAATCCTTGATGATTTCATTCCTGTAGATAACAATGAAAATTTCAAAAGTATTTGAAAGATTACAAAAGTTTCTGTGTGCTTTTTTTCCATTGTAAATTTTTATGGAAAATTGTAAAACTTGGAGTTTTTCATAAAAGCTATTTTGTATGAAAATCTCACACTTTGAAGAATATACAAGGAATTCTGGGAAAATACATTTTTTTTGCATAAAATACACACATTTTTGCTAATGCTGCTTCTGCAGCCAAAACGTGCTGGTATTTTTGCTGTTGTACAGAGTGAAAAATCTCACAGCAATTGACAATTCTAAAAATAGGATATGTTGATATGCTGTGATACTTTTTTTGGTCAGAGATGAGAATATTTGCAAACATCTTTATATCCATCTTTGTCAGTCACTTTTAGTACCACTCTGATGAGCAGGATCCACTATATTAGATGAAACATCATCTCTAGACCCTGCAATCTCATGGCCCTAAATCCTGTTGGTTTGCACAGTAAATCACACTATAGTAGGTCCATTGAATCAATGGGAATTAGTGAGTCAACTCCTCTGTAAGTTCCATTGATTCAAATAGGTTTACTTACTCTGCTAAGGTAAGGAGCAATTAGAGTAGGCCTATTTGAATCAATAGGATAAACAGAGAAGTTGATTCACCAAATCCCAGTCAACTGGCCTACTCCAGTGTAATTCACTATGCTAAGCAAGAGGATTTTGGCCACTGAATACATGTGACCAGGATGCCATCCATCTAAGGTATGTAGGCAAAAGAACATCATAGCTACATATACAATTCAGAAATTATAAGACTACCATCTTGACTAAGAATTTGAAACAACCAGCATCTAGACACTTTATTCCTTGAGCATTATGGCCTATCTGGACTAGTCTTTGGTAGGAATGAAGATAACATCAAATCCAAATACATTAGAAGAGAGGGAAAACTTCTGGATTTAAAGATTGGCTACCTTAACAATTCATGGCTCGAATCTAGAAGAAAACAGCTGACATCACTCATCTGGTTTAGAATAACCTGTCCTTTACTTTCCTTGATTTTGACTCAGTAAACAGCATAGTTTCACCAGAGCAACTGAACAAGGAGCTTTGCTAAAATATTTCATTATAGTAAGGATATATATCTCTGGTAAAGAGGTTGAAAATTGGAATATAAATAAATAATAGTACTATCTGCCAAACACACTCTTCTTAAATAATTATACTGAGAGGTATGTAAAGGCAACATATAAAGGCATATGTTAAAAATAAATAAACTGAAATTCTGGAAATGAATTTATTTATTTATTATTTATTTATTTGTTTGAAGATTCTCTGTCATCCAGGTGAAGTTATCTGGAAGTTGAGTCATGGCAACTGGACTTCTTTCTTATTTGTTTCAAATGACTGAAACAAATTCAGACTGCAAAACATTTCAACCTAATAAGAAAGAAGTCCAGTTGCTATTACTTAACTTCCAGATTATTTGTTTGTTTTATCTATAGGCTTTCTCCTGATAAGGGGACCCAAGGAAGCTCACAATATTAAAAGAGTAGAATTTAAAACAGAGTAAGTTAAACATAAAAAAAAACAATTAAACTGCCATTTAAAATATGATTGAATAATTAAAAGTAGGTAAACATTAAAAACCATCTTAAATTTAAAAAGTCATTAGGGACTTAATCATAATGTGGTATTTGCTTTCCGTATGGTAAATAGGCACAGACAACAGTTATGATAGAAATAATTGCCTCTTTATTCTAGTAGCGAAAGCCACAAAAGCCTCCAGAAGAATTAGCAATGCTCTTCTTCCAAGTGTGCATCACTCATCCAGGTAACCAAGTCAGTTTCTATGCCAAAACCAGACTTCAGATCTGGAACTAGAAAACAAGAATGCCTTGAAGTAGGATAGCAACCTCCTCTCTTTACCTGGCTTAAGAATGGAATATTTGCATTCATCCGATCAATTTGAGTCCCTTCATCCAAATATCTCTGCATGGCAGCAGGACTATCCCTGCCTCCCTCAGCAGCTGACCACTCATCAGTTATACAGGGAGAATCCCTGTCTTGCCTCCTTGTCAGAGTGGTTGACTGCTGGGGGAGGTGGGGACAGGCTGGCTGAGCTCTGAGCTGGATTACCACAGCAGAAGGACCCTAAAATGGTGCAAGATGAAAGTTAAATGGACCAGCCAGTCCAGGGAGAAGAATGAGGGTCCACATGGCAGCACAGCTATTTGGATGAAGGGACTCAAATAGATTTGAGTTCCATGTCTAGTTGGGATACAAGAACTGTATCTTTAAGACTGGTCAAGGAACTCTCTTTCAAAGTGGTCAGGACCATTCTCTGTTGTGAGGAATTAGTTACCTCTTGAAATTAATTACCCAACTGCTCAATCTTTTTCTGGAAAATGTCTTGAGTCAGTAAAAACAAAGACCTAAAAGGTGTGTATCGTAGTATATTCCTCCAAGCTCCTTCACTACATTCTTAGCTGAACACCATCTTACAAAAGGAGACCAAGTGATGCTCTAGACACATATCCGAAATGAACTGCAGAACTAATGATGAGCAAGGACAATGTTATGAATAGTCTTTGGACTAAAAACAAAATGAAACAAAAATAGGGAAAACAGAATAGGCGAAGAAGAAGCAGGATGGTATCACAAGCCTTAGTAGGATCTCTATACACTGTTTTTTGTTTTTGATTTGGAAGGGTTACTTTTTTCTTTGACTTTTTTCTTCTGGACTACATGCTAGCTTGTGGATCTGGTGACTTGTAGCCTTCAAAAAGCAACTTTTCCAAGCTCACACACATTCATTCTTCATAGGTAGCTGGTGGTTTAGAGGGCATTAAACGCATGCACACACACACACACACACACAACCCACAAAATTCTAAGCAGAAGTCACAGGACAGCTCTTACAATTTCTTCCACACACCATTTAATTTGAGGGCCACAGACAGTACAGGTTTTTTTTAAGAGAGCAACTCTATTTCTCCAAGCTTCATCCTGTTAAAGCAAGCTTGTATGCTTCTTGCTCTAGATTGTTCCATATTTGTAATCGTTTACAACAAAGCAGGGTTCTTGAGCCTGAATGAAGTTCCTGTATGGTGGTTTAATATGTCCATGTAAATAATATATTAATAAGCAACAGTTCCCACACAGAGATGTGAGCGACATCACAGTTTCCCCTTATTTATAAGTCTTGCAAAGCAGAAATCACTGTATGGTTTCTAGTTGTGACCTTTTAGCAGTGACAGCTCTAAAAGGCAATTTGAATAATTATCCATGAGAAAAAACCCTTTTAATATCATTTTATTGGCATCCTACAGTGAGTTGATCTTTCACAGAATCTTCATTCCCATTATCTATACCTAGGTTTGAGCGGAAAAGATCACATAATAAGTTTAAATAGAAACCATCCTCTCCTTGCAGGTGCTGGACCTCTAATCTAATCATAAAGTTACAATCATTGTAAGTGCAGGAGACAGACATTGTAGATCAGCTTTTTCTAGATTTGTTGGAAAGGTCAACTTTAATAAACTACAAGAATAAGTACAATCTTATTAAATTTCGTTATCACATTACTTTTGATAGAACTTGTATGGTTTTATCTTGTGAACACAAGACTGAAAATGAAAACACAGCAACCAGGACCTAAACCTAAACTGCACTACAATTGTGAACTGGAGAATCATGTGACTCGGCTGGGTGGTTACCTGGCCTATTTGATCTTCATAAGACCTGGTCATCCAGCTACAGAACCATTGTATGGTGAGATTTTGCTTGTGATTATCTTATGAAGATCAAATAGGCCAGGTAACCACCCAGCCGAGTCACATGAAGCATAGTATGAAGGTTAGGAATGTGAGTTCACCTGTGTATTTACTTTTTATTTGTTGTGAACTTTTAAAATATTTATTTAATATTGTTTTAGTATGCATATGCTGCCTATCATGTAACCATTTGTAGGTGGTACACAAAAACGTAAGTAAAAAACTCAAAACAAGCCAACTTCAGTATACAATGAAATCTAAGATTCTCCAATATTCATAATGAATGAGAACAACTTACAACCACAGTGGTTAGTATTACAAGCCCTTAGAAACAAAGCTAAACAAAAAAGTATGTCCTGGAATTATAACACTGTTGGCAGACATACATGGAAGATGGTTATTTCAGGCATGAGCACAGTGAATGTTCATTACAAAAGGACCAAACCTATATATGATACAACTAGGAAGGTTTCTGAAACAAACTACAGTGTCTGAGTATGTCTGTAAAAGAGTGGGCAATCTATCAAAAATGTTAGGCATGAGCTGTTCAGGACTTAAGTCAATACTGAAACTTTAACTTTGCCCCCAGAGCAAAACAACATCCAGCAACAGATCGCTAAACAAAGATGCTAATGTCCTTGTGGCTGGGCATGGCAATCAACAACATGACCGGTGAATTCTACATTTGCTGTAGTTTCTGGACCACATACAAAGGTAGTCCTATATACAGCTCATAAGAATAATCAAGACATAAGAGATCCAGTGTTTGTGTCACTTTGGTTCAGTTTCAAATGTTATCTGACGTATGAATTCACTATATGGGTTTAGGAAAACCTCTCTTTCCTTCCCTCTTTCTCATATTTAGAGATCTTTAGTTATGTGACTTTTGTACATGACAGCACAAGTTGTGTGGCATCCCAGTTGTGGAATGCCCTTCTCTTCAACGCAAGACCTGATTGGTGCCATCATTGCTTTTACTTCGTTAAAAACCTGGCTTTTACCCAAGCATTTGGAAGATTAGAGTGGTTTTGTCATCAGTCCTTTGGTTTGCTATTTTTTTTTCTTGTTTTCATTTTTAACTGTTCTAAAATGCTTTAAAATGTTTTAATTGTTTGGAAGTATTTACACTGTATTCATTTCTTTTAAATGTGATTTTATTGACTGTACTGTGCCCTGAGATCTGCCAATATAGGGTCGGCTATAAATACTTTAATAAAATGAATAAATACTAGTGTTCTCTCATAGTATCATCACAATTCTACAATTCTGTTACTTGCATGTGTCAAACAGTTCGTATGTTACAGGCTTCTCGTTTCACTAAATATCACCTCAATCACAAGTACTTCTCTATATCTAAAGAGAGTTCATATATTCGTTCAGCTGTTAAGTCATGTGAGAAAGGTTTTTAAATTCTATTTATCTTTCCATTCTTGCCAATGTGACCCGTAGTGGCTAACCATTGGCAAAATAATTTTTAAAAATGAAAAAGTATAGAAGAATAAAAGATGTATTAGCATAATTATAAAGCAGAGAGAACCATGCACTAAGAATTCCTGTGAAATCAGCAAAATGAAACAAGCAAGCACCAAGCTACCATCATATTTTTATCACGGTGACAGTAAAGTCATTGCCTCGTGATCAATTCAGCAGAAATGCCTCATAAAAGAGCCAGAATTTCACTTGCAACTTGTAATTATGTAAAGCCTAGAGTTGGTAGGACTCACTGGAGAGGGTAATTCTATCCCACTGGCACCATAACTGAAAAGATCTTATTTCTCATAAAATCATAGAATAATGGAGTTGGAAGGGACTTGTAAGGCCATCAAGTCCAGTCCTCTGCTCAATGCAGGAATCCAAATCAAAGTATATCTGACAGATGGTTGCCTAATTTTCTCTTGAAAGCCTCTAGTTTTGGAATGCTCACCACATCACAAGGCAACTGGTTCCATTGTTGTACTGTTCTAATAAGGCCGTTTTTCCTAATATTCACCAAAAATCTGGCTTTCTGTAATTGAGCCAATCAGTATGTGTCCTACACTCCAGGATGATTAAGAATAGATCCAGCCCCCATTCTGTATGACAATCCTTCAACTATTTAAAAAGTGCGATCATATATCCCCTCAGTCTTCTTTTATCAAGGCTAAATATGCCTAGTTCTTTCAGTCTTTCCTCATAGGGCTTGCATTCCAGTTTCCTGATCATCTTTGTTTCCTTCCTCTGAACTTGTTCCAGTTTGTTGGCAACCATCTTAAAGTGCAGTGGCCAGAACTGGACACAATACTCAAGATGAAGCATAACCAGTGGAACTAAAGTGGAACTAATACTTCATGGGATTTGGAGATATTTCTGTTAATGCAACTTAAAATAGCATTTCCCTTTTTTGCTGCCATATCACATCATTGGCTCATCTTCAGCTTGTGCTCTATAACAATTCCAAGATACTTCTAATGTGTAGTATTACTGAGCCAAGTATCTGCCATCTTGTAACTGTGTTTGTTTCCCTCCCATATGTGTAGAACTTTGCATTTACATTCCATTCTGTTATTTTCAGCACAGTGCTCAAGCCTATCAAGATCTTTTTGAATGTTGTTTATGTTTTCCAGAGCATTAGCTGAATTTTGTGTCAACCGAAAACCTGATAAGCATTCCCTGCACCTCCTCATCCAAGCTATTAATAAAAACGTTGAAGAGCAGAAGGCCCAGGACTGAGCCCTGGGGTATCCCATTTGTTCCCTTCTCCTATTTTAAGGAGGAGTCATTGATAACCACTCTCTCAGTACAATTCTGTAATCAACTACAGTATGCACTGTATCTACTTGACAGTTCTTCTGTCCAGCCCACTTCTAGTTAGTTTGCTAATCTGAATATCATGGAGCAATTGGTAAAAAGCTTTGCTGAAGCCAAGATATATAACATCTACAGCGTTCTCACCATCTACCAGGGATGAGGATAATAATAATAATTGTGCCATCAAGTCATTTCAGACTTATGGTGACCCTTTTTGAGATTTTCTAGGTAGACAGAGTATTTAACAGTGATTTATCATTCCCTTCTTCTGGGGGTGCCCTGGGACTTGTGTAGCTTGCCTAAGGCCACATAGGCTGGCTCTTCTGGGATGTACAGTGGGGAACTGAACTCTCAACATCTGGTTCCACTGCCATATACCTAACATACCTGATTTTAAAAAATGAGATTAAGATTAGTCTGGAATGATTTCCTCCTGAAAAATCCATGTTGGCTTCTAGCTATTACTGCATTGCTTTCAAGGTACTTGCAGAATGACCATTTTATAATCATCATCTTAGAACTGCAGAACTGGAAGGGATCCTAGCAATCATTGAGTCCAGCCCCTGTCAAGGAAACACTGTGGGGGGAATCAAACTCCCAAGCTCTGGCTCTGTAGCTAGATAGCTAAACCACTGAGCGATCCTTATTAAGATAAGGACAATGTCATGGATATCTGCCATATCCCATTAAGCAAAGAAACATGAAGCAAAAGGTCACAGGTGACGACCAGAATGTACAGTATAGGCAAGGCAGTCCATATGGGACCAGCGCCTAGGTTCTTTGGTTCCTAGCTGTTCAGGAATTTAGAAATTAAAAATGACAACTGTTGCTGACCTCAGATATCAGTTACATAAGGACTGTCCTTACAGGTTCAGATTCTTTTTGGTCAAAAGCTAAATATACAACAGCGGCTATATATGCTTTGACATCAGTCCCAAACATCAGCTCTGTGCCTCCCTTTGCTCCCTCCAGTGAAATAAATAAAGATGTCAAGACAGCCATGTTTGAAAGCATGTGATGCTCTGGAACAAAAGGACATTACTTTAATCTGATGTTTTCACCTCTAGTCAATGTCTCTTCCCAACTGATTAGACTTCATAAGCCCCATAGTCTCTTTAATTAAGATACTGACAGGTATACTTTACCTGAATTTATGCCTAAGGATTTATTTAATCTCCTTGTTTTATGATTTCCCATACTTGAGAAGTGAAAAAAAGCATTACCTAAATCCTCCCATGACGGAAGTTCCCTGACTTGCTTCGTAATGTTACTAAAGACCAAAGAGACGCTGCTGGGGGGAAAATTGTTCAAACAATTCATGTATTAGCAAGTTAATACATTTTTCTAAAAATAAGTTATCATACAGTCCTAGTGATTAATACTCTAGCCCATGATATTAAGGAAACCAAAACTGTGATGTCAATTCTGCTACTAATGTCAGGCAAATGAGGAAGCTATTTTACCTCAGACAGAATAATGACTTTGGCTGCCATTCAGTAGCTGTAATTTGCCGCCGCCCCCAGCACTAGATGGACACATTCAACTTGCTTCTCCTAGCAGTCATACATAGCACAAATCCAAGTGTCATCCCCAACAAAAAAAGACAATGCATAGTTATAACAGCTTGGGCTGGCTAGTAATGCAGTTTTATCATGGTAAAGGTAAAGGTAAAGGTTCCCCTTGACAATTTTTGTCCAGTTGTGTTCGACTCTAGGGGGTGGTGCTCATCCCCATTTCCAAGCCATAGAGCCAGCGTTTTGTCCGAAGACAATCTTCCGTGGTCACATGGCCAGTGCGACTTAGACACGGAACGCTGTTACCTTCCCACTGAGGTGGTCCCTATTCATCTACATGCATTTATATGCTTTCGAACCGCTAGGTTGGCGGGAGCTGGGACAAGCGACAGGCGCTCACTCCGTCCCGTGGATTCGATCTTACGACTGCTTGGTCTTCTGACCCTGCAGCACAGGCTTCTAAATCAATGATCACCCCCCCAATGGCTCCAGAGAGTTGTTTAACTTTAACTGGAATTTAACTGAAAAATGTTTCAACTAGAGGGCCTCTGTCCACAGATAACTGTTCTATAAAAGACCTTCATGTCAAGGACTGTCTTGAGTAAAATCACAGAGATAGCCATGCTACCTGTTATGCTGGACAGGGGGAAGCAGGCACTAGCCATATGATAACAGCAAAGGGGTTAACAACTTTTTGCTGTTACTCAAAGTTTTAACGCCTGCATCAGACTAGTGTGATTGCTGGAACCCAACAGCATTAGTTTGTGGCTCTTCTTAAATGTTGTCAGGTTGCTTCTGATGAGCATAATAGTGCTTTTGTGAGAAATTTAAGGAGTAACTCTGAGATATTTTACCCCCCCCCCCACACCCCATGAGTTTCCAATGGTTGCATTGGGATTTGATCCTGGGTCTTCTGAATCCTAGTTCATCACTAGGGATAGGACTTTCGGGGGGGGGGAGAATTCTCAGACCCATAATTTAGTGAGAATCACCCAGGCCAAATGATGGCCCTGGGAGTCATCAAAAGACAGGAGGTACAGCAGCCCTCTATTCTCCATGTCCTTTCTTTGCACCTCTGAAAGATGCATGGCAGGACTCGTAGTGACTTGTTTGTGGAAATGAGCCCCTACAGAGGTTGCTCTGCCTCCTGCCACCAAATTATGGAACTGGGAGATATTTTTTCCTTGAAGTCCCATGCCTAGTGATGAGCTGGGAGACCCAGGATCCAAAGAGATTCATTTCCCTATGCACCCTTGCAAGTTGCAGAGAATCCTCTTGACTTGCAAAAGCTGCAGTACGGCACCTTTCAGGGGTGGTGAAGAGATGATGCAGTGGTAGGAAGGTTGCTTTACCTCCTGCTCTTTGATGTCTCCCAGTCCCATAATTTGGCCTGGGAGTTCCTGGCTGAATTATGGGACTAGAAGGCCCTTTTTCCTGAATGTCCTATCTTTATTCATCTCTTTATGTACTACACCACACAGAATGTGGTTCCAGAGTTAGTACCAAGTAGATATGTGCACTGGTAATCATCCTTGTCCATGTTCAAAGGCACACAGACTAGGCCCCAATCTCCCCTATACTCCTCTGGATATACTACAACCCGATCCCTGTCTGTGCCCATATCAGTATTTGTATGTCTCTCGACTATCATGAAAAACCAAATTCCTCTGAATATGTCATTATGAATGGCTTTGACTTGGGGTGGGGGCTTACATAAAGCACCAACAGAATTACTGTGGGCAGAATTATTTGTTCATCTCCAACACAGAGAACACAATGGGAAAAGAAGCAGCAGCAGAAGAAGAAAGCTATTATGAACTTTGGCAGTGACACAACCACACCAAAAAGAAACCAGAAACCAGAAGAGTGCCCTAATTGGAAGAATGCAGCCCTTTGCCCATGTGCAGACACATGCACCCTCAATCCTAATAATGCTAAGTAAACTTTAGAAGATGAAGGGGGGTGGGGAAACCAAAGGAAAAGCCCAGACAATGTAGAAAATCGGCAGAACTCCTTCACTTAAGAGACCCTCCCATGTATAGCAGCAGTTGGAATGCCAGGATCAGTCTTTGGGTTGTATTTTTTTGGGTGGGGGGGCAATCAGTAGTCACTCTCCTTCCGCTTTGGTGCAACTTGGTATCCCTGATACTACGTACTAATTCCATTTTCCTCTCCTTTGGTGGTGCATCTTTTTCCATTTTTAGCTCCAAGAATACTGGAGTTTGAAAGCACAGGATCCTCTGGGTGCTGCTCTGTGGGTGACAGAGACAATTTGCTCCAACATCTGGCCGCCAGGACCACACAAATAGCCCTGACTTGGTCCATACATTCATATCTATCTGAAGACATTCTATGTCCTCAGCACACCAGTTGCTCCGTACTAAAATTCCTTCGTGCCGCAGGCATATTACTGAATTATAAAGTCATTAAACATTTAAGGTTGACAATTATTATAGCAATATATTTATGTTTTAACTGTATTCCAACCAAGCTACAAAGACAGGAATTGGCAGACTCACATTTACCTTCGGAATGGCTTAGCAGGAGACATGGCCTTAAATGTCAGTTTGTCATGGACAGGAATCTGCTGCTAACCTATAAGTCAAGTGTCACCAATACCAGGCAAGATGAATGGGAAAGAGTTCATATTTCCTAGGTATGAACAGCTATCACCTTTGACAATGCCTGCAGCAGCAGTGAGGTGAGTGGCAGAGTATATGTAGCCTTTAGGGACTGACTGCCTTTTCTAAGTGCCCTGTTGAGCAATCATCTTATTTTAGTCTATATATGTGGTCCGGACTCTCGTGGCTGCAAAAAGTCTCTGATGGCTTACCATCTCTCCCACTACTACTACTACAGTCTTCCTTTCTGAGCTGACAGTGGAGATTTCAGGGTCAGTCATTCTTAGGGTTTTTTTTTTTGTGATAATCCTGCAATTACCTATAAAAAGAAAAAAAATCCAAGTGGATTGTGGGAAGACACTACTTTCTGAATAAGGGCAGAAGGTCTCAAAAGTGTGCATATAATTTTCTTTTCATGGAGGGGTTCATGGATAGATCTGGCATCTTCCTTCGCGTTTCTTTCTTTCCTTCCAACACTCATTTATTAGATGAATCAAAGTTGCAAGCAACAGCTTTTTTTGTCACCATTGTATGTGTATTCTTTACTCTCTCCTTTTTTGCTTGTATTTAATAAGATACTCATTAGCTTATCTTATTACTTCACCGGATTCTAAATTGTGTCCATTCAGGCAGAAGTGAATAAAGAATGGCTGCTCATAGATTAGAAAAACAGACACCTTACAGGAAGCAGGCCTGTTCTCTCATCATGCAGTCTCATCAATACCTTAAAAAAAAGAAGATAGAGAGAGAGTGAGAGAGAGAACATGTTTCTTTTATCTGAAATTCTGGTTCTGCTTTGCTTTAATTAAATCCAATAAAGACATTTCTTGGCTCAGATGGCTAGGGTTTAAGAGTCTAAAGGCAAAGATATAAAACAATTATCCAATCTTTTACACAAAAATAAAGATTCAGCATGAGCTAATTAAAAATGAAAATGGGGAAAATTCAATTCAATTAAACATGACAGGATAACGCAAGGAATCAATGATTGTAGTTGGAGGTTAATGATGATAATATTTTCTACTTCATTGTCCATGAATCCTAGGTTTCTTTAACTGTATTTCTTAAATATCAATTTCATTTCAGCTGTAGTGTCTGAACCAAAAATACATATTTAAAACGGTACCTTATAAATTCATCTAAAAAGGAAGTTCTGTATTCTGTATATATCAGGTTCTACCAGGATGTGTGTGTATGTTTACATGTGTGTGATCTTCTGTCTGCACTTGGTATCATGTGATGCTGAATATAGTTATGCATGGGTGTAAAAGTTAAGATAGTAAAGATACCTGACAGGAAAAAAAAATGATTCATTTGAAATGGGCTGCTAGAGGAGAGCTTTGTGGATACCCTGGACTGCCAGAAAGACAAACAAGTGGATCCTACAGCAAATCAACCCTGAACAATCTCTGGAGGCAAAAATGCTGAAACTGAGGCTGTCTTATGGTTGTTGTGGGTTTTTCGGGCTCTTTGGCCATGTTCTGAAGGTTGTTCTTCCTAACGTTTCGCCAGTCTCTGTGGCTGGCATCTTCAGACAACAGCACTCTGTGCTCTGGTGTACATAGTTGGCTTGGGAGTGAGGCTATCTTACTTTGGGCATATCATGAGGAGGGAGGATTCTCTGGAAAAAAAAGTAATGCTGGGAAAAGATAAAGGCAGGAGGAAAAGAGTAAGACCAAATTCAAAATGGATTAACCCCCTAAAGAAAGCCACAGGCTTGAGTTTACAAGAGCTAATGAAGGCTGTTGGGGACAGGTTATTTTGGATATATCCCATTCATAGGGTTGCCGTATGTCAGAGGCAAGTTCATGGCACTTAACAATAAAAACCTGGAGGCATGATATGGTGCCAGAACAAGAGAGAGAAATGTTTGAATCTGCATGGTGTAATGTCTGAACATGAAGTGCAATCTGTAATGTTTACTTAGACTGGGGCCTTATTAAGGTCAATGAGGCCTATTCTAAAGTGAGAGTGTATAATATTGTGGTCTTAGCTACCAAAATACAGTACTCATGATTATTATAACTTCCTTTTAAAAAATAAAATAAATTATGAATGTGCTGGGATTATACTCTGTTGGCATGTCTAAGGCAGGAAATCACAGGTTAAACATGCAGATACACAACCTGTGACTTGTGTCCTAAATAGCTTCTGTTTCAATGTACAGTGGTGCCTTGACTTATGAATGTCCTGACCTACGACCATTTCGAGTTACGACCAGCTCCGGCTGCAAAATTTTGCTTATACTTGCAATCTGGCGCTTTGAGTTACAAATGGAAGAAAGGTGGGGGAAAAGACGGGGAATTTAAATTACTAACCGTTGGTCAGCGAAGAGGCTGCTTCTTTGTAGGTCTCTCACCCCAACATTTAGAGAGTTTGCGTCGGAGGAGGCTTCGGTCTGCCTGTTGCTGCTTTCTGCTTCTCAATGAGTACATACAGGGTTTTGCAGGGTGGGTTTGGGCTGTGGGGGTTATGTTTCTGTGCTGTGATTTTTTGTGTTTTGATGTGGGTTTTTTTTTTCAGCCCCAGATGGAGCTTGCTCTGTGTTTTGTTTTGTTTTTTGTTTTTTTGGCAATTTTTTTTCAGCCCCAGTGCATTCTGATAGAACTTGCTCTGTTTTGTGTGTGTATGTATGTGTGTTTCAGCCCCAGTGCATTCCGATGGGACATGCTGTGTTGTTGTTCTTGGATATTTTTTTCCAGCCCCGGCACGTTCCGATGGGGCTTGCATTTTTGGGGGGGGTGTTGGTGATTTCCCCCCCCCCGGCCCTGACATGTTCTGATGGGGCTTGCATTGTTTTTTGGGGTTTAGTGATTTTTTTCCCTGCCCCGACAAGTTCAGATGGGGCTTGCATTTTATTTTTATTTTTTTGGTTTTTGGTGATTTGTTTTTCCCAGCCCTGATGCGGTCTGATAGGTCTTCGTTGTTTTTTCATTTTTGTTGATTTTTTTTTCCGGCCCTGCATTCCGATGGGGTTTGCAGTGGGTTTTTTTGTAATGTTTTTTCATCTGGAATGGAATGGATTAACCCCATTCCAATGCATTCCTATGGGAAATGGTGCTTTGACTTTACGACAATTTCGAGTTACGACCATCTTCTGGAATGGATTAAGTTTGTAAGTCAAGGCACCACTGTATCTGTCTACTGCACTAAACGTGTCATTGTTCTTTTTCATGGTTATTGAACTAAGTCTGAAATTTAAGCCTAGATTAGGAATCTTGAATGAACCACAGGAAAGTACACTATCTGACCAGGAGAAAATTAAGAGAAAGTTGAAACAATATACCAAATAGCTATACAGAAGAGATAAAAGGATGGCAGAGTCATTTGAAGAACAACCCTATGATGAAAAAACTTCAGTTCTAAAAAGTGAAGTGAAAGCTGCTCTGAAAGCACTAGAATGAAAGAAGTCACCAGGGGTAAATGAGATACTGATAGAATTATGTCAAGCCATGGAGACTCAACTCATCAAAATCTTAATAAGAAGGTCCCAACAAATATGGAAAACAAAACAATGCCTACAGACTGACAATATTCATACTATAGGACCATTGCTCTAATATCCCATGCAAGCAAAGTAATGCTCAAGTGTTACAACAAAGGTTTTTCCATTATATGAAGTGTGAAATATCTGATGTTCAAGCTAGATTTCGAAAAGGAACATGCACTGGAGATCATATTGCAAATATCAACTGGCTATTGAAGCATACAAAAAATTTAGAAAAAGATCAGTCTCTGCTTTCTAGACTACTACTACAAAGCCTTTGACTGTGTGGATCATGAGAAGCTATAGATTGTTCTAAAAGAAATGAATGTCCCTCAGCATTTGATTGTCCTGATACATAGCCTGTATTGTGACCAGGAAGCTATTGTTAGGATAGAAAACAGAGAGACAGAAAGGCTTCCTATAGACAAAGATGTCAGACAAGAATGTCTCCTTAAGCAGAAAAGTGAAAATTCACATAGTAAGTTGGATTTGCTTTTTTGTTGTTGCTGCTGCTGTTGTTACTCCAAAACTGCAAAAGTTGATGCATATGAACAGGTACCAAATTCAGCTATGTCCAATTGCAGATACAGATTTTTAAAATCCATCTGGAAGCCCGTTTTTCAGAATTGGAGGTGTTCCCAGACAGCTGGCTCCCACCATGAATAAACTGTCCATGTGATGATGTCACAATCTGTTGTATGTTACAAGAAAAACTTGATAGATTTTTCACAATATCAGGTGATATATCATACGATCCCACCCCCCACATGACTATATCCCATTAGGATCCATCCATGCTTTATTGCTACACATCTGCTTTTTGAGGGAGTGTGATTTTGACACGGGTTGTAACTAATTAGGAAGCTGAATTTATTATGGTTCAGCACACCTTGATTATATACACATCAGTGGGCATCTTTAAAAAAATTGCTACCAAATTTTAATTGCCAACTTTTAAAAAAACACATTAAAATGACCCAGAAGTGTACGTTACATGCTAGAAACATAGAAATCCCTTTCCCACAATTTTAACAAGTCTTTTTTAAAATAAAGATTTCCTAGAAATTCTCTGAACATTGATAGACTGGTATGTTTTGAAGAACAGTACCAATCACGGCAGTCCCCAAAGATGGGGACTTATGACTTATGACCCACTGTTGACTAGAAGTTACGTCGCACATAGGACTTCACCGGGACTCAGCTTGGGAGTTTCAAGGGGTGACTTGTGACTTGACTTGTGACTTGGATCCATTTGTCCAAGTCATCTTGTCAAGTCCCTATAGCCCTCTGCCCCCACCAGCCTTCCTGCTGCCATCAAAGACTCAGTACTTGCTTGGTACCAAAGACTTGGACTTGGGTCCTGAAGTTTGGACTTGAGACTCAGGTCCTAAGACCTACCAACATCTCTGGCAGTCCCCAAAGCAAAGCCCAAAAAGAAGATTCTAAAAAAAGAGGAAAACTGTGTTTGATCTCTCTCTCTCTCTCTCTCTCTCTCTCTCTCTGTGATACTTTGCAGAGATTTTTAAAAGTTAATGGATCTCAGTTGCTCATTGAAGACCAAAAAGCATGACAACACTGTTGTGGTGCAATGTTCTATTGTTAGGAAAATTAATCCATCCCAGGAGCAGCAATAGAGAAGGCCCTCTCCTGTCCTTCTCACCAAGCGTACCTTTGAAGGTGGTGGGATCGAGGAAGGCCTCTCCTGATGATCTTAACACTTGAGCAGGTCCATAAAGGGAAGTCCTTGAGATAGCTTGTGCCCAAGTTCTTTAGGGCTTTATAGGTTAGGAACATCAATTTGAATTCTGCTTGGAATTGGATCAGCAGCCAGTGGAGCTGCTCTAACAGTTCCCATAGGAAGGCCCATAGTGTGTTACAGTAATCCAGCTAGGATGGAAATAAAGTATATGTCACAATGGCCAAATCAGACCTCTCAGAAAAGGGTGCAGCTGGCACACTAATTTTAACTGTGCAAATGCCCTCCTGGCCATCATCAAAACCTGGGCATCTAGATTCAGACAATGCAGGAGTATCCCCAGGCTGCACACCTGGGTTTTCAGGGGAAGTGTAACCCCTCCAGCACCAGCTGCATCCCTGTTACTTGATCTGTCTTTTGACTGACCAGGAGCACCCCATCATTGATCTGGATTAAGTTTCAGTTTATTCGCCCTCATCCAGCCCATTATTGACACTAAATACAGATATAGAGCCTAAAACGCTTCCTCAGATTTAGATGGTGAGGAAAGATAGAGTAGACAAATTGGCTAAAATCAAACAATCACAGAATCTTACAATAATGGAGTTGGAAGGGGCCTATAAAGCCATCATGTCAAACCCCCTGCTTGATGCAAAATCCAAGTGGAATTATATCTGACAGATATCTAACATCTCTTAAATGCTCTTAAACGTTCTTAAATCCAGTATTGAAGTGCTAAGAGCTTCCCTAAGTAATTGGTACCACTGTCATACTGCTCTAACAGTTAAGTTTTTCTTGATATTTAGCTGGAGCCCAATATTGTGTGTCCTGCACTTTAGAATGATTGAGAACAGATCCTGCCCCTGTTCTGTATGACAACTTTCAATATTTGAAGAATGCTATCATATCTCCCCTCAGTCTTCTTTTCTCAAGGCTAAACTTGCACATTTCTTTCAGTCTTTCATAGAACGAGACACAATACTCAAGATGAGGTCTAACCAGTAAATCATTGTCCACTTGATAATTGTTTTATCTAGTCCATACTTAGCTTGTTTGCTAATCAGAATATCATGCGGAACTTCGTCAAAACTTTTGCTGAAGTCAAGATATATTACATCTACAGCATTCCCACTGTTTACCAGGGACTTTATTCAATATAAAAAGAGAGAAAAGATTTATCTGATAGGATTTGCTCTTGACAAATTCATGCTGGCTTCTAGGTACCATTGTATGGTTTTCAAGGTGCTTGCAGAGTGATCACTTTATAATCTGTTCCACAGTTTCCCTAGGATTGATGTCAGGCTGACTGTAGTGCCCATGTCCCCCCCTTTTTTGCCCTTTTTGAAGACCGAGTCAATGGTAGCCCTCCTCCAGTCATGTGGCACTTCACACATACTGCATGCTTTCAAGAAAACAGTAGAGGGTGGTCGAGAGTTCTGCAGCCAGTTCAAAGTAATAAAGTATTTCTTGACTATTTGTTTATCAGTGTGAAGCTTGAATCCTGTCCACTTCACTTGTTCTCACATTTGCCAGGTGGGTCATAGACTCTCCTTGGAAGCAAACCAAGCTGAAGTAGGAACTGAGCACATCAGCCTTTTCTTTGTCATCTCTTATCATTTTGCCATCTTCACTGAGTAGCTAAGCTAATATTTCTTTTCTTTGTCTTTTGCTATACATTTGCCTGAAGAATGCTTTTTTGTTTCTTTCAGTGTCTTTTGCTAATCTCAGCTCATTCTCAGCTTTTGCCCTCCTAATACCATCTTTACAATTTTTTGCTACCTGTCTGCACTCTTCCTTTGTGGTCCGACCTTCCTTCCACTTCCTGTATATATATTTTTGTTTTGTTTTCACTCCCTCTTTGAGCTTTTTGTGAAGCAACATTTATCTTTTTTACTGTTCCACTTTTAAATGTTGGAATTATTTGTAGTTGTGCTTTTAGTATTTCCTTGTTAAGAAACTTCCATCTATCTTGGACTCCTTATCTTGTTACAATCTCCTGCTGTGGGACCTTATTTATATTTTTTTCTGAGTTTATTAGAATTGGTTGTCTTAAAATTGAGTGTATATGTGTGGCTACATTTAGCTTTTACTTCCTTTGAAATCAAGAACTCAAGTATAATCCAGTCACTTTCCCCTTACTGCAACTTAATCTACTAAATCATACCTATTAAATAGAATCAAGTTTAGTACAGTTAATCATCTAGTTTCTCCCTTGACTTTTTGTAGGAGAAATTATTACATGTTCCTTATGTCGCATCCACCCAGTATACTTTGTTTATTTTCCCTAAACACAAGTCCACCCTCTGGATGAGTTTCCTCACTTCACGCTGCCACCAGGTATTAATCCCTCAATACCAAACAGATATCTTAGACATGTGCTGCCAATATAACAGATTTATTGATATTACATATGTCATGCAAGTCACAGGAGAAAATCACAGATGTTTAGGATAATTCATTCAATATCATTTGCTTTCACATTGGTTTGTAGGTGTATTTATTCACTGTTACAATATTCTTTGACTATCTACATATTCTCTATAATTTTGAACTCTTTCCTATTATCTCTATCATTTCAGCTTTCCAATCTCTGTCTTAGCTTTCTCACTTCAATCTCCTATCTCTCTCTCTTCAATTCCCTATCTCCAACCTCTTTTCTCCAATTTCCCTAACTGTCTAACTGTCTAACTGTCCTTTTGGTTCCGCCCCTCCTGTCCTATCATAGGCTTCTGCCCTTGAGCTCCCCATGATGGACAGGCATGATGTGGGGGCTCCGTCACACCTTAGTATAGTGCCTTCACCAGGATGTGCCAATCAGGTATGTGTGTCTGTTACTGATCACCACTGAATGGATCCTGAAAAGTGAACAAGGTAGAACCATATAGATGTATAGACCACTAGTTGTTCTATTGATTTTGATACATATTAAAAGAAAGAAAAGAACAGTATCACAATTTAGCATGAAAATAGATCAAAATTTCTATTTATTGTATCATGGGTTAGTAGTTTCTTTTTATTACATTTGCTTTTTTAATATCAAAAGCTTTGTCTGTGACTGGATGCATATAACTGCTTAGTGAGTCAGGATGTTCCTATATCTGCATTTCCTCTGAGAGCAATAATCATCAGCTCTAACAACTTTCTTCTAATGGGTCAGATCACAAAAGCAAAGAGTGGATCCCAGAGGGCCATTGCTCGTTTTGGAGAAATATATTTAATTTTTTTAAAAAAATTCAGGTTATCTTACAAACATGAATGCAATACAATGGTAATATAATACACACCCTGTCAGACTTCATCATTGCAGATGATTCAATATGCAATACATTATTAATGTAAGTGCTTAACACTGCACAGCACTCATCAAATAAATGAGTAAACCGCATTAAGTGATCCATTGCTATATATATGTAATGTAATACATTTTGTGTGTGGAATGGATATATGTTGCTTGGACTACTTTTTGGTGAATCAGGAAGTTATGAAGATCCATTTCAAGCAGGTTTATATTGCAAGCAGCTCTGGGAAGGGCACAGTCTTGAAAGGAGACTTAGAACTACATAAAATAAATAATAGATTCTCGTTCTGGGGCAATATGGCTTATATAGTTCTTCCAAGGCATTACTGTGCAGTAGAGCAAATCAACATTGCTCAGGGCAATTCTAAAAATGGGGGCCAGACAAAAATTACAACTTTTAAACTGGAATTCAGATCAGCAAGAAATTTGGCAAAGATGTAGCAGACTGCTTGTTCTTGCCCTGTCCCACATTTTGGGAAGTTTGGGCAAAGAGTTTTTGAGTTATGATTTTTTTTAATTAAATGTCTCCCTCTATGCAGAAATAAGTGGCCTTAAACATTCCCAGATTTAAAACAGATCAAATAGACTGAAAAGGCCTATTTTGTTCATATTGAAAGAATGGTTGTTGTAAGGGAACCCAAAGTATGACATCATTCCTGCATGTCAATCAGAGGATAGAGCAGGAGGGGCGGAGTCAGAATGACAGTTGGGACAGCTGGGTGAGACAGTTAAGAGTTGGAATCAGATAGGGATAGAGAGAGTTAGGGATCAGAAGTTATTGAGACAGTGCTAGGGTTTAGGAATAGCAAAAAGGGGTTAAGAAAGGAAATTGAAAGAGTAAAATATATTGAACAAGCAGGAATGAACGCATGAGTATAACATGAGAGATAATGACATGATCTGATATACTTTAATACCTGATTTAATATCCATGAACATATGAAACAGTTATATTTGATTCTCTCTTTGATTTTGTTCAATAATAAAAGAAAATTTATTTAAAACCCTTGCTTCCTAAAATTATATGATCCTTTGGGGTGACAGCTCCTGTGTGTGAACCTGAATTGGTATTAGGATAATACCTGGTGGCAGCGAAAAGGGTGGATTTACCTTTGTAGAGCCCAGAGGTATAAAGGGCACAAAGGGGGATCGCCACAGTTGTCTACACCCAATTTATTTTTAATTTGAAAAGAATCCAGGCTACAGGGGCTGAAATACAAATCCTCAAAAAGGCATTTCAAAAGGGAAAATGATAATTTTGTTATACAGGCTTACCAAAAAGAGCATTCCAAAGAAGATACACATCCTGTTACAAATATATCCTGGATTTTTAAAAAGCCAGTTTTAATAAACTCAGGACAATTATAAGTAAGGCCCCATGGCAACAGATCCTAACAAGAAAAGGAGTCCAAGAAGCATAAAGTTTCTAAAAAAGGAAATTCTACAACTACAAATAAATGGCTGACAAAGTTCAGAAGAGGGCAACAAGGATGATCAGGGGGCTGGAAATCAAGCTGTGTGATGAAAGATTGAAAGAACTGGGCATATTTAGCCTTAAGAAATGAAGACTGAGGGGAGACATGATAGCACTTTTCAAATACTTGAAAGGCTGTCATACAGAGGAGGGGCAGGATCTCTTCTCAATCATCCCAGAGTGCAGGACAAGCAACAATGGGCCCAAGTTACAGGAAGCCAGATTTCAGTTGAATATCAGGAAAAACTTTCTGACCATTAGAGCAGTATGACAGTGGAATCAATTAGCTTGAGAGGTAGTTAAATGCTCCAGTGCTGGAGGCATTCAAAAGAAATTTAGACAACCATCTGGCAGATACCCTTTGAATTGTATTCCTGAACTGAGCAGGGGATTGGACTCAATGGCCTCATAGGCCACTTTCAATTTCATTATTCTATGATTCTACGATAGATACATTGGTGCAGCTTTCTGAAAGGAAGGCTGCAGGGTAATGAAAGGTCACAGAGCCAGAGTCAAAAGACAGAGCTTCTTTAAAGAGTCAACTCCTGCCCTGCAAAACAAGAAACACCACAAGCTTGCTTTAAAGAAAGTAATGAAGTGACAGTCCTCCAGAAAGAGTCATTTAGCCATGTATATCCAGGGAACTAGTATAGTTTTGTAGAGCATATTCAGTGTATTTCTGCATTACAAAAGGACAAAGCAATTGTGTTTGTCCCAGCCCTGAGTGCTTCATTTCTGAAACCAGGCTCCTGATATGTCTTCAAAGAGGAAATCAGCTCCAGATCTAGGACAAACTGAACTTATGACTATGTCAGTCAGGATCCAATAAGCTTCCAAATACAGGAGGGGTGGGGGATTGCTTCTGTAAGGCTTCGCTCCTCTTCCTATCAATGTCCAGGCATAGGAAGAGGAGGGAAGGGGGGGCCAAGTGAGCCTCCACCCCTGATACCTATGCCTGGGTGCTTGGGCCTCCTTTCCCTCCTCTTCCTCTGCCTGGGCCGGATAAAAAGGCAAGGCGGGCCAGATGTGGCCCATGGGCCATACTTTGGAGACACCTTTTCTAGAGTATGGATCATTCAATGAAAAACTTTATTATATAATACACAGTTTAGCTGTGGAACTTGCTACCACAAGATGTAGTGTGTCGCGTACCCTCAGTGTCCCCTGGTTGTTTTCCCACTCACACAGATTCACCTTCGGACACAACTTGTTCTTTTCACAGATTTTTGCTGCCACCAGAGGATATTACCCTCACTGTACCAATTATGAATCTCAGACTATGGCTGCCAAATATAACAAGGTTTGTATTCACGAAGGCTTTCACGGCCGGGATCTAATGGTTGTTGTGGGTTTTTCGGGCTTCTTGGCCGTGTTCTGAAGGTGGTTTTTCCTAACGTTTCGCCATGGTGAAGAGAAATTGGAAGAATTTCTCAACCATCTCAACAGCATCCACCCAAATATACAATTCACCATGGAAAAAGAACTCCTGTTCCTAGATGTCATGGTCCTACGCAAAACTGACCTCCGACTGGGACACAAGGTCTACAGAAAACCCACCGACACAGACAGGTACCTACACAAAAACTCCAACCACCACCCACGGCAAAAAAGAGGCATAATCAAAACACTGGTAGACCGTGCAAATCGGAACTGTGAAGCTCAGTTTCTCAACACTGAACTCGACCACCTGAATTGGGCCCTACAGGCAAATGGCTACTCCAAAAATGAAAACACAAGAGCCATCAAACCAAGAAAACAACATGGAACTGAAGAAGAAAAACAGCCACCCACAAACAAAGTATTTCTGCCATACATCAAAGGAGTCACAGACCGCATGGGGAAACCTCTGGAAAAACACAACCTAAAAACCGTATTCAAGCCCACCACAAAAATACAACAAATGTTACAGTCAGCAAAGGACAGAAGGGACCCCCTCACCACTGCAGGAGTATACCGGATACCTTGCAGCTGTGGCCAGGTATACATTGGAACCACAAAACGAAGCATCCACACCAGAATCAAAGAACATGAGAGACACTGCAGACTAAAACAACCAGAAAAATCTGCAGTAGCTGAACATGCCCTAAAACAAACTGGACATGAAATTCTATTTCAAAATACTGAAATACTGAACAACACCAGCAATCATTACGTCAGACTGCACAGGGAAGCGATTGAAATCCACAAGCACCAGAAAAACTTCAACAAAAAAGAGGAAAGTTTGAAACTCAACAAAACTTGGCTCCCAGCTCTCAAAAATACAGCATGCAAAAGGTCACGAACTCTACCCAACCACAAGGTCAAAGGGATCACTACCATCAACCACAGTGACAGATAATTTCCTTATCACAACAATACACCCACAACAAAACACACTAATCACCCATCCACAGAAAACAATACACCCACAACAATACACACTAATCATCCCAACTCACATCCATAAATACTCCACGCCCTAGCCAAACTACACCAGAGCACAGTTTGCTGTCCTCTGAAGATGCCGGCCACAGAGACTGGTGAAACGTTAGGAAAAACCACCTTCAGAACACGGCCAAGAAGCCAGAAAAACCCACAACAACCATAATAAGGTTTATTTATGGTTTGGTAGATAAATCACAGGAGTAAAATCATGGATGTTCTTTTATTATTCATTCAATAAACATGGATTTGATTACATATACGCTTGCTTCACTTTAATCAAGGTCTCAATATATTCTGACTGTCTATGTATTTCTTATTACAGTACTTTTAACTTTTTTATATTCTCTAACACACCGACTTTCCAATCTCTTGTCTAAACACAATCTTCTCCCTAACTGACTCTCTATCTCCCCCAGTTTTATTGACTCTGCCCCTCCTGTCCTGTCATAGGTTCCTGCACTAGAGCTCTAAAATGAGTGATGTGAGTGACGTGTGGGCTGTCCACCACATAGTGAAAGATGGCTTTAAACATGAATATATTCATGTGGGGAATGACTATCACATGCTAACAGTCATGAGGGATATAGATTCCCCTTAAACATTAGAGTTCATAAGCTAAATAACAGTTGCTGGACATGGGAAATTGCTATCACAATACACCTCAGTTTTGCTTGTAGGCTTTCAAGAAATATCAGGTGGGCCACTTCAGGATCAAAAGGGTAAAGCATATTGGCAGGGTGTCTTTTCCTGTATTCTTATGTTGTCTAGAGAGAAAGGTTCATGAAGTTGTGATCTCTTGTAACAAATTTCTGGCACATGAAAATGCTCTTTCCCTACATGGAAAAATCAATTTTGAATTTCTAAATAAGCTAGTTTATTTCTGTTTGATTGACTTGGCATTTTTTTTTTACTAATGTTATATCTATATGTTTCCATATAATTATATATTTTAATATTAGCATTACTATCCTGCCATTCAGCTCAAAAGTTGAAAGCACAATAATATCTAGGTCCATTTAAAAGAACAGGTGAGTTGGATTTGGCATACATGTTTTGCTATTCTTAAGATGTTCTTCTAGTGCAGGTATATTGCGATGCCAGTTCAACATCATCATTGAGAGAACCTGCAGTAGGATTGCCATATAGAAATATAGAAATCCTAATCTTTTAAAGACCCACTTCTCAATCATTTCTTGTTCCCCAAACTCTGTCAAAGCTGAGAAGGAATTAATAACAATCAAGGCCAAGGGAAATAGAGAAATTGGTTTACTCCATGCATGTCCTCTGCCTCACATGACACCACAATATAATGCTGTATCCTTTAGTGTAAAAAATGCCTTCCAGCACTTGATTAGTTATTTCTTGCAACACAACTTGGAGATGTTAAAGGGCATGATCCAAGGACCTTCAAGGTCTTATTTTATCAACCCAGTAGAACTTTTCTGAAGACAACACATTATCACGCATAGCAATCCACTTTTAGAAAATTGAAATTATTTTTTAAAAAGCTAGTTGGCAAGATGGGGCTGCTGTTGTTAATAAAAAGATCTGAAAAGCATTATTATGAATGAATCAACTACTGTGCATGTTGAAACAATTCTGTGTTGTGTGTATTACTTTGGTACTGCTGCTGCTTCTACCACCACCACTGCTTTTACAGATGAAAAACTGAGGAGAGATAGTAGGAAACAGTATGGACTTCCCTTCCACTTCCCCTAAATCCTATGAGGTATTTTAGAGGAGGGAAGGAATAAACTTCCATGGGCTGAACTGTGTGGCCTGTGATGGCCCAGATTAGGCCCATGGAGGCTTCTTCACTTGCTGTAGAAGCTACTTCATAACAGAGAAAACATGGGGTTCATAAAAGCAGCACATGGAAAGCCTTTTCTGAGATTAACATTGGTCCAGGCTCTACTCTGGGTCTCTGAATGCCCAGTTTGTATCTTATATCTGAGATTGGCTCTTATGGCTATGGGTGAAAGAATAAAAGTAAAAGAAGAAAAATACTGATGGAGGTACTGTATGTTTGAAAAACAAATGTCACATAGTACTTAAACAAATTGGCCAAATACTCAAACCTGTTTAATTTTGGAATCATTTCTGCATTTCAAATAATCTACAAGTTGAAACAGCTGAAGCATAAAATGTGTTTGAAATAGAACAAGCTTAAATATTGAGTCAATTGTGTCACAAATGTGTTTGCATATTAAGGCATTAAAATGAATTCCAGCTCAAATATTGAACTGACGAAGGAAGAGCTGCACGAGGAGAGAGAGAAAAGATTAAGAGAGGCCAATAAAATTACCAAATATCTAAATGCCAAAAACCTCAACATTTATTTAATCTTAGCAAGGCTGACAAAATGAGTGAATACGAGAAAACGGTGTGAAGAGATGCTGACATGAAGCCTGATGCTATGAAACACAGAAGGGTGTGTCTGAGCTTTCTGGGGGACCACGGGGCTCCAGGAGGCAGAAAGCTAGGTGTAGGTCCCCATTACTGTCAAGATCAAGAGTACTGACCTCTCAAATTCTTGTTTATTAAGTTTCTGATTTTCAACTCTGTTGAAACATCTTTTTTAATCTTAATATGCATATGTTTTTTTTAGATTACATTTATATAGTATTCTAAAAACTTGTTATTTTATAGTTTTAGTTGTTGTGAGTCACCTTGTGTCCCCTATGGGCAGAAAGGTAGCATATAAATAAATAAATAAATAAATAAATAAATAAATAAATAAATAAATAAATAAATAAATAAATAAATAAATAAATATCAGTATCAGAATGAAGCTTGGTGCAGGTTCCTTTGTTCCTTTGTTCTGGCCCCTTGGCTTTGGAACAGCTTGGCATCAGAGATCTGCCTGGCACCCTCGCTGACTTGGCTCTTTTGGCAGGCCTTCCCTCCTGTCAATACTTGACTCTTACTTTTACTTAGTCTTTTGTTCTATTTTCCATCTTGATCAATACTAACATTGTTGATTTAATTCGTGGTTTTAATTGTTTTATGAATAATTTTATTGTGAGCTGCCCTGAGTAGACATAGTCTAGAAGACTGGGATAAAAATCTAATCAATCAATCAATCAATCAATCAATCAATCAATCAATCAATCAATCAACCAACCAACCAACCAACCAACCAACCAACCAACCAACCAACCAACCAACCAACCAACCAACCAACCAACCAACCAACCTTCTAAAAGGGGATTTATATTGGTAGATAAGAGAGAACTATTTATATTCCAATATTTAATGTATTAGCAAAGCTTTATTACCTTATTTTTGAGTACAGTTTCCAGAATAGCCTAGCCAATATGGATAATATCCCCAAAAGCTATAGTGAATGAACTAACTTTTTCAATCTTGATGGAACATGGAAGAGTCCTAAGTATCTGGTGGACTACCTGCTTTCCTTACCAAATGATCTATTTCGGTCTCCTGGTACAGTGGGAAAAGACCCTTGTCTCGGACTCTCAAGTGTTGTTGCTGCTGTTGCCAGTTATCTAAGTGAGTAGTTGGATAGCTTTATGTGTTTTATTTGAAACTCTGGGTACAAAATATTGGCCAAAATTATTTTGCTTAGTTATGGTTGCATAACATGAAGTTGCATACATATTTGCAAATTTTGGACTAAGGTGGAAATTGTATCCAGCACACAGTCCTGTAGGCTCAGTTGCAGAACTAATTGTGCGATCTTCATCATGCATACTGCCTGGGCATAACTCCCTGGGAACATCTGTCATTGTAATTTTGCACTATGCTAGGCTCGACAGAACTCCAACCATTAATCCAAAGAATGGTACAACTAGTTTCAGGTGAGTTGGGGCTTGTATTTCACAAAACAGCAGGCTGTATCTGTACAGCATCTTGTGAGAGGGCAGTGTGATCTGCTCCTCACAAGATGCTTTGCCTGATCTGAAACCCAGTGACTGCCTGAAGCAGCTCTTTAGATCTGGACCACTAGTCCTAGCATGCAGTTGTCCCTTCTGGAACTTAAGTAGACAATCAAACGGCTGCAGTAAAATGTATGTACGGCCAACAGGGACACATACTGTAGTGTTTATTTTCTTCTTCTCTGAACTTTGTGGATGCTTCTTTTGAAGGTGAGATGGCACACTCCCAACAGAGCCATCAGTCACCATGGGTAAGAAAGTACAATCACAGCTGGACACAAGTCATCTTACCACAGTTCTTCGTATTAGATTTTCTGTTCAGAAAGTATATTTACTGTATGCTTGACTAAGGAAGAGAATGGGCTTCTTTTCTTAGTACGAAAAGTTTCTTAGTTTTTCTCGTACACAAACTGGTAGTAAAATTTGAAACATATGTATATTTTAGTAATGCACTACACAGAAGTATTAATATAAGGAAATCCTCCCTATCACTTACATACATGCAAGTTCCGTTGAAATAAAGTATTCTATTTAGGGAGTGGAAGACCTGCTTTTCTGAACCTGAAAAGATTAAATTGCCATAGTCACCTCTTCCGTGTTGCTAGACCTTGAAATTTATCCTTATTGCTCTTTTGTTTCCCAAGCACAAAGCTGGACTCCAGACATATTTAGGAATACTGTACTTTTTATCGGAATATTGATGTGGCTTCCCATCCCACCAAAAAGGAAAAGCCCTTTTGAGTTTTTTAATGCCTCCAGCTTCCTTCTGTGCTTGCCTAAACCAACAGTTGCAGCAAACCTCCAAATCAACAGCCTTGTCAGAAGGAATAATCTAAAATTAATGTGTGCTTGTCGACACATATTACCATTCTTGACAGGGATGCTTTGCCTGCACTGGCTACAAACCGACAATCCTTCAGAAACTGTTTGCTCATTGCCAAGGTCTAACAGCTGATAGGGAGCAGAGATAAAGTAGGGAGTCTGATTTCAAACGAGGAGCACAATGGTTCCTGACATGCAAGACTCTAAGTGAATTTTCTGAAGCCTTTCAGAAGGCTTACTTTCCCTCTTCTACTCATTGTTTGCTTTATTCTCACTGGTGATTGTTATCTTATTTATACTATCCATTTAGAAGAACCATCTTGATCAGTTTTCAACATTTTATGCTCAAAATCTTCAAAATGTAACTTGCCATGATTGAACATGAATGCTCCAAAAATATGGCAAGTCTTAGATAGCAGAGTCTCTATTTCAAACTTTAAACATCTTTTGTTTTGTTTTTATGTGCCAGCAAGTCGCTTCTGACCTATGGCAACCCTGATAGGGTTTTCAAGGTATGTGATATGTTCAAGGTGTCTCTGTGTTAATCATTACTATTCCACAAAGACATATTTTACTAATTCTACATTACAGACTACTTTGTTCCCCAATGCAAACTGAATAGAGATGGCTGTAATGACAGGGTAGAGAAAGAATATTGCATATTGATAAATTGCTCCAAATGCTGCAGACACTTAATTATAAAATCTAAACAAATGTGCAATATAAGAAACAGCACTTTTCTGAACAACAGAGGATTATCCTTGTGAACTGTATATGTTTATATACACATTTCACAGGTCCTAAGTGTGTATGTTTATATATGTTATATGTCAACACAGAAAGAAAGAAATGTAATTTCTTTCAACTATATATTTGTTTTCTCAAATATTATTGACTCTGGCCATTATTGTCTTTATTACAAATGAGGAGTCTCAAGAGTTCCTACATTGCAATAGGAAAGAAAGAACAAATGCACTTCTTAAACAACATTATTAAAATATCATTTTTTCTTAAGAAAGTCAAGCCTTGATCATAACTGACAGAGGAGTTACACAGTAACAGAGTATTCAAATTATTTCAGAAACATTAGATTTTCAGACCCTTACAATCATGTGGTGAGCTACATCAGCATTATTATCTTTCTACAATACAGTAAATGGGGAAGAGAACTTGAATGTGACTTGACTAAGGACCCACTGGAGCAATTTATGACAGAAGAGAGATTTAAACGAGAAACCTCTGACTCATGTATACAGTACTGTCTTAGCCACATGCTACCAGATTTAACCACTCAATCTGACAGTGAATTCAGAAAGTTGAGTGTTGATAGGACTGGAATAAAAATGGCATTCCTATGGTAAAAGAACTACGAGAAATACAAAATACACTTTGCAGAACAACTAGGACTATTTCCTATTAAACCGTGAAAACTGAGCATGTTCTGTGGTCTCCTGAAGCTGCAAATAGTTATGTTTTCAATCAAAGGAAGAAGAATGGGAACAGTGGAGCTGCCTTAACCCTTAACAGTTTAACGGTATCTCCAAAGAAGGTATTACTGGCTAACTGGTACCCTGAAAAGGCACACTCTGATTTGGGAATGTGAGGATACACTCCAGGGCTTGTTACTAATCCATAATTTAACTTAATAATAATTCCCCCAACAGAAGAGATTGAAGTTATGTGGAATAGTATGTCAACACTCTTAACAAACAAGAATTCCTGAAAGCCTTTAGGAAAATCCATGAAAGTTAAATGACTCCAAACATGATGGAAATTTGTAGTATATATAGAGGAGGATTCTGCCAGATAAGGGGGCAATGTGCACAAGAGGATGAGGGTGCAGGGGGCTCAATTCACTGTCTGTTAGACATATAAGAAATTGCTTAATCATAACAGAGCATCCCTAATTACAACAGAGCCTTACAAGGAGTAAGAGATATAGATATTTAGATGTTGTTTAGATGAATGGACAAAGGTCAGGCTGCTAAAAGACTGGTTTGTGCCTGATAGAAAGAGCATATTGTAGTTGAAAAAAGGAGGAATTGAGGTCAGTATAGCTGTTTCCCATGCTTCATTTCAAGCTGAAAGAGAAAGAGATGACTTTTCTTCCCTTGTGATCCAAATGACTTCTAAATTTTCCAAATCTGTCCCAGAAAAAATGCTTCTTGTCTTTGCCAATATCTTGAATATGTAACAGAAAACTTGTCCACATCTGCAACTTCCCTCTAGCAGAGAGCTCTGAGGTTAGCCTCCAGTATCCTCCTCTCTGCTGAGGCACCAAACTAAACATAGCTCTGGTGGCTGATGCAAGGTGATAGAACGGATCTTTCAGCAAGTTGCCTGCAGTCACAAGGGACTACGGAACAACCACAAAAAGAGAAGTACAAATGGGAGAGTGTTTCAGGCCTCTTACACAAGCTCCATTCAATGCATTTTGGTTTCATTCAGCTGAAAAAAGGTGTGTGTGTGTGTGCCTGTGTGTGTGTGTTTGTAAAATAGCACAGCAGCTAAGAGTCTGAGAAGAGAAATCGCCAGTTTGAATAAACGTCCCCCCCCTAAACTCACTGGATGGATTTAGCCTCCATTTCACAGCCTCAGCCCTTGATATGCAAAATGCAGATAATCCTGGTATGATTGGGGGGGTTGTTGAAAAGATTGCTATGAGATTAGGTGACTTGCACTGAAAAATACTATACAAATGAGAAGTATTGGTTGTGCTTGAAAATGAGGTGGACGTGAGTTGTTTAGATCAGTGGTTCTTAACCTTTGTTACTCAGGTGTTTTTGAACTGCAGCTCCCAGAAACCTCAGCCAGCAGAGCTGATGGTGAAGGCTTCTGGGAGTTGCAGTCCAAAAACATCTCAGTAACAAAGGTTAAGAACCAGTGGTTTAGATTATACACCTGGTCACAATTTTATTAGAACTTATGTATGTTAACAATGGCCAGTACCCTATTGGCAGTTCATGCTTGCATAAGGGAAATTGTGCTAAGTCTTGGTGGCAAACTGCCACTCATTAAAGAGATGCTGGTTTCATTCCTGTATGCATGTCCAATTGCAGTGGGGCAGGAATGCAGATATAAGGTTGTGGAACAAGAATACTTCTATGTACATAATTTGCCAGGGATGTAGTTTCCCTTATCAGAAAAGGAACTCATACATAAATCTTTTGACATACAAATCAGCTTCTGATTCCTCCAAGGTCATCTCCATATCAGCAGGGACGTGGTGGCGCTGCGGGCTAAACCGCAGAAGCCTGTGCTGCAGGGTCAGAAGATCAAGCAGTCGTAAGACCGAATCCACGTGACGGAGTGAGCACCCATCGCTTGTCCCAGCTCCCGCCAACCTAGCGGTTCGAAAGCATGCAAATGCAAGTAGATAAATAGGGACCACCTCGGCGGGAAGGTAACAGCGTTACGTGTCTAAGTCGCACTGGCCATGTGACCACGGAAGATTGTCTTCGGACAAAACGCTGGCTCTATGGCTTGGAAACAGGGATGAACACCGTCCCCTAGAGTCGAACACGACTGGACAAAAATTGTCAAGGGGAACCTTAACCTTAACATCTCCGTATCAGTATCCTGATTGAGAAGAATGGTGCTGTTCATTCTAAACCATTGGAAGATACAGAAACCCCAAATGATTTATAACTACCCCATCTGGTGATGTAGTAGTCTGTTTTTGACTGCCTCTAATGTAAAGTAACCAGCGTAAGACTATGTAACTGCTTGTGTTCCTTGATGCTTTTATCAGTAAAGCCTGTTCAGAGTATTTGTCAGCAGGTACACCATCCACTGCCACAGAATGGAAAAATAAGGGAGTGCTCTGTGTGTGTGTGTGTGTGTGTGTGTGTGTGTGTGTGTGTGTGTGTGTGTGTGTGTGTGTGCATGTGTGCACGTGTGCACGTGTGCATGCACAGGTGCATGTGTTGCACAAGTATCAAAAGAATCTGCCAACTGGTAAACATCCACATTAATTTTGCAAAAGCTGGTATTTTACTGACTGCAAGTCACCCACAATTTAATACTGCATGCAAACTGAATTACAGATTCTGACATGACAAGAAGCAAACAGCATCAGTAGACCTTTAAAATAAACAAGGAACATCTGCAGGAGGAGTTGCAGTGTTGATATAAGAGGTGCCCTCATACTAAATTACATATCAAGTTAAAAGAACAGAAAAACAATAAAAAATTTAGACAATGTGTTTTACTATGGAAGTGTTATACATACTGGCATCAGACTCTCAATGATCCAAACACTTGAAGTTGCACAAATGCTTCCCATAGCGATGGTGATGCTACTGTGGCTTATCCTAAGCACTTATTGGCTCACTGAACAAGTCTTTGGTTGGTGGCATATGGTAGTCTGCCACAGGAATCCTTTGAAATGACTTTTTAAAACATTGTTCCTTACTTAACTTATTATGAAACCCACAGAAGCCGATTTTTGTTATGAATGTTACAATATTTAAAATAATTTGATGAGTTAGTAATTTCATTTTCATTATTTTATAGTAGCTTTTCCAGGAGAAAAAATAAATAAAAAGTAAGGAAATAGCCCAAAATTTTGATGAAATGTCTTAAAATGCCCCTTTCCAAAGTACAGAACACCGTTTAGAACAAGGAGGGCAAACTACTACGAATTACGTGAATGCTGTTTTTAAAAACAGCAAACCATGGAGTTTATGAACATTAATGTTTTGTCTCACTCTAATTTCCCTCCATGAAACTATCTCCAGTTCAATTTAAATACAGTTTATTAATATTTTTGTGAGTCAAGACAGGAATCAAGCTGCCTTAGAATAGTTTATTAACATTTTTATGAGTCACGACAGGAATCGGGCTATCACACATAAATTAAAAAACATAGGGGAAATTAAATAACTGTTTTAATTTTAAAAAATATTAAAATGCACATTAATTTTTTAATTCTACATTCCTTTATATACCTACAAATGTGCTCTAGCAGAGACAACATCTGACTGCCATCTTTAAGAGCGCACTAGCCTGTCCCTGCAGAGGTCCAAACAATGGGCTAAATGCCCATGTAGCCAGCCCCTTATACTACTTGGAACTAAATATCCACATTTGTTTCAATGGGAGTAGGACTGGATTTAGCCTGTTACATTTAAGAAAAATGGGTATAACAACATACTGATTTCATTTGTAATTCTGGGATCCAATAGATGCTCAATTATAGATGATTTCATCAAGTGATTATATTCATTGGTTGTTGTGGGTTTTTCGGGCTCTTTGGCCGTGTTCTGAAGGTTGTTCTTCCTAATGTTTTGTTAAGGTATATAATTTTTATATAGCCTGAACATAATATGTGTGTGTGCAGAACAAGATTGAGATGACATCATTCCTTCATCCCTGGCTGATGCAATTTCTCTGCAATATGAAGATTGCCACACCTGTGTGCATGAAGTCACCTTAGACGTGATTGGACCAGACTGATGCCAGAACTGTATTTAAGAAATGAACTCTGTACAGTCATTCTCTTCTCCTGTGTACTGATGTCTGCATGTCATGCTGCCGGTTTGAATACTGAATACTGAAGTGCTGTATGTATGTATATCCTGTATATATTTTGTAAATACACTGCTGAAAAGAAGAAGCTGTTGTGTGCGTTTATCTGCTCTTTACTCTGCGAGAGACAAGATAAAGTCACAGACGCACACTCCCTTAACATGTTTCACCAGTCTCTGTGGCCGACATCTTCAGAGGACAGCACTCTGTGCTCTGGTGTAGTTTGCTTGGGAGTGTACACCAGAGCACAGAGTGCTGTCCTCTGAAGATGCCGGCCACAGAGACTGGTGAAACGTTAGGAAGAAGAACCTTCAGAACACGGTCAAAGAGCCCAAAAAAACCCACAACAACCATTAGATCCCAGCCGTGAAAGCCTTCGCCAATACATTATATTCATTCTTCTTAAATGTAACTTCCCAAGCTCTGCTGGGGATGACACATGCCAGCATGTTTACATAGAAAATGTGCTATGCCCCTGAGAAGTTGATTGCAGTGCCACTTCTAGCTACTAGGAGCTGCTCATCTGGAAGCACCTATTTATTACTTTTCAAAATTCAGCATGGCATGGTTAGGAGCATAGGAGATTCAGGTTCAGAGCAGGAGGGCTACCCTCTGAATTTGGGGAATAAGCCCTCCCATGTCCAGTCAATGAGCCATCCTTAGTTAGAAAGTAAGGTTCTGGTATATATAATTGGATGACTAAACCCTTCTGTGGCATTCATCCTACACTTTCTCAGACATTGCCCCTGGCCAAATGTACAATATTGCCAAGTTACAGAAAAAAGTGGTACTACTTCTTTTCCAGTCCATTGAAGGAGGTCAAGCCAAAGGAAGTATGAGTAGTCTGCTGTGATGAAAGCCTAGATCAGAATTATTTTATGTATCATGGAGGATTTTGAGAGTTCTATCTAGTGGCATGTAGCCAGTTCATGAAAATCAAAGTTTTAAATGATAAGCCAAAGCCTAAAGGAAAAGAACGGGGGCAAAGTTTATAATCTAAAAAAGACAAAGGGCGAAATGCCTAACCCTTCAGTGATGGGAAAGAAGGCCAAGCCTAGCAGTAGAAATTAATAATAGAACAATGCCTCCAGCTACAAGAATGAAGCCAAAGCCTGCAGCTAATGTGACTAAAAATGGGAAAGCCTCAAGATACTGAGTCAAGCAGAATATATCAATAACAGCTATCTGAAGATGACACTGCAAATGTTTCTTAGAAATTCCAAAGATTTACACAATCTACATTTGCATTAAGAACTGAAATCTCAGTTTCCTTCCTGCCAATCTGTAAATCTATACCATTGCCTGCTTCTACCATATTCCCAAAAGGTAGCAAAAGGCAGCCTTTAGCAACCTTTACTATATTGCCATAGCTGTCTAGCGGGACTGCCTTTGGAAGAGCAATTGACAAACTGTTCATGCCAAGAACAGTTTTGATGCTCACTACTTCCTTCTATTATGTTGTTGTTGTTGTTGTTGTTGTTGTTGTTGTTGTTGTTGTTGTTGTTGTTGTTGTTGTTGTTGTTGTTGTTGTTGTTGTTTCTCTTTTCCTTGCCCCTCTGCAGCACCAAATGCTTTAAATATCATTTTGCCAATGCTATTCGTGAGCAGAAGCACCATCACTGAGGGGGGAAAACTACACTTCTAACCATTGTTATAGAAACCAGTGTACAACTCTGGCCTCCTGGACTGTTTTGATTTACAATTCCTGTTAGCCCTAGCCAGCAGAACCTGCAGCAAGGGATTCCAAGGACTACAGTCCAAAATCATTGGGCTGGCTGCAGTTGTTCACCAATGATCTAAAAGAGAGGCCTCTCTTCAAGACACTTAAGACATAATTACTACTCCTATCTATGAACAATCAACAATCAGAAATCAATCCTTACACATATCATCCTGTGCCAGGAGCATTTGTATTTCAGCTTTGTAGACTGGAATCTGGAAGTGATTTCATGGGGTTGTACAACAGCAGTGAAGTTTCCTTCCTCTGGATATCCAGAAGACTCACACCAATAATCTTTCAATTAAGTTTCCAGTTCAGACAAACTATATAGACTGGTCTTAGGGCAATCCTAATTAGCCAGCATGGCTGACATCTGACAAAAATGACACTAAGCCAGCCAAGGCTGTGTGGAATCCAAATTCCTTCCAGCCTAAGGATGCCAGAAATTATTTAGGACTATCTTGACCCTTGACTAACATTTTGCCAGTAGAGTGGTTATGAGACCGGGGGGGGGGGGGGGCTTTGTATCTGCTCTAACTCTGCTGCTCCTGAGTGCCACCCCTTCTATACTCCCTATCTCCTTTTTTTGGCCTCTGATGCCAGTCTCAGCCCGTACAGTAGTTGCACCAGTACAAGTGTCTTCCTCTCATTCCACACTCACAGCCAGTGTATTTTTGAATCTGAATTGCAATGTTAGCCAAGAATGCAAGTGGAAGACTGTTTACCTGGAAAACGTTGCTGTACAGATGTCTCTCTGCACATGGAAAGGTGATACACTAAGCACAAGTGAGAAGAGGTGACATATTTCCCACAATATAGGCTTTCTGTCTTACCTTATGATAGCATAGTGGCTAAGTAGTGTGTAGCCATCTAGAGTGGTCTTTTAGGCCAGATTGGCGGGGTATAAATCAAATAAATAAATAAAAATAAATATTTGCATGCCCTTTATTTTCTTAGTCGTGTCCTATTCTCCTAGACTATAAAGTCTCTCCAACTCTCTGAAACTATCCTACATGACTTAACCTTAATCATCTTCTCTTTTAGTGCTTCCTATTGTTGTCGCTTGTTAGGTATCTGGAAAGGGAGGGAAGTGTTGTTGCTCTTTTTTGGATGTTAAAACAACTTCATCTTAATTCCTTTTAAATAACAACCACTTGTTAATCTTGCAGGCACTTTCTCTTGAAAGCTCCAAGACAGAAAACCATTAAAAGTACTACAGGTAGCTTTTTTGGGGGGGGGGGGGGAGTGTCAGCTAGGCTTCAGGTACATGAGAATGGTGCCTAATATGTAAAATAAGGGGCGTTCGTACGCCCAGTGGCCACATAGCTAAAGCAGCCCTGCAGTGCTTTAGGAGAAACGTTTCACAAGTTCCAAGTACCCCCTGTAATAGAGGAAGGAAATCAACTGCCTCTTTTGCAGGGAGGGAAACAGCATGTAAAAGGACAGCTAAGGATTTGGCACAACACTGCTTTCATCGTTTATCAACAGTAGGGGTCAAAGCATCCAGATGGATCTGAAAAATAGTACAAAACTTTAGTATCAGTCTTCCACAACCTATGTTCCACATAGTATTCAGCCACAATAAGGTTTGAATTGTCCTGTAGCATTTTAGCCTCCCTCCTTAATTAGAGAAAAATCATCACATTTACTGGTGTGAATTCTACCCCTATTATCAACAAGAAAGGCGCATATCCATAAGGTATGAGGAGTCAAGCCAATATTATGAAATCTTGTTTCAAGGTATTCGTTTTTCTTCAGAATTTCAATTTCTTGTGAGAAAGGAGTTCAAAGAATAGGAGGGAAAAGAATTTGCCTCCTTTAATAATCACAAATTAGAAACAACTACACAAGGGAACAACAGACCTCAGGAGTACCCTATCATAATTTTGAATTTGAAGAACTTCTTTTCTCTTTTAAGACCTGTTTGTCACCCAGGAAAACTGTTCTCCCCCTCATCTTAGCTTGTCACTTTGCACAAAATGTTTAAATTTTGAATTGGGGGACCCTGTTAGCAGTTTAAAATCACAGCAGAAGATTTTCTACTTATGAAGGTTTGGACCAGAAGCTCCAGCGTGATAAGGCACACAGAAAGACACCAGGAATAAGTGCAGAGAATATTTACTTGCTGTACATATTTACATAGTGCTCACAAGAACATAAACAGGCATTCAGCAGTCAAATGGACAGAACATAAGCATGATAGTCAAAATAGAACTGCAAAGGGCACACTAACAAGCCCCATAATTCATACTACCTTCAACCAATCAAATTAGTGGTTCACCTCATGGTAGTTAATTCCACATGGCTGTGTCCTTCTTGTCACGTAGGCAGTGACTAAGTAACTCCACCTGCACTAAGCAATTGTTAATTACATTTCTTCTTCTTAAAGACCTAACAGACTCCTCCCCCATAGGGTCGTATATTCAGCTGTTTGCAGGCAGCATGCACCACCACCTCAGTAGGTGGGCCATACTTATTGGCAACTATCAGTCAAGGACTATCAGAAGACTATTTTTCTCTATTCACATAAAGATTTTTTGAAAAACGTGTTGATGTTTGCCGGAGCACAATATAATTAGCTCTTTTCAAGAGAATCAATAAAGCCCTCAGACTTGACGGTTGGCCAACACCCAAATATTATTGTGAGAGACAAGCTTGCCCCTGTGTCTGACCTGCGGGATATGTTTACCTAGCCTCTTCTATGGTGTTTCATACAATGTTGGGATATTGTAGACCCTGATGACTTATTTACAATTATATTGTTCCACTGAAAAAAAGAAACACTCTTAATAAATGCCTGATTTTTACATTTGTTTTCTACTTTTCATCCCAAGTATTTTACATGTATCGGTTTTCTGTTAAGGAAACGTTAAATACGGAGCTGCTGTCCCTCCTCTCACCACATACATTTAATTCCTGAGAGAGGACTGTGCAAGCATAATGACACTGGCTTGAAAATGTTCTTATTTTCAATGAATTTGGATAGCTGATATTAAACTCCAATAGCTACTGTACCTTTTTCTCTTTCTCACAAAACCCAAGGTAAGTATATAATACATGTATTCATTAAGCAAGTAACAGTAAGAAATGCATTTCTTTATTATTACCATTTAATTTTATAAAGACCCCTGAGCAGGTACAGTTTACTATTAATTTCTCTATCAGCACACACAAGGTATAAATACACATAGAGAGATGGAAGGAGTAGGAGAGGGAGAGCTACATATGTCTATTAGAAAAAATAGTTTAAGATACGAAGCCACTTTTCTCTATATAGTTTATGCTTCTACTTGAGTTAAGTTTAGAACTGATATTACTGGAAGGATTACACGAAGCTAAATCCATAAGAGTAGCTAACTCAAGATTTACTTGCAACAGAAGATTACAGCTGGGTTGTAAAGGCAGTCACAGGGGAAAAAGAGATTATTCACAACCCTTCTTGTCTTCTCTCTAGTTTCATCCCCAGTCTCAGTAGCAGGAGAGGTAGTCAAGACTCATAAGGATAGGAACAAACTTGCAACATGACACCTGATTAAATAAGGGTGCAAGAGAAGCTGTTCTTGAGAGTTGGCTTCAAGCAAATTAGTAGGAGGACATACCAATTCTTCTATAATCTTACATAGGTATAAAGTGGATAAAGCCAGGTGGGAGAAACTTCCAGAAATCCAGGGGCTACACCCATCTTCCCTTGTAATTTGATAGCTCAATGCCCTTTGTACATTAACACTGTATTTGATGGAAGATCCGTGTTGATGCAGGGGCAGGACCTTATAACTATACATTGATATCATTGACACAACTGTGGCAATCCCTCAATTTTTATTTTTTATATGAAAACTCCACCAGAAAAGAAAGCACCCCACAACTGGCCATCATAGATTCATTTTGGCAGCTTAAGTATCCAGTGGGTATCAAGAGTTAATAATCTATTATATTTACTGGGTAATTTCTATTTGGTTTTAAGTGGCTCTTGTAATAAGATTTTCATGATTCTAGGAATGCTAACTTGACAGGTGTTGTTTTTTTATCTTATAATTGGCCACTGCTTTGAGTATTGCTTGGGAGAGCTGGTCCTGCCATTAGGAAGTGAGACAGCCTGCCCAGGGTACAGTTGCTGGCACTGATAAAGTGGAAGGGATGATTGGTTAGTGCTGGATAGACATACAATTACTCCAGCTCAGAAAAGATCCCTTCCAGTTGCACAAACTACAGATAGCCTGTGAGGTTACAAACAAAACTCAAACAGTGAAGACCTCTGCAGTGCAGCCTGAATCTCAGAACCCTTCCAGCTATGCTTCTTTTGAGTATACAATAAGGTCCAGAAATAGTTGGACACTGACACAATTTTCATAATTCTGGCTCTGTGCACCACCACAATGGATTTTAAATGAAACAACTGAGATGCACTTGAAATGCAGACTTTCATCTTTAATTCAAGGGGTTAAACAAAAATAGATGAAACATTTACGAATTGGGACCATTTCCATACACAGTTCCCATATTTCAAGGACTCAAATGTAATTGGACAAATTAACACAATAATAAATAAAATACTTTTTTGAGAATCCTTTGCAGGCAATGAATGTGTGGACATCACCAAACGCTGGTTTCCTCCTTTGTGATGCTTTGCCAGGCCTTTACTGTAGCTGTCTCCAGTTGTTGTTTGTTTGTGGGCCTTTCTGCCTTAAGTTTTGTCTTCAGCAAGTGAAATGCATGCTTGATTGGGTTGAGATCAGGTGATTGACATGGTCATTGCAGAAAATTCCACTTCTTTGCCTTAAAAAAACCCTCCTGGTTTGCTTTTGCAGTATTTTTTTGGGTCATTGTCCATCTATAAAGAGAAGGGCCATCCAACCAACTTCACTGAATTTGGCTGGATCTGAGCAGACAATATATCCCTGTACACTTCAGAATTCATCCGGTTGTTTGTGTCTTCTGTCACATCATCAATAAACACTACTGACCCAGTGCCATTGGAAGCCATGCATACCCATGCCATTGCACTCCCTCCACCGTGTTTTACTGGTGATTTGGTATGCCTTGGATTATGAGCCGTTTCAAGCCTTCTCCATACTTTTTCCTTTCCATCGCCCTGGTACAGGTTGATCTTAAGTTTCTACTGTCCAAAGAATGCTATTCTAGAACTGTGCTGGCTTTTAAAGATATTTTTTTGAGAAGTCTATTCTGGCCTTTCTATTCTTGAGGCTCATGAATGGTTTTCACCTTGTGGAGGACCCTCTATATTTGCTCTTGTGAAATCCTCACTTTATAGTAGACTTGGATAATGATACGCCTACCTTCTGGAGTGTGTCCTTCACTGGGCTGGATGTTGTGAAGGGTTTTTTCTTTATTATGGAAAGGATCTTACAATTATCCACCAATGTCGTCTTCCATGGATGTCCAGGCCTTTTTGTGTTGCAGAGCTCACAAGTGCATTCTTTTTTTCCTCAGAATGTACCAAACTGTGGATTTGGCCACTCCTAATGTTCCTGTTGTGTTTCTGATGGATCTCCTCTCTCTCTCTCTCTCTCTCTCTCTCTCTCTCTCTCTCTCTCTCTCGGCAGCCAAAGGATGGCCTGTTTCACTTACATTGAGAGCTCCTTTGAACGCATGTTGTGAGTCCACAGCAACAGGTTCCAAATGAGAATGCCACAACAGGAATCAACTCAGACCTTTTACCTGCTTAATTGATAATGAAGTAAGGAAGGACTAGCCCACACCTGTCCATGAAACTGCTTTTGAATCAATTGTCCCATTCCTTTTAGTCCCTTGAAAAGGAGGGGGGGTACATATTAAAGAACTGTAATTCCTAAACCCTTCCTCCAATTTGAAATGTGAATACCCTCAAATTAAAGCTGAGATTGCACTTTAAGCCCACGTTCATTATTAAACTGTAATGTGAATTTATTTTGGTAAACAGTTGAAATAACAAAACTGTTGTCAGTGTCCAAGTATTTGCTCCCCCAGACCCCGAAATGAAGATGCCAGACAACAATCATTTGGGTTTAAATCCGGGCCACACTTTATTAACTAAATAAATTCAACCCAGTAAACCAATTCCAAAATTGAGGGGGCCTGCGGTAGTGCGGAGAAATAACGCCAAATAAATCCTTATTAGTCAATGGGCGAGTCCCAGGCCCCAGGTTCCATCTGTCTAGCGACCAGAGGAACCTATAAGGCCTCAATTAACACCCCGGACCTCTAGCCATCGTATTTTATGACCTTTGGTCCGTAAGTGGTCAAGCGCATCAGTCGCCTTCGACCCTGTAATTGCACGATCCGCAGAGCCGTCAGGACTGTGGCGCTGTTGTTTTATGATAATTACCAAAGGGAGACACCGTGACAACCAGTTATTCCCGCACTACCCGCCCGTGTGACCGATTATAAAAAACCACCATCAATTATTCCAAAAACCCCCCAATCCAGTGTGGGATAGGCGAAAAATCCCCCCATCCAAAAGCCAATCAGGATAGAGGTCAAAAATTCCTATCCGGCCCCAAAATAGGCGACCCAAAATTCACACTAGAAAGAGGGTGGGCGGGTGGGTGCCGAAAACGAAAGAGAAATAAGCCGCGGACCAGCGCTCTTTTATAATGCCCTGGTCCGCACTTGCAACATCACGTGGCCAGCGTTGCGTCGGTCTTCCAGGGCCGGGGGAGCAAAAAACGCGGCGGGGCTCAATGGCGCGACCAGGCGCCCCTCACTCGCGCGTGCACTTCCTGACCTAACTGTATTTCCCCATATTAGTCATATACTGTAATGTTGAATCTTTGCTATATTTTAATTTGTTTTCAAGAAAATTCTCCCTGTGAATAGCTCTGTGTGACTGTGATATACTCAGCTCAAACTGTGTCAAGATACACTCTTGCAATAGCTCAAAAATCCCTTATGGGCATGTCTCTGAACACATGCAGGTTCATGCATGTGCTCTGAAAGGAAACCTGGAAGCCTCCCCCACCTAGTCCACTGCTTCAGGTACGGTGCAAGGTGCTTCCCCATTGCCAGTATTGAAGGAAGACTCAACTGTTAATCTAATTAGCTACAGCAGGTAGAAAAGGAGGGAGAACCACCTTGATTTTATGTTTTATTTGTATGTGGGGGGGGGGGGAGAGTCTCTGATGGCAGAATATTCTGGGACAGCACAGTCCCTGAACCACAAAAAAAACAAAAACAAAACCTGAAGTACTTCCTAGAAGCTACTAAGTTACTATCATGGAAATTGTGCATTCTGAATGTGCACCTTCAGTCCTATGCAAAGTCTTCTTTGAAGACGTTTTTGGTTTAAGAGGAAGGACCAAGGAATTTCCACAACAGAGGAAGAAGAATTATATAAAAAACAACACCCCAGCAGATTTTCCACAGTGAGCAAACTTTAAAAATGTAGTGATGCTTTAGAGGTAGTTTTTTTCCCCTGAAGTTTGTCTCAGAAGTATTTCTGCATATATTAAGAGATGCCTTGGGTCAATTTTTACTTGGGTATGCTGATTTTGCTCACTTTTTGAATGAGAATTCATGCAAAAAGTTCAGCTGCAGTTTAGGCAGTGCTCTTGCTATATCTGAAGTGATTTTTGTCAGGCTTTTCTTCTGAGATTAATATTCCCAACCAGAAGTAACGGGCGTATTCTCCAAGGTGCCCATCAGAGCGTAGAATTAGAAGTTAGGAACCACTTCCTCCAAACTAAACAGCAAGAAACCAGCTTATCATTCTATTTCACCTGTCTCTTGGAAACTCTTTGACATAAATGTTATATAAATAATCCTAAAGTACAGCTCTCAGAATTTTAAAAAAGGATTTGATTTTATTGGCAGTTGAACCTAATAACACTGTCACACCATTTTGATGAAGCCACCTGCATTCTGTTGTGACTGGTCATTGTACAGACTAAAAAAGGTCATCTTTTACCAGGAGTATTTGAAGCCACTTATTTCCCCTTAGATGTTTTCCTAGTCAAAGCAATACACTTCTTTATTCCTTCAATATCCCTTGGATATTGCAAATGAGCAAATACCTCCAAATTTCACTTTAAGCAAAACTTGTTGGTAATATAAAATTCAGGTGAAACAGATAGCTGCATCAATGAATACATATATTTCTGTTAGTGCGAGGAATCAAACTGGCCACATGAATTATTCAAAATAGTCTTCTGGCGGTATGTCTTACAAGGAAGACCTTATCCTTTCTATAATTTCAGGTTACCTTTGAGGTATTCAAAATGACTCAACATTTTATTTTATTATATTTCTTTTACTTGTTTCACACAACTTTGCCAAAATCTTCTTCCTTCTCTCTGACTGTCAGTAGCAAGTATGAAGAATCAAGCTGGAATTTAGCTATAAATTTCTGCTCTGCTCATTGAAGCAATGGCTGTTCCAGAGAAATATCATTACAGATTTGGAAAATTTTACTGACAGTACAAACATTTTTGTGTATGGTGACTTCATCACTTCAGGGCTCTACATATGCTTGGCAAAAAGTATGGCACCAGTGAAGTTTCCACAGTGGCTGCAACCTACAGAATTTACTGCTATACTGTCAGTCTTCAGAATCCAAAATAAAATTTTGCTATGAGAGTGTGATACTTAAGCATATCCACTTACAAGCTCTGTCTTTGCCTGTAAAGCAGAAACAGGTATTTCTATTGGTCTTATAACAAGCTTGCTTTTTGATATCTAGGCATAATTAAGTAGCTCTTACAAGTTCTGACCCCCTATGAACGATTAACGTTTTCATAAATCTTGGTGGCGTGTGGTCCAAACTGCGTGGTAGTGGTTACTGAATCCCAAAATGGCAGGGTGAACCCAATCCCCACCCCCTTTCTTATGGCACAAGCATACAAATAAATCTTACAAACTTCACTTGGTATGACAGTTCATTTGTTTTCTTCTCTAAGCCTATGTGCAGTTCAACACACATAAAACACTGAAGAAGCTTCTTAAGATGTGATCTGAATATAAAGTTTTCTGAGAACAACAGAAGTGGCCACTATGATAAATCAGAGTCAATTTAATAGGGCTGTATAAATTACAAATAGCTATCTTGGTATCTGTTGTTCAAATGAAATATTTTTTTCCTTCTCCATCTATTGTCTCAAGACCTAACGGGAAATATTGGGATGCAATGGTGTACAAGAAAACATAGTACACTGGACAATGGTGTCTCGCCTGAAGTTGCATGGAAGCAGCAGTTTATCACACAGAAACTTTTAAGGTAACGTCAGGTTAAATAATAATACGGTTCTTCAACTGCTTAAATAAATGCACCATGTTATGAACTCTGGAAAGCTGTGTTAAAACCCTGGTGGAAAACCCGGTTGTAAAATGTTCAAGTATAAAATTTAAAGACTTGTTCCTGGCCACCAAAATCAAATAGGCTTATAGAATACCACAATTTATCTATATACTTCCCCATAAAACAGCCCTATCCTTTTGCACTCCTCTCGTTCCATGAGAGTTCAGTCGTATCTTCTGTTGCTATTGTCAACCGCTATAAAATGGAGCAATCCACCTGCTCTATTACAATTTATAAACCAGATGGAATGTCCGTAAGTGATCATTTTATATAGGACACAACATGGTAGAAAGGCACACTTTTTAGCTGTGCAAACTATAGACTTCTTTTTACTCAATAAAATATCTTTATTAGCTTCTACTGGGATGTTCTCTGTGGTTGGGCTAAAAAAAAAAACTCCCACAGTATGTTTCAAGAAATGCTGTATAACATTTTATAGAACTTTCTTATAAATGAACTCAACAATCTATACTAAGCCATCACTTTATGACACAAAACTTATCCAGAAAAAAAAGGTATATTGGACTGGAAGTGTGTCATGCCAGTCTGACTAAATTCATGCCTGAATTTTCATCTTTTACTATTTTGTTCCTCTTGTTAGATTTATTTGGTTTCCTGCTTGTCCAAACAACCCAAATGACACTAGACAAATGACTGGAAATGGAACTTGAAAGTCTACTCTGTAGAAAGGACACATTCCACCTTAGCCAATGAAGAGTCTCTAGCTTCTATGTATGCTTTTATTCTTATGCATTGCTGAAATACCTGCTCCCTTAGAGCTCTGTTGTTCAGCCTTTCCTGAACAAGAGAAAGTGATACCCACCCAGCTTCACATTCTGTGCTATAGTTCAGCATTTTGAGTACTGCTAGAAGCATCCTCTATCAGTGTTTTATATAGCTTGCTTTGATACCTAGATTAATAACTGCAGAACTGCCAACTGAATCTTCTACAACTTATACATTTTCCCATGACAGTCTGAAAAATTGGGAAGAGAAATTGTACTATTTTTCTTGTACTGTAAGTTAGGCTGCTTCCAGATGTAGAGGCGATTGCCCGCAATTCACTGAGACCTTTCCAACATATCCACTGTGGTACTAAAATAGCAACAGTGACTTTAAACATACCTGTGCCATTGTTGCTTAGAGTGACTACAGTTCAGAATATCTGTAAGTGTCTCTAGAGATCAACAAATAGGCTAGACTGTGATTAAAAATGGCTTATTTACTGCACCATTTATTTTTCAGCTTTCTGCAACAAGGTCATGTGGAGGGGATTTCTTTTATGTGCCCTTTCCACAGCAAAATAATTCTATTCTCCTAGAGACTTACTTTAGCCTCGTTGCAAAACTGTTCTAAAGACACTAAATTCACCTTAGCTTTGGGTGAGAAGGGAAAAAACAGACGTATTTTATTGTTTTGACAGTTTATGACAGCATTTTGGACTTGATGGCTAAAAGAATGAGATGGAAAGACCCAAGATGAATCTTCTCTCAGCAGCAAGTTCATTGTAGGAAGTCTTAGGTAGGGCATTGAATCTTGAGCTTATCTTTCCCTGCTGCATCTGCAACAAGATTATTGTTACGTGGCCCTAGAAAGGTTTTTTCATGGTGGAGATGAGCATTATGTCACCCATAGGCTGCATGCAACCATCACCTGTTCCTATGACCAGATACCTGCTGTCTTCACAAAGAGAGAGAGATAGATAGATAGATAGATAGATAGATAGATAGATAGATAGATAGATAGATAGATAGATAGATAGATAGATAGACAGATAGATAGATAGATAGAGAGAGAGAGAGAGAGAGAGAGAGAGAGAGAGAGAGAGAGAGAGAGAAGACAATTTGCCATTCCTGCAAGTCCCTAGAGTGGAGTTCTCCATAATTAAAAGAGGTAAAATATACTGTTCTCTGACACCTTTGCTCATCGGAAATCATTCTGTTTCTTCATATTCTGTCCTAACAGTAGAGACTGTACATCAGGACAATCAAACGTTTCAGAATGATCCACAGCTTTTCTGAACCATATTGTTGAAGGCCTTATTGTAATCTACAGTTGTTGGCATCTCCTTTCTTTGTGGAAGGAATGTATATTAAATGTTCCCACTCTATGAGTCATTGCTTTGTTTTCCATGTGTGCTGGCATATTCTTGTTAGAACTTTGACACATTTTATGACTGAGCTGGAGCATCTGATATCATATGCAGAGTTTGGGAGCTTGGTTCATTATTACACCTCCTAGGAGAAGAGCCAGGCTGTGTAGCCTTGGGCAACCTGCATAGTTCCAGGGTGCCACCAGAAGAATGGTAAACCGCTTATGAACATTTTAGGCCCAAGAAACCAAGGCACGGGTTGCTTATAACTCAGAATCAACCTCATAGTACAAAATTAATCAACGCCCCATCTATTTCTCATCATTTATTTCTTGCAGTTGTCTTGAGAGCACCTTTCTAAACTTGCTGGTTCTTCATCACAGGAATCTTCTTTAAAAGAAGCTGTCATTCTTACATTTATTGTTGTTCTATTTCTTTTTCAACAATTATTACTATAATTCTCTTTTCCTCAATATGCAAACCAATGAAAAAACTGCATTTAGGATTCTGCCCCTATATTTGTTTCTTTTACTTTCGCTTCTTGCCTGCTATTAACAGTTTCTCAGTTTCACTAATAATCTATTGAAGTTCTACTTTACTTTTATTATAGGAAAAATCTTCCTGCATTTTTTCCTGATGATACATTTTGTTTCAATCCACAGTGCTTCTGGTTCAAAGTAAATTGAATTTAGTAATGTAAATTTGTTCTTTATGTGCTCTTTGATGTTGTTTAAATTATATTTACATATTTTAGGGTTCTTTAGCTTGATTCTAAATTTTTATATGAACAGCCTGTGATCCACTCCTAGTGTTGCTTTTTGTAAAGGGAATAGAGCTTCTCCATTTTCTTCTTCTGATCGTATTATTTCTGTATTGGCTGTTCATCTGGATACAAGATGTATGTATAACTTTCCAAGCTACTAACGTTCATATATTCTTCAGCAGTCTCCCCATATGAAGAAAGTCCTACAAGCAAAAACATTTTAGGGTGGTGATGAGAGTATACTACAAACATATTTTTTTTCAACCTGAAGGGTCATGTCTAGCATAGGCCAGAGACCAAGAGTTGCATGTGTATTTACATATTATTAGTGGCAAAATAACAATAATCTTGAAAATAAGATTACAGTACTGGTGGCTTGGTGAGGTTTTTTATTCATCAGTTTTCTCTGTTAAGGTTGTCGCAAGTGATGAGGAAACAAGATCTTGGAAATAGGATTGTTTGGGTTTGGAGAATATTTCCCATCTCCAATCTCTTGTCAATGATAGTGGGTGTGCCCAAAAAGTTTTTTCCTTGCTGCTTACTGAATCAGACGCTAGGTGAGTGAGAGCAGCCAAGGACTAAGTGAGATCTGGGAGCTATAGTTTATGATCTTGCTGTGCTGAATAGAAAAAGAGGAGATCAATGGAGATTCTGTCTGTGCAATTTGATCAGGAAGTTTCCCCCCTCTTGAATTTTTTATATGGATTTTTTCATTGATTGTATATTGATTCACTCAACAGAAAGTTTTCTTTCAATAGCAGGTAGTCACCAGCTGCTATATTCAGCTTTCTCATGCAGAGTTAAAAATTATGTAAATAGTATTTTATATTTTATGCTTTTAATTGTAATTTATTGTATTATATTTGTTTTCACTGACTTTATGATACAGTATTTGATTTATACCCCAATTGCATTATTATTATTTTGTATATGTATTATTTTGTTATTCTGTTATCTGTTTATCTGTTCTAAAGCGCCCTTAGTAGCCCTGACTGCCAGATGGGTGGTATCTCAATCAATCAATCAATCAATCAATCAATCAATCAATCAATCAATCAATCAATCAATCAATCAATCAATCAATCAATCAATCAATCAATCAATCAATCAGTCTTTCTCAACTAATGTGCATTTATTATATGCTCTAATTCTCAGTATTTCCTCACTCTTGTCAGTGGCATCCATTGTTATGGACACACACCTTGTAATGGTTTCAAAATTATAAATACATGTTGTATATATTTGTCAAGTACATTTCTTTGTATTTTATGCTTTGTCCACCACTGAGTCTGTCCATGTTGGCTCCACATGGATTTTGTTTCTTTATGGACTATAATTTGTGCATTTCTGTGCATTTTTCAGAAGGACATTTTAATGGATACATGCCTGCACTGACTAAAGCATGTTTGTACTCATGTTAGTGTTGGGAGTTTTATTTGCAACCTTATATACTCTCTGAAGTTTTGAGTGACTGGGAGACTTTTTTTTGGCTCTGCTATCTATCTATTCAACACCAATCAATAGTTCCTTCCAGGCTTTGAATTTAAAAAGTGCTCCTATCCTTCTTTTTAGTTTGTTGGTGGCAGTTTTGTTTGCTGTTGATCTGTTTGGTTAATAGTATGTGTGTAATAAAGAAAGCAGCATCCAAAATACGTACTTTCAAGCAACTGTAAGTAATGTTTTTTATTCTTACTACTACAAATGTTTCAGAGTGAGTTATTGAAATGTTAAGTGCCAGTTAATGAGAAAGGGATGGACTTTGGGAAAATTGTAGCTATTCTCATTTGTGGGTTTCTGTACTTCTACTGCATAGCAAAAGAGAATTTTAACAGAAATTCAAAACTCTGCAACAGTTAGAAGTGCATAGAACATTTCGGGAGAATGTTTGAATGAACACATTATCAACTTCAATTTCGTTTTGTTTTGTTTTACAGAATGTCTCCTAAGTGCAGAAATGTACGGATTTCACAAACTATCCATAAATTATGTCCTTTCTTGTTTGCAAATCAGGCAATACTGTGAAAACAAATGAACAAATCTTAATAGAGCAAATTTCTCACCTTCCAAATCATCTGATGAACTGTACTACATGTTTTGGATGAAGAGGAGATAAATTTGACATGGAGTTGCAGTTAAGATATTCTTCTTAGGTACAGCTTCTCCCTAAGAGGTTCAAAATTTTCAGTCTTGGATAGAACTTCACTGGTCTACTTATTAAAAACGTTGTTTTAAAAACTACTACTGTATACTGCTCTAGGACTCAGTTCATCTTGGAACAAATGTTATTCAAGGTAGGGTTCCAAAGATCAAGCACTGATATCCTTTGCATAGCCTTCTGTTCTTTATTTCCACACTGCTGCATAAACATCCTCCAAGCCTCCTAGCCATTACATAATTCAGGTATAATCCATTTCGGTCTCCGCAGAGAAAGAAACTTGAGTCCCTGCGACATGTTACAAAATATATTACTTTGAATGCAAGCAATAGATGGAACAAGGAAAGACAAACTAAGGTCAGTTTTGTGGTTGGGGTTTAAAATATTTGCTGACACTTCTGCATATCATATCTGACAACATAAATGGTTAGTGCAGCAATTTTATTTTTATGTGATGCTCTTGCTAGGATTTGAGATAGGGAGGCAAGAAGTGGGCATTGTTTGAAAATTAACATTTTCCTGGTGCTGGGGAAAAATGAAATAAAGTAGAAGCCAGATGGAATTACATATAACCGAAAACACCCTGTGCAACCATCAACTGGATTTCACTGATAAAACTAAGGACAAAATTAATCCCTTTCTGTTGGAAAATAAAGCCTTCCAGTTGGTTTGAAGCAGAGATGTAGATCCCCCTCTGACATAGATTTCGAGGACCATATGCATATTTTGGCTTGAACGTCTCCCTAAGGAATTCAGGGCCAAACAATGCTTGTTCTACAAGCCACCCAAACACAAACAAGCACATTCAGGCAGGAATAGTAAATCACAGAGATGGAACTAAAACTCTAAAGAAAGCTGGGACGTGTTTCTAGATTGCTACACAGGACAAAGGGCAGAAGCAGGCCAGCTTTATTACGTGGCACAGTCATTATAAAGGTAGATAAGGATTAATTTGCTATTGGAGTGCATGCCATATATTCTGTTGTAACCCTTCCTCCATTTATTTTACTACATCTACTTTGACTTACTTTTCAACTCTGGAAAATAAATACTATGGTGCTGAATTGAACTGAGTCTCTAACAATGACCAGCAAGAAATAGAAATTGCAATTTGTAATTACTTGACTCTCACATGTGGCCTGTAATATGCTTTAAGTAGCCAAATATGGAGGATCTGCAGATTGCAGAGGGTTGCATGTGCTCATGTGTGTGTATTTGTGTGCACATGTGTGTTTAATGACTTTTGTTGTTGTTTAGTCGTTTAGTTGTGTCTGACTCTTTGTGACCCCATAGACCAGAGCACGCCAGGCCCTCCTGTCTTCCACTGCCTCCTGGAGCTTGGTCAGATTCATGTTCGTAGCTTTGATGACACTGTCCAACCATCTCGTCCTCTGTCGTCCCCTTTTCCTCTTGCCTTCACACTTTCCTAACATCAGGTTTTTTTCCAGAGAGTCTTCTCATCAGATGGCCAAAGTATTGGTGCCTCAGCTTCAGGATCTCTTCTTTCAGTGAGCACTCAGGGTTGATTTCTTTCAAAATGGATAGGTTTCTTCTCTTTGCAGTCCAGGGGACTCTCAAGAGTCTCCTCCAGCACCACAATTCAAAAGCATAAATTCTTCGGCTGTCAGCTTTCTTTATGGTTCAGCTCTCACTACAGGAAAAACCACAGTTTTGACTATTCGGACTTCTGTTGGCAAGGTGACGTCTCTGCTTTTTAAGATGCTATCGAGGTTTCTTATCACTTTCCTCCCAAGAAGCAGGCGTCTTTTAATTTCGTGGCTGCTGTCACCATCTGCAGTGATCATGGAGCCCAAGAAAGTAAAATCTGTCACTGCCTCCATATCTTCCCCTTCTGTATTTGCCAGTGGCCATGATCTTAGATTTTTTTTTAATGTTGAACTTCAGACCGTTTTTTGCACTCTCCTCTTTCACCCTCATTACAAGGCTCTTTAATTCCTCCTCACTTTCTGCCATCAGAGTGGTATCATCTGCATATCAGAGGTTGTTGATATTTCTTCCGGCAATCTTAATTATGGTTTGGGATTCCTCCAGTCCGGCCTTTCGCGTGATATATTCTGCATATAAGTTAAATAAGCAGGGGGACAATATACAGCCTTGTCGTACTCCTTTCCCAATTTTGAACCAATCAGTTGTTCCATATCCAGTTCTAACTGTTGTTTCCTGTCCCATGTATAGGTCCATGAAACAGAAGTAGATGTTTTTCTGGAACTCTCCGGCTTTCTCCATAATCCAGTGCATGTTAGCAATCTGGTCTCTAGTTCCTCTGCCCCTTCGGAATCCAGCTTGTACTTCTGGGAGTTCTCGATCCACATACTGCTGAAGCCTACCTTGTAGGATTTTGAGCATTACCTTGCTAGCATGTGAAATGAGTGCAATTGTTAGAGCATTCTTTGGCGCTGCCCCTCTTTGGGATTGGGATGTCGACTGATCTTTTCCAGTCCTCTGGCCACTGTTGAGTTTTCCAAACTTGCTGGCATATTGAATGTAGCACCTCAACAGTGTCATCTTTTAAGATTTTAAATAGTTCGACTGGAATGCCATCACCTCCACTGGCCTTGTTGTTAGCCATGCTTTCTTGACATCACTCTCCAGGATGTCTTGCTCAAGGTCAGCAACCACACTATCTGGGTTGTCCAGCATATCCAGATCTTTCTGGTATAATTCTTTTGTGTATTCTTGCCACCTCTTCTTGATGTCTTCTGCTTCTGTTAGGTTCCTACCATTTTTGTCCTTTATCATGCCAATCTTTGCACAAAATGTTCCTTTAATAGATCCAATTTTCCTGAACAGATCTCTGGTTTTTCCTTTTCTATTATTTTCTTCTATATCTTTGCATTGTTCATTTAAGAAGACCCTCTTGTCTCTCCTTGCTATTTTTTGGAAGTCTGCATTCAATTTTTTGTAACTTTCCCTATCTTCCTTGCATGCTGTTTCCCTTCTCTTCTCTGCTATTTGTAAGGCCTCGTTGGACAGCCACTTTGCTTTCTTCCATTTCCTTTTCTTTAGGATGGTTTTTGTTGCTGCCTCCTGTACAATGTTACGAGCTTCTATTCAAAGTTCTTCAGGCACTCTCTCCACCAAATCGAGTTCCTTAAATCTGTTCTTCACTTCCACTGTGTATTCATAAGGGATTTGGTTTAGATTATACCTGAGTAGCCCAGTGGTTTTTCCTACTCTCTTCAGTTTAAGCTTGAATTTTGCTATGGGAAGCTGATGATCAGAGCCACAATCAGCTTCAGGTCTTGTTTTTGCTGACTGTATAGAGCTTCTCCATCTTTGTCTGCCGAGAATGTAATCAATCTGATTTCAGTATTTCCCATCTGGTGATTTCCATGTGGAGAGTCACCTTTTGTGTTGTTGGAAAAGAATGTTTATGATGACCAGCTTGTTCTCTTGACAAAACTCTATTAGCCTTTGCCCTGTTTTGTTTTGAATTCCAAGGCCAAATTCACCGGTTGTTCCTTTTATCTCTTGTCTCCCTACTTTAGCATTCCAATCCCCTATAATGAGAAAAACATCTTTCTTTGGTGTCAGTTCTAGAAGGTGTTGTAAGTCTCCATAAAATTGTTCAGTTTTAGTCTCCTCAGCATTGGTGGTTGGTGCATAAACTTGGATTATTGTGATGTTGAAAGGTCTGCCTTGGATTCATACTGACATCATTCTATCATTTTTGAGATTGTATCCCATTACAGCTTTTCCCACTCTTTTGTTGACTATGAAGGCTACTCCATTCCTTCTATGGGATTCTTGCCCACAATAGTAGATACGATAATCATCTGAATTGAATTCGCCCATTCCTGTCCATTTTAGTTCGCTGACGCCCAGGATGTCAATGTTTATTCTTGCCATCTCCTGTTTAACCACATCCAGCTTCCCAAGGTTCATAGATCTTACATTCCAGATTCCTATGCAGTATTCTTCTTTGTAGCATCGGACTTTCCTTTCACTTCCAGGCATGTCCACAGCTGAGTGTCCTTTCGGCTTTGGCCTATCCACTTCATTAGCTCTGGACTACACGAGGTAATTAGTGGCTATTTGCTTTGTATCTTAGCCTGGTATATCTTTTCATTGCCGGGATACTTTTTTTCTTTTCCATCTTTGTCATAATCATGAGAATTACTGGTACAAGAAAATGCAATAAAAATCAGAAACCAGTTGAAAGCCAGCTACTGTCCATGTCATAATGAAATTCAGATGTGTTTCAAAATGCCTATTAGATGAGACAACCAATCCCAATCCAAATTGCTTGACATATTAATAGCCCAGCCTTCTTCTAAGAAACATGAGGTGATATCAACAGGATTATCACAATGATTCCTTGGATGAAGGAATAGAGAGTATGCTGATTAAATTCGCAGTTGATACAAAATTGGGAGGGGTTGCTAATTCCCCAGAGGACGGGAATAAAATTCAAAATGACCTTGAAAGTATAGAGCCCTGGGCCAAAACTAGCAAAATGAATTTCAACAGGCAGAAATGTAAGGTCCTACACCTAGGCAGAAAAAAGGAACAGCACAAATATAGGATGGAAGACACCTGGATAGACAACAGTACCTGTGAAAGGGATCTAGGTGTCTTGGTAGACCATGAACTGAACATGAGTCAGCAGTGTAATGCAGCTGCCAAGAAAGCCAATGCAATTTTTGGTTGCATCAATAGGAGTATAGTGTCTAGGTCAAGGGAAGTGATAGTACCACTCTATTCTGCTTTGGTCAGACCTCACCTGGAGTATTGTGTCCATTTCTGGACACCTCAATTCAAGAAGGATGTTGACAACCTGGAACGTTTCCAGAGGAGGGCGACCAAAATGGTCAAATGTCTGGAAGCCATGTCCTATGAGGAGCGGCTTAGGGACCTGGGAATGTTTAGCCTTACAAAAAGAAGGTTAAGAGGGGACATGATAGCCACGTTAAAACATCTGAAGGGATGTCATTGTCAAGGAAGGGACAGATTTGTTTTCCACAGCTCCAGACACTAGGACAAGGAGCAATGGTTTCAAAGTACAGGAAAAGAGATTCCACATGAATCTCAGGAAGAACTTCCTGACAGTCAGAGCTGGTCAGCAGTGGAATAGGCTGCCTTGGAGTGTGGTGGAGTCTCCTCCTTTGGAGGTTTTTAAGCAGAGGCTGGATGGCCATCTGTTGGGAGTGCTTTGATGGAGTTCCTGCATGGCAGGGGGTTGGAATTGATGGTCCCTGTGGTCTCTTCCAACTCTGTGATTCTATGATTCTATGATCCTTCTCTTCCATTAAACTTTCATATCCCTCCTACTATACAAGCAGATATGAAGAAACCTTTCTGATTCCTCATCTGTGCCACCAATATCTTTTCACTGACATTTATCTGCATTTTTGAAAAATCTGCCACACTATCTACCTAGCCATATAAATGTGTATTTTTGAAACATATATCCTCTTCAAATTGTCAGCACTTCCTCTCCAATATGTATATAAATGCACATTGTGTTTAAATGGCTAAGAACTGTCCTGCAGCACTTAAAGAAGTGCATACTCTAAAGAAGGTTTGGACAAAGTGTCCTCTGTTATATGAAGTTGGATTGCAACCCCATTACCCCTTGCCAACAGAACCCATAGTACAGCATGCTAAGAGCTGAAGTTAAGCATAATCTATACAGCCATACTTTCCCAATTTCAACTCTAACAGATATTTAAATTCCAATCTGCATGTAAGCCTTACAATATATTTTTTGGAAAAAGAAGGTCTTTGTATCAGGATCCAGAGTTAATTTCCTCAAGTGTCCTGAATTACAGTAAAATATTTAAAAGCAAAAGGGAGAGAACCACCAAACATAAACATACTGAGGTTCTATTGATTTCACTAGAACAGAGTTAAGTGGATGCTCTAATTCCTCCTTCTGAAATCAATAGGACTTCAAAGCAACTTAATTTTGACAGGGATCATTCACATGTTGGAATGATTTCACTCCTCTTTCCTCTCTTTAGCTCTTTCTTGGATGCACACCTTAATGTAGTGAACAGGTTTGAGTGTGTGACGCTGAGAGCAATGCCGTCAGGAGGCCAGACTCCATTATGAGACTGGACTCCTAGCAGAATCATCCAAGGTGGAATAGACATAGCTGAGACACCAGATAAAGATGGAATCCACCATCTTCAAAGCAGCTACTAGGCAGCAGCAGTAGCTGAAAATGACACTGGTGGGGAGGCAAAGGTAATGATGCTTTTGTTAGTACTGAGCAGTAGGTGCAATGGTAAACCTCTGCTGAACTTTCCTTACCCTGAACACCCTCCAAAATGAATGGTACAGTCTAAAATGAAACAAGAGATAGTGCTGGAAGATAAGGCTGCTAGCTACTGGAGAAGAGCAAAGGACACATATGAATAGCTCTGTTGCTAGTGATGCAACTAGATTAAAGCCTAAAAGATGTCTAGTGGCTGATGTGCACAGAAGTGAAAGGAAAGTCCGAAGATGTAAAACACATAAAATTGGAACATGGAATGTGAGAAGTATGAATTAAGGTAAACTAGCAAACGTGAAAGATAAAATGGAACATATAAACATTACAGTGCTTGGCATCAGTGAACTAAAGTGAGCTGGAATGGGATATTTTCAATCAGACAACTACAAAATGTTCTACTCTGAAAATGGCAAAATCAAAAGAAATGAAGGCTAGATGTATCATAGGCAGTTAGGGGCAATATTCCAGGACTGACCAAACAATATCAATCAGACTCCATGGAAAACTTATCAACATAATATCAGTCAAGTCTGTGGTCCAACTATAGATGCTGAACAAGATGAAATTGAAAAGTTTTATGCAAACATCCAGGAGTAAATTAACCACATACCAAAACAAAACATGCTTATAATTAAAGGTGACTGGAATGCAAAAGTAGGAAACAAAACAGAACCAAATGTGGTTGGAAATTTTGGCCTTGGGGACAGAAATGAAGCACAAGAAAGACTCACAGTCCTGCAAAGCCAGTAATCTGTTTATTACAAATACTTGCTTCAAACAACAGAACAGACAACCGATACTCAAGGTATTGCAATAAAGGCTTTTACCTTCAATGGGCAAGAAATGCCTGATGTTCAAGATGGATTCTGAAAAGGAAAAGAGAGTCAAGATTATATTGCTAATATCCACTCTACTGGAGTGAACCAAAGAGTTTCAGAAAATCAGTCTGTGATTTACAGACTATTGCAAAGCCTTTGGCTGTGTGGATCATAGAAAGCTATGGGTTGTTCAGAAAAAAATGAGTGTGCTTCAACATTTGCTTATCCTTAGGCATAACTTGTATTGTGGTCAACAAGCTACTGTTAGGACATAATATGGAGAGACAGAATGGCTTCCTGTAGGCAAAAGTGTCAGACAAGAGTGCATTTTATCACCTTAATTATTCAATTGCTACGCAGAATATATCATATGGAAGAGGAGTGAAAATTGGTAGAAGAAACAACAATAATTAAATATATGATTTTACCATCTTACTGGCAGGAAGCAGCAATGACCTTAAATGACTATTAAATTAGTGAAAGTAAAAGAAAAAAGTGCCAAATCAGGACTGCAGTTGAAGATTAAGAAGACAAAAATCCTGATGTGAGGACAATAAGGGTGACATCTAGTCTCAACGACCAGCAGCAATGAGTCATGCCACTCCTTTAGCCCTCTACATGCAGTTCCCTAGTAGATTGGAGAAGAGAAAAGATGGAGGGGGACTTCAGGCAGCAGGTAGACCAACAGGGGAGGAGATACTGGAAGGTGGAGGGGAGCCCCTAGTAGTGGGAAGATAAGAAGGAAGGTGAAAACCACAAGAGAGCAAAGCAATGGAAGGAGGCATGAGAGAACCCTAACTGAAAGGTCTGGGTTAGCCAAGGTTGGGGTCTACTGTTCGACAATATCATGATGTCCATTTCATGGAAGGAGCAACTGGGGGTGGCTACACATCCTTAAAAAAAGAACTACACAACTTCAATGTTGGCAACAAAAAAAAAATTGAAATAATTAGGGATCTTGTATTTCCTGGTTCAGTCATAAATCCCAATGGAGACTGCAGCAACCAGAAGACTGGGACTTGGAAGGGCAGCAATGAAGGAATTAGAAAAGATTGTCAAGTGTAAGGATGTGTCACTGGGGACCGAGACCAAGATCATCCACACTCTTGTATTCCTGATTACCATGCATGGGTGTGAAAGCTGTAGATGGAAAAAAGGTGATGGGGGAAAATGATTAAATTGAAATATGGTGCTGGAAGAGAGCTTTGCAGATACACCGGACAGTCAGAAAGACAAACAAGTGGGTCCTAGAGCAAATCAAGCCTAACCTATCCCTTTAGGCAAAATTTTTGAAACTGATAGAGTCTTAGACATAAGAAATTTATTTGTCATTGCGCTCACAAGTGGGTGCAACAAAATGAGGTGCTCTTCCCCAAGGTAAAACTGGACAACACTACAAAAAAAAGTTAAAATATACACAACTTTCACCATCCAAATATAGATACCCCGTTTTCTCTCAGCAATTAAAATTCCACCAAAAACCTATGGCCCCGCATTTAAACTCAGTACTGCACTTGGGTAAAAACTGTTCTTGAATCTGCTTGTCCTTGCTTTCAATACCCTGAATCTCCTTCCTGATGGTAATAATTTAAAGAGCTGATGTCCCGGATGAGAGGAGTCTTTCAGTATGTTAGATATCTTACATCTGTTCTTATACAATTCTTCCAAAGAGGGGAGTGAACAGCCAATGATGTTTTGGGCCGTCTTAATCACCCTTTGAATTGCCTTTTTCTCTGCCACTGTGCAGCTCGTGAACCATACACAGAGACAGTAGGATAATATGCTCTCAATCGAACTCCGATAGAAGGTGATTAACAAACTCTCAGTCAATTGTTGCTTTCTAAGAATCCTTAGAAAATACAACCGTTGTTGTGCCTTCCTGATTAACGCAGCGGTGTTTGCACTCCAAGTCAGGTCATTTGTTATGATAGTCCCAAGAAACTTACATTCAACCACCTGTTCCACACAAACTCCATCTATATACAGTGGCTGAATGTCTGCTCTTTTTTTCCTATAGTCCACTATGAATTCCTTGGTTTTTTGGATGTTAAATAAAAGATTGGTTTTTTTTGCACCAGCGGGATAGCTGTAATACCTCGTCCCGATACGCAGACTCATCATCCCCAGAGATAAGTCCTACTAGTGTAGTAGCGTCTGCAAATTTGATAATCCTATTACTGGGATGGTTATTGGTGCAATCCGATGAATAAATGGAGAACAGTAGTGGACTAAGGACACAGCCTTGTAGAGTGCCAGTGCTGAGTATCTTGTCAGTAGAGATGTAGTCATTCAGTTTAACCCTTTGTGGACGATTTGTTAAAAAATCCAAAATCCACAGACAGATACTGTAGAATCTGGAAAATCAAGATCTTTAAGTTTGTCTATTAATCTGTGGGGTATAATGGTGTTAACAGCAGAGCTAAAGTCCGCAAACAGCATTCTTACATAATTCCCTTGTGTTTCCAAGTGGGATAAAGCCATATAAAGCACAGTATTGATCGCATCCTCGGTTGATCTATTTTCTTTATAAGCAAACTGAAGCCCATCAAAGGGATCAGGAAGGCAGGAGATAATATATTTCCGAACTAACTGCTCAAAGCACTTCATTAAGATTGAAGTTAGTGCCACCGGCCTGTAGTCATTCGGACTGTTTGTAGGCAACTTTTTAGGCAGTGGAACGATGATGGAAGCCTTGAGACAGACGGGAACTGCGCATAGTGTCAGGGATCGATTAAAAATTACAGTCCATATCCCGGCTAGCTGATCAGCACAGTCTTTTACCACCCGACCAGGAATTAAGTCGGGTCCAGCTGCTTTTCTGGAGTTAACCACTTTCATAGTCTGTCTCACATCCTGCTCATTCACAATGAAGGGGGGACTCTGCTGAGTAAATGATGGCAAACGAACAGTTTCAGTTTGATCGATCTCGAATCGAGCAAAAAAGTTGTTCAACTCCTCAGCCACCTCCACACCTCCGCCCGAGGAAACCTTTTTTGCTTTGTAGTTTGTTAGTTGTTGAACCCCCTGCCACTTGCCTCATGTTATTGCTGAGAAAGCAGTCTTCAATTCTCCTCTTGTATTCGGCCTTAGCTTGCTTAAAGCCTCTCCTCAAATTCGTTCTTGCTGCACTGTAGTCTAGATCATCCCCAGACTTAAAAGCCTTATTTCTAGCATACAACAGGCGTCTAACCTTCCCGGTCATCCAAGGTTTTTGATTGGGATAAACCCGGATACGTTTATCCACTGTGACCGTGTCAATACAGTGTGCCATATACCCTAACACTGCAGCTGTATGTTCTTCCAGATCAGGATGGTCAAAAACTTCCCAATTCGTTTGTTCAAAACAGTCCTTTAACTGCTCCATTGCTCCCTCCGGCCAGCTTTTCACTGTCTTGACTACTGGCCCTGACTGTTTTCTCAGAGGAATATACTCTGGAGCTAAAAACAGGGACATATGGTCAGACTGGCCCATGTGTGGCAATTGTAATATCCTGTATCCATTTGCAATATTCGTGTAGACCTTATCTAAGGTGTTCAGCCCCCTAGTAGCACACCTTACATGTTGATGGAATTTGGGGAGGACTGCACGTAGATCTACATGATTGAAGTCTCCTGCAATAATGTATACAGCATCCGGAAATTTACTTTGCAAGTTGCCAATTTCATCGCCCAGATAACCCAGCGCCAAATCCGCATTTGCATCCGGCGGAATATAAACAACAAGAATAATAATAACGCTGAATTCTCGTGGAAGGTAAAAAGGTCTGCATTTAACAGACAGATATTCCAGCTCCAAAGAGCTATGACGTGTGCACCAGCTCTCTCTAACAAACACGCACAATCCTCCTCCTCTGCACTTCCCCACATTCCTGTCTCTGTCCAAACGATGTAATAAAAAACCTTCCATATCAATAACAGTGTTTGGAATAGTGGGGTTCAGCCAGGTTTCAGTGATTAACAGCACGCAACAGTTTTTCACAAACTTACTTGAGGAGACCTGTAACCTTAAGTCATCCATCTTGTTTGCCACTGATCTGGCATTAGTCAGAAAGAGACTTGGGAGTGGTAGTCGCTTTGTCTGTTTTTGCAGCCTATACAAAACACCAGCCCTACAGCCCCTTTTCTTCTTCCTCTCCTTACATTTCCTTTTCCTTCTCACTCTCGCTTTTGCCGGAATTACAGTCCACAGAGAGCCGGGGGACCTTGCAATCTCTGATGGTATGCCATGTTTCCAAATAAACTTAGCTGTTATCTCCTGTTTACATTGCAATCCAATCCTCATAAGTTCACAATTGCTGTAGAGTATATTCACTCCGCCGGATTAGAATACAGTCTTACTTTGGACAAATCAAGAGAAGGCAGAATTCTCTGGAAAAGACAGTGCTGGGAAAGGTGGAAGACAGCAGGAAAAGACAATGACCAAACACGAGATGTGTCAACTCCCTGCTGGTGACCACTGGTCATAGGTTGTCTAGAAGGATCAGACAATTCCTCAGCCAGGCTTGAGTTTACAAGAGCTGGGCAGGGCTGTTGAGGACAGGATAAAAACGATAAGGAAATGGCATGAAGGGGTTCTTCTAGATGAGGCTAGCTGGAGTGCATTTTTTCATGTTCTTTATAATTGTTGGTAACTCTTCTGAATGGTACTTATCATACTGAGCATATTGGCTTTTCATTTTTCAAGGACATTCCAGTACCCCAGTTCACACATGAGATGCAACCTGCAACATTTTCCCATTCTGCCCCTGTGCCCCATCCTCCATCAACTTTCTCCATCCTTTTGCACTCCATTTTTCTGCCTATCAGCCCTGGGGTTGCAAAAATCAGAGAAGTGTTGATGGCATGTGACAACAATAACACAAAGGTGTGTGTGTATGGGAGAGATGACATGAAACTACAGTATGAGCAAAAAAACAATGCCTTTAACTCACTGAAAGAGACATTTGGAAGAACCCATGGACAATTGTGGAAACTATTTCATAAAAAGGCATGAGACTCAGGATGGGAGAATATAATGAATTATGCTTATTGATGTAACACAAGAACACCATGTACTAAACAATGGGTCTTGTGTCTGAAAATTTCTTAAACGTTTTTACTGAATTAATATCCCTTTTAAAGGGGTTATAAAGCTGGCTTTCCAGTTATCTAAAGATACATTTTACCACTTTTCCAGTTCCATTCTATCGCTAATCTGGTGGCAAAAACAATTAGCTCTTTATGTCTAAGATCTCGGTTGCTATCAGTAAAGTAAAAAAGGCAATCCAGAGAGCATTTGGATGATCTGTTTGGTTATTCGTTCCATTTCTTTGAAAACTATAACCTAAAAGATCACCGGACATGATCATTACATAGGTGTATATGAACAAAGCCCTCATCATTCTTTCCAGCTCTTACTCATTTACCTTGCTTTGAGGAATATCCAATACCAGCAGCATCTCAATTTAATAGTATGTTCATTAATACTGGATTAAACTCCTATTATACTTGGTATAAGTATCAGCAGTGTTAAATTTAAACCCTGTAGGTAAAAATGTGTGCAAATTGAGTGAAAATCCATTGAGTTCCCTTCCAGATGTAGCCATTAACACCAACACTGAGGCAGGCAACATAACGATTTTGATCTGTTGGTGGATTACTTTTGGTGGTGGGCTGACCCTGCTGGTGACCACTGGTCATAGGTTGTCTAGAAGGATCGGACAATTCCTCAGCCAAGTTCGCAGCAATGCATATGCTGTGTCAGTGTCATCACTGTATAACTTCAGACCATAAATAATCACGGCAGCCTGGCCTGATAGGGAAAAAAAAACAAATGAAGAAGCCCTTCCACTCTGGATTAGACAACATGTCAATTGGGCTGCATGTAACAAGAGAAGGAAAGATAATAAGACCTCGTTGGGTTTTGCAGGTCAAGCAGAACAGTGCCTTTTCCCCACCTCCATTAATAATCTGTGCACCAAGCAGTTTTTTAAAAAAAGAGAGAGAAAGGAACTCACCCCTGTTACATACAGCACTGATGTTACCTGTCTGTCATGGGTTTGGAGGGAAAGTTCCATCCTATGGGGAGTGGAAGGCGGGACATCAGGAGGAGGGGCTGTACTGTATATATATGTGGAGCGTGTGTGGAGAAGTTAGCAGAGCTGAAGGGGAGAGCTGGAGAAGAGCTGAGAGAAGAAGCTTGAGTGGGAGTCTGTGTGTCAGACAGGGTACTACTGTGTGTCAGTCAGTACCAACCTGATAGGTTCAGGTGTCTGTATGGTTAGCCAGAACTGATAGGTTCAGGGTCTGTGCTTCAAGTTAAGTGTTCTGTGTGAACCAAACTGTGTGTATGTATGATTGAGACTAAGCCACGTTACTGTATCTTATTCACCTGATCATTTTATTTTTCCCTGTGTGTTATGTAAATAAACCTTGTTCTTTTATTTGTTTAAAAATCCATCCCTGGTCTGTGTGACTTCTTATAGGGAATGGTTGGTGGCAGCTTAGTGAAAGTGTGGCATATCCCAGTAGGTCTGGGTTTGTCACATTGATTGGTGTCCAGCGAGTGGGATACGACTGGTCCAGTTGTCCAGTGGTCCAGCAAAGCCTTGGCAAGTGTGCCCAGAGCAAGGGGGGTCTAGTCAGGGACAATCTGAGGGCGCGTAGGTAATCTTCTAGGTGTACCTCACGGGGAGGTGCGCTAGTGGAAGAACGTGCCAACTGGGGAGACTAGATTTGGGAGCTCTGAGGCAGCCGGTTTTGGCGGGAAAAAAGCTGAGGCAAAACTGTGTAGTAGCGGTGATTTAGCCTGCCTGCTGCGAGGCCTAGCAGAGGGGGGTAGACTCTGGCTCGCAACTGTTGCAAGTTAGTGCTGAAGAACAGCAGTAATCTATAGAAAGCTGGTTCTGAGGCAAAAGAAAAAAAAAGTGGTCGCTTTATTTTGAGGCTTGACTTTTGAAAGCAGCCTGTTCTGGGGGGGGGGAATTATGCCCTTGACTCGAAGCCAAATGGCAGAAATGGGTGAAGTGAAAGACCCCCAGGTAGACCAAGGTTCTGAGGATGAATTTGGCTCAGTGCAGGGTGACAGCACGGGAGAACAGAACCCAGAACTCAGAAAATTGCTCCTAGCCCAACAGCATGAACTGAGGGTGAGGGAAATGGAGGAAAGATTAGAGAGAGAAAGAATGGAGGAAAGGGAGAAACAAAGACGATTGGAAATGGAAAAGGAAGAGAAACAGGAAAGGGAAAGGGAGAGGCAAAGACAATTTGAAATAGAGAGATTGGAAAGAGAAGAAAGATTAGAGAGAGAGAAAATTGCTCTGGAAAAAGAAAGGATGGCGTATGAGTTAAGAAAATTGGAACTGATGAATCAGAATAATAATAACAATAGGGATTCTGAGGGAGGCCAATTGTCTAAAGCTGACCTGAAGAAATTCCCTGTGTACCACAAGGGAGATTGTCCTGAAGTGTTCTTTTCCCTAGTGGAAAGAGTGTTTGTGGACTTCTCAGTAAGGGAAACTGAGAAGATGACCATCATGCGATCTTTAATCAGTGGCAGCCTTGCAGAAGTCTATGCAGAGATGCCAGAGGAACTGATGAAAGATTTTGCAGAGTTTAAAAAACTGGTGTTTGCCAGACATGGGATAAATGCGGAACAGCTGAGGCAAAGGTTCAGGTCAATCACCAAGAAACCAGAGCAGACTTTTACCCAAGTGGGGGCCCAACTGGTGAGGCTGCTAGAGAAATGGCTATCTCAGGAGGGGACAGAGACCTTTCAGCAGCTCAAAGACTTGATAGCGCTGGAACAGTTCTATTCAGTCCTGCATGGGGAACTGAAATTCCAGGTGAGGGAAAGGAAACCGAAATCTGTGGCAGAAGCAGCCGAGATCGCAGATTTTATTTCCCAAATAAGAAAGCCCTTGGGTGAGGGGAAATCGATGGGGAAACCTAAAGAAACCTACAGCAAGTACTCTCAGGGACCAGGAAGAAACCAGCAAGGGGGAGGGACCCATGGTGAAGGGAAGCCCTCAGACATGAAACCAAGACTTCAGATTTTGGAGGGAAAACCAAGACAAGATGAGAAAGACTCAAAATATAGCAGAAAATGTTATTTCTGTCAGGGAAAGGGCCATTTAATCTCAGAGTGTGAGAAATTAAAGCAGCTAAAAGGAATTGTGCCTCAGGATTCGAGTGGAACCAAGCCAAAAGCTGTGTTCTGTGTCCAGAAAGAGCAAAGCTCCTTGTCACTGAGGGAGCCTGTTGCCATGGCTACTCAATCTGGAACAGTTACATCTGCTGATCAGGCTGAGGAAAATGGTCCTCTTGTGGAGGTCAAGCGCTGCTTGCTCGTGAGAACAGATTCACAGTTGTTTGAAACCGCAGGGGTGGACGTAGGAATACTTGACCATCAGTATAGGGGGCTGAGGGATACTTGTTCCCAGGTGACCCTGTGCCATCCAGATATTATTCCTAGGGAGTATATAATCCCGAATGAGAGCATGAAGGTGGCAGGGATTGAGGGACAGGTGATCTCGCTGCCAGTAGCGGAGGTACCTGTGAACTTTCAAGGCTGGAGGGGAGTTTGGCGGCTAGCGATTTCAGCGACTCTGCCAGCAGCCGTGCTCGTGGGAAATGACCTGGCTGAACATGTGAAATGGGTGCTAGTGATTACACGTTCACAAGCCACCACGGGGACAGTTCAGGGGGGTACTGATGAGCCAGAGACGGAAGCAGAGGGGAGTTCCGAAGCTGTGGTGGAGACCTTAACCACAGACAGCCGATTTGGCCAAGAGCAAAAGGCAGACGCCACTCTCCAAAAGTGTTTTGAACAGGTGACTGACGCCCAGCTAACACCTGAAACCCCAGTGAGATTTCTAGAGAAAAAGGGGATTTTGTATAGAGAGACCCTGAGGAATATCTCAAAAGGGGGAGATGGGATCCGAAGTCAGCTAGTGGTACCTGAAAAGTATCGCCCCATGATCTTACAAAGGGGGCACTCTGACATGTTTGCTGCGCACTTAGGGGTGAACAAAACACAGCAGAGAATCACACAGAATTTTTACTGGCCTGACATAGGAAAGCAGATCAAAGAGTTCTGTAAACAATGTGATGTGTGTCAAAGGCAGGGGAATAGCCGCGACAGGACCAAAGCAAAGTTGTGCCCTTTGCCTGTGATTGACACTCCGTTCAAATGCATAGGGGTGGATATTGTGGGACCTTTGCCCAAGGCCACAAAGAGGGGGAACAGGTTCATTCTCACCATTGTGGACCATGCCACGAGGTACCCTGAAGCCATACCCTTGACTAACATTGAAACTAACACAGTGGCAGATGCCTTGGTGGGGTATATGTCCAGGATGGGATTTGCCTCAGAAATAATCACAGATTTGGGCGCATCGTTCACATCGAAGTTCATGAAACGCTTATGGCAAATCTGTGGAATTAAACACAAGGAAACCACTGCCTATCACCCTGAAAGTAATGGATTAACTGAGAAGTTCAATGGGACTCTAATGCGCATGATTAGGGCTTACTTGGCAGAGAATCCAAACAATTGGGACCAGAAGCTGCAATCCCTTTTGTTTGCTTATCGATCAGTGCCACAAGCCAGTACCGGGTTCAGTCCGTTTGAACTTTTATTTGGGAGAAGGGTGAAAGGGCCCCTTGATTTGATCAAACAAAATTGGGAGCAGATCACCCAGGATGACCCACAAGATGTTGTGACCTACATAGACTCTTTAAGGAATGACCTAAAGAGAAACCTAGAGCTAGCAGCAGAGACCCTGCAAGCTCAAAAGGTCAGAAAGAAAGCTTGGGATGACCAGGAAGGCAGGGAGAGGCACTTTGACCCAGGGGAGGAAGTGCTTTGGCCTAGGCTCTACAAAGAGAACAAGCTGCAGCTGGGTAGCCCAGAAATAAAATACTTGGGTCACATAGTAGGGGGAGGAGTGATAAAACCCCTAGAGGCCAAGATAGAAGCAGTTCGTGATTGGCCTAGACCCAACACCAAGAAAAAAGTCAAATCATTTCTTGGGTTGGTGGGCTACTACAGAAAGTTCATCCCGAGGTTTAGCGAGATTGCGGCTCCGCTGACCGATCTGACGAGGAAGAAGACTGATGACCGCATCCCGTGGACCAGCGACTGTGAGGAGGCGTTCCAGAGGTTGAAGCAGGCGCTCATCAACTATCCAGTGCTGCGTGCTCCAGACTTCGACCGGGAGTTCATCATCTACACCGATGCATCTAACAGCGGGGTAGGAGCAGTTCTTTGCCAGGGGGATGAGAATGGTGACCAGCATCCAGTGTCCTACCTGAGTAGGAAACTCCAGAAAGGTGAGAGACATTTGGCAACTGTGGAAAAGGAGTGCCTGGCCATAGTCTACGCGATCCAGAAGGCCAAGCCTTACATCTGGGGAAGACATTTTATTCTGTGCACTGACCATTCACCACTGCAATGGTTAAAGACAATGAAAACCCACAATAGTAAACTTATGAGGTGGGCTTTAAATCTGCAAGACTATGACTTTGAAGTGAAGGTGGTCAGAGGGTCAGTGAACTGTGTTGCTGACGCCTTGTCAAGAAGACCTGAAGAATGAAGACGGCGAAAGAAACATGGACTATGTATATATTTTGATGACAAAAAGTCAAATGTGTCTGTTTATTAAACATGTTGGTTTGTATGAATAAAGGTAACTTGATGTATTGTTAATGGTAAATGTTTAAATGCCTAATAGAGTGTAAGTATAAGTAAGTATGGTATTGTATGTTATTATATGACTGTTTTTGTATGTTTTGGGTCCAGGTTGTTTTTTGGTGAAAAGCACCTTAGCTTTCCCCCTACAAAACAACTTATAAAGAGGGGAGGTGTTACATACAGCACTGATGTTACCTGTCTGTCATGGGTTTGGAGGGAAAGTTCCATCCTATGGGGAGTGGAAGGCGGGACATCAGGAGGAGGGGCTGTACTGTATATATATGTGGAGCGTGTGTGGAGAAGTTAGCAGAGCTGAAGGGGAGAGCTGGAGAAGAGCTGAGAGAAGAAGCTTGAGTGGGAGTCTGTGTGTCAGACAGGGTACTACTGTGTGTCAGTCAGTACCAACCTGATAGGTTCAGGTGTCTGTATGGTTAGCCAGAACTGATAGGTTCAGGGTCTGTGCTTCAAGTTAAGTGTTCTGTGTGAACCAAACTGTGTGTATGTATGATTGAGACTAAGCCACGTTACTGTATCTTATTCACCTGATCATTTTATTTTTCCCTGTGTGTTATGTAAATAAACCTTGTTCTTTTATTTGTTTAAAAATCCATCCCTGGTCTGTGTGACTTCTTATAGGGAATGGTTGGTGGCAGCTTAGTGAAAGTGTGGCATATCCCAGTAGGTCTGGGTTTGTCACAACCCCCCCCCCAAAAAATTAATGCATTACAGAAGAGTAAATAAATGGTAAAGCAGGATGAGGCGGGAGTGGTAACACGCTGCCAAGTCTGAGATAATTACAGCAGGCTTTAAAAACTTTCTTCACTTTTATTATTGTAAATCACCTTCTTCTTCTTTTTTTTATTGATGCATATTTTATCACAGCTCTCTTGCCATATGCGATCTGAAGATTCAGAGCTTGTCCCTGGGGACAGCAGTACTGATACAGATAATGAAGAATTCCTTTCATGCTCCTCTCAACACTGGTATTGCTACAATTGAAATTAACATCTTCTTGCAATGAAACACCAATTTGCTGCCCCACAAACACAACAGCTGCAGAGTTGCGCAGAACTGCTTGTTCCCGTCTACTCTAACTCCTGGCTTGGGAAGAGAAGATGTGTGCTGTGCTATATATAACCACTAGGAATTGTAGCCCCTGACTGTGCAAGAGGAACGCAACATGGACATGTGAGTGTCTGTGCATGCGATTACACATTCACCGAATTCTGCAAAATAGGAATTAAATAGCACTTCTCAAAAAAAAAAAAAAGAGTTTACATCAGCACAAGTATCCAAATTGGCCTTCTAAACATGTCCGCAAAGCTACTAGCTAACAACGAACAAGCAGACAGACAGAGACGGGACACACACACCCCCCAAATATCACTAGCTTGCAGTAAGGCTGGCTGAGGAGGGACACACACACACAGAGCACCTCCCTTGCATTTTTGTGCTGGATTCTGAAGACGCAGCACCTCTCATTTAGCAACCTTCTCAGCATGATGCTGAGCACAGCAGAAAAGATGAATGTGCCACCTTTCCTCTTCAAACCCATTGAGTTGTTTTGATACAATTCCATTCACTAGACTGTATTTACCTCCTTGTCACCTATGCTACACAGAGCTAATGTCTCAACAAAAGCTTGTTCCAAAAAAGGATGAGGAATTTGAATTGTCTTGTACTCTCCACTACCCAAATGGGAGGACATTCCAAGTCAGCAGTCTTTGTAATAATGTAACAGTGGGCAACTAAAAATAAGCCAGAATGCAGAGTACCAATACTAATCTTTTAACAATATCTGGTCTTCAAAAACAAATATATGTGCTGATATTTACACATTTTCATGATAGTTGCCTTCACAGTAGCTCTCTCTGATGCACAAGTTGGCTATATCTGCCCAGCTGTTTTACACTGTTTCGCTGCCCCGTCCCATAAGATTTTTTTTTTTTTGCACAGAAATCCCTATACACATTTACTAATGACAATCTCAGTGTAGTGCAGTGGATAGAATGTTGGACCAGGAGAGAGTTGACCTGGGTTCAAATACCTGCTTAGCCATGGAAATGTGCTGGGGGTGACACTGGTAAAACTATTTCTTAAATATATCACATACCTTGGAAACCCTACTAGAGTCACCCTAAGTCAGAGCTGATTTGACAGCACATAATACCATGACACATAAATGAAAAATAAAAGTAAAATAAATTATTTTTCAAGTCTATTGTTTTTCACGAACTAGGTGCTTTTCACTCCACTTTGATTCACACATCTGTGTGTTTCTTTTAAAGAAATGCTTATATAGCAAACTAGTTTGTATATTGTAAATGGCCAAGGCAGCAAGGAGCATGATTACTTGTGAGTACACACTTGTACCTCTCTGACCTCCTCATGCGGACAAAGCAGAATTGGCAACGTTGCTTTTCTGCGCATACTGCCCAACATGTGCTATAACAGCTTGAGTCATTGTGTGACACATTGCAAAACATGTTACGAACTGAACAAATAACAGATGAAATCAGAAAAGACAAACTAAGGTCAGACCGTTGGAGACCTTGGACCTGATCCAGGTCAGGAAACCAGTAGGCATTCGGCTTCAGTCTCAGGCAGTGGGGGAGAACTGGCAAGCGGGTTATACTCAGGAAATAGGAATCTGGCTTGGGTCTAAAGCACAAAGCACACCTACCAAGCTAGACTGTAAAGAGGGGGCACCATCTGGTGCCTGCTGAGACCTTATATAGGAGGCAGGGAGAAGCCTATAGGAAGTGAGCACACCGTGAATAATGAGAAACAATGTGAGGAGACTTTTTTTGCTTTTGGCTACCAGTGGATTCACTTCTTAATTTTAAATATAGAAGACCTAGAACTAGGTAAGAATAATGTATTCATACAGCTGAATGACCAGAGCACATGACAGGAATGGACTGTCATACTCTGCCTGTATCACCATGTCATAAATGTAGCCATTTCTTCTAACTATTTTGGTCAAGAAGAAGCAAACAGATGGCGAACTGTGACAATGTGAACAAGAAGGGCTTACTCAACCCATATCAAATCAAACTAAGAAAGAGAAGGAAAAAACTACTTGCCTTTGCTTAGCAATGAAGGTGCTAGGCATTAAAAATTCATTTTCCAAAGAAATCTTTGGTACAGCTTCTCAGTGACTTTAAAAAGATAGGATTTTATATAAATACAATACAGATGTGAGATCAGATGGCCTGATAAATAAAACAAGGGCAGGTTTTAACTTACTGCAGTCAAGTGAGCATAACCCTTGTGGTTACAATCCTAGAGCTAGTTTTAAGATTACAGATAACTGGGCACACCCTGCAGGCTCTTGTGCACATATACATACAGGTCCACCAAATAAGTTGTCATTTTGCTGTAAGTCTGCTAATGTCCAGAATTCTACTGATTTAGCCAGAATTTTAACTTTCTTGGGTACTTGCCACGGTAAGTGAATGAAAAAGCTGGGGGTGGGGGTGGGGGTGGGGGGGAATCCCACCCTGGGTCTTTATGTAGTTAGCATTCCTGCCAGCCTGCAATAATGTACCTATTCTCAGATGCTGAACAGGTGGCATAGAGATCACAGGGGCACATTCTGAATTCTCTGAATTCTGACTGAATGTAAAGTCATGTGTATCATGCTTCCCATGAAGGCTGAACCTTAATTTAAAGGCAACTTATGTCATAAAGCAGGGGTCTCCATCTGGCCCGCCTTGCCATTTTATCCAGCCTGCTCCTTTCAGTCTGTGAGCACATGCGGGGGGACAGGTGAGGGTGTGTCTGTGCGGGGGACATGCATGCGTCTTTGCATGCCGGCATCTGCACATGCCCCCATTCCTGTTCCTTTGGTCCTCAAAGATATTTAAAATGTCTGGGGTGGCCCTCACGGTCAAAAGTTTGGAGACCAGTGTTGTAAAGGGTCTTGTAACTGCTGCCATGCAAATGAATTGATTAGTATAGAATGGATTGTGAGCTGATCCCTTTCAGCTAATTGACTCAGTGATGGGCTTGCTATTTTGTAGCAGGAGGCTTCTCAGTTACACAGGGTGAATTTAATTTAAATCAAATTTATTTAAATCACAATTTAATTTTTTTTAATCTGATTTTTGACCATTTAAGTAAAAAAAATTTTTTTTATTTAAATCGTGTATTAAATCAGTTCAGATTTTTATACTGCAGCTACAGCAGCATTATCTCCACTGCCAACCCATGTCAATCAGACAAGATGGTCAATTAGGAATACACCAGTCTATGATAGAAGTTGATAAATTCAAAATGTTTCATCCTTAGTTACATTTTCTCGTATTAAATTTTATGTCTATTTGCTGTTCAGGCTTTTTGTTTTTGCTTTTGTGCTATCACCTCTTGCCTATTGTTTTCCTTTTTGGCAGGATTATATGAAACATTTACTCCCCCTCTGTATCTGACTTAATAGGTATCTATTATATCTACCTATACACGTTCAATTCTTTTAAGAAAATCTTCCAGTTTATGAATGTGGTATATTGTTTTTCTGTAACTATGATTCAAAAAACTAGGAAATGGTCTGCTATTGCTGCACAATATTGTACCTGCACTGCTAGCAGGAAAAAAGATGCCAAGCTTTGCATAGCGAAGGGCAGTCTGAACGTTGACAACACCAATGGCAATAGTCAAGATGGTCTACAGGTTACCCTCTTGTGCTCACTACCATTCACAAACTGACACCACACAAGGGAAAATCCCAGAAGCTTACTCCCTTTCTCATCAGTATACACAAAGCAATTGTCAGGTCTTTTTTTCAACAAATGTGAATAGCAGTGAACAGAAGAGGGTATTCCATAGACCATATTGATTGCTCTCATTAGTGTTGTCAACATTCAGGCTGCCATTTGCTATGTAAAGCTTGGCATCCTTTGGTACAGATTCATAATATCCCATATCTATAAACGGGACGTTTTCTGGAGAAGCGAATTTCCTGGCTTTTTAAAAGGGGAGTTTAAAGATACATACACAACACACGAATTTGAACAGAAATTTCTCTCATCCAGAATTACCCAATGCTAGAAAATTCCAGAAGATGAGCACATCTGTACTAAGGTTATTGGGAGAAGACATAAGTGAGAACATTTACTTATAACTGCTTTTACCTGGGTTGTGAAATGTAGCTTCTGTTATTTAGTAGACTGTTGTCTGCATTATTTTACCAAAACCTTTTAACAATGTAAGTCATTTAGGGTCCTTTTTAAGGAGAAAGGTGGGGTAAAAATGTTTAAAATACATAAAATAAATAATCTGCCTTCATTTTTGCTTATGCCTGTGCTTCACATGGTAATGATTGCCCATCCCTCGGAAATGCAGAGTCCACACCACACCCATTATCACTGTAATTATTGCCTTGAGCAATAATTCCCATCCTATTAACACTGTCCTTTTTCACCCCATCACCTCTCCCCTTCATCTGTCTTTGATTACAGATGATATAGTGCTGATTGAAATAACAATTTATCAGCCTAGAGCTGTCTCCTCTCATGTTCTTTTAAAAAAAGAGGCAGGTATGTGGGAAAAGTTTTTCCACAGCAGTATGAGCAACTATGGAACGTGCTATGAGGAAATATCTAAGGATGAAGGAAGACGAGAAGGGAGCCATGTTGAATAAGAGACATCTGAGCCAAGACATTTTGGAGGAAAGGATTGGGCTGGCGGCAGTGGCAGGAGTGATGGCAGCAGCAGCATTTATGGCAAAATCAGAAAAAAAAACTTCTTCAAAGGAAAGATGAGAGCTTGTTACTGTCAGTGTCGCTTAGGACATATCCCTACTATCCTTTGAACCAAGACAGGCAATCACACATGGCAGTGAATGAAGCAAAACAGTGTTCACACATTATAGTAGTACAGTGGTGCCTCGACTTACGAACGTCCCGACATATGACCATTTCAAGTTACGACCAGCTCCAGCTGCAAAATTTTGCTTCGACTTGCAGCCGGAGCTTCCAGTTACGAACAGAAAAAGGCAGGGGGGAAAGGTGGGGAATTCAAATTGCTAACTGTTGGTGGCGAAGAGGCTGCTTCTTTGTAATTCTTTCACCCCAACAGTTAGAGTAAGCGTGATCAGAGGAGGCTTCAGACTGCCTGGTAAGGTAAGGTGTTGCTTTCTGCTTTTTAAAAACCAATCTGGGTGGGTTTTGCAGCGTGGTTTTGGGCTGGGTGGTGGGATTATGTTTCTGTGCTGTCATGGGTCTTGCAGGGTTTGTTTGTTTTTTGGTGTTTTTGTTTGCTTTCTGCTTTGTTTTATTTTATTTTATTTTATTGCATTTCCGATGGGTCTTGCATGGTTTGTTTGCTTTCTGCTTTGCTTTTTTTGCATTTCCGATGGGTCTTGCATGGTTTGTTTGCTTCCTGCTTTGCTTTTTTTTTTTGCATTTCCGATGGGTCTTGCATGATTTGCTTGCTTTTCTTTTTTTTTCACCTTTGGCCAGAACAGATTAATCGTATTTTCCAATGGGTCTTGTAGTGTTTGTTGTTGTTTGGTGATTTTTTTCTTTGGCAAGAATGGATTAATTGCATTTCAATGCATTCCTATGGGAAATGGTGCTTCAATTTACAACCATTTCGAATTATGACTGGAGTTCTGGAACCAATTAAGTTCATAAGTCAAGGCACCACTGTATCCTCTGCCAGCTGATCAAAATGCACAAAATGCCCATGGAAAAAGGACCAGCTTCTCACATGATTACCTTTACAGCATGTAGTTAATGGGAAATACTTTGAATTTATGCATGCCATAACCAAACAAACTGTGTGATAATGTAAACACTATATTGTACAGATTTCTTCAACTTCCAGAGTTTTTAACCTGCTCAGTTTTCAGAAGTTTGTATATCAGTAAAGACTTAGTTTACTTGATGTCTATAAAGCAGTCTGCAAAGGTTCACTTGTTATACTTGCTTTGATGGTTAGCAGCTTTCCTCTTGAAAAGCTTCTTTATGAAGTTCCAAAACACTTGCTACTGTTAAACCCTGTTATTTCCAACTCTCCTCATCCATGCGTGAACACAGATGATTATTTACCACTAAACTGCCAGTGTCTATTTAAGGATTATCTACAGCTAAAACTCAATTGTTAGTCCCTTCTAGAGTAGAGGTGTCTGCTGATGTCCTGTAATGTACACGGTGTAAGGTCGATAGCATTTTTTTGGAAATAAAATAATTATGATTACCCACCCACCCAAGTTCCTGAGGCTCCCGCGGTATCCCTTTCATTATGGGACAGCCATTCAGGGCCATGGTATATGGCAGAAATCTACACTTTCTGAAAATCATGGCCATTGATAAAACGATCCCATTGGCAGAGACTCTTTAAAATTAAGAACTACAGTACCTTCCTTCCTACAGTCCCCAACAACTTCCCCATGAAGAAAAGGATCCTATGGATGTTTTTGAATCTTTTGAGGGAGAGGATAAAAATGTTTTATCTCGGGGAAAAATCTCTGTGGTTGATGATGTCATCAGCTTTTCCATAGCACAATGTTTAGCAACAGAATTTCAACAATTGAATTAATTGATTTTCTTAAGATTTATCAAAGGCTGTGGTCACACCAGGCAAATGTTCTCCTGTTCTAATGATACATTACAAATCTTTGTTGTACTGAATCGTGGTCACGTGGTATAGGTACCAGGGTGAACATCCCAATGTGTTTCAATGTTATTGATTCATTTTCTCCAATTTGAATCATTATAGTTAGCCACACTGTGGTACTGATTTATTTTCTCTCTTGTTTTATGGGGCACTGAACCCTTTTACTTTAATTTTTAATTTTAATTTTTTTAAAACAATGCATCGATATTTTGGGAAAGGGTTCCTGTTTGGTAAAATTTCCTCTGTTGGGCCAGTGCCTCTGGAAGAACTGTACTGCATTCAATGGACCCAGCATCCCCATCCAGGGCTGTGTTGCTTACCAGACAGTAGGTGGAGTGATGCAACACCTACCTGGCACACCTAGCCATTGACATCTGTTTAGCTACATATCAAAATACCAGCTGTGAAAAAAAATCACTTTTTTTAGCAGGACAGCCATGCAGCAATAATGGCAGCTGCTTTCCCTGGTGACTTGGCTTTGGAAAAGAGTCAATAGGGTTGTACATACATGTCATACCCGTAAGGAATATATAGAAACGCTGTTGGAACAAAATAACAAAAGCCTCCCAGAAACTGGGAAATAAACCAAAGTTACACTTCTGGCTGGTTAAATGATTTGATAATGGCCATGCACATGTGACTGGAAATTTCTACAATGATCTAACAGGGGTATAACTAGGGAACGTTTGCCTCATGTGATCACGCCCTACTACTCTTGTTGGGATTAACAACTGGATTTAGCCTTTGGTTGTCCATATCCTGTTTGGATACACAAGACCATTTAAGCACAGAAGTGTCTTTGTATCCTTTAGATCAATGGTCCTCAACCTTGGGCCTCCAGATGTTATTGAACTATAACTCCCAGAAGCCTTCACCACCAACTCTGCTGGCCAGGATTTCTGGGAGTTGAAGTCCAAGAACATCTGGAGGCCCAAGGCTGGGGATCACTGCTTTAGATGACCATTCAGCCTCCCCCCTGAGGTTTTACTCTGGACTGCTTCTTGGGTAATCATGACAAGCTGTGCTCCATAGTCTTTCCAATTCAGTGGCAAGATTAACCTTTCCACCTTTTGGGTTCCCTACATTTCTGACTTGGTGGGAGAGTATGGCAAGATTAGTTTGCTAACTTTGCAGGAGACCAGTCAAATTAACCCTACATGTGATAGAATTAGCCTTATCTCTTGACAAGTAAATCCAGAGCATAGGTTCCCAAAGTGGTCTATATGGACCCCCAGGGGTCAATTTTGACTTGCAGGAGGTCCACCTCAGAGAGAAAAAAATGGGACTGCACGAGGTGTAAATCTCGGTAGCAGATCCCATTAGGCAGATCATAATAAATATTTAGGCGATCCGTAGTTACACCAAACACAGATTCTGTGTAGATAATATTTCATATTATTATTTAATTAGGTACTATGTACTATCTGTATTGTGGTGTGCTACATTCATGTGTAAGCTCATAAAATTATTGGTGAATTTTTATGGTAAATGTTGGTGTGTTGTAAACGGGATCACGACATTTTGTAATTTCTCACAACTGAGCTATATGGGCACACACATCGCGCATGTACGTGCTTGTTTAGACTTGTATCAAAGCTTTGCATGGACTTGTGTGATTCATAATTGATAAATAGGAGTGTTAGAGACGTTCAGTTGCTTTCTGAGTTTTGAGCAGAAAAGTGGCTTAAAAATACGTTCAAAAATATAGATAGAAAATTGGTAAAAGTCAAGTGAATAAAAATCATCTTTTTTAGGAGTACCTAAGAAAAGTAAGTACAAAATTTTATACTGTACATATTTTGTAGTTGTTATGGTTGCATAGGGGGTCTACAGAAAACAAATAAGTCAGCAAGTGGTCTACGGGGCAAAAAAGTTTTGGAACCTATGATCTAGAGGCAGATGGCTCATAGTAGGTTCTGTAATTTGTATGAAGGGCCAGTTCAAAAATTATTCTGTTGGAGGCAAAGAACAAGATGATGTCCCATCTCGTTCTAGGTACAAAAGACAGCTGGGTTTCTACCTGAATTTTCCCTCAACCAATACTGGGATGGCATTTTCCCCTGTGCCTGAAGGTAGCAGGCTAGTTTAGAGGGTGCAGAGAAGACTATATGATTCACAGCAGTCTCATTAAAAAAACGTGCTATTATTCTTTACCATGACCACCTATCATTTGAAGCCACTACCAGACGCTGTCTAATGATAGGGCTAAAATTGTTTGTAAGGGCTCAGAATACCAGCTTGCCAGGTAGCTGCATGCTGAGCATAGTATGTTACCTTCCTGCAGGTTTGCTTTGGAATAATTTCAGAAGCAGCAAGGTGCCTCAAGTGCATAAAGGAAGGATTATCAAAACCAGGAGACTATGTATTCTTCATCAAAACAAGTATTCCACACCTATGTGTCAATTATAATTGGCAGCCAATGTAAGAAAGATTATATTGAGGAGACATGAAAGATGGAACAGCAGCGGCTGAGGCTCTTTCAGGGCTTAAATAGGTTTCACTAACACTGTGATTACTAGCGGACCCTACTGATGCCTCTAAAGATGAAATAAGCTTCCTGAAGTTTGACAAAATTGTCACTGTAATATCAAAGTCCATACTATGTAGAGGGGTGACAAGTCCATCAGGTATACCTCTATTCCTCATGGTTGAATGAGTACCTTAAGACTGTTATTCTTATCCTACAACTTAGGACTCTTGTCACCTTCCATACATCACTGGGGATTGGGAAGAGCATATTATTTGGTATGCCATGGTAGAGGAGCCCTTTCTTTGACTGTCATCATGCTCCTCATGTATAGTCTGTGCTCTCAGATTTATCCTCTGTATGATTACACTACCTGAAAACTGTAGAAATTTTCCTCCCTTTCCTCCCTTCCTTGGCTGCCAAAACTCTGTTTAATCTGGATATATGGCAGCATCCTCTTCCTCCCAATTTTACTTCCCCCTTTCCCCCCATTTTAAAGACAAAACTCACACAAAAGGTGATTTCACGCAAACATTTCTGTGTCTGGCAAGGTGCAGGTTTTTGAAAAAATCATTTCCCCCCATATTCTGGGAGTACAGTGACATGGATATAATTTTCACCTCTGTGCACCTACATTCAGAGGTGTTTACTTCCTTACCATTACTGTATGAACTCACTCTAATCTTTCTAATGTGTGAACACCATGAGATTAGAACAAGAAGTACTACTCCAAGTCCTGACTATGCATCTTAAAAACCACAGTTGTGCTTATTTCAAGGCTCAAAGTTGGCAATTTGTTAATTATAGTGTGCCTAAATTAAGTATGCTCTATCATGCAAACCAGGTCAAATGCTTTTCCAGCTTCCAAGAGATGAGAGAGTCTTCTCCAAATTAAAATAACAGGACAAGACTATGTTCTCCACTCTTACTAACCTGCTTGGCCTTGATTTATCTGGATTGCCAACAATTGGTTCATTATTTTAGTCTCAATTAATCTACTATTGTCCACTAAAGATCCAGGTCTACTGCACTGAATAACCACTAATCTTTTCTAGTGACAGATAAACACATGCTTTTAGGATTAGTTCCCTACATGATTCCTGGGTTTTGTTTGTTTGTTTTGTAATTGTGCAGTATTGAACACTAAATCAGTAAAAATACTTTGGACTGAGAAGCCAAAGTTGTATAAAGTGAAATCTTTCTTATATTCTCCAACTGCAGAAACAAAAGCAGAGACAAAAACACACTCATCTACGCCTAATGAATATTGACAAGTGTACCATAACATCAATATAAGATTGTTTAAGCTTGTTGCTTTCTTTTAATTATGATATTTCAATGAAACATAAAGTCCAGAAAAAGGAAGAGATTTGTAAGTGCCTATTCAAGCTTTGCAAGTTTTAATATATTTTCTTCTACTACTGAGTAATTTATTAGATTACAGTAAATTGTGGTTGTTGTGGATCTGGTTCTTTGGCACAACAAATTTAAACATACATATTAGAAATAACTAAGTATCACCACAGAAAGTATAAAAAGCAGAATTGTGTGTGCTTTAATTATTTTCAGTCTCAGATCATCAACTACCAATCAACTAAGAAGCATTTTGGAGGCATTTTATACCGCAGGTCTTAGTGAGATAACAATGCATCCCACAGATCATGAATGCTCACATCAATATGATGATGATTGTATAATAACAAGTTTCTTGGAATAACTCTTTAAAATGAATTTAAAAGTGAATTATTTCTGCTAGCTCGTAATTGTAATTTAGGCTTTGTCACGAAGTATGAAACAAAGCTCACTTGAGAAACAGAATATTGTATTTTCCAAACATTTCCTAACATTTTCCAGATAGTCTTAAGAACCAGAATATTTACTTTTTGTTAGGAAAGTTGTTGATGCTTTATTTCACCCTCTTCCATTTTTAATGTGTGTGTGTTTGCTTGTTTTTAAGTCAAAAAGTTAGAATAAATGCTAGGAGGGACTAGCAAATGGAGGAGAAAAGAAGTAAATACATATCATTCCTAAACTAAAGATATTTTCAATGCCACAAACTGATTTATGCCAAACTATCAGCAGCCTAACCTCTTTCATTGACTAAGGCAGGAGAATTGCTTAGGCTACCAACATCATGGCTGCCCTTCTCCCTTGCTGCTCACTTAACCCACCAGCCTTACTTAGTGCCTGCCTTGTTTGGCTGCCTGTCTGCCTCCTGTGAGGGTTCGACTTTAGGCTCCTTCCTTTGTGCAAAGGAAGCAGGAGATTTTTGTTGTTTAGAAACAGGTGTGATATTTATTGGTGTATTCAACAAATAACCAGTGTCAACAAAATGGTTCCAATGTCTTCCTCCTTCTGACAATGGGTCGGTAAGGGGCTTCCATTCATTGTCCAGGAACGGGTCCCTTTCACCAGAGTTCCACAGACCTGGCCAATCCACCAAGAAGTTCAGGTTCATTGTCTGTCCCACTTCACCTTCCAGCAGGGGCACGGTGTTGTCGTCCCGGCCATCAGCCCACATGGGACATCCTTTGGGTGTGCGGGTCTTCCATGATCCTCCCTGTACCCCTTCCTCCTCATTTCGTTCACCCTCCATTCTAGCCCCTGTCTTCTCCTCTCTCTACTCCTTCCCTTCTCTCAACTTTCTCCTCCACTCCCTGGCCTCTGCCTCTCCTCAATAAGATGGTCACAGTGGGATCCCCCTTCTTTTTCTATAGTCGGCCTCCTCGTAAGGTAGTCTTTCCCATGCTACGGTCCATGGATCCTCCATTCAGACCCACTCCCACCTGGTGGTAACTGCTCTTCCCTCCTCTTTATATCAGCTGTCTCTGCCTCTATCTCCACCCTCTTCTTCTGTTCCATTCTCACTCGCCTCCTGTCTCACACCTCCCTCCATCTCTCCTTGCCCAGACATCTCCCGCCTTAGTCTCCATATCTGCCTCCCTTACCACTGCCACCTGATCTTTGGGGAAAGCAAAATAAACCATATAAAATGTCCCACTTTACTATCCATGGAGTCAGCTAGCCCTTGCCCCAAACTAGCTCTGAGAGGTCCCCAGGAAGGTTTGACAGTACTGTACAAACAATCTTTCAGGGAGGGTCCTTAGGCAATGTCTTGGTTCCCCCCTATACCAGTTATTTCAGACCTGGGGACTGGAGAACGAGGCTTTCCTGAGCAGCTATAGTGGTGGTCCTTGACAGTGGTGGACGGGGTAGAATTCATTGCTTTTGGGACTTTGTGACTTAAGTTGGGGTCTCATTCAGGCTACTGGACAAGTTGATCTTTTGTACAAAGATTGGCAGCGGTGACTCATGTTGCCTGCGAGACAGCAGGAGCTGTGGTTGAACAGAAACTGCCCAGTTGAGCAAGGGTACAAAGCCAAACAAGGTGCTTCAGGTTTTCAGATAGGCATCTTCCCTTAGAAGTGTGTGTCAGGTAACTTCAGGTCTCTGCACACAAAGCATACAGCTACTGTACAGTGGTATAGTCTGTAGTCCCGCCTTAACTCTTTTCCACAAACGTTGGGCTACAGTTCTTCCTCAGTCTTTTCTCACAACTCTATCCACTCATTTCTAATTATTTTAAACAGTCTTACCCATTAATTTGAAATAACAGGAACGACAAAGACTGTGTGTCCATAGAAAAGACAATGGTTTGAAAATGTTCCCCTATTCCTAGGCCCAGGTTCCTTATAGTTTCTGTGTATGTGAAGAAGCCTAGTGTTTTGTTTTTTTGGGAGGGTCTGAGGCTCTGAAAGGACAGATTTTTAAAACAAAAAAACCCTACTCTCTCACATGATGTGATCTTCAAAAGAATTGCCCCAGCTCATCTAATTAATTTTTAAAAAATGAAACACCTCATAATCTCTGATGAGAACCACTTTGATGTATGTGAAAGAATGGCCAGTAAAGTTAAAGTGTATCCCCATACAGCTGTTGATATTTCTGCTCTGCGCACCAGACTTATAAATGCTTCTACCAGGTCTTACTAGACTGCCACTAGACACAACTGGCAAGACATCATACACACAGAAGCTGTAACACTGTATGTATAGTAAAACTAAAACTTGTGCATGGCATTATTGCATCTGATACAACATTATTAGCATTTTGATTCACTGAAGGATTTTGTGACTTGCACTACTAGAGGCAACAAAATAAGATTTCACGACCATTTTAGAAGGAACGCAGTCTGACATGGTAGATGGATGGTAAATGGGTCCAAAGTGACCCAAAATTCAAAGAAAATTCTAGGTGAAATACTAGTGGAATCCTTTTATTTTGCTGCGGTATTATTGATGATGTCTTCTACTTTCAGGGCCAGCTCTACCACTAGGCAAAATGAATCACCTGCCTCAGGTGGCATATATTAATGAAGCAGCAGAGAAATGTTGGAAGACTTAACAGTGGATGCTGCACAGCCTGCTCCAAACACTTTAATCTACCAGTTTCCTCTGGTGTATTAGAGGATGCTATCCTAATGCCAATGCTGAAGTTCTTTCTGTGGGGAGCACTTCTTCTTTTACCTCAGGCAGCAAAATGTTTCAGGTCAGTCCCATTTCTTACAGTGAGCAGAAGTTTCAAGCTGGGTGTTTAGTCTACTATAGAAACTGAATACCTTTCTTCTCTCAGGTGTCATTACTCTCAAGGACAAAGTGTAGTCATTTATGATTCACATCAATACTTCTAGCTTCAAGTTATATATATATAACGAGAGAGAGAGAGAGAGAGAGAGAGAGAGAGAGAGAGAGAGAGAGAGAGAGAGAGAGAGAGAATGGGACTTCTGTTTTCTCATGTGGTTTGTTTGTACATGGTATTCCCAAGGTATGAATGAGCCTTTGCAATTTCTTCATCTATGTGCAGAGAATCAAAAATGCTTTCCTGATATTTGTCAAGGTCACACAGTTCTGAAAAGATACTGTCGTATTTCATTGCTCAGCTATCATATAGGAACTATATCATCAATGTAGCTGACACAGTATATGCCAGTAGGGTTAAGTAATATCAAAAAATGATTCTAACTATTTCTGCCACAATGCAAATACAGCAATATTTAACACTTGAATTCAATCCCTTTGAAGTTGTTTGAAAAATTATGATGTTCATAGTGCTGCTGTAACACTTATTCTAATCTATTCGCACTTGGTAAATAGGTACACAAGTGTTCAGTGAAGTTTTTGATGGGTTTTAGTAAACATTTTTTATATATGGCAAAGCCTCTATGAAGCAAAGTTAATCCAAAACGGGCTGCTCAATACACCGTATATGACCTCTGCTGCTCCTACCATAACTGCACTGTGTAGCTTCAGACGTGGTAATGTCCAGGCCACCAGATGTGATAATACAAAATAATTTGTGCCAATTTAGAAAATACTGTACAATGCAATTATGAAAGAGAATCAGAAACTATATTCCTAGCTCCTAATAGAAAAGCTACAAAAAGAAGGCTTTTTGATTTTTGTTTTTACTATATTTCTTTTGCTATGAAGAAGGCACTATGTAGAGTACATGATAGACAGAAAAGTGGGGTATAATTAAATTATTTACTTTGAGCTTTAAATGCAAATTACAAATAGGAAAGGCAGCTTGGCCAACTGAAGTTGCTCTGAACTTAGCATTGTTTCAGAAAAAAACTGCGATACTTCCACTAACCATTAGGAGGCTTGCTGGTTTTCCCCACTGATGAGATGCTGGCACAACCTTTTTGGTACTGAATGTCAACATTCTCCTCCACCCATTTTTTAAAGCAGGACTGCAGCTGGAATTGTATATTAGTGGACCTTATAATAAGAAAGCATGCTGGTTCTCTTGCTAGTGTGATGATGTAGTGTGTCAATATGCACTTGAGGATGCTTTAAAGTGGACTAGCAAACTGAATACTCCTCTTTCTGGCATTTAGTCAAGCTAGTAAAAATTTATGGAATCCTGCTGTGCAGAATATCCTTCTAGATGAGTAAAATGGAATTGCACCACTTGCGCAAGCATTGCTATTGGCAAGTGGAGATGTTTTTGATGGAAATCACTTCTTGCACAGGGGCTATCCTTACACAAGCAGCACAATCCTAAGGTCATTAGGATCTTCGCCTTAGAACTTTATACAAAGCCATTTGTATAATAAATCCCATCGTTCAATTTCCTTTTGAAAAAGTGTCATTTTATAAATGGAAAAATATGGTACTTTTGCTCTCAGTTCCTTCAATCATCAAACATGACTGCAGCAGGGAAAAGGAAAATAATTCAAGGCAGTCCTTGTGAAATACAGAAAATGTTGATGTTTTCTCATAATTAAGCATAAACAGCACAGAAGTCCAATAGCCTCTTTTGGCTGGTAAGGTAATATCCTACTGTTCCAAAGTATGGTAGATAGAGAAAGCCTAGTACAGAATGGTGGTATCATTATTATTTTAAATATTTTAACCCAGCTTTCTCATTAAAAAGGACCCAAAGCAGCTTACAACAATAACAGCATTTAAGTTAGTAATAGTGAACATACAATACTAAAGCAGAACAGTGAATACAATCCTAAAAAAATACAAGCAACACCAAAACACATTCAATTCAGTAAGGTACAACAATCCATTTAAAAAACCTCAATCAGCAGCCATCCACCCAGGGAAAGCTTGCCTGAAGAGAAAGGTCTTCACCTGCTTGTGGAAGGACAGCAAAGACAGGGCCAGCCTGGCCTCTTGTGGGAGGGGTTTCCAAAATTTGGGAACAGCAACAGAGAAGGCCCTCTACCATCTACCCACTAAACACACCTGTGAAGGTGGTGGAACCGAGAGGAAGGCCAACAGTTGGTATGTATGAACTGAATTGTTTATCAACTCACATTTCCTTTATAGGTCAAAAGAAGTTTAAATTTGTTGCTACACTTTAGAGAGCCTGAGATAGTTCAGAAAGACAATAAGTTTCATCATTCGCTATTCATTATTTTAATCTTCCCCTTTAAATTCTTCACTCTCAAATATATTTTACCCTGACCCCAGCTTCCTGACCCCATATGTTTGTACAAACTCAAATGCCATTTCCTCTGAGCCCCCTTTCCATGTTGTGTCATAGGTCTGGGATATGTTGAGACAATACAGTGCTGGGGGCCAGTTTAGGCAAGAGTGGAGTCAATATATTACTGTACTTTTACCCTAATCCAAGATCTGGAGGTGATGTAAGAAAGCAGCATGGTGTAGACCAGGGATGCCTTCTGGCCGATTCCTTCCTTCAGGTCACAGAAAGAACACCACCAAAGTGGATAATCTACAGTATTTGAAACCGTCCAGCCTACCAGTACATGAGGGAGGCATTCTGTACTAGTGATGTATGTATCTGTAACTAGTCGTGCTTTTTTTCAGCAATGTAAATTGATTTTTTAATCTGAAAAGCTCCAGCTCCTACTTCTGCATGCACTGCAAAGAAAAGTGAGACTTCACAACTGACACATATTTTGCATGTAGCTAAGTATGCAAGTACAAAGTGTAAATTGTGAGCCAGCCCTCAAAATATTGTGGGTTAATGGCTGCTGCTGTTCCCAGATGTTCTGCACAACTGCGGCAATCACAATCTGCTCCGTTTGACCATTCAGCCATCTGCTCAGCATATTCTGCTACGACAATCAGATGTAGACTTTGCCATGGAAAGAAATTAACATTTTATTAATTACTCTTTAATTAGTTGACACGTGCAGTATTTTAGCCATAATTGGCCTGAGATGTGATACTTATAGGGAGGAATGTGACAATGAGCCTGCTTGTCAGGAATAACAATTATGCTTTTGACAAAGCAATCTCATTATGAAGATGTACTGAACATTTCAACCCTTCCTTTGCAAAAGATAATGTTAAGCTAAATGCCAGAGTGTATTGGCATGCAGAAATGTAAATACGCCTCCTGTATGTGCAACATGTGGATAATTCATGATGGAATGAGATTTTGCCAAGATTATCATTGGTCGTTAAGCATATCATTTACATCAGTTACTTTTCGCAGAGCTGTTTAGGAAACAACCATCTTTAAAAAGCACATTATATAAAATTAGCTGATCTTGACTATTAAATTTTGTAATGGCTGAAAAATATAAGACCCAGATGTTTGAATTAAAAGAATATCACCATGGAGGATGTTATGCTGTGTAAAGGATCACTTAATGCCTTCTTAACAATTGCATCCACATGCACAGCTTGGAAGAGTCCTCTTTAGGGACTATAATTTCTAGACAAATTCATTATGTTGCAACCCTTTCAACTTCTGTTCAGATCCTTTTTTGAATCAATCAATCAATCAATCCAATCAATCAATCAATCATCTCAGAGTAACTTTTAAAGTTACTTTTCTGTACTACAGCTCCCAGAATCTCCCAGCTGCTATGACTAAAAACTATGCTAGGTAATGCCAGGAGATGAACTCCGAAACAGCAACCTTTTCAGATTCCAAATTATGTACATCCTACTTTTTTTTAACTCAATGGGTTATACAACATAAGAAAGCCCAATATATATAATGAAAAGGGCAAGGCATGTTAAAAATGCCACAATAAATGTGATTATTTATGGAAAGTTAGAAGGAGCAGAGAGGAGGATGGGACAGGGCACGGATGAGGCTCTAGAGAGTCCCCTGAACTGCAAAGAGAACAAACCTATCCATTTTCAAGGAAATCAAGCCTGAGTGCTCACTGGAAGGGCAGATACTGAAGCTGAGGCTCCAATACTTTGGCCATCTCATGAGAAGAGAAGACTCCCTGGGAAAGAACCTGATGTTGGGAAAGTGTGAAGGCAAGAGGAGAAGGGGACGACAGAGGAGATGGCTGGACAGTGCCATCAAAGCTACCAACATGAATTTGACCAAACTCTGGGAGGCAGTGGAAGACAGGAAGGCCTGGCATGCTCTGGTCCCTGGGGTCACGAAGAGCCAGACACAACTTAACAACTAAAAAACAACAACAATTATTTCTAAATTTCAATCGATCCATATAACCAGTATATGTATATTTTATCCAAATTTCTGTAACCTCTTGTCCTCATTTTGGTGACGGCGCTCTCTCTCTTTCTTTGACGACAGGTAACTGACCATTCTATATCTATCACATTAAAGAGAGAAGAATGCAGGGAGCCATTAGAAATATATTTTCATGCTTGAAAATCAAGCACAAGTTCTCTAGGGTTAGGACACAAAAAGACCTTAATCCATTTCCTCCTTATTCTTCGCCAAAGTGGCTTGATTCTGTCAGTGTCTTCAGCTGGTTCTTGTAAAAACCGCAAATTGCAGTGTAGCCTTGAAACACTGTGTTAAGAAAGCAAATCACCAACAAGAATACTTTTCTTGTCTAGATACATCATTTTTACTCTAGCTATGTCATTTCTGAATTTCATTTTATTTTTGTGACCTACAATAACATACCACCTTTCTTATCATTTAAACATAGAAGTTCAGACAAAAGGCTATAGAGTGCTATATATTGTATCTTTTTTCTCTGCATGCTTCATAAACTTCTCATAGTCAGTCAAACCATTGTACTGTAAAAATTCCATGTGCTTTGTTGGAGTTTGGAATATACAGGTCGTATTGTGTACTGTTCTTTTTGTTGCTTCAGGCCAAAAGCCTAAAGAAAACAATCAAGTTATTCCTGAGCCAATTTGTGACTTTTCCCTTCTCTAGCATAATAACACTGTCAAAGGTCAGCTGCACTCAGAAATAATAATACACCTTACTTTCAGACTGGGAGATGGATGCCTGCCTACAGCCCTTCTACTTCCTTTCCTTTACTAGAAACTTCCCAGCTTTTCAATATATGACAGTGACAGGTATGACAACTGTGGCTGTTTTTTTAAAAAACCACACACACACAAAAACAGAACTGAGCACTACCAAACCATTAAGCATGACATAATAATGCAGATGAGCTCTCTGAATTTGCACTGAAAGCCAAATTAGTCTCTGGCATAAAATCCTGCCTGTCACTTGAGTCATACTAAAGATTAATAGACCCAATATTCAATATTAGACTTGAAATAATCCCATTAAAGTTTCTGAAACTTCATTGCAGGATATACTGTAATCAGATTTATCTCATTCTACCTTTTGATACACAGCTTTGGAAATGCTTGTTAGAAACTAGGAAAGTTTATTGGTACAACAATAATTTCATTTCCATTGTCCTGAATATTTAATAGTGTTAACTTTATATTAAAATTTATACCCTACCTTTCAGTCAAATCATCAGACTGGATTCTTCTGAGTATCCCATCTCGTTTCTTCCCCTGTTTTGTTTAACATTATGTTTATTTTATTAACTTAATTTGTATTAAACATGCAAGACAAGGGTCACCATAAGTCAGAACTGATTGACGGCAAATAATTAGATTGGGCTGTAACCAAAGAGGGGGAACTAGGGCTTGGCTCCAGAGCACCAAATTTAGAAGGCACCACCCCTTCCCTGATTGCTCATGGTAGAGACATTTATCTCCTAGCACAGTGGTTCCCTACCTTGGATAACACAGGTGTTAGACTGCAACTTCCAGAAACCCCAGCTGGCACAGCTGGTGGTGAAGGCTTCTGGGAACTGTAGTCCAAGAACACTTGAGTCACCCAATGTTCAGAACTACTATCCTAGCAGACTTCCAGGATTGGTCCAGCAGCCTCGTCTATTGCCCTAGAAAAGATAGAGGCAGGTAGATCAGGCCTCCATGGGGGAATTTCAGCAGCTAGACCAGGTCACCAGAGGAAAGAGAAGAGGAAAGGTGGTCTACTTGCAACTCATTAGAGTGGGGCTTTGGCCCAGACTTGGAGGAGGCATTGTTTATGGGTAGATCACCCACCCCATTGGAGGGAGAGACTGCCCAGATCTTAACAGACCAGGTATCTAGACTGAATAGCACAGAAAGTTAGCTTACTAATATATGCAGTATCCTGAACTCTGTCTTGACTCTGTCTCTTTCTTAAAACACTGTTGTTGTTTTTATAGATCTGATAGTGCTGTTGATCTGCTCTGGAGGAGGGGAGAGGCCAGCAAAGTGGTCAGTGCCGTAATAACTTCTTATTATAAAACTATTTTCACAACATGAGTTCAAAGTTGATTTGGGAGCATACTTTGTGCTGCTTATCCTGAGTGCCAAAATTGCTAGTAACATCTCTATATAGTGGGGCTTTGTATTAGTAGGTGGGTTGTGGAATGTCTTCCTACCATATGATTAGTTGACCAGATCTCACAGCAGGGGCACAACACTGTTGAGAGCCACTGTGACATTAGGATCAATCAGCCAGTAGCATCAATATATTCTAAATCTGGTCTTCTTATTTTGTTTTGGTAGCATTAAATTTTTTTACACTGAGATTACTTTCATGCACTGTGCATAACACTTTTCTTGGAGCATGTAGCAAAGCTATAGTTGGAATGGAATTGACCTACCTTTTGATTGGGATGGATTACTGGGAGCATGTTACAGCAATCCTCCAATGTCTAGAATTCCAGTTTAACGTCAAATTGTTGACCGTTCTAAACAGCCTGAGCCTAGCAGACCTAAAAGGTTTATGACACCTTTTATATCTGTCCATAAACACTCTTTTTGAGTACCTCAGTTACATCATGTCAGGACTGCAACACAGAAGAAGTTTCTGGTGGTTTACATACGGCTGTAAAGTGGTTTTTCCCTGAAGATCTTCCAAAGACCAAGCCTCTACATAAGTGGCATAAGACAATCTTGTTTAAACTGAATGCTGGTGTATGTGAAGATGGAATAATTAACATACTGCAACTGAACTTGATCCTTAGGATACAGTAAATAAAATGCTATTTTTTGACTTCTTATGCCCTAAATGGCTGGCTTTAATCCACTGGTTCTTAACCTTGGGTTACTCAGGAGTTTTGGACTGCAACTCCCAGAAGCCTTCACCACTAGCTGTCCTGACTGGGGTTTCTGGGAATTGCAGTTCAAAAGCATCCGAGTAACAAAGGTTAAGAACCACTGCTTTAATCTTTAACATTCTAATGTGTACCTCTATACATAAATCCTCCTTTTTATTAACAACATACAAGGGAGTCAATTTCACATTCTGTTGTTAAGTAATATTACAGCAGCATGGAACAGTGCCCTTTCTATCATGACCCTACTCCACCTGAGGAAGATATTCTCTCAGGAAAGTCCACCACTATCTGAAATGTCTTCCAAGCAGCTACTGAACGTACAGGAGCCCTATCCTCTATTTCATCTTGTTGTCCCCAGCAGGCTTTCAACAATTAATGTTGATGTGTTGGTTTGGATAGTCATTTTTAATTCTATATTTTTATTTTATTGTATTCTTCCTAAAAATATTCCTCGTGAAAATAGCTTCAGCACCATATTAAGAAGATATGGGGCATTAGATTTGTGAAAGACAGACTTGTCTGCAAGCCATTGACTTTTGAATGACACCTTCCTCCTGTAAATTGGTTTAGTGTTTCCAGTCCAGAGCGCTGTAGCACCCTGTTGATGTCAATAGACAGATGACAGTTGCAGCTTATAAGGTAGATGAGGTTACAGTCACATTTCACTTACATTGCTCTTCCTCCTTTCCCCCATTTTCCCCAGCAAATGTCAAGAAATCACTGGAAATTCTCTTCCCTCAAATCACTCCTTAAAACTCTTAATCCCTTGCTTTTTCTGCCCCCCCATCCTAATTCCCAGTGAAGAAGGGAGCTGAAATCCTAAACATTCATATAGAGATGAACACAAGAAGACTTACTCCAGAGTAAAAATACATAGGACAGGGTTGTTAAATATGTGCGAGACCATTTTCTGACATTCATCCTTCATAAATCTCCCCCTTTTCCTTCTTCACTGCCTGACTTTAAATAATAAATTCCTTGGGGCTTGAACTAGTTTTCTTGTTTGTTTCTGCTCCTACTACAGAGCACTACATACATTAATGATTTTATGTAAATAATGACATTCATTTCTCTAATTTAAAGGCACTTGTGAACATTTCATGCCCCTGTGAAGTCATGCAGGATAGATAACGATGTGAAAACTTTTGGGAAGCGTTTGGCAGAACAATCGTTTTGAAAAATAACTTGCTTCAGACACAATAATTACAGCATTAAAACCACATACACACCATCCAAAAGTGTACAGCTTGAATCTTGCAGGCCTACAAGAAGAATGTTAGAGCAGCACAAAAGCTGGCACCATTAGCTTTCTTCCATGCTGAGCTGGCAGTAAAGTGAGCACAGAAGAAGAATATATCAATTGATATTAGTCAATCTATTTAAGATGTTCATTTTGTAGCCACCTTCACATCCCGCCCCCCAATTAAAGAGAAAGACAGAGAATCACAACCATCACATTAAACTGAAAGGGAGGGATAGGCACAAAGCATTAAAAAAAACCACTGTGTGCCAAGATTTGCCTTTGAAATAAGAACAGCCACCAAGTTCAGTTTTCTTGCTTTTACCGTATTAAAGAGACAATAAATATTAGGGGCACAATATTACAAGTCACTAGCTTGTAATACTGGCTCTCTTTTTCACTTGTTGCTATTCTCCCCTCCCTAAAAACACCCCTCCATGTCTTAGTGATTACTGCACCTTTGAATCAGAATGAACAATTAACTGACTAATTATTCTAGTCACACCAGCCCACAATGAAATCTTTATTCAGTGTTTACTGCAATCTTTGGCAAAGAATGCCTTGCTGTTTTTAAACTAAGAAGAACTGCACCCTTTGGCTCTTCTCAGCATCAGCTGCCTTGGTTTCGGAGCTGGGTGCCAATAACCAGTCTTTTTCTTTCTTCTAAGTGGGCACTTTTTTAAAAAAAATGGGTGAAAAGAACTATTTGCATCAATGCCCCATATATTCTGCCTGATTTATGTCCCAGCCACTGGGTCTCTTCCTTCCGTATCTTTTCTACATTTATTTTTCTTCTACCTCATCTCCATCCTCTCTACCACTCCCCCCCCTTTCATAAACAGCAACAAAAAATACTTCCTGAATCTGAAGTACCTTATGGAAGGGATGTCTGGGATCAGCTAAAACTCATCAGTTAAACCAGTCGCAAAAAGAGAACACACACTGATTCTGTGAAGAGGCCAAAAAGTGGGCAAACAATCATGTACAACATGAAAGATTTATACAATCTGAAGATAAACCAGAGTATTGCTTCTCAGCCTTTTAACTAAGATCAAGTGTGTAAGAGATCTTCATAATTATTTTAAAACTGGGTGGGTAAAACCACCAGCTGCTCACTTTCCCAGATGCAAGTGAAATCAATGTGCGGGGAAGTAGGCACAGGGTGTGGGAGGACACATAGTGATAGGTAGGGGGAGGATTTCTGTGACATATTACATTTTCTCTGCATCCTACATTTGAACTGACAAGCAAGTTCAAACATGTTTATGAGTTATCTGGCCTTTCTTACCAGATTACTTATAAATACTGTACCTATAAACTTAAACATATGTTGCAGAAAAAAATATGACATGCCATATAAATCCTCCCCCCCCCCAGTGATTAGTATACAGATCTTCCTTTATGAACAGATCTTCACCTTCCAACAGTCACAATTTTCATTGTGCCTCTTCTTTTAATAGAATGCTCGACTTCATATTACTATATAAATGTCCCCACATTTTCACTTGTGGTGGATAAGGGACATGGCAGATTTAAACAGGATCTTTTGTCCTGCTGAGAGTTTCCTTCTTTGAACAGAACCCCAAACATTTACCAATGTTCTCTAAACCTAGAGGACTCTTCTGTTTAGCTTCATGTGCCCACAGTTTTTCAAAATTTGCTGCCTTATTGCCTTGATGCCTTTTTAGTTTTCTAATGTGTGCAGCTCACACAATAATCTTTGTATAAAAAGATCTGTATAAGGCTCTCTGCTTTCCTCCCAGTGCTTGTTATTGTGTGGTGGGAAAGGTGCAGCTATTACCTATTGATTTATGGACCAAGTCAGCTTTTAGAATAGGGGTGGGGACTCTGCTCCTCTCCAGATGTTGCTGGACTGCAAATGCCATCATGCCTAGCCAGTATAGCCAAGACGGATGGTCATATGTTCCCCATGGTTGTTTTAGAGACACAATTGCTCTCCTCAATAGACTTATCAAACAATCTACTCTTTCTACTCATCATTCCTGTCTTCCTATGCACCCCTGATTGAAATCCCCATTCTCAGAACAAATACTCCACTGAGCGATACAAGTTCCCTCCTTGTATCAGAAATGTATATGTTCTGAACACATATGCACCTTCCTCTACTGCTTAAGATTTCAGGTGATATGCTGAAGCACTGCATATATTAAAAGATGTCTGACTATCTAATAATGTATTGGCATCTAAGTACTGGATGACCCTCCTTGTGGAAGGCTCGTACTCCAAAGTTTGGGTGCCACCACTGAGAAACCTCTTTTGTAATTACATAGCACGTCTGATGAGAAACTGTGCTGGGGGAAACCTTCACCACAAGATCTTAAGATGTAAGAGACATCACTCCAGGTCTCAAGGTCCCAACCTGTTTAGCACTTTAAAGGCAAATTTCAGAACTTTCTATTCTACTCAACCTTCAGGTATCTCGATAGCCATTGGGCTGCAACTACGTTAGAGGATTTTCTTGTGCTTAGTTATCCATTTTATGCAGGTGCGTGTAAGTTTTTATTTATAATATTTCACCCCACTTTCTCCTTAAGAAGGAGTCAAGGCAGCTTACATCACTAAGGCTAATGTTTAGCCTTGAAACAAGAAAAATGAAGGGAGATATGACAGCATTTTTCAAGTACTTGAAAGGCAGTCATACAGAAGAGGGGCAGGATCTGTTCTCGATCATCCCAGAGTGCAGGACAAGTAATAATGAGCTCAAGCTACAGGAAACCAGATTCAGAATGAATATCAGGAAAAATGTCTTAACTGTAAGAGCAGTACAATGGAACCAATTACTTTGGGACGTGGTGAGCGCTTCAACACTGGAAGCATTCAAGAGAAAGCTGGACAACCATCTGCCAGATCTGCTTTGTTTTGGATTCCTGCACTGACTTGATGACCATATAGGCTCTTTACAGCTCAATTATTCTTTGATTCTACGTCTAAAATACAATATTTAAAAACTACGAACAATAAGGATACAAATATTTTAAAAGAATCAAATCTCACTAAAAATGGTAAACAAAATGAATAACTAAAACATAGTGAAAGCATGAAGGCAAAACACCCCATTAAAAAACCTCTCTCAGACAGCCAAACACGAAAGGGAAATCCTGTCTGAAGAGAAAGATCTTTGTCTGCAATTGGAAGGACAGTAAAGACGGGCCCAGTCTGGCTTCCCATGAGAGGGCATTCCAGAGAAGGCCCTCTCCCATGTTGCCACCAAACACACCTGTGAAGGTGGCAGGGTCGAGAGAAAGGCCTCTTCTGATGATTTTAATACCCAGGTAGGCTCATAATGGGAGATACAGTCCTTGAGATAGCTTGAACCCAAGCCATTTAGGGATTTACAGGTTAAAACCAGCACTCTGAATTGTTTCAGGAACTGGATCGGCAGTCAGTGAAGCTGCTATAACAAAAGGATTACAGGATCTCTGAAACCAGTCCCAGTTACAATCTTGCTGCAGATTTTAGATTCACTTAATTTTCCAACATTTTCCAAGGCAGCCCCATGTAGAGTCTGTTACAGTAATCCAGCTAAGATGTAACTTAAAAACGTGTCACTGTAGCCAGATCAGACCTCTCCAGAATGGGCACAGCTTGCTCAAATACACTCCAGGTCACCACATAAACCTGGGCATCCAGACTCAGAAATAGATCCAGGTGCCTCCCTAAGCTGCATACCTGTGTTTTCAGAGGGAGTGTAACCCTTTCAGAGGTGCAGCAACCCTATTATTCATTCTGTCCTTCAACTCACCAGGAGCACCTCTGTCTCATCTGGATTAAGTTTCGGTCTTTACGAAGTCTTATATACACAGGATCTGCCACACACCATTCTACAGGATAAACTCTATTTATTCTCCTCCTCTTCAGACTTTTACATGGATCATCTCCTTTCAGTCCACAAATGTATCCTTATCAACTACATCTTCCACTTGTAGAGGCTATTTTAGATTTTAAAATATATACAGTACCATATCTTTTTTTCACCACGTGAACTCAAAGAAGCTTACAAAACACACCTTCATAGTAACATTAAAATACATAGTTACTAAGTAGTATTTCACACGATAACAAAAACTGCATCTAAATCGGTTCATAACTGAATGATGCTCTGCTGTTGTCTTCTGTTTTTTAAAACTTCTTTAACATTTTAATTGTATTTGTTTTTATTTTTAAATTGTTACTTGCCTTGAATGTTGTTTTTAAGACAAAGGTATGATAACAGATTTATTAAATAAATACAGAGCGATATTAAAAATGATGAGCCAAATGGCAATTTGTGCCTTTAATAAATTACCCTGCTCAATTCCTCTAGTTCCATAGCAGTTGTTAATGCAAATGAGAATTCCCATAACCATGCCATGAACTGAAAGGAGGGTTTTATGCTGCTTTAATACTACATTTGGGAGGTATACAAGACAACTGAAAAGTGTCATAGAGACAGTTTTGCAGTTCTAGAGGCATTTTTGACATGGCCTTAAAGTTTTTTACACTGCCAGTTTTATTTTCAAAGGAAAGAAGCTGATCTGTTGGAACAAATATTAATGAAAGAGAAGACTAGAAAAGAACAAGGAATAGAGATGTCTAGCTAAGATGTCCCAGGTCACCCTACCCCCAGGCATACTCTCCTTTAGACTTTGTCCATTCTGGTAATAGACCGGGAAATGTGGGAGCAAGCAGAGCAGTGGCTGATTCTGCCTTCTCATTCTTTCTCACACTCTCCCTCTGGACAATGCAGCATAAAGGTCACTGAAAGAGCATCCTCTCATTCACTTTGCTTGTACTGAGTGATGTGAGGGCTGGACCCAACACTCCTCCACAGCAAGGGATACAGGAGGCAAAGGATCTTGCTCCTTCCCTCTGGGTGGCCCTGCTAGGCCCAGTTCTTCCTGCCAGATCACTCAAAGACTGCTTAAGCAGTAGAAAGTTCCAGAGGGAGCGGGCAGGTGAAGAATCACTTGCCCAACCTTTCTGCCAAAAAGAAGGGTGAAAAATACTGTGGAGACAGCTCACCTAGTTTATCTGGGCACCAGAACAGGGTGATCCAAATCACTTCTACTTGTTCAGTTACCCTTGTATCTCAAGGTCAGTGGCCACCAACCTTGGATAACCCAAGTGTTCTTGGACTGCAGCTCCCAGAAGCCTTCACCATCAACTGTGCTCGCCAGGGTTTCTGGGAGTTGCAGCCCAAGAACACCTGGGTTACCCAAGGTTGGGATCCACTGCTCTAGGTAATGCAGTGCACAGAGTTTGTCCTTGACTGAGTCACCAGCTCATCCTTTTCCTTGTTGGGCATCACAATGGTGAGAATTCCTCCAGTAAACAGAATAACAAGTGTTGCCTGGACACTACCACTGAGTCTTTCTTCTTTTTGGCAACGAAGACAGAGAGTGATGCTTGCCCAAGATCTCTGAGCATTCACTTGCCATCTCCCTCTGCATTGCTCTACTGCTCGCACATCCTCCTTTGAGCAGGCAGGATTTGACTCAGTAGGACCATCCAGAAGAAGGAAAGGAGCCAAAGGAGGAAATGATCTGATGATTTTTCTTTGCCTGTTCACCTACTCTCTTTTTCTCAGCATCAAGAGGTAGGCAAGTGTTAGCTGTAGATTTTATCACCTGCAACTTCCCCTCTAGAAAGGTGATGCTGCCAGCACACCTTGTCTCATAGGGTGATGCACTAGGGCAAATTTAGTAGGGCCATTCAGAAGCCAGGATGAAGTCCTACAAAAAACGGCCACTTCCTCTGTCCCTTCACTCATTCCCTCCTAGGATGTAGTATATGAAGGATTTGGGCCAGATGGCCTTTATCACTAACATCCTGGTTCTCAGAGGGACAGAGGAGAGGAGCCAGAGAGTGAAGTTATTGGTCCTACAATGTTATCCTGCACCCATAGGCAGAAAAAGGGAGGGGACAGGGTGGGCTGAGAGAGAAGGAAAGAAAGAAAGAACAAGACAAGGAGAGGACCAGAGCAAGGAAAGAGCTTAGTCAGGAAAGACGGAGCCCCAATCCTCTCTTCTGCGATGCTCAGAAAACGAAGAGAAGCGCCAGGTGTGCCCACTGCCTTCCTCTGGCTGGCAAACTTCCTTGCCCGCCTCCAGAAATGGCAATGCTCAGGAGACAGCACGGGGTCGGTGGAGGGGGGGGGTAACGGCGGCATTCCCCTTAGTCCCTTTCACCTCTTCTCCGTTGAGTTACGGCTTCTCCTTAATTCTAAGCAAGCATGATCGGAACAGGTCCGTTAACGACTCCTTCTCTGCCACCCATCACCAATTCCTCCATGCAGCGGCCTCCTCGATGCAGAGGACGCTCCACAGCCACTTCCGAACCCCAGCCAGTGTCCACCCCATGCGGCCGCCACCCCCTCCTCAGCTCGGAGGCGACCTGCCCCTGCCAACCAAGCCCCTTGAGAGCCGCCGCGCATCCCTTACCCGGCCAGGCGGCGCCTCCTCTGGTCCCGAGTTAAGTTGGCAGGAGAAGGGAGTGCACAGCTTCTCGCCCACGTCTGCCTGCCCGCTTTCGAATCCCGTCCTCGCCTCCTCAGGGAAGCCCGCGAGAATGGCCACCCGCGCCGTCGCGGGGACACCCGGCCTCCTTTCAACCTCTCGGAATAGACACACACACACACACGCCCACCAAGCCAGGCAAGAGGCGCCTCTCCCCGCGCGCGCTTCCTCAAGGTCCCGAGAAAAACTCCAGCCCGACCAATCCCCGAGAAATGCCCGGCGCGCCGACCCGGGGTTCGCCCTTTCCCTCCTTCAAGCCGAGGCGCTGGGTCTTCCCGGGAGTTTCCTGCGAGCTCCTTCTCCCCCTCAGGAGCCGCGTGTCTTAGGAAGAACCGTTCCCCGCTCGCCTCCTTTGACGGCTGGCTAGCGCTGTCTACAGAAAGCCGTCTGTCTCCTCCTGCCTGGTAAAGAGGAAAAGTCAACGGGCCGTATTTTAAAAAATAAAAATAAATAAAAGCCCGTCTCGGACGGTCCCGTTTCCCTCCTTTTTTTGAGGCTCTCGGGAAAAGTCGCGCGGGTTCTCCCTCGGCTTTCCGCTTAGTGGCGTGGCTTCTCTTGAGGAGAACGGCGTTAGTTTTTCTTCTCGCCAGAGCCGGCGGCTTCTCTGAGAAACGCTCTCCCTCAGGTAGGCGGACGGAGGGCGGGGGAAGCTCCTTCAGCTCCCGCTAGTTGAGAACACGAGGCTGGAGAGGAGCCTTTTTAAAAAAATTATTTTATTGGTGAGGGTGTGTGTGTGTGTGTGGGGGGGGAAGAATTATTTTTTTTCCTTTCCCGGTCCGCTGGCGGTCCAGGTGGCTCCCGTCTTGCCCAAGCTCGCCGTCCTCTTTCCTCCGCTTCATGAATATTCTGACCGAAACGAGCGCTGCTGAAGTAAATTGAATTAGCCAATTGGTGCCAGGAAGGGGAGCGCGCCTTCCTCCTGGAGGAGCTGTCTGGAAATAATTAATGGCCAGTTGGCACCTTGAGGAGCCGGCAGGGGCAGGGGCGGCAGCAGCTCTCAATGGGTGCCTCAGCAAGAGCCTGCCTTTCCCTGCACCCACCCCGATACACCCACGGCCTGGGATTTGTCCCCCGATTTGCAGTCCACACTTCTCACTGCACCGTGGAAAGGCACGCAAATACAAGGGCGAAAGCGAAGTAGTTTGGAGCGTCCCGTCTTGTCTTGCGGTGGTGCAGGAGGGCTATTGCTCTGAGCTGGATAGTTTTCTCTGCTCCTTGTTCCTTCAGTGAGCTCTGGCCGTTGACCCTGGGAGGGGACCACTGCACCCGTCCTGGCCCACCTTGCGGGGCTTGGGATGGATCCATATTGAACTGTGTCGAAGAAATTGGCTAGAAATGGCTTCTCTTTAGGAGATTTGAACTCTTTCCCAGAAATCTATTTCCTTGCTGAAGCTTTCGTGTCTCTTCTGATATAGTAATGCTACAATGGCACACAGATTGAAAACCTTAATTGTGAGGCTCTGATGCTGAAATGAAATCTGTATAGAAAGCACCATAGCACTAAACTCTGCTTCCCCCTCTTCCAGAAGAAACCAGAATGAAATAAACCATGCCTTCAGGAGGAACAAGGAAATCTGGAAAGGGGACCAAAGGGGGAAAGGCACTGGTGACATCAAGATATCTCATGTAACATCTGGATGGCAGGAAAATGCAGAAACCAATTTTGAATTTGATATTTCTGCAGAAACAAATTCTGTATCTGAATGAATCCCGTGGCACTCATAGGCTGAAATTCTGTTGCTTAGCATAGTATGTTGCAACCAGAGTAGGCCCATTGAATTAGCTGGGATTTGGAGAATCAGCTTCTTCATATGTTCCATTGATTCAATGGACCCACTGTAATTGCAATTTACTATAATAAGTGATAAGATTTCAGCCATAGAATCATTGAAAGGGACCCCTAGAGTCATTGCGTCCAACCCCCTACTGAAGTCAGAAATCCACAACTAAAGCATCCCTCACTGGTAGCCATCAGATCTCCTTTTAAATATCTCTCATGGCGGAGAGTCTTTTTCTGCTTCTTTTAACATCATAGGAACTCTATGAGGTAGGTTACCCTAAGAGAGAGTGACATGCCCAAGATCACCCAATGACTTTTGTGGCTCAGTTGTTCATTTGAACAGGAACCCAAATCTCCCAGGTCCCCGTTTGATACCCTAACCACTATGGCATCTGGGAAAGATGGAAGAGCTCAAACCATACAAGCAACATAGGCAGTCGCTGACATTACATAAAACTAAGTACTGTATATGCTGCCAAGTCAGTACTGACTTATGGTGACCGTTTTCAGGGTTTTCTAGGTAGAGATACTTAGAGGTCATTTACCAATCCCTTTTTCTGTGGGGATCCTGGGAATGCGCAGTTTGCCCCAAGGCCACGCAGGCTGGCTGTACTCAATGAAGCAAAGTGGGGAATTGAACTCACAACCTCTGACTCTGCAGCCAGATACCTAACTCATTACATGGCATTACATTAATTCCCTTCTCCATGAGTGGAGCTAAAAAGGTGGTAGGGGCTTGCTTGGTTTGGCCAAAGCCTTCTAAGTTTCCTGGCAATATAGCAGCCAAAGAACTCACTGCAATCTTGTCCAGCTTTCAGACCACAAAAGATATGTGGCATTCATTGGTTTGCATGATGTATTCTTAGATACCTTGGTGTTCAGGACCACTCCAAGATATATTTTTTTATGTCTCAAGGAGAGCAGCTTATGATACCCTCTTCCCCATGTTTAGTATATATTAGAAATGAATACAAATATCCCTGCACAGCTGGACTTAACAAGGGGCCAGCCCCTACAGCTGGCCTGTCCACTCACATGTCCACGGCTGGCAGCCTCGCTCATCCTTCCAATTGCTCCCAGAGCTTCGCTCTCTTCCTGCTCACCTGGCCACTCCAGGCAATGGGAGGGAGGACGAGTCTCCCTGTATGGCTGCTGAGTTCCTAGCCAAGCAGGAAGAGACCAGAGCTCTGGGAGTGATTGGAAGGATGAATGAGACTGCTGCCACCAATGGACACATGAGTGGATGGTCCAGCCCCAGAGGCCAGCCCCTCGGTAAGTCCAGCTGCATGGGGATATTTGTATATGAATACTCCCGCCTCTAATATATATTGCTAAAAACCAAAGCTTAGTGGTTTAAGTATCTGGCTGCGAAGCCAGAGGTTGGGAATTCAATTCCTCACTGTGCTTTCTAGACAGGGGCTGGACTTGATGATCCATAGGGTCCCTTTCAGTTCTGCTAAGCAAGTCTCAATTTTCTTCCCTGCTTTGGAGCTTAGGAGTGGGGAGACTGATGATGAACTAACTGGTTAACTGCAGAGTACTTCTCCAACTTCAGGGTGAGAAAGATAGAGCTCTTCAGACCTATTGGAACATGGGAATATGGCAAGTGAAATAGTGGAAGCCTGGGTTTTAGTGCGGCTAAATTAGTCTGTCTATGAAATTGTAGGGGTGTCTGAATGTGGCCTTTTTCCCCATTGGTCCAGCAGAGCAATTTGGGCTCTGTCTGCAAAAAACTCAAAAATATTCTTTGGCTGTTTTCTCAGAATGCTTTCTGGCAGTTCTTAATTTTTAAAAAGATGTTGGGTGGACATACTTAAATCAGAGCACTGCCATTTGTTCTGGAAGGAAGCTCTATTCCTTTATTTCAGAATGTATCAGGACAGCCTACGGTTGTTCGATAATAAGAGAAATCTGTGCATGCTCAGAGATACTTCACTTTCTTGTATATGTTGCTTCATACTTATGTATATGCCACTTTGGACGTTAAAGAAAAGACATGCTTATTTGGATTCCTTATACAAACCTGAAATCCAGTTCTCATCGGAGTTGCAGTATCAGACTTCACACCACCCTAAACGTGCAGTATGATTACTGTTTAACCAAAAAAACCAAAACAAAAAACAAAAAACAAAAACAGCAACAACAACCCTAGAGTCAGTATACACAGTGCCAATCCAGGTCAGGACAATCACATACATGTAGGGAGGTTTAAACCTTCCCCATCTGTTTTTATTTAAAAATTCCACCCCCATTTTTTTAAAAAAACTTCATTGGTGTGTTTGATGTAGTTATTTTGGTTTGACTTTCAGTGATATATACTGACAGTTAACTGTCAAACTACCAGCAGACCAATAAACACTGTAGCCCCCCTCCAGTCCAAACCAAGAGTAAACAACATACGTACATTTTCTCCTTCCCAATTTACCCTTTCATAAATTAGCCTTGATTGAAAACAACATTTCCAAAGTTATGAAACATTTACCACAAATCTTTACTGTTCTTCTGAGATATAAAAGAAGGACCTCTTTCTCATCTCACTTAGTACTTTATTTAGTGCTCTTTATACATTTTAAAATTGCTTTAGTACTGAAATGGAATCAAGAACTTTATTGCTACAGGCAAATTTTGATTTAATTTATCTGAAATGAATTTCAGCTGTTGGAAATGCACACTTTCCTGTATTGCAGACAGTGACAGAAATCCTGTTTCTGCAACTACACTGCATAAAGTTGATGATGTCACATATATGGTATATCTTATGGAACAGGATTTCAGCCAATATTTTATATGGTTCACTGCACTGCAAAATTTATAATTTCTTGTAGAAGGTCAGTCATTTAACTTAAGGGTTAATCATGATTTTCTTACTTCTGTCATTGTGTAAATTACCTCATTTAAAATGTCAGTATTCTTAATTGTATTGGAATACAGCAATTCTCTCAAATTGTGTGTGCGTGTTTGTGTGTGTGTTCCATGCCATCAAGTCAGAACTCATTTATAGTGACCCTATAGGGCAGTGGTGTCCAACCTTGGCCCTCCAGATGTTCTTAGACTACAGCTCCCAGAAGCCTTCACCACCACCTCTGCTGGCTAGGATTTCTGGGAGTTGAAGTCCAAGAACATCTGGAGGGCCAAGGTTGGACACCACTGCTATAGGGCTTTCAAGGTAAGTGAGATATTTAAGGAGTGGCTTTACCAGTTCCACTCCTCCCAGTGAGTTTCCATGGTCAAGAGGGGATTGAAGCCCTGTTCTACAGAGCCTTAGTCCATCACTCTATTCACTACACTATACTTGGAATCACAGTAGCTATACTAGCCTGTAAATCATATGAATTACTTTGAAAGGTGACTACTTTAGACAAATTCATAATATTTACAGGACATGTTTTCTTAGTATAGCTAGAAAATGGAGCAAAATGTCCTCCAAGCCAAGGATATTTCCATTCTGGTTTTAATGTAGATGTCTTGGGGAAGAGTCATGAAGTTTCAGTGATGTAATTGTGAATTACACATTGTTCATTCATGTAGTTCACACATTCCAAGGAAAAAGTGAAGTGTAGCCAAGGGAATGCCCATAGACTTATTCTTTCCTGCCTGAATATTTTATCAAAACGCTTCATTTGATCCGAGGACTGGGAAATTTATCTCTAAAGATGTTGATGAAGTACTTGTTGTTGTTGTTTAGTCGTTTAGTCATGTCCGACTCTTCGTGACTCCATGGACCAGAGCAAACCAGGCCCTCCTGTCTTCCACTGCCTCCCAGAGTTTGGTCAAATTCATGTTGGTAGCTTCAATGACACTGTCCAGCAATCTCATCCTCTGTTGTCCCCTTCTCCTCTTGCCTTCACACTATCCCAACATCAGGGTCTTTTCCAGGGAGTCTTCTCTTCTCATGAGATGGCCAAAGTACTGGAGCCTCAGCTTCAGAATCTGTCCTTCCAGTGAGCACTCAGGCATGATTTTCTTTAGAATGGATAGGTCTGATATCCTTGCAGTCCAGGGGACTCTCAAGAGTATCCTCCAGCACCACAATTCAAAAGCATCAATACTTTAGCAGTCAGCCTTCTTTATGGTTCAACGCTCACTTCCATACATCACTACTGGAAAAACCATAGCTTTGACTATATGGACCTTTATCGGCAAGGTGACTTATCTGCTTTTTAAGATGCTATCTAGGTTTGTCATTGCTTTTGTCCCAAGAAGCAGGTGTCTTTTAATTTCGTGGCTGCTGTCACCATCTGCAGTGATCATGGAGCCCAAGAAAGTAAAATCTCTCACTGCCCCCATATCTTCCCCTTCTATTTGCCAGGAGATGATGGGGCCATTGGCCATGATCTTAGTGTTTTTGATGTTGAGCTTCAGACCATTTTTTGCACTCTCCTCTTTCACCCTCATTAAGAGGTTCTTTAATTCCTCCTCACTTTCTGCCATCAGAGTTGTATGACCTCCATATCCGAGGTTGTTGATATTTCTTCTGGCAATCTTCATTCCGGCTTGGGATTCCTCCAGTCCAGCCTTTCACATTATTTATTTATTTATTTATTTATTTATTTATTTATTTATTTATTTATTTATTTCTTTCTTTCTTTCTTTCTTTCTTTCTTTCTTTCTTTCTTTCTTTCTTTCTTTATTTATTTATTTATTTATTTATTTATTTATTTAATTTATATGCCGCCCACTCTACCCAGAGGTCTCTGGGCGGCTTACAATAATTAAAATTCAATACAATAAAATGATTAAAATACAATTAAAATACAATTAAAATTGCCATCATCAGGACCCACAGTTGTTATTTCAATTAAAAGCCTTCTGGAACAGGAAGGTTTTGACCTGGCGCCGAAATGTCATCAACGTCGGCGCCAGACGGATTTCAGTTGGGAGGGCGTTCCATAGTCTGGGGGCAGCTGCCGAGAAGGCCCTTTGTCTACAAGCCATCCCTCTTACCTCTTTGAGGGACGGCTCTTTCAAAAGGGCCCCCTGGCTAGATCTTAACTGCCGGGTAGGCTCATACATCACATGATGTATTGTGCATATAAGTTAAATAAGCAGGGGGACAATATATAGCCTTGTCGTACTCCTTTCCCAATTTTGAATCAATCATTTGTTCCACATCCAGTTCTAACTGTTGCTTCCTGTCCCACATATAGATTTCTCAGGAGATAGATAAGGTGGTCAAGCACTCCCATTTCTTTAAGGACTTGCCATAGTTTACTGTGGTCCACACAGTCAAAGGCTTTTGTGTAGTCCATGAAACAGAAGTAGATGTTGTTCTGGAACTCTGTGGCTTTCTTCATAATCCAGCACATGTTAGCAATTTGGTCTCTAGTTCCTCTGCCCCTTCGAAATCCTGCTTGTACTTCTGGGAGTTCTCGGTTCACATACTGCTGATGCCTACCTTGGAGGATTTTGAGCATAACCTTGCTAGCGCATGAAATGAGTGCAATTTAGTTGTACCATGCTTTGGCACAGCCCTTCTTTGGGATTGGAATATAGAATGATCTTTTATTTATTTATTTATTTATTTATTCAATTTATATGCCGCCCAAACTACCCAGAGGTCTCTGGGCGGCTTACAATAATTAAAATTCAATACAGCAAAAGATAAAATAATTAAAATACAATTAAAATACAATTAAAATTGCCATCAGACCCACAGCTAATATTATTTCAATTAAAAGCCTTCTGGAACAGGAAGGTTTTGACCTGGCGCCGAAATGTCATCAGCGTCGGCGCCAGACGAATCTCAGTCGGGAGGGCATTCCATAGTCTGGGGGCAGCTGCCGAAAAGGCCCTTTGTCTACAAGCCGTCCCTCTTACCTCCTTAAGGGACGGCTCTTTCAAAAGGGCCCCCTGGCTAGATCTTAACTGCCGGGTAGGTTCATATGGAAGGAGGCAGTCCTTCAGGTATCCAGGGCCCAAGCCGTTTAGGGCTTTATATGTCAAAACAAGCACTTTGAATTGGGCCCGGGCAGCAACTGGTAGCCAATGTAACTTATACAGAATCGGCTTGATATGTTCCGTGGCAGCTGCACCATTCACCAGCCGCGCAGCTCGATTCTGGACCAGTTGCAATCGCCGGACCGTCTTCAAAGGCAGCCCCACGTAAAGCGCATTGCAGTAATCTATGCGGGATGTTACCAGTGCATGTGTGACTGTCATGAGACTCCGCTCGTCCAGGTAGGGCCGTAGCTGGTATAATTTCCGCAGCTGAAGGAAGGCGCCCCTGGCCACCGAGTCCACCTGGGCTTCCAGTGTTAGACTGGGGTCCAGGAGCACCCCCAAGCTGCGGACCCTGTCCCTTAGGGGGAGTGTAACCCCATTCAGGGCAGGGAAATGGCCCTCCAGCCTGTCCGGTGAAGCACCCACTAACAGCACTTCCGTCTTGTCTGGATTGAGTTTCAATTTATTAACCCTCATCCAGTCCATTATCAGGTCCAGACACGAGTTCAGCACAGAAACTGCCTCACCTGGATTGGTGGAAAACGAGAGGTAGAGCTGAGTATCGTCAGCATATTGCTGACTCCTCAGCCCAAACCTCCTGATGACCTCTCCCAGCGGTTTCATGTAGATGTTGAACAGCATGGGGGACAGTATTGAGCCCTGAGGAACCCCATGACATAACTGCCATGGGGCAGAGCAACTGTCCCCCAGCACCACCCTCTGGACACGGTCAGCCAGGAAGGAGCGGAACCACTGTAAAACAGTGCCCCCAACTCCCAACCCAGCCAGCCTATCCAGAAGGACACCATGGTCGATGGTGTCGAAAGCCGCTGAGAGGTCTAGGAGTATCAACAGGGTCACACTCCCCCTGTCTCTCTCCCGGCAAAGGTCATCGTACAGGGCGACCAAAGCAGTCTCTGTACCAAAACCCGGCCTGAAACCCGATTGAAATGGATCCAGAAAATCCGTTTCATCCAGCAGCGCCTGGAGTTGCCCGGCCACAACCTGCTCCAACACCTTGCCCAAATAAGGGAGGTTCGCCACTGGTCGGTAGTTGACCACCAGCCTTGGGTCCAGGTTAGGCTTTTTAAGGAGTGGTCGAATTACCGCCTCTTTCAAGGCGGTAGGGACCACTCCCTCTCTCAGAGAGGCATTCACGGCCTCCTGGACCCAGGTGCGAACCCCCCTGGCTGATCTTCCAATTAGCCAGGATGGGCAAGGGTCGAGCGGAGTGGTGGTAGAACGGACAGATCCAAGCACCCTGTCCACATCATCAGGTCTCAACAATTGAAACTCATCCATTAATACTGGACCTAAGCACGGCGCACTGGACACATCCTCTGATTCTGCAGTAACTGTGGAGTCCAACCCACTGCGAATCTGAGCGATTTTTCCCTCAAAATGTATGGCAAACTCATCACAGCGAGCTGATGAGCAGTCCGGGACCTCCACCGGATTTCCCGGTTGAAGAAGATCCCGGACCACCCGAAACAGCTCTGCTGGACGACATTCTGAGGAAGCAATGCGGCTGGAGAAATATTGCCGTTTCGCCAGCCGTATTGCCACGAAATAGGCCCGATAATGGGCTCCAAGTCGTGTTCGATCGGACTCCCAGCGGGATTTCCTCCACCTGCGCTCCAGCCGTCTCCCCTCTCGCTTCATCGCCCGCAGTTCAGAAGTATACCAAGGAGCTGTCTGGGCTCGGCGAGCAGGGAGAGGACGCTTAGGCGCAATCGTGTCAACCGCCCGGGTCATCTCCCTATTCCATAGGGTGACCTGAGCTTCGACAGGAGCGCCGACCATATCAGACGGATAATCCCCCAGAGCATTCAGGAATCCATCTGGATCCATTAGTCTCCGAGGGCGGATCATCTTAATAGATCCCCCACCCTTGCAGAGGGAAGAAGACGCTAATAGACTGAACTTGACCAGGAAGTGGTCTGACCATGACAATGGGGTCACGACCAGCCCCTCCACATCCAAACCACCATTTTCCAGTCCCGTTGAGAAAACCAGGTCCAGGGTGTGGCCCTTCTCATGCGTCGGACCGATGACACATTGAGACAGCCCCATGGTTGTCATGGTGGCCATGAAGTCCTGAGCCGCCCCAGTCAAGGCAGCCTCGGCATGGATGTTGAAGTCCCCTAGCACCAACAGCCTGGGAGTCCTCAACATCAGGTCCGAGACTACCTCTGTCAGCTCAGGCAGGGAGACTGTTGGTACGCAGCAGGGTGGGCGGTACACCAACAGAATCCCTAACCTGTCTCGCGAGCCCAACACACAATACAGGCCCTCAAGACCTCCTCTCAAAGGGACAGGAAGCCTGGTCAAGGAGATAGAACTCCTATAGACTATAGCAACTCCCCCTCCCCGACCCTCCGAGCGACCCTGGTGCTGGACTGAGTACCCAGGCGGACATAGCTGGGAGAGGGGAACACCACCCTCCTCTCCCACCCAGGTCTCAGTAATGCACGCCAGGTCAGACCCCTCATCCAGAATTACATCATGGATGAGGGCAGTTTTATTTTGTACTGACCTGGCGTTCATCAACAGCACCGTGTGGCTCGAGGGTTTGCTGATATGGTCGCCTGATACCATCTGGTTGGGGGTAGAACTAGAAGAGGGGATAGATGTAAGATATCTAACCTCTCTTCTCCTACGCGGGCATGTCCTACCCCCACCGCCATTCCTTCCCCTACCCAGCACCACCTCAATGGCTGCCCCCTCCAACACCCTCCCCCCTTCCTGTTCCATTAGATCCACTGTGGGTCTCTTCTTCATTGATGGCAATTAATAACAATTTAAAAACATTTAAAACATATATAAAATAAAACTTTTCTAAAGCCCCTTCTCTCCCTCCCAGCCATGTAGCTCATGTTGAGAGGGGGATGAGGCAGCCAGGAGCAGCAGGGCCTGATCCTGCAGGCACAGGGGAAGGCTGAGCCAGCTCCCTTGAGAAAGAGCTGGCATCCAACAGGGGCCCGACCACAGTTCCACTGCCTCTCATCCAGTGGGCTGTGGCCGGCAGATGGTCTCTTGTTCCCTCTGTCAGCAGGCACGCTCGTCCGGTCAGGTCCCAAAGGAAGCTCCGGTTAAAACCTTTCTCTCCCCCTGGGCCAGGTGGCCGGTGTTGGAAGGGGATGAGGCAGCCGGGAGCAGCAGGGCCTGATCCTGCAGGCACAGGGGAAGGCTGAGCCAGCTCCCTTGAGAAAGAGCTGGCATCCAACAGGGGCCCGACCACAGTTCCACTGCCTCTCACCCAGTGGGCTGTGGCCGGCAGATGGTCTCTTGTTCCCTCTGTCAGCAGGCACGCTCGTCCGGTCAGGTCCCAAAGGAAGCTCCGGTTAAAACCTTTCTCTCCCCCTGGGCCAGGTGGCCGGTGTTGGTAGGGGATGAGGCAGCCGGGAGCAGCAGGGCCTGATCCTGCAGGCACAGGGGAAGGCTGAGCCAGCTCCCTTGAGAAAGAGCTGGCATCCAACAGGGGCCCGACCACAGTTCCACTGCCTCTCACCTAGTGGGCTGTGGCCGGCAGATGGTCTCTTGTTCCCTCTGTCAGCAGGCACGCTCGTCCGGTCAGGTCCCAAAGGAAGATTTTCCAATCTTCTGGCCACTGCTGAGTTTTCCAAACTTGCTGGCATATTGAGTGTAGCACCTTAACAGTGTCATCTTTTAAGATTTTAAATAGTTCAACTGGAATGCCATCACCTCCGCTGGCCTTGTTGTTAGCCATGCTTTCTAAGGCCCACTTGACTTCACTCTCCAGGATGTCTGGCTCAAGGTGAGCAGCCACACTATCTGGGTTGTCCGGGATATCCAGATCTTTCTGGTATAATTCCTCTGTGTATTCTTGCCACCTCTTCTTGATGTCTTCTGCTTCTGTTAGGTCCCTCCCATTTTTGTCCTTTATCATGTCCATCTTTGCACAAAATGTTCCTTTAATATCTCCAATTTTCTTCAACAGATCTCTGGTTTTCCCTTTCTATTCTTTTCCTCTATTTCCCTTTCTATTTTTTCCTCTATTTCTTCTTAAATTTCATTTAGGAAGGCCCTCTTGTGTCTCCTTGCTATTCTTTGGGAGTCTGCTTTCAATTTTCTGTAACTTTCCCTATCTCCCTTGCATTTGGTTTCCCTTCTCTTCTCTGCTATTTGTAAGGTCTCATTGGACAGCCAGTTTGCTTTCTTGCATTTCCTTTACTTTGGCATGTTTTTTGTTGCTGCCTCCTGTACAATGTTACGAGCCTCCATCCATAGTTCTTCAGGCACTCTGTCCACCAAATCGAGTTCCTTAAATCTGTTATTCACTTCCACTGTGTGTTTATGAGGGATTTGATTTAGATTACACCTGAGTTGCCCAGTCGTTTTTCCTACTTTATTCAGTTTAAGCTTGAGTTTTGCTATAAGAAGCTGATGATGAGAGCCACAATCAGCTCCAGGTCTTCTTGTTTTTTGCTGACTTCTCCATCTTTGGCTGCATAGAACATAATCAATCTGATTTCGGTATTGCCCATCTGGTGTCCATGTGTAGAGCAGCCTCTTGTGTTGTTGAAAAAGAGTGTTTGTGATGACCAGCTTGTTCTCTTGATAAAACTCTATTAGCCTTTGCCCTGCTTTGTTTTGAACTCCAAAGCCAAACTTTCCTGTTGTTCCTTTTATCCATTGACTCCTTACTTTAGCATTCCAATCCCCTGTAATGAGAAGAACATCTTTCTTTGGTGACAGTTCTAGAAGGTGTTCTAAATCTTCATAGAATTGATCAATTTCAGCCTCTTCAACATTGGTGGTTGGTGCATAAACTTGGATTACTGTGTTTTTGAAAGGTCTGTCTTGGATTCGTATTGACATCATTCTATCACTTTTGAGATTGTATCCCAATATAGCTTTTCCCAGTCCTTTGTTGACGATGAGGGCTACTCCATTTCTTCTATGGGATTCTTGCCCACAGTAGTAGATATGATAATCATCTGAATTGAATTCACCCATTCCCGTACATTTTAGTTCACTGACGCCCAGGATGTCAATGTTTATTCTTGCCATCTCCTGTTTGACCACATCCAGCTTACCAAGGTTCATAGATCTTACATTCCAGGTTCCTCTGCAGTATTTTTCTTTGCAGCATCGGACTTTCTTTTCACTTCCATGCACGTCCGCAGCTGAGCGTCCTTTTGGCTTTGACGCAACCACTTCATTAGCTTTGGAGCTACTTGTACTTGTCCTCCACTCTTCCTCAGTATCATGTTGGATGCCTTCCGACCTGAGGGGCTCATCTTCCAGTGTCATATCTTTTAGCCTTCTGTTTCTGTCCATGGAGGTTTTTTTTGCAAAGATACTGGAGTGGCTTGCCAGTTCCTGCTCCAGGTGGATTGCGTTTGGTCAGAACTCTCCACTATGACCTGTCCATCTTGGGTGTCCCTGCACGGCATAGCCCATAGCTTCTCTGAATTATTCAAGCCCCTTCGCCTCGACATGGCAGCAATCCATGAAGGAGGATGAAGTACTTACTGTTCCCATTGTACTTTGCCACTGACCAGCAGGCTGTGACTGATGGGAACTTAGCTCATCAATATCTGGAGTGATACAGGTTCTTCATACTTGATCTAAGTGGAAGCATAAATGAGAAAATAAGAACTGTCTTAGACCATGTTCTGTCAGGTTAAGCCTTCTCCTTCCAGCTGCAAGCAGCCAGATGCCTCTGCTGACTACATGGAAGGCCTGACTATGATAGCCATCTTCAGTTGTTATCCTCCAATTAAAAGAAGGACAGATTTCATTCATGCAACCTCGAATAATAACGTTTTCAGCTAAGTGTAACTTCTATTTTCAAGAGCAGTTTACTCCTCAGAAATAATTTGCTTCTGGAGATGGAATGTTCACCATTCTTAGAGAACAGGTCTGTCAAAGGCTTTAATTTTTTTATGGCCAACATCATCACATAATAGAATACTTGTTTTTTGTTCATCCTAGATCTCTAACTTCATTGCTTGTGTCCCAGTTGTGGAACTGATAAAAAGCTGCTTATTCTGTCTAGCTATTTCTACCTGTATAAACTTCTGTCATGTTCCTACTTATTTTCACCCTTCAAACTGAAATCATAGGCTTTAGCTTGTCTTCATAGTAAGGTGAATTAAATCCTTAGTTATTTGGGAATCTACTTACCTGGACAGTTGTGCTCAGTGTGACTTACTTGTGATTAATGATAGGTTGGTGCTGTCAGCAGCCTTTACTACCTTGGTGATTCCCCATTTTCCTCAGAGAACATGAACAAAAGTGACCATGTGAAAGATTTATATAACAACCTGCATCCTGTTCTTTGTTGCTAAGAGAAATTTATTTAAGAGTAGGAAGAACAAACCTGTGCTTTCTGTTCTTTGCAAGTCAATGTAGAACAAAATTAATTCTGTACATTAAGTGGGCTGTTAAGATTGACATATTTCTGTAGCATGTGGTATTAGTGCACCAAAATAGCATACTGGAAACAATAGTAATATTGGGCTGGATTTGTATTCAGAATAGATATACTGAAATCAGGGGACTTAAAATTATTCCTGTTCAGGCATGTGCACTGTCTTTTAGCAAATATTAAAAACTGGACCAGATCAGGAGCATCTGTAGAATTTCTGAGCAAGGAGCTGCTGTTCACCCCAAGGGGAACAAGACCACAACAGATCCTTCATATTTCATTCCGCATCCAAGGGATTAAAAGGATAGTCAGGGATCTGAAGTGAGGAAAGGGGAAATCAAAAGTAAAAGAATATACTCACAGTGCAGTCAGACAGCTTCAAAGGCATGCCTGCACATAGGAAAGAGACACATCAATGCAGTGGTTCCCAGCCTTGGGTTCCCAGAGGTTCTTGGACTACAACTCCCAGAAAGCCTAGCCAGCACAGATAGTAGTGAAAGCTTCTGGGAATTTTAGTCAAAGAACCTCTGGGGAACCACTGCTTGATTGGGTGTGATCTCCTTAAAGCGACTCTTCTGTCTGCTGGGGAATTGCAACAGCCTGTCTCCAAAAAGTAGTAGCCCAGCAGCAGCAGCACACACACAAAATCCAGGACCAGGTTGGGACATTTGGGTTGGGATATTTCTCTGCGCATTCTGTGATTCCCAGAAAATAGATCACACTGGACAGGCAACCCAAATTGTGATGTATTTCTCTGTGTGATCACACTATTTGCTGCTGGTGTCAAAAGAGGTGTGTGACAGCTGACACACACCCCACCAAGTTGACCAGGGTTTCCCCTGGACACTAAATACCAGGGAGCTAGAGAGGTCTCAAACTGAAGTCACCACATGGAATATATATTCCCTTGCAACTACTCTGCCAGCAATTTTGCAGAACTGCATGGTAAAGAGGAAGACTTTTGTTGCTCTTTAGGTAGTCTTTTCCCTTCCTGGATATTTTTCTTTTTCTATACTCTCTTCCTGAGCTTAGTTTACTAGCTTAGTTCACTAAATGTTACTGAAATTATTATTATCCTGTTAGGATTGAGAGGGTGTGACTGTTTATGGCACACAATTAGGATGCTATGTAGTCCTCCCCGGTCATAGACATTCAACCCATTCGCAAGATTAAACAAATAAAAAACAGTGATTCCGAAACACACAGATAATATCATAGTCCCTAGGCAGAATAGGTCAGAATTCTTGTAAAGGATGCAAAAAAAAGTCTGCCCCAATACCTTTGTCCTTTGTGTGTGTGTGTGTGTTTGTGTGTGTGTGTGTGTGTGTGTGTGTTCTCTGTGTGTGTCCCATTGATTTCAGCTGGACATGGCTCTCTAAATATGACTACGCCATAATCGAAGTTGTGCTTGTTACTGTTATGTGCAGTCACTTCACCTCCAACTTATGGCAACCCTATGAATGAGCAACCTCCAAAATGTCCTTTGTCAACAGCCCTGCTTAGCTCTTATAAACTCAAGCCTGTGGCTTCCTTTAGGGAGTAATCCATCTTGTAATCTGGGCTTCCTTTTTCCTGCTACCTTCCACCTTCTCTGTCTTTTCCAGAGAATCCTGCCTTCTCATGATATGCTGAAAGTAGAGCAGTTACATAATTGCAAAGCTTAGAAAAAAATACTTACTAAATAGCTGTCTGAGGGATTCGGGAAATTGTAGCCTTTAGAAAGTAACTTTTTCAAGCATTGCATATATCTGATTTTATTAGTTCTAAAGGAATTATAATTCCAAGAGTGAGTGACATTAATCCAATCCTGCAGATATTGTTCACTGAGAAACTGTATAAAACCCACCAGCTAACCATTAGTCTGCCTAATTTTTTTCCTGCTTGTGTCTGTCAGGTCACAATATATTGGCTGGATTTCTTTCATTATCTTTGAAGGACAGCAAGACATGCAAGCTTGGAATAATCTGTATGCACTTGAACCACTACATGGTGACTTAACTGGTTACTGAACCATTTTTTAAAAGTAATACCTGAACTAGAATTAAACTGGAGGCAGAGCTGGCTCTATCACAGTTGCAATGAAGTAGTGTCATACTGTCAGATAATAGGATGCTGGGGACAGTGAATACACTGCTCTTCATCTCCGCTGGCATCATTACCACCTCGGAATTACCACCCTATGGGGAGGCACTTTACTTCCCCTTTCAGGAACTGGGACAGCTTGCCTGCCCCTCATTGGTGTCTTTAAAGAAAGAACAGTTGATGGAACTGTACTAGATACGGACCAAAATCTTTAATGGTATGATGTCTTAATAATGAAGGCTTCAGCTGGCTGGATAACTCAGTGAGTTGGGTGGCACAGTTCAAGAGTTCAAATTCAGCAGTGTCCCTCTCCAGAGAACAGCCAGCCTGTGCAGCCTTGGGCAAACCGCACAATCCTAGAGTGCCCCCAGAAGATGATGTCTGTATATACCTAGAAAACCCTGGAACAGGTCATCATAAGTCAGAGAGCATGTAACTAATTAATTAACTATGGTTCCATTATGTCTGTGATTTCTCCTGTGCCATTTCATACAATTTGTGGAGCCGCTCTTGTCCTGCGCATGCTCATTATTTTTGTTTATCCTCGGTATCCTAGAGATACCTTAGTAGTGAGGTTCGGAAAGAAACAGAAATGTTTTAAATGTAACAGTTAAACTATGGTCCCTTCAAGGCTAGTCACAGCTGGAGCATCATCTTCCGTCACTGAGAGACAATCTCATTTGCATTGGTTTTTAGGGGGCTGTGGTGAATGTGCAATCACTCTTGTTTCATTCATGAAATCGTACAGGGTATCCTGGTGGCAGCATCTTCCATTTGTAACCCTCCTATGTTTTCCCATCGCTTCTTCCATCTCTTAGGAAGCTTACAGACAAAGGCCTCCTACTGTTTTATGAAGTTATTTCAGTTTTTTTTTCTTTTTTTCTTTAATGATTTTCTCTGGTAAGAAAAAAAGAAGAAGAAATAATGAGAATACATAGGAAGGCTGTAAATTGAATATGTCCTTGCTTGGATGCTCAGTATAATTCCTTGAATTCAGAGAAGTGTGACTGAATAAGAAAGGCTCTGTTTGGAAGCATTCTTACTTTACTACACAAAACCATTAATGAGGGGGAAGTTGAACAGTTTGTGCAAGATCTTTTGTTTAGCAGCTACCTATTTGGAAGCAACCCTCAATCTGGGATTAAACCTCTGCAGGCCATTTAGTCATGAGTATCTTGTATTTAAAGATGCCATCCTTACCCATTTACCTTGGGGTAACTCACACTGAACTCAGTAGTATTTACTTCAGGGGGGGATGAGGATTACACTGTTAGAGAGTGGCTTATTTAATAGTTATATCTGGATTGGTTTTGAGATTATTTCATTTTTTCCCCCAAGACAGGATAAGATACAAATTATTACAACAATGAAGGACAGAGAGCTGAAATTGCTAAAGCAAAGAAAGATTCTGTATAAGTAATATTGTACACACCTATTTCATTAAATAAAAAATATTTACAGCAGTTAAATTAACAGTGTGACTTAAATAATTTCTAAAAGCATGTGTGCACACAAACACATAAATCTAGTACAGTATTAATGAAGGATTTTTTTTTAAAAAAAAATCTATATTTAGATTTGTTTGCCACTTGCACTGGCTTCTTTTTGGAGTGAAAAAAAAAACAGGATTATGATTATGATTATTTTAGCAAAAAACAACAACAAATAAATGCAATGGTCAACGAGTAGAAGTGAAGAGTCTCCCCCATGACCACATTTGTTCCCCAGGGAAAAGGGGGCTTGAGGTAACTTTGGAAGGAGGCCTGGCAAGCTAAAATAATTTCCTTGCTATACCAAAAATGCCTCTCTGCTTTCCTTTTCCCATTCTTGGACTGAAAAGGTAAAGAAGCACTTTCTTCCCTTTTGGGCTACTGGGTCTATGTCGAATTTTGAGAAATTGCCATGGGCACCATCACAAGACCGCTAACCTGTAGGGATATAGTACTCATTCACAAAATGGCTCCTGTGTTTATACTACAGAAAAGCAACTGGCTATGGAGCTAAAGGCCAGGAAATGGAACAAGTCTTTGAATGCAGTATATCCAGAGTTGAACTGCATGTGCCAGCACAGAGATACAGAAGAGTTTGCACATACGCATACTCAAACTCAGCAGGTCATTGCAATATTCAGGCCCTCTTCTGCCCACGCACCACCTATTATAATGACAGGTATTTCACTAGTAAATTAATAAAAGCCACCTTACTGTCAAATCTCTGAATCTCAATTTTTAAATAAGTTACAGTGTAGCAACAGTGGGAGTAGTGAGGCAGAATAAAATATATATGACAGCTTTAATAGAGTCGAGCTTGCTATGAATATACTTTGATTATTCTGTATGCCACAGCACCATGAAAATAAAATGCAGATACTATCTAGTGCTCTAGGTTATAATTTAGGATAATCTACAGTACATAAAGCTATGCTTATATATTACAACACAGAACACCCTAGAGTGTTCTCAGATATATAACAAGAGAATAAGAGTGGGGGCGAGGGTATACAACACAAGTTTCTAACTTCCAGACATGCATAATATGTGTTCATATAACAGTGATGTGAACATGTTTCCATTTTTTATGGAAGCAGTTTATTTTATTTATATTTTTTTTTTTAATTTAGATTTATACTCTGCCCATTTAATGAGCATGCCACTACTTTGGGCGGCTTACGAAATATTATAAAACATACAGCTAAAAATATTAAAACCATATAAAACATATTAGAAGAAAACCAACAAAACCTTACCCCCCCCCCCCAAGTCACCAGTCTGGGACATAGGATGGGAGACAACAGGCCAGCATAATTTTACAAAAGGATGGTGCTTGGGAAGGCCTGGGTAAAAATCCAGGTTTTAATTTGTTTACAGAAGCCCAGGAGGGTGGGGACCAGTCGCACCTCCACAGGAAGAGAGTTCCAAAGGTCCGGTTTCTAGTTGATACCTTCCAGGCCTCCTTTGGAGTGGCCATCTGCAACATTAAAGACTAGGAGACATGGGTGGGATGGGAAGATTACCTGAGGGAGAAGCACTCTGACAGATAGCAAGATCCTAGACCGTAAAGGGCTTTGTAAGTTAGCATCAATACCTTGAATTTGGCCCAGAAGCATACTGGCAGCCAGTGGAAGCGAGCCAGGACAGGTGAAATATGGTCAAATTTATATGTATCAGCGATTGGCCTGGCTGCTGCATTTTGCACTTGCTGCAGCTTCCAAACCACCTTCCAAGAGCAGCCCCACGTAGAGAGCATTGCAATAGTCAATCCTCGAGATTACCAACACATGAACCTGTTGAGAAGGGGATGAAGATGTGCAATCTGCCTCAGATAGAAAAAAAAGGCAGATTTGGCCACAGCCAGGATCAGTTTCTCCATCGAGAGGGCTGGGTCCAGAAGCACACCCAGATTTCGCCCCGATCCTTCAGGGGAAGTGTGACCCCATCAAGATCAGGTAACAGGCCCACTAACCAATCAGGATGCCCTCCCAACAATAGGATTGAAAATGCCAGTTTGCCATGAAAGAGGTTTGTTGGAACAACAACCCATGGAGTGCCATCAATGATGGGAGGAAAAATGGACTAGTGGCATTTGTTTAAAAAAAAAACTGGAAGAGGAGGGTGTGGAAGAAGCCATTGCTCTGCACTGCATTATCCATCAGCAGGACCTTTGCAGCAAATGCCTGAAGTTTGACAATGTGATGTCTGTCGTTGTGAAATGCATCAACCAAATCAGATCCAGGGACTTAAAGCACCGAAGGTTCCGTGTTTTTTAAGAGGAAATTGAGTCACAATATGGGGATGTGCTCTATTTCACCGAGGTACATTGGCTCAGCAGGGGAAACATATTGAAGAGATTTTTTGAGTTGAGAGCAGAAGTGAAAGCCTTCATGGATAAGGATGGAGTGGCTGTTCCTGTGCTAAGTGATCCCAAATGGCTCATGGACTTAGCTTTTCTTGTTGATATCACACATGAGCTTAATGTACTGAAGAAGAAGTTACAAGGCCAGGGGCAACTTGTCAGTGCTGGCTATGAGAACATTGTTCACAAAACTTGTGTTATGGAAAGCCCAGCTCTTTCAGACAAACCTTTGTCATTTCCCAGCATGCAAGGCACTCGTGGATGCAGGCACACCATTCGGTGGTGAGAAGTATGTTGATGTCATTTTGAAGCTACAGGAGGAAATTGATCACAGATTTGCAGACTTCAAGATGCACAGAGCCACATTTCAATTTTTTGCGGACCCCTTCTCCTTTGAAGTTCAAGATGCCCCTCCTGTGCTTCAAATTGAGCTCACTGACCTGCAGTGCAACTCTGAACTCAAAGCAAAGTTCAGGGAGGTGAGTGGAAAAGCAGACAAGCTTGGGCAATTTTTGAGAGAATTGACCCCCAGCTTCCCTGAGCTTTCCCGAATGTTCAAGCAGACCATGTGCCTTTTTGGGAGCACATACTTGTGTGAAAAGTTCTTCTCCATCTTGAACTTCAATAAGTCCAAGTACAGGTCCAGACTTACTGATGATCATCTTCAAGCCACACGGAGGATCTCAACTGCTTCCTCCCTCAAGCCAAATGTGGCTCGGCTATGCAAGAGGAAGTGCTGCCAGATCTCTAGCAGCAAGGAGTAGGCAAGAGAAGCCATGTTCAGAAGAACAGTTCATGTTCTTCAATGTTCCATTCGTGTTCAGGACAATATATGTTTAGAAGAAGATTAAAGGTTAAAGAACTGTTAATGCAGACATTTGAATCTGAATACAGCACATATAGAAGACTGAAGAAACCACATATAGTCACTCACTAGAGAAAGCTTTATTATTATTATTATTATTATTATTATTATTATTATTATTATTATTATTATTATTGATTTATTTTCTTATTAATTCTTTATTTATTTACTTTTTTCATCTTATTTTGTGTTAAAAAATAAAAATAAAGACTTGTTGTGGGTTTTTCAGGCTCCTTGGCTGTGTCCTGAAGGTTGTTCTTCCTGACATTTCGCCAGTCTCTGTGGCTAGCACCTTCAGAGGAACAGGAGTAGGAACTCTGTCCATGCTCTGTTGCTATTTGTTGGGTGGTTGAGTATTTATAGCTGTGGGAACAGCTTTTGTCCTTTTCAGAAGATAGGGCTATATCTATATCATCTTCCAGAACAAAAAGCAGAAAAAATAAGAGGTGAAGTGACAAGGATCGTATGAAAAGCAAAACCCCCAAAAAGCAACATAACAAGAAAGGAGAGAAATGCTATCAAGTCCCTAAACTCAGATCCAGACATCATCATTCTGCCAGCAGACAAAGGCAATGCCACAGTAATCATGGAAACAGAAGAATACAAGGACAAAATCAGGGAACTTCTAGACCCCATCACCTACAGAAAACTGAAACGGGACCCAACCAACAAAATCACAAAACAAACAAACATGCTGACCAAGAGTTCCTCCCTGCACCCCAACGTCCTTCAATGAACTTGCAAGACAGAAGCTCTCCAACCAAGACTATATGGAATCCCCAAAATCCACAAAGACTCAATCCCACTCAGGCCCATTGTAAGTGCCACTGGCTCCCTGACATATGAATTAGCAAAATACCTAGCCACCCTCCTACAGACCCACATTGGACAAACCTCGTCCTACATCAGAGACTCAGGACATTTCATAAGCAAGATCAGCACCCTAAAACTCAAGCCTGGGGACAGACTGATCAGCTTTGATGTAGTATCCCTTTTCACTAAGGTACCAATAAAGGACACTCTGACACTCCTCCAGCAGATCTTTCCAGAAGACCTCAAGGCCCTTTTCCAACACTGCCTAAGGACCAGCTACTTTCAGTGGGACAACGAGTTCTCTGAACAGACAGATGAAGTGGCCATAGGGAGCCGCCTCAGCCTGGTTATAGCAAACTTCTACATAGAACATTTCAAAAAACAGGCCCTGGCTTCGGCACTCTTCACACCCACAGTCTGGTTCCGATACGTGGATGACACCTTTGCAATTTGGAACCACGGTGAAGAAAAACTGGAAGAATTTCTAAACCATCTTAACAGCATCCACCCAAATATACAATTCACCATAGAAAAAGAAATAGAGGACCAATTCCCTTTCTTAGATTTCATGGTCATATGCAGAACTGAGCTCCTATTGGGACACAGGGTCTACAGAAAGCCCACCCACACAGACCAGTACCACACAAAAACTCCAACCACCACCCATGACAAAAAAGAGGCATAATCAAAACACCGGTAGACCATGCAAATTGGAACTGTGAAGCTCAGCTTCTCCGCACCGAACTCAACCATCTGAATTGGGCCCTACAGGCGAATGGCTATTCCAAGAATGATATCAAAAGAGCCATCAAACCAAGAAAAGAACACCAAACTGAAGAGGAAAACAACACCAAACACCAAAATGAAGAGGAAAAACAGCCACCCACAAATAAAGTATTTCTGCCATACATCAAAGGGGTCACAGACTGCATGGGGAAACTTTTGAAAAAATACAACCTACAAACAGTATTCAGACCCACCACAAAAATACAACAAATGTTATGGTCAGCAAAGGACAAAAGGGACCCCCTCACCACTGCAGGAGTATACCGGATATCTTGCAGTTGTGGACAGGTATATATCGGAACCACAAAATGCAGCATCCACACCAGAATCAAAGAACATGAGAGAGACTGCAGACTAAAACAACTGGAAAAAATCAGCAGTAGCTGAACATGACCTAAAACAAGCTGGGCATGAAATTCTATTTCAAAATTCTGAAGTACTGGACAACACCAGCAATCATTTTATCAGACTGCACAGGGAAGCCATTGAAATCCATAAACACCAACAGAGCTTCAACAAAAAAGAGGAAAGTCTAAAAATTAATAAGGCCTGGCTCCCAGCACTGGAAAATACAGCCTGCAAAAGGGCAACGAACTCTACCGAGCCACAAGGATCAGGGATCATGGCACAAAAAAGACCAACTAAAGACACCCATCAATCACAGTGACAGATAATCTCTCCCCCTTATCACAACAATACATCCACAGCAAAAACACGCTGATCACCATCATCACCCTATCTCCTGAAAAGGACAAAAGCTGTTCCCACGGCTATAAATACTCAACCACCCAACAAACAGCAACATGGACAGAATTCCTACTCCTGTTCTTCTGAAGATGCTGGCCACAGAGAGTGGTGAAACATCTGGAAGAACAACCTTCAGGACACAACCAAAGAGCCCAAAAACCCCACAACAACCGTAAGATCCCGGCCGTGAAAGCCTTCAAGAATCGAAAAATAGATTTGAGAAGATTGGAATTTTTTTTAACAAAGCTTTTTTTGTGGAAAACCTGATGCAGCCCAGCCTCACCAGACTCTGCCTCCAGCGGCCCCCATGTAAATTGAGTTTGCGACCCCTGCTCTAAAGAGTTCTTCCTGATGGTTAGCTCCCTCACTGATATGCCTGATGTTATAAGCCTTCTTAGCAGCCTGTATGGTGCTACAGTATTTGCAACACATCTTTTTTTTTTTACCTCAGCCCGATTAGCATCTGTGGCAGCTTTTCTCCAAATGCTCTCTAGCCTGTTTCATTGCTTGCAGCTCCTCTGCCAGACCAAATTTTAGTAGATGATGATCTGACCATGACAGGACGCATGGAGAAAACCTAGTTACCCTCAGATCATACTGTCCCTGACCAGTTTAGACTTCAGCTTGCTAGTATCTAAAACTGCTACTTGCTGATATCTAAATATGGTCCAGTAGCTTGAAGTCTCTTACACTTTTGGACACACTTATAGAATCAACCAGAAAAAGAAGCCTACAGTGTTTGTTTATAAATATTTGTTGTCATTTAATAAATATGACATGTGGGTTTTCAGGTATGTATGGCATAAAGCAGTGGTTCCCAATCTTGGGTGCCCAGATGTTCTGGAATTACAGCTCCCAGAAATTCTGGCCAGCACAACTAGTGGTGAAGGCTTCTGGGACTTTTAGTTCAAGAACATCTGGGGACCCAAGGTTGGGAACCACTGACATAGGGAATTGGACCAATCAATGGAAGGAGGCATTAAACAGTACATGAATGGATCTTAAGCTATGACATGTTCTGCAAAAAAATATATACTTGAAACATGTTGGACAGCACAACACTTTTTTAGGAAGGGCTTGACCAATTCAGCTATGCCTTTGTGTTGGAGTTTTCCTGCTATATCTCTTAGATATATACCATGGTCATGTCCTGATCTTCATGGATGTTTATGTACCATATTTGCCGGCGTATAAGATGACTTTTTTGGCCCAAAAAACATGCCTCCAAGTGGGGGGGCCATCTTATACAACCGGTGCACTTCAGTTGGGCCAGGAAGGAGCTGCCACCGCTGCCACCATTGAGTGAGTGATGCGGGGCCGTGCCAGCCGGGGAGGAAGGCAGGCGGGCAGGCAGGTGGTCAGTCTGGATGGAGGGAGGGAAGCAGAGTCGGCCATGCCTGAGCAGCCAGAGCCCGCCGCCGGACTGCCCGCCACCCCGCGCCGCTGAGCCAGCTGCTTGCCTGCATGCTGCTGGAGAGCTGCTTCACCTTCCCCTCCTCCTTCGCTAGTGCTGCCCACCCAGCTGCTTCCCCTCCTTCTTGCCCTCCTCGCAGCTGAGCCAGCTGCCCGCTTGCCCACGTGCTGCTGGAGAGCTGCTCCCCCTCCTCCTCCTCCTCCTCTGCTGCCACCGCCCGCCTGGCCACTTCCCCTCCTCGTCCTCGTTGCCGGCCATGAACTTCCAGGGCGAGCCTGGGCAGAGCCCTGGGCAACCGTCGCCGGCACTGCAGCAGAGCCGTCCACTCTGTATTTTGAGTGGAAATGTTGGGGGGTCGTCTTATACGCCCAGTCATCTTGTACGCCAGCAAATATGGTACTTTTGCTTTACTTACCTGTTTCCTGGAGATATACACTGAACAGCATCAGTGGACTCTCCATGCCCTTACTGTTGGCAAGATGCTTAAATTACAACTTTGGAAAGATAAATACCCACCTCCAATAATTCAATAGATAGAAAACTTTCCCACGTTATTTATCTATAATATCGTTCTGTATCTAGTTACATTTTATTGCCTTCTCAGTTGTTTTGTTTTATGTTTGTTTAAAAAAATACAACTTAAACAAAACAGAATGTTATTTATTATATACTTTAAAAAGACTCAAGGTAGCTTACATAATTAAAAACGCAATATTAAAAGCTTAAAACAGTAAATTATTCTAATGCTAAAGAAGAATTAATGACATTATATTAAAAATGTTAGGTAAAAGCATTGCAAAAAAGATTTGGAAACAACAAAATATGAACCATCTTGTTTATTGTTTCTTAGACAGTCAGTCACTAAGGAAAAGCTTGCCTGGAGAGAAAGGTCTTGCTGAGAACCTAAACACTGAGTTAGCTGCAACCTGAATTTGACACAAACATGTAATGAATGTGAATCTCCTCATGGGCAACATAGCCTGACAGTACAGCATTGATACCTGATGAATTTCTTGTATAATTCTGTTTTGACAGAAAATCTTCTTTAAGGACAAAGATATTATAATTATAACAGTATATTAAATATAAGTGTACAGAGTTTTATTATATATTTTATAAAATCATTTGTGAGCTGACTGACAAAAAATAAAATGCCAAAATGTTTAAATGAAATAATATAAGTAATTGTTGTGTTTATGTTCATCTCACTATTTATAACCACCCTTCTTGTTGACACTGCATTGTGGATGTAAACAGAAAAGAGGCAAAACAAACTTTCAGGTTCATATATCAGGCATACCATGATTAAGTTTAAAAAGGAAAAACACAGATGAAAGGATGTTGTTAAATGACTCCAGCTTTCACTTGTTTTTTAAACAAATCTTTAAAGCTCTTCACTAGATCCACCTAAATTATTCAGAATCTGACAGAATCATGCCTGTTGCCATCTGTCTAACTCAAAATTGCTGTGCTTGTGACTTATCCACTCCTTGAGTCCAGCCAATATTCCAGAAAGCCCCTCGAGCTAAATTAAAGGAGGTTTCATCCCAGGATATCCACACGCCAGCAGGATGGAGAGCACTCTGGCAAAGCAACTGTGAGTTGTTGTATGCATGGACAGAATGGCATACATAAGCTCTACAGACTGATCCAAGCATTCCAAAAGGAAAAAAAAGAAAGAAAGAAAAGAGTTAATTTGAAAGCAGGAGCGGTTTTAGGCCATCCCTTGCTTGCTATGCACGGACTTTTCCCATGAAATCAGGGATCCTTAAAACTCAGGGTTTCTGATCATGTGAAGGCACTCTTTGTGTAGTTGAAGCTGCCCTCTTCAGACAATCCCTCTCCCCATGGAGACACTGACAAACAACAACAAGGATAGAAATCTCTTCCTGCTCATATATTTGAATTATGCCTTTTTTAAAATGCCTGAATGGAACTTGCATCTGTTCTTTCTCTGAAGCAGCAAGATTTTTATTTCAAAGGAGGGTGGTAGTTCGACTGGCCTTACCATTAGGCCAAGTATGGTGGCTTCATTAGCAGCTATTTTTGGTGTATCGCAAAAGGGTAACAAATTGTTATTTAATTTTATTCTTGCTGTATTTTTATTACCACAGAGGGAAATATGTGGGATTTGCTGCCTGAACAATCAGAATTACTACCAGCCTTTCTTTCTTTGTCTTATTTATAGACCACCTTTCTCCTGATAAGGGGACCCAAGGTGGCTCACAGCATTAAAAAGTAGAATTCAAAACATAATAAGTTATACATTGAAAACAACTGAACTATAAAACCGATTTTATAGTGTTTTTAAAAATGTTTAAAACTACTTTAATTTTAAAATGGCATTCAGGGACTCAATCATGATTATTAAAAGCCTGCCTGAAAAGGCGAGTCTTTCAGCTACTGGCAGAAAGATAAAGGGAAGGGGGGGGGTAACCTGACCTCCTGAGGGAGAGCATTCCATAACCTAGGAGCAACCACACATAAAGCCCTCCCTTGTGTCTTCATCAGCAATGCCTGCACTAGCAATGGGACCAAAGGAGGGCTTCCTCTGATTATCTTAAGTGCTGAGAAGAGTCATATGGGGACATATGCGATAGGCATGAGGGGGTGGATGAGGGTGAAGGAAGTGGGACACTTGCAACTCTAACAACAGCAGCAGGGCTTGATTTGATAAGTGCTGACCAAATTGCCTTTGGCAGACATATATGAGTAAATCTGGCATCATAAGACAGTAAAAACCCCGAGGCAACCTTATCGTGATTGACAATTCCTGAGGCTTTTCGATTAGGGATATAGCACCTGTAGATTTGACAGAGTCACCGATGGGACAAATCCAGCTCATATACTCAAGAGGCCCTAGGAGAGGGTGATATGAGAAAGTCTCCCATATGGTAGCCATTCCAATACAGGTGTAGGGAGACTAGGCACTCCTCAATGAGAGTTGACTCATCCACTCCTTATGGCATGCTAGTTGCCTGCTTCATGTTTCAGAAGCCCTTCAGTGATATCTCCCCTGCAGATCTGAATTTATATTAATAAATGCGGTCTTAGTTCAATCCAATTGTGGCCTTGCAGCCAAATGAACAGTATAAAAGTCAAATAAATAAAAGCTGAATAAAAATGAACTGCTGCACTCACACTTCTTTGTTTCATCCTTCCTTTGCAAGTAATGAAGAGAATCTGCCCTTATATCACAGAAAATTATTTTTATTTATTTGATTTGATTTATTTGATTTATATCCCGCCCATCTGGTCTGGTCGACCACTCTGGGCAGCTTTCCAATAAGAAAATGCCTCTTTCACAACTCACAGGTTGGGCTACTGAAATAAGAGAACAGTCCTGATTTAAAACTTTAAAGTTGGTATTTGGGCTACCTTATGTGCATGTAAACTGGAACTGGAAAGAAGATTAATTGCCCCAGATACATGATTTGAAGAAAAAGAGTGCCAAACATCCATTTGAACATTATATAGAGCTCCTTAGAGTCAGACCACTTGGTAAGTAAGTATTTCCTCCTCTTAATAAGTTATCCAGACATGCAATCTTTCCGTGTTATGGTGACTAAGATATCAAATATGCAAACAGAGCTGTGCTACCTCTGAAATCACGGACTGTAAAACAAAAGCAAACTAATTCGCCAAATGTTCATGTTAAAATAAAGAGATAAGTCTTTTCCTCTCAAGAGAACACTGCTTCTGGATGTAGAACTTTGTATTGTTTGTCTTGTTTGGTGAGGACCCCACTCGTCTGACTCTGTTGAGTATCATAATCCTTCACATATTTTGTATGTAGCCCTTGTGCATCATTTTTGCCTTATATGACTAGTAGTCTTATTGACAGGCCCAGCAGCCAGCTCAGGGGAGAGCAAAAATGGCAGCACCATAGTTGAGGACTGAGCTATATGGGCTATGCTGTTAGCCTGTTTTCTTCAAAAGTTCATTGTGCAAAATAAAAAAAATTTGATAAGCTTCTGCACCTATTGTGTGTATAGGTTGCTATTTTGTCCTTTGCCTAAGTCACAAGATGTCTTGGACCTCCTTGTCTCACCATCACTTAATGTCCCCTGTGTTACTCACATTAATCATTTTATAGAGTGATGGAAATATAGACTCTGAAGACTCTGATTTTGTAGGGTCATGTCTTCTTTTTCACTTCTTTCTTTGAAAATATATATTACCAAGAACTTCAGCTTTTTTTAAAAAAGGGGGGGAGGGGAGAAAGAAACCACCCAAAACTCTTTCATGCCAGTTTTCAAAATTGACTTGGCATCTTGCTAAGTGAAACTTCCTCTTTGAATCAAATATCCTTCTAATGCTTCTTGAAGTGCTTTCCGCCACTGACTCCATGGAAATTTAAATCCACAAAAAACTGGGTAAATAATAAAGACCATGCTGAGTAGTTTTAAATTTTGGAGGCTTTGGGAGAAGATGAAAGAAACATTATTTTGCTATTACTGTTTGAACAAAAGAATTTTGTATGCTTCAAGCTATTTACACATTCCCCTTACAATGAAAACTTAGCTAAGAGAAAGTGTTTATATATAACTAGAGCTTATCTCTTCCCATATACTTGTCTGTCTTCTGCTGGACGTGAATGAAGGATGTGTAACAGTTTTTTTAAATGACAAACCTCAAGAAGCAATAGATATGAAATGTAAGATGCTACTTTTATGTTATTGTTTGATTTTAGGCTGGGGTTTTGGTTTTTCTTTTCATGTAAATTGTTGCCCACATTTCTCTGTCCTGCACTCTTCACTTGTCATTTTGTGCTCAGACAAAAGAGACTGTGTTTCTTGCTCATGATAAATCTCTGTTCCTCATGCTACACAGCGAGCTAGTAGGAGGTATTCATTGTTTGGAAAACAAGAACTTATTTTTTTCCATTCTCAAGTCCAGTCAACAGGATCGAAAATGCTTTTGGGCAAATCACCATTATTAACATTTCATCTTAACCTTTACTTACATGTTCCTGTCATTTTTACAGCCATTTTCACACACCCTTCACTCTATTAACTTTTGGTCTCGAAAGTCAGTAAAAATTACAGTATGAAAATATGTTATTATTCATGCCACAAAACTTTTCTGGCAAAGCTAACTGAAACAGGTTGGGTCTTTCATGCTGTTTCCTCTGTGAATAGGAGGGCACTGAGGCCACCAACTCCACTACTTTGTAACCACTCCCTTCCCCCAATTCAAGCAAATTCCAAAATACTAAAATAGAACTACAGAATAAATTTAGCCAAAGGAAACCAGTCATAAAAGAAATGCATACAAATATAAAAATAGTTAATGGAAGAGGGAATTCATATTGTTATAAAATTTACCTTACCGCACTGAAATGTCACTAATCAAACAATGGGGAAAGTATTCAAGGTGGCATGCCTTCAGGCAAGGAGTAGCAGGAGCCGCTTGTACTTGGAAAGCACAAAATATCACATTAGCCTGAAATGTTATGGCTTGTGATCTCTGGGCAGACACCCACCCACATACCCATTCTGTTTCTCATGTTGCAAAAGCAATTGCTTCTGTAACCAGAACAGTCCAATCCATGCAGAAGAGGAAGGTATTTGCAGGAAAGGGGCAATCCCAAGATGTGAAGTAAAAGAAATGGGCAGTCCCCCTGGAACACCTCATGGAGGATCATACACAGAGAAGAAGCCAGAATCTTTTCAGGTTGCTGAAGTAGCTGGAATCCTGAACAGCAGCTCTCCAAACAGTACTGTTTGTGGCTAGTCCCACTCACCTATATAAGAAACCACTGCTCCGATTTTACTCACATTGGAAGCCATGGCAGGTTTATTTTGTTTTTGCATAGTTGTGCCCTCATTTAAGCTGGCTGAATAGCTCAGATATTTGGCTGCGTAGCCAGAGGTTGGAAGTTTGATTCTTCATGGTGCCTCCTGCAAGTAGAGCCAGCCTGTGTGGCCTGGGGCAAGCTGCACAGTTCCAGAGATGCCCTCAGAAGGGAATGGTGAACCACCTCTGAGTAATCTCTACCTGGAAAACCCTGGAAAGGGTTGGCATAAGTCAGAATTGCAATTATTATTTATTATATAAAGTGTCTGCATTGATAGAACCAGGAAAGAGGCAATTTTCCCTTTAAATAAGTTAAATGTATGTTTTTAACTTTCTAGAGGAGGAAGAAGCCATAGGTGGTGTCAGTTAACAAAATCTGCACCAAGTGTGTCGGGTGCTACAGCAGCTTAGGGGAGAAGAAGAGTATTGGCTTGCACAAAGAGATTTTGGTTGCAAGCAGACAAAACTAAATTCCAACAGAGGTTCACAAAAAGGGAAAAGGCATTTCTGGAAGAGGCAGCTTAAATTGCAGGAGCAGCAGTGGGGAAGGGCTGCTTAATACTTCAGCTAAGTTAACTGACACCACCTATGGCTTCTTCCTCCTCTAGAAAGTTAAAAACATACATTTAACTTATTTAAAGGGTCACTTAGAACTCTGTAGGAGGAAAAACAGCTTGAGTAAGGGTGTATCATGGAGAAATATTAGACATGGGGAGGGTTAAGCACCTCCTTTATACTGCTGCTTGCCCACTTTAAACTAATTGATGTCATAGTTGCCTTTTATTGTAGTTCACACTGTCACCATTTAATGCAAAATGTTTTGATTGTGCTCTTAAGGCCATGCTTGTTGTGAAGTTAAAGGCTGTCCTCAAGGATCTGCAATTCAAGGCCAGCCTGGTGGGGGGAAGGCGAAACTGTGTAGGCTTGATTCTCTGCTTCCCAAATGTTCTAGTCTCTTTCATTATTTTTCAGGTTTATTTTCTTTTGAAAAGGCAGTATCTAGCTAGTTATTATACTTGACATAGGTATGAGTTAGAGAACCTGTATCATTTCTTTAGAGCCGGCTGGAAAACTCAGTGGTTTAGGTATCTGGCAGCAGAGTCAGACGTTGGGTGTTCAATTTTCCACTGTGCCTCCTGCAAGTAGAGCCAGCCGGTGTGGCCTTGGGCAAGCTGCACAGTCCCAGGGTGCCCCCAGAAGAAAGAAATGGTAAACCACTTGTGAGTCTCGTCTCCACCTGGAAAACCTTGAAAAGGATTGCCATAGATCAGAGCTCACTTGATTTTTAAACTAAAAGGTTTTAAAAAATAGAATTGGTAAGATCTGCAGCTTAAATGCATACTGGATATAATGTCTTTTGTTGTCATGTTTTGTAAGAACATACTCTATTATTTCAAAAAAGGTTACCAACCTTTCCCCATTTTTTCTACCCTATTTCTGACCAAGCAATCAGTCTTGCATTCGTTTGTTCTGGCTATACACAATAAGAGGAGTAAGAGTTTTTAAAAAATTAAAAACCAAATTTCGTATAACATAGCATATGCAACCTAGAAAACTGGGAATAAGTGTGGCTCCCCAGTTTTTACAATGAGACAGAGGAAACTGGAAGGTGTTTAGCACTATTACATTCTTCAGCCTGGCTAGACAAAACAATTGGAAGTGACAATTGTTATGCAGAGAAAATCCATTAATCTGAATGGGGGAAGGGAACATCCAGTACATTTTGATAATTAGGTCACTTTAAGTAGATAGGTCTGTTTGGAGAGAGGCTGCCTGTGTTCACACAACCAGTGTGAAAACAAACAAGCATGTAATTAGATCAACCTAGCTAAAACTACCTTGAAAAGCTACAGCATTGTTTAAATGTGTCGAAAACCTAACCGAAAATGGTTGCTTGGATAAAGCTGCTGTCCTAGCATACTTAATTAAAAGTAAGTACTGAAGCTCTTGTGCTTGTTTGGCAATAAAAATGATATCTAAAACAGCTTTAATAACAATCACCACCATCACCACCCTTCATGGGCACAAGCCTTGTTGAGGCGGAGGGGTTTGCATGCTTCAGTGAGGTTTAGAGCTATGCTGAAGGGGCTCCCAAGCCAGACAGGTCTCAGTGGAGAAGCCAGACCAACTATGTCCACCAACCATCAATTATGATGAGAGGGAATAAACAGAAATCCATACAGGATCGGTCATCACCTGGGTCAACAAGGGCCGCATCAGATGCTATAGCCCCTGGGCATCTGGTGACAAATAGGCTACAGGGCTCAGCAGACCCTCCTGAGGAACCAGGACAGGCTGTTGCAAAGCTACTGGAACAACACAAATGCAAACTTGGATTCTCACCAAAATTAGTAAATTATCAACTGTTATTACAAGGGAAACCCAACAGCCCATGGTTTAAAAAAAATGGTGGAAATTTGGAAAAGGGAACACCCAACTAGTGGCATAACTGAAAACGATTAATGGAATAGGTTTATCATCCGGAGTAAAGTATTTTCAAAACTGAAATTGCAAGAACTAGAAAAGGTGGCAAAGGAAAAATCAACACAGAACAATGACCATTGAATGGAAGACAAATGGAGGGTAGAGGTAGACACAATATTTATTTATTTATTAAATTTATACCCCGCCCATCTAAACCGAAATCTACTCTGGGCGGCTAACAATAAAAAAATAAAATAAAAAGCAATATAATAAAATTTAAAAAACAACAACAGTAGTATAGCTCAAGATGGGGGGGGGGGAATATTCAAGTGAAGACAGGAGGGAAAGCCTGCCTAAAGAGCCTGGTCTTAAGTTTGCTCTTAAAAACACCCAGCGAGGGAGCCAGACAGATCTCTGGGGGCAGACTGTTCCAAAGGTGAGTGGCCACTGCTGAGAAGGGCCAGTTTCTTGTTCTTTCTCTCCGGGCCTCCCTCAGTGTTATGGAAGAAAACATATCAATAGACCAACAACCCAGAAATTATGAGTTGACAGAACAGCAAACATCACTGAGGGGAAGAAATAGTAAACCATATTAATCAGAACACAGAAAGACAAAAGCTCCCCAATTTGTGCCAATTACCAGTAAACCAGTAAAAGATCTACCGAATGATACAAATGTAGTCATCAGAACAATCCCAACCAACATGCTAAGGAAACACACCAGCTCATGTATAGCATAGCTACCATAATAACCATGGAACATGGTTACAAGCTGCAAAAAACTCAGAAAACTAGTGGCACTCCAAAATGGAAAATTTGTCTGAAAAGAAAAAGAAACATTAGCAACTTAAAACACTTGAAAGATTCAAAACTAGAGTGGTCTGGTAGTCCAGATAGGCGGGATACAAATCAAATCAAATCAAATCAAATCAATCAATCAATCAATCAATCAATCAATCAATCAATCAATCAATCAATCAATCAATCAATCAATCAATCAATCAATCAATCAATCAATATATAAATAAATAAATAAATAAATAAATAAATAAATAAATAAATAAATAAATAAAAAACTTGAAAATGAAAAAGTAAAAGCCAGACTATGAACAATATATGACCTAGAAAAGAAAACAATAGCTGAAGAATGAAAATACAATGGGGTCTTGACTTAAGAACGGCCCGAGTTAAGAACATTTTGACTTAAGAACCGCTCTCATAGGAAAATATTGACTTGACTTAAGTACTTAGATTTGAGTTAAGAACTGAAAAAAAACCACGTGGGAGGCAGGGAAAGTGCAAAATTTGAACTTTCAGTTAACTGTTGGCCAGTGAAAAGGGTGCCTGTCTGCTTCCTCACTCCTCCCAGCGTTTAGAGAGTGGATTGGGAGACAGTCTTCAGACTGCCTGGTACTGTCCTGCCTGGACTGTATTTTCCCTGCCTTCCCTGAACCTTTCTTGACCTAAGAAAAAAAGAAACAAAATATCCCCCTCTAGTGGTCGAAGGCGGAATAGCAGCTTCCCATTAGTTTCTATGGAGGGAAAAGAGCAGAAACGGATCAAATGGTTTTCAATGCATTCCTATGGGAAATGCAGATTTGACCTGAGAACTTTTTGACTTGAGAACCGCCTTCCAATACGGATTAAGTTCTAAAGTCAAGACCCCACTGTAGCAGGTAATGTACAGCAAAGAAAATTGAAAGATATGATAGACGTTTGAAACTATATAGAGAAAACACGCAATTTCGAAATAACCAACAATCGTTCTATACATCACTAGGAGAAAATGCAGAGCAAAAGAAATTAGGCCCATGTAAAGGTGATGCTTTAAAAATCTGGAATAAATGGGAGAAACCCCAACCGGACATAACAAAAAACACCTAATGGATTAAAGACAAGGAAAACAAATGGATGATATTGTAATATCAACTGAAATGATAAAAATGCAAGTAAAGGATGTGAAAACTTGGAGTGCACCTGACTGAGATGAGCTGCATGGATTTTGGTTAAAGTATCTAACAAGTCTCCATCAATGTATTTTTGTTGTTGTTGTTGTTTAGTTGTTAAGTTGTGTATGACTTTTCATGACCCCATGGACCAGAGCACGCCAGGGTCTTCTGTCTTCCATTCCCTCCTGGAGTTGGGTCAAATTCATGTTGGTAGCTTCAGTGTCACTGTCCAACCATCTCGTCCTCTGTCGTCCCTTCTCTTCTTGCCTTTATAATTTCCCAACATCAGGGTCGTTTCCAGGGAGTCTTCTCTTCTCATGAGGTGGCCCAAGTATTGGAGCCTTAGCATCAGGATCTGTCCTTCCAGTGAGCACTCAGTCTTGATTTTTTTAGAATGGATAGGTTTGATATCCTTGCAGTCCAGGAGACTCTCAAGAGTCTCTTCCAACACCACAATTCAAAAGCATCAATTCTTTGGCGGTCAGCCTTCTTTATGGTCCAGCTCTCACTTCCATACATCACTACTGGAAAATCCAGAGCTTTGACTATGTGGACCTTTGTTGGCAAGGTGATGTCTCTGCTTTTTAAGATGCTGTCTAGGTTTCTTATCACTTTCCTCCCAAGAAGCAGGCATCTTTTAATTTTGTGGCTGCTCTCCCCATCTGCAGTGATCATGGAGCCCAAGAAATTAAAATCTGTCACTGCCTCCATATCTTCCCCTTCTGTTTGCCAGGAGGTGTTGGGAATCAGTGGCCATCCTTTTTTTTTTTTTTTTTGATGTTGAGCTTCAGACCATTTTTGCATTATCCTCTTTCACCCTATTTAGAAGTTCTTTAATTCCTCCTCACTTTCTGCCATCAGAGTAGTATTGTCTGCATATCTGAGGTTGTTGATATTTCTTCTGGCAATCTTAATTCCGTTTTAGGAAGTTAAATAAGTAGGGAGACAATATATAGCCTTGTTGTACTCCTTTCCCAATTTTGAACCAATCAGTTGTTCCATATCCAGTTCCAACTGTTGCTTCATGTCCCACATATAGATTTCTCAGGAGATAGATACAGTGGTCAAGCACTCCCATTTTTTAAAGAATTTGCCATAATTTGTTGTGATCGACACAGTCAAAGGCTTTTGCATAATCAATGAACATCCATCAATGTATAGCAGCACAATTTAGTCACTTCAACATTCTACAACTGAAGATTGGATGACAAAAGGCCACACATTTCTGGTAATAAAAGATAATCAAAAGGGCAACAAACCCAGTAATTATCGACCAATTACATGCCTCCCAACAATGTTCAATCTCCTCACAGGAGTACTTGCAAGATCAATATATATTTACTTAACTGAAAACACCTATATCTATCTGAACAGAAAGAGAAATTAAAAAAGAACAACAAGAGGCACAAAAGATCAGCTGCTTACTGATAAAATTAACCTGAAGAATGCAAAAGATGAAAAACACACCTTAACATGGCTTGGATAGGCTATAAAAAAGGAATTTGACTCCTTGCCACACAGAAGGATTAACACCTAGTTTTTGGGGGGATTAGTAAAAACATTCAGAATTTCCTCAAGAAAACATGGAAAAATGGAAAACCGTCTTAATGGCCCATGGTGAAGAAATTGGTGAAGTTAGCATCAAAAGAGGAATATTTCAAGGTGGTTCTTTGTCACCACTGCTGTTTAACATCTCACTAATCCCATTTTAAAAAAACTGGATTGGGCTACCATATTTCAGAACAAGCAGGAAATGACCTATACAAAAAGCTTCACTGAGGTAGAATCATTGCTGAACACAGTGCAATTATTTAGTGAATATATTCAAATGAAATTTAGAATTGATAAAGGCGCAGTTCTCTCTGTACACCATGGCAAGATCCAAAACCTAGATGGAACAGAGCATTAAAATGGCAATATTATAAAATCACTAGCAAGCGATGAAAATTATAAATACCTTGGAATATTAGAAACAGAAAACACACAGAAGTTACAGTACTGATAAAAAGGGAATACATCAAAAGACTGTGGAAAATTTTGGAATCCAAATTAAATGGTGGAGATACAATTAAAGCCATAAACCCATGGGTAGTTCCAGTCATTAGATAACCAACTGGAATAATAGATTGGACCCAAAATGAATTAGAAGAATTGGATCAAAAAACACAGAGATGAATGAACATGCATCATGCACTACATCCAAAAAGTGATATGGACAGCTTATATTTAACCCCCAAAATCAAAGGCTGTGGATTACTGCAAATACAGCAGGTAGTAGGGGAGGAAAAAAGAAGCTTAAATGATTTATATTAGTACAAGTAGAGAAAAATTACTTGAGGAAGTGAAAATGGAGAATATTTTGAAAACAACAGAAACAAAGGCTCAATATGAGAAATACCAATTAAACAGTTGAAAAAACAAATCACTACATGGGCAACATCCAAGTAATATTGATGGAAGGCATGATAATAATTCAACAAGAGTATGGCTTGATTTATGCTGCATAAGAACATGCACTCCAAACCAACATGATGAAAGCTAAGATCCAAGGAGTAAGTGTGAACAGCAAATGTTAACTTTGCCAAGAAAAAGATAAAACTGTGTCACATCTCACCTGTGAATGTCAAAAGGTGGCACAAACAGTTTACAAAATTAGACATGATAGAGTGGCAACATTAGTACACTGGTCATTATGCAAAAAATATAACTTGCCAGACTCCAAACATCCTGTGAGAACATCAGTAGAAGTGTCAGAAAATGAGAAAGTTAAGATCTTGTGAGATTTCTGGAGCTAAACTGATAGACACCTTTAACGTATCACACCAGACAGAATGAAGAAACATCTGGATCAATAAAGAACTGGAAAAACTAACAAAATACAGAGATTTGGCACTCAAAACATCTTGCTTGTGGATGAAACATAATTTACAGTGGCCCCATAGTCATTGGGGCTTTGGGAACGATATCAAGAAATTTCACACAATATTATAAGCAGATCTCAGAAATAACACCACCAGAGCTACAAAAATGGCAATATTGGGAACAGCATACATATTGGACCTGTGTTTAACAGATATTAAGTGGGTTTTTTGGTTACATTTTGTATCTGTTATATAATATAAGTCATTTTTAAAAATAATTTTGATTGACTGTGCCTGGTAATTTTGAATGATAATAATAATAATCTTGGAACTGCAGAGCTGGATGACCCTATGGGTCATCAAGTCTAGCTCCTGTCAGGGAGGCACAGTGGGGAATCGAACTCCCAACCTCTGGCTCTGCATCTATATGCCTCAACCACTGAGCTATCCAGCAATTCTTTTTGGCAAAGACTCTGATCTCTTTCCTGTGTTACAAGAAGATGTACATGCTACCTTTCTACCAGGGAAATATTTTCCATTTTCTGAAGCCTGCTCCTGTATCTGTTTACTAGGTAAACCATATTGGCCAGGACCTTGTTAGTTTTTTGTTTGTTTGTTTGTTTTAGTTATTTATGCTGGCATTACGTGGAATGGCATAAATAGCAGAAGCAAATTGCCACTAGTTAACAAGTTGCTGTTCTGTTCCTAGTTATGCATCAATTGCAGGACTTGGCATGCAAAAACAACAACACACACATAATGACAATTTGCCGCTGTGATTTATACCACTGCACTTGTGCTGTGTAAGTAGGATTCACTTAGGTTTGAATTGCATGGGCTGTTAATCAAGCTGAGGTGAACTAGTCTCCTAGGCAGAGCACTCCCCTAGTGTATTTATAAACTGTCATAACGAAAGAAGTCAGCAGATTGGGCCATGTACAGTATTCTCAAATGGTGGCTGACAGTGGTTTTTTTGTGTGTGTGCAAGAACGAAAGAGGAATTTGCCATCTTTTCATGGGTATTTAGACATTTGTTGAAAATGTGACCTAGGTAGCTGGAAGATGTGGAAGCATCGGTCCAAGGAAATCAATGGACTATTTTACAAAGTGTGGACATCTGCACAAAGGGATGAAGTCTGCCTAAGTAATTAAGCTTGCGACATTAAATTGTCTCAGAATTGAGAATGTTTGGGCTTTTTTTTGTCAGAGGGAAATAAAGGATAAGATTTAAAAGAAATGGGCAGCACTGGGGTGGGGATTAGGGTACTAAAACAAATACACAACTGACAGTACAGAACAGATATGTTCCATCCTCCCACAAAACGCACTGCCTCTCCCACAGTCCCCCTTCTGGCATTTCCAGAATATTTGTTGCTGCAACCATGAGAGCGAGAGGCTAATGTTTACTTTGACATTGGATTAGAAGGGTCAGAAACTAATTCCCAAAGTAACTTCTGAGCCACAGTTTCAGTAGAGAGTGTTCCATACCAAGGGAAGGGCCATTGTTTTCTGCATCAGCTTCCAGATATGCAAACATAAACAGAAGAAATATCCTTGGTTCTAACTACTAATCTATGTGGGAAATTGATGTAGACTTTTTATGTCTCACTGGTGTCACAGACATTTGGATTGAGCGTGTTGTTTTTGGTTAGTACTAAGAGTGACATAAAGTGCAGCATCGCAGAGCAATGATTGCCCAACTTGTGCTACTTGTTGTCTTTCTAAGACAAATGGGCAGCGATTCTCCTTGGAATTTGCTGCAGCAATTCTTACATGCCTTCAATACAAAGCAAAGAAGGAGGGGTATTATACAGAAAGAGAATGAATGCAGCCACTGAAAGCATGAATTATGTTGCACAAGAGCACCACAAGTCCCACCAATTGCTTGTGAAATGTTATTTCTTCACACAAAGTAAAGTGAGAGGACACAAAGCACTGTATAATTTAAAAGTTTCGTCTAGACATGGTTGGCACAAATAGCTTAATTATTCACAGCCTAAATGCCCTGATGTGCAACAATTATGTATCTATAGTAATATAAAGACAATCATGCCTATTTAACATTGCATGCAGAGTGTCTGAGTTGTATGAATTCTACCAGGTTTGAGGATTCCAGGCAGTTCAAGCATTGTTATGCAGGGCTTGGGCCCTGGATACCTGAAGGACCACCTCCTTCCATATGAACCTACCTAGCAGTTAAGATCTAGCCAAGGTGCCCTTTTGAAAGGGCCGTCCCCCAAGGAAGTAAGAGGGATGGCTTGTAAACAAAGGGCCTTTTTGGCAGCTGCCCCCAGACTATGGAACGCCATCCCAATTGAGATTCGTCTAGTGCCGACGCTGGTGACATTTCGGTGCCAGGTCAAAACCTTCCTGTTCCAGAAGGCTTTTAATTGAAATAATACCAACTGTGGGTCCTGATGGCAATTTTTAGAGTATATATTTTAATTATATTTTAATTGTTTTATTTTTATTGTATTTTAATTGTTGTAAGCCACCCAGAGACCTTTGAGTAGAGTAGCAGCATATAAGTTAAATAAATAAATAAATACATAAATGTTGTACTGATGCATTCTCGGACATAAATCCTTCTGGATTAGCCAGGTAGAGGATAAAGAACCACTGTACTAATCAAAGTATAACTCCTAATAGAAGCATAGAATAGATCAACACATGCAATAATATATCTGTCTGTCTATTGAGAACAGCAACTGTGGAGGCCATCAGGAGGAAAGGAAACAGCAAGCCTTCCAGTGAGTTTAAATGTAGCCCCATGACCTGTTAATTATGATTTGTTGACCAAATAATCTAAAACCCAATGGAAAAGAAATGCTAGTTCATTTTAAGAAAGTTCAACACAAGTGACTACAGAAATCACAAAGAGAGGGGAGAGGACTTTGAATAAGTTTAGTAGCACCAAACACATTTTGCAAAATAACATATAACAACTTTAAACTGCTACTATGGTTGTGTGTGTGTGCATTTCGAACTACATTACAGCTAAATGAATAAAGATTTGAATGGAAAATGTAGTGGAAGAGTAACTTGTATTCTGTCTGGGACCAAGCAAAGTATACTGTGTTGGCTCAGCAGAAAGGAGAAGAGGCTCCAAGCAATGAATCACAGGACATGACAGAATTGCTTCAAAGGGGGTGGGGTGGGGCTGAGTTAGAGAGAGACCATGGGCCAGTGGTTGTGCACCTGTTTTGCATGTAGCAGGTAGCTTCCAGGTTAAACTCTTGGACTTTCCAGGTAGTGAGTAATGGGAAAGATGTTGGGGTTCCCAGAGTCTTGCTGCTAGTCACCAGAAATACTGCTGTTCAGATTAACAAATGTTCTTTAAACTGATACAACATAGATTCCTCTGACTTTTTCTCTTCAGCAGGGACATATTCCTTGGGCAACAGAAAGACTGGCACTTTGAACACTCCACCTTTTCTCATTGGAATCTCTGCAATTAAGACTGTTCTGTGAGGAAACCTGGAGATGATACTTCATAGTCAGCTGATGGCTATTGTAGCGGATAGCCCAGACATCACCTGTCCATCACGGCAGAACTTTGATGGGACAGCCAATGGAGAGACCGGAAGGCAGGGCCAGAAGAGAGTTGGGAGTCGGGGTGGGGGGGAGGGAGGAGAGGGAGAGTGCTGGAAAGAGGGTTAGAGAGCTGGAGGCTTGGGAATTGGACCAGGAGGGGCAGAGATAGATAGGGAGAGTTAAAAGAGTGATTTGGATGAACCAAACCAAATATATGTGATTCACTTCCTGTGATTTATACTGCAATTCCCAACTGAATATTAACCCCACCCTGTTAAATAAACTGATTGTGTCTGGCAGCATAAGTGTCCAGTACTTAACTGATGTTAAAGAAATAACATCTGGTGGCAGCGTGAAGAGGAGGAAGGAGTGTGAGCCTTTGTGAGGAAGAAATAAAACAGGGGCCACAAGGGTGAGCGCCACAGCTATCCTCTTTGCAGGAGTTTTCCCCATGACCTCAAATCAGATCTTTCTTTCTGCATACTCTGCAATGCTGCTGTATGGTCTGCTTTCCAGTTTGCTGGCAGAGCGGGACAGTAGGGAGTACACAGCATATTAGAGATGTCTCATTCTTCTAGCTTTACATCCCTATATGCTCACAGAGGAGAGCTAAGGCTACACAGTAAGGGTTGAGAACTCGGAACCCTTCCAAATTCATTGCACAGAACGTATGCCATCCCTATGTTGACTGGACCAGATGGGAGTTGTAGTCAATATCTGGAGGGCTGCAAGTTGTGCTCTGCCCCCATGTAGACACTAGCCCACATGGGGATGTGAGTATGCATATAAACTTCAGCACCCTATGTGCCCCCATCGTTTGGTCTTGAGAAATCCTGGAGAAAATCTTGAAGGATTTCTAAAATATTCTGTGCAAAATGGTATATTTCTTACACAAACTTATGAGGCCATTAAAACTTCTTAGATTTCAAGATGCCTTGCAAGATTATTTTGTTGTTTTGAGAAACACAGTCAGAAAGGGCATTGGACTACAGGGGTGCCTCGCTTGACAACATTAATTCGTTCCAGCAAAATCGCTGTAAAGCGAAAATGTCGTAAAGCGAAATTAAAAAGCCCATTGAAATTCATTGAAAACCGTTCAATACGTTCCAATGGGTTGAAAACTCACAGTCCAGTGAAGATCCTCCATAGGGGCGGCCATTTTCCATGCCTGTGCAGTGAGGAATCCATCCCTAAGCACAGCGGGGAGCCATTTTCTTCAGCCGGTGGCCATTTTGAAACCTGACGATCAGCTGTTTTTGATCATTGTAAAGCGATCGCAAAAACATCGTCGTGAAGCGGATTCGTCGTTAAGAGGGGTAATTGTAAGCGGAGTACAACTGTATACAGAAATGGGAAGGAAGAAAGACTAAGTGTTGGTATCTTTTTGTGGTAAGCTCAGAAATCATTCTGGTGCAGGGGCAAGTCTTGGTGAGGAGTCTCAGTATGGCAAGACTTTGGAAAGGCTTGAAGGGTCTCACAAATATTTTACAGTATTCTTCATGAGATCTTTGCAATTCCAAGTTATGCCAAGGATCCAAATCATGTCAAGACCAAGAATTTAGAAGCAAGGTCGTTCAGGTTTAATTCAAAACTACAAAATAACTTGGTCATAGAATATGAACTTTTTTTGAACTGTAATTCTGGGCCTTATGATTTCTTAAAGACTTGTAACCAAAAATACTGTGTTTCATTTCCATTATTTTTCAGATCCTGGAGTCTAGACAGGGACCAATTTCTAGAGGGAGGGAGAAATAGCTATATTACCTTGTCATAGGGAACATAATTTCAAGTGGTACCTTAAAACATATGAGCTTCATTTAGCTTTAAAATTACGTGGACTGTAGACCACTTCCTCTGTGCTCCTGCTGGAGTTACAGTCTAATAAAACTTCTTAGATTTCAAGATGTCCCACAAGATTCTTTTGTTGTTTCAGTGAACAATGGGGTTGCCTATCTAGGAACAATTCTAAAATTTTGCTGTTGTTGTCTAAATGTAATGTACTTTATAACGTGACAGTGCAACCTGTCTGGCCCCATTTCAGATCTTTGCTTGTATCGATCAAACAAATGTCTTAGACTGGAAGAAGTTACATTTTTGGAATACAGCTCCCAGCTAAGGGAGTGACCAGCTAGCTGCTGGGGGGATTTTGAGAATACAGTTTGAAAAAGTATCAGTTAAACAACTGTATTTCCTGTACTTTACTCTTTGTGAGTTTTTTTGTAAAAAGCAGGGATTAATAAAACAGCACTTTAATAACACATCTAAATTAGTCACTGCTCTCTCCTTTTCTCTGCATCTATGAGACCATGGACAACATTTTAAGAAGCCTACAAGCCACTGTTTGTGTTCCCCAGATACTGGAAGGCAACTCTTACCATTGGCTATATTCTCCTTGGCTGATGGGAGTGGCAGATGTAAAATTTTGGATGCCCACATACTGGCTGCCCCTGTTAAATACACTAGAACTTCATTTTTCTAGGATCAGTGGGGCTGACTTCTGTGTAGATGCAGAGAGGATTGCAACGTTAACGCTTTTGCAAACCGTTTCTGCCCTCAAATGTGAGAATCTGAAAATAGCATAGATGTATACAGATGATACATGTAGCTTTTCTGAAAGGGTGAGACAACCTGCTTCCTGCTGTCACAACACAATGAGGAATTATTTTGATTCCAGCCTTTCAAAAATCTACATTGACAGCCAAGGCTAAAATGTGTCCTTAACAAATACTGGAATAAAGAAGCCTATTTTTGTGTTTGCTATTGTTCAAAAGTGTGATCTAGGCAGGAGTGCCCATATTTTATCCAAGCCCATCACAATACAGCACAACAAGGCACTTCAATTACTGCAGCAACAAGCTACCAATCCAACTTTATCAATCCAATTTTTCATCCCCTTTCTCTGATTCGACATTTGTTCTCGATGTCAAAGTAATCTCATCAACCTCAGCCCACTTTAGGGTAATCAATCTCAGTTACGATATTCAAACGTAATGGAAAGAGAAAGCTCTCGACACAGAGAACTAATAGCCGCAGTCACTACTTTGGGATGGATCGTCACCATTTGCAGTCTACCCTGTGCCAGTTCATCAAGCTCAGGCTCAGATGGAGAAGTGCGCCATCTCAAGGAATGCCCTCCCACCTCACCACTTCTAGTAAACATTGCAAGCACATCTTTGGAGTCAATAAGGACAGAAAAAGAATTCTGTTGAACACCATCAGTCTCATCAAACGTTGCCTTTTCGCATCTCTGAGGACTTGTTGCAAGAAGAAACGCACCTTGCATTCATCACACATACATCTGTGAGGCATATAGAATGCTTCAGGGAATGAGGTGCTGCCTTTCTAAGGTGAGTGGCTGAGGTGCCTAACTGAATAAAATATACATTTTAGGTAAGGAGGGAACATTGTATGAATTATATAAGCTCTGTAAATAGTTGTGGGATAATGTACAGCAAAATGTACGTACCTGAATTTTTGGTGCAGACGGAAATCGCAGTCCCGCAATCTGATATGAAACAAAGATGTGTTGAAAAACTGTGAGATTTAGAGAAGCAGAATGAAACTAAAATGGAGATGTTCACATCCCTAGGAGATGCTTCAGGTATCTGCTAAAGGATGATATAGCAAGGCCTCATACTGTACCATAGTGCTTGGATGCCTTTGGCTGTATTCTTTTCTTGCTTGTAAACATCCCAAGTGGGCCGGGAAGTCAATGCATAATGAAATGCTGCAACATATTAACTTCATGAAAGCAATGTTCTTTGTAAAACATAAGTGGTTGTCAGAGAACCACCCCAGGGCAGTACATCAAAATAAGAATAAATGTTGCTAAGGTGGTATGGTGCTATTGAACTCATCACACTGCTCCCTGGTAATTGTGGAGGCTATGCTGCCCTCGTATTTGTAGCTGTGGTGGGAAAGAATTTCACAGAAACTGAATCCTGAGACTTACTGCAAGTAAGCTTGGCAGATCGTCTTCTCCCACTTAGATCTACCCGAATCACTTGACATAGCCAGCAGGGATGGCTGAGGGGCCTAACGCCGAGAGAGGCCTGGAAAGAACAATAAACCAGGCCTTCTCGGCAGTGGCCCCTCGGCTATGGAACACCCTCCCAACTGAAATCCGTCTGGCACCCTCACTGGGTGTTTTTAAAAGCCATTAAAACTTGGCTCTTTAGGCAGGGCTTCCCCCCAAGTCAATTAACTGATCTCTATTCTTTCTCTTCTAAATTATTTCATCTTGGCAATGATTTAAAATAAGTGTTAAAATTATGGTGTTTTAAATAATTTTATGATATTTGTTATATTGTGATGTTTTATTATGTGTGTAAGCCGCCCCGAGTAGACTTTGTTGGGGGTGGGGTGGGGTAAAAATCTAATAAAAGTAAAAAGTAAGTAAGTAAGCAGGTAAGATGGACACTATGACAAAAAATCCTCACACTCTCAGGGGTTGCAGTGTGCTTTTGGGAAGTCAGGTAGACACAAAACCATGAGCACATTTTAAACAAGGACAGAGCTAAAAAAAACGTACAATTGAAAAAATGCAGATCAAGAGAGTTTAGTTAATGGAAAAATGCATATATATTTCTCTACCCTGAATACCTTGAAGGTTTATTATTTTCAGTGGCACAGGCAGTCCCTTCACTAAAGCAGATCACAGCTATTCTGCACTGTTCTTAGTTGCTATGGCCAATTTGGGTTGCTAATCTTCCAGTGCCCAACCTTCCAGGGATGAATTTCTCTGTATTCAGTTAGCTGGCTCCTTGGAACAACAGAACAGTAGACTATCTCCAGGACCATACTCAAAGCCTGATCAGTGTGGTAGAACCTCTCAGACATTGTGCTCTGTTGGCATAGACTTTATGAACCTGGGTCACCTCTCTGCCATGAGAAGATGGTAGAGCAAGACTCTGAGGAGGAACATTTTCAAGGCAGAACCCCTCAGTTACTCTTGTAGCTGGAGTTCCCTCCCCTTCATTCATGACAAATGTGTTGCTTCTGGGGCTCTCAGAAGATGTTGCTTCTGGAGTTCGCAGTTCAGGCATCATCGTCTGTGAAGTTCGGGCTCACAATCAGGGTTTGGGTCTAGTGCTTCTTTTTCATGGTACTATCAAATGTGACCTGAATGCAGAGTTGGGAGAAGTTCCTTCTTCTAGGCTACAGTTTCCTAATTCCATGGGGTGGGAGATTTTGAGAGGTTTATTCAAAAAAGCTAACTTCTCTTAGATCTGCTCAGGTGTGCTGGAAGCCAGCTGAGATTGTTTCTGATGATACCTTCATGCTTAGAAAATGTGGGAGGCACTATACACACAAATGCAGTTCTTAGTGGCAACCACTCCTTTGATTTTCAGTTTCATTCCAAGACATTTTGCTACCTAAACCCGGAAAATCATGAGCACTGCTCACCATGTTAGGCGCTAATACTTAAAACAATTCTGGCTTCCTCATTCAGATATCAATTATTTCCGTCTGAATTCTGTCCCCTGAAGAAGCCTGGTTCATTTTGCTCCCTGACGGGCTTTGCCCAGTAGGAAACATCAAGCCAAACATCAATTTTATATTGAAGTAGTAAGCTTCTGAGTAACAGAATCTTCCTGCAAAGATGAAGAGATGACACCTAAATGTTAAAGATGTTTCTTAAGTGTTGTTTTGTGGGCCAGACATCTTAGGATCTGTGCAACTGAGTTTGCTGGATTTGAAAAAAAAAAAAAAAAAGGAAAAAGGGAAAAAGAGAAAGCACTGTTCCATATAAATATGCATTTCTTGGAAGAATCTGGATTTTGCTTGTTACAAATTTTGCAAGAAAAATTCAGAGCTGACTGCACAGATCTACACACAACACACTCACATGTACATGCACACAAATCATATCCTATTTTTGCTGAGACTGCCTGCCTGACTTTGTAGATGCACTGCAGCAAGTTTATAAATGATTAATGAAATGAAGGAGGGGAAAAGAGTTCAGTGGATATATAAAAAAGTGGAGCACTGCAAGATCACTGGGGTAATGTGATTTGTCTCCTGCTCTATATGAAAATATTTTCAGGTAAGGTGCAAGTGAGTAAGTGATATAGTACAAAATGTCCTGCAACATATGTAGAAAGGAAAACAAATCAGTGGAATGATATTCCATAGGAATGATCAAATTCAATGAAGTGCCACAAGGTAAAAATTGCCCACATAGAATAATTTGCCCTTCCCTCCAACCACAAATAAAACAAAAATGTTTGAAGTAGCAGTTAACACTTTTTTAGTTGGTTCTCGCCACTCTTTTCTTCTCTTCTTTCACTCCTGTGATTCTCGAAATGGGTTTATGTCATAATCCCACCATTATTCAAAGCTTTGCACCTAATTTTAAAAAATAACGCTGCTACACTGAGAATGGTTCCAGACCAGATGTTTATCATGCTGTTGCTTTATCTCAATCACTGAGTTTTATGGGACGTCCACATGACAAGACCCTCCATTCAATCACCTCCCTTTGTTTTTCTGCTGTTTCTTCTATTTTCTTCTGCAAGGAGTAAAAAAACATGAAATAGTTGTACAGTGTTCTCTAATTGGGAGCATGGAAACACCCTGAAGCCAGTATTTAAATGTTGTAGTGTAATGATTATGCAGGTTTACATTTCCTTTTAATTCTTCCCTTGGAACCATTTAAATCACAGCCATTTAAACCAGAGCCATTTAAATCAACATCCGTTCATTTTTTCGCATTCTCTTGAAACAGTTGTGACAGTTTTTCAAAGAATTCTCCCTGCTAGGCCACTGCAAGGAAAGCTACAGAATCCCATGATTTTACACACACACACAAACACACACACATTGTAAATAGGCCAAAATCCACTTGCGTACCTATGCAAATAGTGCAACCTTTGGAAGCAAATTGCCTCAAATTAAGAAATCATTGTAGACATGATCAGTTGCATGCTGAGTCATCTCAATATGCAACTGATAATGTTTGTGGTGATTTCTTAACTTAGAGTAATTTGCCTCCCAAAGTTACCTTGTTTGTAGTATGCCAGCATAACAAAAGCAGGAACAACCTGTGATAATGTATTCGTGAAGGCTTTCATGGCCGGGATCTAATGGTTGTTGTGGGTTTTTCAGGCTCTTTGGCCGTGTTCTGAAGGTTGCTCTTCCTAACGTTTCACCAGTCTCTGTGGCCGGCATCTTCAGAGGACAGCACTCTGTGCTCTGGTGTAGTTGGCTTGGGAGTGGCCTGTGATAACCTGCTGTAGAGCAACTGGGGGAAAAGGGGGGACTGATGGTTCAGTTGCCCTTTGAAATATAGGCGTGTTAGCTTGTGCCTGGGATGAACAGGCCAGGAGAGTGGGGAGAAATGGGCCATCAACTGGAAGGTTTTGCCATCTGTGTCTTATCTCAGTGAGAAGGAATTTCCAAAGTCATAATTCATGAGCTAATTAACAAAGCTGGTTTCAGCTGAAGAGAAGGGAGGGGTGTTAAGGGAGTGTGCGTCTGTGACTTTATCTTGTCTCTCGCAGAGTAAAGCGCAGATAAACGCACACAACAGCTTCTTCTTTTCAGCAGTGTATTTACAAAATATATACAGGATATACATACATACAGCACTTCAGTATTCAGTATTCAAACCGGCAGCATGACATGCAGACATCAGTACACAGGAGAAGAGAGTGACTGTACAGAGTTCATTTCTTAAATACAGTTCTGGCATCAGTCTGGTCCAATCCCGTCTAAGGTGACTTCATGCACACAGGTGTGGCAATCTTCATATTGCATTGAAATTGCATCAGCCAGGGATGAAGGAATGACGTCATCTCAATCTTGTTCTGCACACACACATATTATGTTCAGGCTATATAAAAATTATATACCTTAACAAGGGGGCAGAGTGAAGTTACTTTAGAGAAGTTGCTCTCTTCTCCAAGTAGGTTCAGGGTGATTATGAAGGAGTTGTAGTGGAGAATGTGCTGTCCCCAGGAGATAAAGGAAAGGAGGGAGGGGGGAAAATAGAGAGCGAACAAGGACGTGAGGACCAGCTAGAGAACGCAACTACAGAAACAAAGAGAGAAAAAGGCGGAAAGTTTGAAGTTAGCTTGGTGGAGGAAGGTGAGGGCGCGAAAGTGGTGGAGCAACAGCTATCCGTTTGGGTGGAAAGTATAAATAGCCAGGGAGAACGCCGATTCAAGGTCAAAGTACCTAGAGCTGTGGAAAAGGAAGAAGGAAATAGAGAGACTAAGGGAGTACAAGAGGGTCAAGACTCAGGAGTTACTGAGGGACTTTCCTAATCTGAAATTAGGGGGACTGCTTCCCGACCCTGCACCCAAAGAGACTGGGGAGTTGAAGTATGAGGCTCTCGAGAGGTCAGTAGTGGTCTTCCCCAAGAACAAGGGACGGGGACGACAGGTGATCCGACCAGACGCGCGGCACAATACCCCTCCGCTAGAAGGCGACTGGGCAAGGCATCCATGCTGCGCCACCATCTGTGCAGTGCGGAGCGCGCCTCTGCGGAAACCGACAGATGTAGAGAGGTTTGGCCCAGCACCCCTCTAAGTTCAACTGATGGAAGGCATGATTATGTGCTGGCCAGTTACGGCTCGTTGCCTGAGTTGAGTTTCTTTGTTCCCTTTGCTAACAATGTTGAACCCCCTGTTATTAATAAAGATGGCGTTGTTAAGGTTAAGAAGACGTCTCCTGTGATATTTCCCGTGCAAAATGAGGAGTCGCTCAAACTTGAATCTGAACCCATTCACAGTGATTTGATGCCTTGGCTGGTGCATCCTCTCAAAAGGTCTAGAAAATGGAATGATAGATATGAAAATGGAAGAATTTGCTTAGTTTAGCTTAGAAGGAATCTACATTGGTCATTTGCTTCACTGTATGCAGCAATGCAAATAACAGCATTTGAAAAACCACGTGACAGTCATGTGATTTTGAATCCCTGTTCTCACTTTCACAAGCAGAGCCAGCTATGCTCTGCCTGGGAAGCTGAAGTACTGGAGCTGATTTCACGGATAGGAGGAGCCCCCCCCCCATTTGCAATCCCAGCTGGGTTTTTTGGCTCCGCAGTTTCTCGTGGCTTCCAGGCGCGGCACTAATCGGCCGATGGTTGGCCCTCTGGCTCCTTGGAAGAAGTTATGTAGGGAATCCTCACCGCTGGGAGGAGGCCCCTGCTGCGGCCCACACCACCTGACAAAACAAGGTTTGTAATGGGCAGTGGGAGAAAAAAGCGGAAAGAGGGTGAGAGGGAAAGGGAAAGGTGTGAAAAGAGGGGGAATATGGGGTGAGGGTGGGAGCACATGGGAACAGGAGACTGAGGGATGGGTAAACCATGGGGAGGGTGTTTTTATTTTATTCTTTTAAAATTGCTGCTATCTTTATAGCCCTGTGTCAAGAATTTTAAAAAGCATCAGGGGTGTTCACATATGTGGAATCAATTCCACATCTGTCCCAAAATAAACAGACCTCTAGCAGAGGAGCAGAATAACTTGCTGCCCTGGCACAGTACACAGGCCTCTTGTGTACATTTAAATCTGTATCATGTTTTAAAGGAGAAGCCAGTACAACAGGGGGTTTTATTGTCAGTGGACTTGAGCCTGAGTCTCTCTCAAAGGAGAATGCTGTGTTCACCTGCTATCTTGGTAGTTGATTTGTACTCTCCATGTGCTCTGGAACCAGCTGATGTTCTGCTTGAATGTGAGTATTAGCTTAAGTATTAGCTTAGTTAGCTTTCTTATTTTCTTATGGGAACTGTTCTGGAATTGCCCTTGCCTCAATATCTTTTTGAATGTCTATTTGCTCCACAACATTTTTATTGCTTTTGGAACTGTTGGAACTATCTTTTGAAACTGAAACTTTATTCTTTCTGCCTCCCCCCCCCCCCCCAGTTTCTTCAATAAAATAAAAATTTACAGCAGTTTGGGTATTTTGGGAAAAGAGATACTAGAGAGAGGCCTTGCCTTATTTACCTACAGGATTCTTTACACGCTGTGAGGGTAATTTGGTATTCCTGCTTGGTGTACAGGCTAAAGCACTTAACCCTGTGATTTGTTTTGTTTTGTTTTGGCAACTCTGAAGCACTGAGTAGTCAAGAGTGACTCAATATGTTGGGAGGGGTATTGGGCAGTAAGATTTCCCCAGCCATCACCAGCTTTGGCCATCCTGGAATTTACGCATACCAGGAAGATTTGGGCAGTGTAGTTAAGTTGTTTATGTGGACCTGGCGATAGTCTTGACACCTGCAGTAAGCTTTTTACTGTGGGTTAACTGCAGCAGCCTTTGTGTGCTGCAGGGTCAGAAGACCAGCAGTCGTAAGATCGAATCCACGCAACAGAGTGAGCTCCCGTCGCTTTGTCCCAGCTCCTCGCCAACCTAGCAGTTCGAAAGCATCCAAATGCTAGTAGATAAATAGGTACGACCTTGATGGGAAGGTAAACAGTGTTCTGTGTATAGCCATGCTGGCCACGTGACAATGGAAAATGTCTTCGGACAAACGCTGGCTCTACGGCTTGGAAACGGGGATGAGCACCGCCCCCTAGAGTCGGACACGACTGACTAAAATGTCAAGGGGAACCTTTACCTTTATCTTTATCTGAAAACAGGTACAATAATGCCTGTTTCACACATCCTCATTTAATGATACGTATGTACGTGTGTGTGTGTGTGTGTGTGTGTGTGTGTGCATGTGCGCATATATGTGCATTGTATAAATACACTATAAAATTGCTACAGTGGCTTTCTGCTAATTGAAAAATTGGTTTAATTTAAAAAGGAGCATTTAAATGCTCTCTTGGCCTCTGGAGTGGACAAAAATTATTTTTAAAATATAGTGGTTGAGGGTGGCAGGAGTGCTGAGAGCCCCTTAAAGTAAGGACAAATTGCCCTCAACAGTGACCTAGACAGCACAAGGGGACCTTCTGTGCAGTTTTTTTTTAAAATGAGGTTTTGGGATAGACGTCAGGGTTGGAGAGCTCCATGGGTCCTAGGGGGCTTGTGCAAATAATAATAATAATAATAATAATAATAAAAAGCAGTGTGTGACATGTCCAAGCTGTACATTACCCACCCCTGGTCTAAACATTTCTGATTATCAGACTGTGAGCTATCTCCAAAGCTTGGAAAGATTACTTTTTGGTCTTTAAGTCTCAGGACTCCTTACCCAGCATGGCTGGAAGACACTGAAACCGGTAACTGAAATGACTACATTTCCAAATTCTGGCCAAATGTGTTGTTATATTTCTTGGTTCAGTTTATTATATATGTGCCAGTTCATCAGAGGCAGCATGAAAAAGTGTAGACCTCCCCCCCCCCCCAATAACATGCTAAAGTATTTTGGTTTTGCTTTTGCATAAGATCTCTTGCTTCTGAGGAAACCACTTCTTTGAAGAAGGCTTCCCTTGTAGCCAGTCACTTCAGTTGGGAGTCTCTATCCAGGCTTGTACTTTCAGCTGGGGGATTTAAAGGGTCTGAGAGGGAATCTTGCCCTCTTCTGATTTGGTCCCAGGTGAGGTATGGTGGTTCAGATCCAGGATTTGGGCACAAAGATTCAGCCCTCTTGTGGATTGGCCTCCTGGATCCTCGAGGGCCCAGAGTCTGTGGGATTCAGCCGTTGTTTACTCACATTGAGTTCTGAGGTCTCTGGCCTGTCCTTGCTGGAAGACTGTCTAGTGAAGCCATGACGCCTAAGTGCACTGGTGGGTTGAATAGGTGCTTTTTTCAATTACCATGGTTCCAAGCCATTTAAAACTAAATGCTAGCCCTTGGAGCTGGGCTCAGAAATAAAAAGGCAGCCAGCGGTTGGCTTCAAAAATTGGCTGAACATCATTCAAGCACATGCTCACAATTCTAACAGCTATTTTAGCACTCATTTTCAAAGAAACCAATGCTCACTCTTTTGTTGACTTTAAAAGCTGAATATTGTAGTTTATTCTGTGTGAGTCCGCTCTTGAAGATGGTCTGGAATCTACAGCAGATACAAAAGGTTTTACAAGCATAAAGCAGAGACCGCAGCTTAATGTCATTGGTTACATTGGTTCAAATCCTAATCAACATCAGCCCACCATAGATACTATATTTTCTTTATGAGCTGCCTTATTCAATCCCAGGATTTCAGATAGTGAGGCACTGTTCTATGTTCAGTCAGCTAAGGAGACTTGTGAGGTCTCAAAACAGGGCTTTTTCCTTAATTGCACCCAAACTGTACAGCTACTTGCAGAGACTGGTTTGTACGAAAGTAGAGCACTATCACTGCTTGGAAAGCCTTTGTTATGATTCGCTTAATATTAGATTGTGAATGAAGACAGTGACCCTGGCATGGATCTAAACTTAGTTCATACTCAGAGTAGCTAACGGATATATTGCACCTTCAAATGATGCCTTTAAGAAGTTTTGATTGAAAGGGATTTTTTTTTGGATTGGGGTTGCTATCAGTCAACTCAGTAGCAGCCAATAGTTCTATCTCTACCGTGTTTCCCCGAAAATAAGACAGGGTCTTATATCAATTTTTGCTCCAAAACCGCATTGGGCTTATTTTCAGGGGATGTTTAATATTTTTCATGTACAACAGTCTACATTTATTCAAATACAGTCATGTCATCTTCTTCTGGTTGCTACACAGTGGTGGAGGGCAGGGTTTCACTGAACCAGGGCTTATTTTGGGGGTAGGGCTTATTTTTAGGGAAACATGGAACTCAGATTCTTTTCTCTGCCTTTTCCAAGTTCAGTTACTGTTTTGTTAGTGTGCGTTATGGAGTCAGAAGTGAACAGTTAGAATGAAGGGTTCTGTCAGCAACGTAAGCAGTCATGTAATTAATAGTGAGGTGAATTAAGCAATTAAACTGATTAATGTAACAAGTTAACATGTCCACAAAATATGTTTCTTTTTATATATGAAGAACTGTAAGTAAATAGAAACCTTTTATTCTTTCTAATTTATTAAAGTCTCTGAGGGAATGTATGGAAACAAATAAGTGCCAGCAGAGGTAAACTAACAAAGGTGGTCTTTTAAGGGATGCTGTAATTCAATCTGCTCTGTAGGTTCCTGACCGAACCATTTTTATCTGCTGATATTAAGAGGAAGTGTGTTATTCTTTTTAATAAGGCCATCCTCGATTTTCCTCACACACAATTCTGCCAGATCCCAACAGTAACTCCCATTCATTTTAATGAGCCTACTCTAAATGTGTCAACCTCTTGATTGCTTTGTATTTAACAATATTTTATGGGTTTTAAAATTAATATAGTCTTAGAAATATGAATTAGAATTATTTTTCTGTAAGCCATTTTCAGCTCAGGTAGAATAGAATCAGACTAGAATTTTTAAAATAAACAATATACCATTTATCCAGCTCTTGTATTGAGCCTTCATTACGCTGTCTAGAGCTATTGATTCCAAATCAAGACAATGGGGCTATCTTGTTATGGATCATTGTCTGTCCCCTAGCAAGAGCATAGCGGGATTCACTTTATTGTAATAATACCACAATATATTCTTTTTGCCTATGGCCTTTACAAAAAGTCACTGCTGAAGGCTGTGTGTAAATAATGCCTAGAGGGGGGTAAAGATTTCAAGAGTGTAGACGATAATTAGGCAGGCTACAACCAGGACAGCTTGTTTGGCTGGTGCTTGATGATCATTAGTAAGGGCTTCTGTTGTCTTTAGACGCCAGCTTAGCTAATTCCTGCTAGAATCTCAAGTGGTGATTGGTTCATTAACATAGATTAGTAAGTGTACTCTGTCTTGATGATGATCGGTTGTTTTCTCATGATTGCTCTGCCTATGATAAAGATAATTCTTTTAATAACCAAAAATTATTTTGGATATAAGAATTTTGGGAGATGTAATCATGTTTATGTCCCCATCTACAAGAATGCTTAGCTTTAATTTTAGTTGCAATGATGGAGGAAAGATTCCTGCTTGTACTGTTAAAGGGTTGTTGTAACTCAGAATTCACTTGATATATACAGTATTTTTTATAAGAACAATACAATGAGATGGAATGAGCTCTATCCTATGAAATCCTAGCTCAGGTGTCCCAATCTCACCTGTGAATGTCACTATAAGAGATCAACTTGGGTCCAGTTCCAATACATACCATGGTTCATTCCTAATATTAAAATTAACATGCTAATGTTACATTTATCACATTTTTGGACCAATCTCAGGAAAACATAATAAATTTAAATTTGATGTTTAAAAATAAAATTTAAAAAGGGCAACATTCAAGACTTTGTAAAAAAAAATTATACCCTAGCAATAATCCATTAGCAGATAAAATTAAAGAATATAGAATGTTATTTTATTAGGAAATAACAAAAAGAAGATAGGGATAGATTGAATTAATTAATCACTGAGGAGGAAATAGAGAGAATTATAAATAAATCTGAAAATAGGGAAAACACTCAGAACAGATGGATCAGACCCAGAGTATTACAAAATATTTTTTTAAAACTCCTTTTATCTAAATTAAAAATATTTTAAAAATATTAAAAATAACAAACTTTTAAAAGGGGAGGAAGTTCCCCAATTGTGGAAAGAATCACTAATAGTTCTAATTCTAAATCCAGTAAAAAACATGATGTATATGGAATCCTATAGACCAATAACACTGATTAACCAAGATACAAATATATTTATGGCTACTTTGGCAAACAGATTAAACAGTTTTTATTGTAAATAACATTTATAAACATCAGAATGGAATCATACATGGAAGATAAATGGCACATTTAGCGAGGAGAGTGCTTATCACAATGAACATAGCAAATGTATGGCAGGAGGGATAGCACTGGATATATTAAAACATTTGACAGTGGAATGGGACGCATTAAATATGTTGATTAAACACTAAGGATTTGGTAATCACTTTAGACATATAATGCAACAATTTTATTTATAGAATACAGCAAATATTCTAGTAAATGATGGGATAACAAATAAAATAACCCTAGGCCGAGGAACAAGGCAAGGATGCCAACTGTCTCCAGTTTTATTTACATGGATAATAGACATGTTAGCAAATGCAATTCGAGAGGATAAAAGGAATAGGACACAGGGAAAATAGCAAGGTGAATTTATTTGCAGATTATATTTTATAATTAATTTTAAAAGCAGTTGAATCCATAGAGGGAATCCAAAAGCATCTAAAAGTATTTGAGGAAATAATTGGATTGAAGGTAAATTGGGAGAAGTCAGAATGCATACTACTGTACTAAACCATGAGGAGGTGGCAATAGTGAAGATGAAGAATATATTTGAGGGAAAGTTAAAAAAAATATATTAAGCATTGCTTGGAATTTATAAAATATATTAAAACACATTTGTATAGGTGGAAGAGAGAGATTAGTGAACAGACAAAGGAATTTTAAAAATTAAAAATTTCCTGGTTTGGTAGAATAGTGTTATGTAAAATGAAAATTATCCCTAAACTAATGTTACTAATAAAGGTTGAAAAAAGAACCAGTTAAAAGAATGACAGGCAATGATTAACAAGTATTGCAACGTAATAAGAGAGCTAGAATTAATAAGAACTTATGGTATATATTACAAAAAGGAGGTTTGCCCAATTTAAATACACTGATGTTGTCATATTTTGTCATTGTTCTTCTGTTCAGTTACTGTAAACTGCCCAGAGTGTCCTTGGCTGCCAGATGGGTGGTATATAAATCAATCAAACAAATAAACAAATAAATAAATAAACTATATTATATAGCAAATCAATTGAGACATATTCCAGATATAATAGCAAATAAGAAAAATTATTTTGAGAGAGATGGAATTTTATGGAAATGAGAGAAAGATCTAGAATGTTTTTTTAAAAGAAAAAATCAAAGAAAGATGAAAAATATAGACAATTCCTTTTTAAAAAAGTTAAGAGTATTGGAAAAATTATACAGGAGCGTTAAGTCCATCAACTTCACCTTTGTTGCAGGTTGTACAATTTTTAAAATTCCCAGATAATCTCAAAGAGAAATTAAAAAGAGTTTTACTAGGTAAGGGAATTATGAGGAAAAGAAGAAATAAAACAAATGCGGGATAGGGAATGTATAAGACACTGGGAGAGTGGATTTCATGGCTAAACATACAGTGGGGTCTCTACTTAAGAACCTCCCTACTTAAGAACAATCCAACTTAAGAACAGCTCCATTTGCTAAATTTTGCTTCTATTTGAGAACAGAAATCCAAGATAAGAACAGGAAAAAAACCCTTTCCTGCTCTTTTTTTAACCTTAGGTCATCTTAGGTTAAAAAAAAAATTCTCCCCCTAGTGGTAGAGTACGTATTAACTGGCTTTGCATTAGTTCCTATGGGAACTAATGCTTCAATGTACGAACGCACCTCTACATAACAAAAAAACAGCCAGAACGGATTAATTGGTTTTCAGTCCATTCCTATGGGAAATTTTGCTTCAACTTAAGAACGTTTCAACTTAAGACCACCATTCCAAAACGGATTAAGTTCTTAAGTAGAGGTTCCACTGTAGTTTCTATGGACGGAAAAGAGCAGATACGGATTAAATGGTTTTCAATGCATTCCTATGGGAAATGCAGATTCAACATAAGAACTTTTCAACTTGAGAACCACCTTCCAATACGGATTAAGTTCTTAAGTAGAAACCCCACTGTACTTCAATTAGAACACTGGATGAAATAATAGAAGACAAAAGGAGAAGGAAGAAAAATGACAAAATTTGAGATTACTAAAAAAAAGACAAAATAAAAACGAGAAAATAGAAAGGGCGAAGTAAATGCAATATATAAAATGTTAATACAAGCGGAATATTTAAAATGTATGTTAAAAGATTTATGGCAGGAAGATCTGAATGAGGAAATTAAAAAAAATATTTGAGTAAAATGTGGAATAAAAGAATATTGAAAAATATGTCAGTAAGTCTGAAGGAAAATTGTTACAAAGTAGTTTGGAGATGGTATATAACACCAGTGAAGTTGAATATAATAAATAAAGATGTAGTTTCACTATGTTGAAGATCTAAAAAAGAAAAGAGGATGTATTTGCATATGTGGTGGTGAAATAAGGAAGAAGGAATAGTTAATGATTTTCAAGAAGATAAGAGAAATAATTGGTGTTGGTGTACAAATGTCCCTAATGATTGTTGAATCTGGTTGATTACAATCAATTGAAGAGAGAAGAAAATGAATTAATGATTATAATAGTGACAGTGACAAGGTTAAAATTGCGAAAAAAATGGGAAAAGTAATAATTAAAGTAGTAGAGAGAAGTGGCATAGAGAAATGTGGAATATGCCAATTAATTATTAGTTAATTTATGAAACTAAAATTAGAGGAGGAATGATTAAATGAAATTATTTTAAACAAACATGGAACTTGTTTTGGTACATTTGTTTCAGAAAGGGAAGGGGTATACATTGGGAGAAGAATCAATGTATTACTAGAGTGAAATGGACCAATCTGAAATATAAGAGTGAAGAACATGGAACTAGTCCTGGGTGGGGAATGGATTGCACAGAGCGAAGAAGAGGGGTCATGGGATAAGTGGATATAATTAGTGTTTTGTAAAATTGTGTCAGAACTGGGGCCTTGCTAGAACCCGGCAACCTTAGTGCAGGCAAGATTGGCCCCATTTCTCAGGAGAGGGGAGGGGGAGAACTGCTGTAAGGATTTCAGGACTACGCCCTTTCCCTACAGCTGTTGCCCAGCTCCTCAGTAATGCCATCTGGGGAAGCTGAGGGCTGGGCCAGTGGTTCCCAACCTTGAGCCTCCAGATGTTCTTGGACTTCAATTCCCAGAAATCTTGGCCAGCAGAGGTGGTGGTGAAGGCTTCTGGGAGTTGTAGTCCAAGAACACCTGGAGGCCCAAGGTTGGTGACCACTGGGCTGGGCTATATAAGAACAGGCCTCCCCCACAGGCCTTTGTCTCAGGTTCTACCTGTTCCTATGGTCTTGCTCTGGACTAGGTCCTGGTGCCTCGTCTACTGAACCCTGACGTATTGTAGATTTTGTGTATGTCTTTTCTTTTCTGTTTAACTTTTTTGAATTGCTGTTTTATGAAAAAAAAGATTGATCTCTTACAAAGACTTGTGTCCATGCTATTTCAAGGACCGCATTGCCTTATGAGCCTGCTCAGTTGTTAAGATCAAGAGAGGCCTTACCCTTGGTCAAGACACTTTCACAGGTGTGTTTGGTAGGGACACAGGAGAGAGGGCCTTCTCTGTTGCTGCTCCCAGATCCTGGGACTCTCTCCCACAGGAGGCCAGACTGGCCCCCTCTTTGCTGTCCTTCTGCAGGCAAGCAAAGACCTTTCTCTTCAGGCAAGCTTTTCCTGAGTGGATGGCTTTTTAATGGATTGTTGTACCTTACACCTTTGGATATGTTTTGGTATTGGTTTTATTTACTGGTTTTTTTTTAGTACAGCATTTGTTTGATCCTTTTTAGCATTTGTATACCTGCTGTTAAGTTTAAATATTGCGTTTTAATGATGTAAGTCTCCTGGGTACTTTTTAAGAAGAAAAGCATGGTAAAAAGTGTTTTACATAAATAAAATGTTAATTTTCTGTGCCCCTTAAGCATCCATGGGAGAGGCTATTCAACAAAGTGTTTAGCACCGCTGAATGAACAGTGGGATGGGTAGAATTACAAGTAGTTTCTTATTAAAGAAGAATGCTAAATATTATCCTTAATGATGGTGGGCTCCAATTTGTAGAATTCTTCCCAGATACTGTGTAGCCAAAGTTAAATAGGCCATGTCTTCTAGGTACTATGGGTAAAATACATCTATAGGGCTATTGTAGGCCCAAAGTCCCTATCTTTTTTTCCCCTAGTTAATGGAACATTCCATTAGCCATTTCTCTCATGTAGCACTGTTAAACCAGTCTATTCAGAAACTAGCTCCATTCAGTTGAATGGGGCTTATTCGCAGATAAGTGGTTATAAGATTTAAGTATTAATTATTCAAGCATGCCCTCCAGCCACTTTGATACATAGTTATAGAACAATGCTGACAATTTGCCTTTTCTTTTACAAAAAAAATTGGGTCAACATTCGAAAGGAAATGGAAGCATTTTTAATAGTCATTTCTAGATAACATTTAAATGTCGACTAGATGCTGTATTTATTCAAGCTGAAAAAAAATTATTAGAAGGCTGAACGTTTCTTCTGAGAAAACGTATAGCATTTTCTTGTTCTCATACTATCCATTTGAAAAATAAGATCACTTTACAGATATTTTTCTGAATACAGTCCTTTTCCTTCCTTCCTTCCTTCCTTCCTTCCTTCCTTCCTTCCTTCCTTCCTTCCTTCCTTCCTTCCTTCCTTCCTTCCTTCCTTCCTTCCTTCCTTCCTTCCTTCCTTCCTTCCTTCCTTTGTGATTAAGGGCAAAGCCCTGGAATGAGACTTATTACATGATGAAGGACATTGCTTTAGTATACCTCTGTTTCCTTTAAATAATATGTCCATCATGCACAGCCCTTCATCTCTTGGTTTGTGATAGGTTATTTAAGCTGTTTTTCAAGCAAGCAAAGAGGAAGAGAAAATTTGTGTCCAGGAAGCCAATGCTACAGAAAACAAAAACAACACTCAAACAAGCCATAAGGAAAGACAGAAGAAGCCACACCACTGCTAATGGTGACCTCCAACCCCAATAACCTGTTGGAGAATCACCCTAGAGAAGTTTGGTAAAACTGCCTCACCTGTTTCTCTGCTCATAGCTAGGATACAGGTGTTAGCATGGCCATATAGCTGGAATATTATTTTCAGAATATGAAGAATATGCAGAATATAAATCCATGCACGTTCCTCATTGATAGTTCTTATTATCCTAATCAAATGCTTTTTTCTTCCCTCACTTGAACCAACGAGATTTGAATGGGATCATAGGACTTCTCTGTTCTTCCATGAAAAGTGCTTGCTAATTCAGCCACCTAGATCAGCACATTCTTTATTGTCTCCTTCCCATCTTTTGAAAGCTTAGACATTTCTTCTTGTCGTGCTTAATTTATTTTCTAATCACTCTTGGAATAGTCCTTCTCCAACTGGCTATTTCTGTCTATAAAGTTGCTGATGGAAGAAAAAAGGAAATCGTGGAAGTTCCATTTGTTCAAGGAAAATTCATGGGGTGTGGAAGCTAACAAATGTCAAATTTTGAGGGAAGCCAAGTTTTGGAGAAACCAGTTGAGAACTCTTAGAAGTGTTCAGATGATATCCACAGAGACAGCTGTATTTAATTCCTTCTGGACAATTCTTTGCAAGTTTTCCGGATGAAAAGGTGGAAAGTGGGCAGGGGAAATTTAGCTTTTAGGTAAGACTGGCTACTAGAGAATGACCCTACCGATAAGAGACTCTCTGTACTTGTAAGGTGGTAGGTGTATTAGTGTTAAAGAGACTCATAGCGCCAAACTTTAGAACTTGGCTGTGGCCAAGGGATGCACATGTATAGTCCTCCCCACCAATAGAAAGTACTGTACAGCAGCAGCTACTAGACATGAGCAGAGGCCATTTTTCAAATGGATTATAAAATCTTTTCTCTCACAAACAAGACCCTGTGAGAGGTTGATGGGGGAGGAGCATGCCTTTCTCCCAAATTGAACCCAGCTGGTGGGCTTGCTTCCTATTCAGGATTTAAGCACAGGCTAAGAAAGGTAGAACTTTGGTCCTCTAAATAAAAAAATATTGCGCAATTTCAGTTCTCGTTGGAATAATATACTTGTTTTGGAAATGCCTCATATACCTCACACAACTTAAAGGACAACACAAGCCTCTTTAGTTACTTCGTGTTCAAGCTTCAGCAGAGAACTCTCCACTGGCATGCTACTTCTGCTTGTTTAGTTTTAAACATTCTTTTAGATTAAATAGGTCTCAAGGTAGCTAACAGCAATGTACGTGGGAAGTCAGCAGAGATCGGACTAGCCAGGCATTATTGGTGAAGAGTCCAGAATGTAAGAGAATTTCTCATGTTCGCATCAGATGTATAGTACTTGGGGGAAGGTTGGAGGTGGAGCTTCATCACGGTGTGGCCAGCAGCTCCCGGGAAAAGTTGGAACCATCCGGTTTGGGGTCCCTCTAGAAATGGGGGATCAAAGGGGAAACCAGGAGAGGTCTCTCTGAAGCAGTTGGTGAGCATCAGAAGGATTGGGCAGCAACCTGATATTTTTCCCCTCTGAAAATTCACCCGAGCACAGATCGGATGCGGGAGCCATTTCGGCAGAGAGTTGTGAGCAACTCCACCCCCACCCCTCAAGGAGAGGAGAGTTGTGAGCAACTCCACTCCCACCTCTCAAGGAGAGGAGAACAAGTAATATGGCATTGAAAATATACAATAACAAAGTAAGTTGAAGCCTTTGATTTATGAACAAAACCATTAAGATGAAAAAGAAATCAGAGTGAAAATACTTGGCTGAAAGAAGATAAGGAACAGCGAGTTTTACTTACCAGCCTGCTTCTTCAAAAACGAAACAGATTCTTAAATAGCAGGTTGATTCAAGGCCGAAAGAGAGCAAGTGAGAAGGAAAAACCTTTTGTTTCTGGAAAAAAAATCCCAGAGTGAAATATCACTGGTCAGGCTTTAAGAGACTGAAACTTTGTGAATGCTGTTTAGCCTGGATCTTTCTTTCTAGGCTGTGTGGGACTCTGATAACAGAAGCTTGCTGGGTTTCTGGAGAAGGAGGAATAAGCTTTTGGAAGCAAGAAAATGGACTGTGAACCATCAGTGAGAAGATACAACTGACTAGACTGAGGAGCTAGGAAAACCAGGACTGGAATTTGACGGATTATAAGGATATGTACTGGCGAGACTGACCCCCTGTGTCTGCTGTTTAGTCTGGATTCTTTTTGGTTGGTCTGTGTGGGTCTCTGATAATATTGCCACGATTGTAATTCAAATTGTTGGGCTAAAAGTTGATTTATATACTATAATATCTTTGTAAGAATGGACGGAACTACCTAGAGGAAGTTTATGATTGTGGGTTTGGTTTGTTGATAAAGTAGTGGAAACTTTGGAAAGATATTGGAGGGTTGGCAACTTTGGTTAAGGATATAGTATTATTTATAGAGACCCTACTCATTGGGAAGATTGAAATGGCCTCCAAAAAATTAAAATATCAAATGTTGGGGGCTTTGTCTGCCCAAAGTCAAAATTTGGGAATAGGGGCACAAAAATCAGATAATGAATGGAAGGCTAACATGCAAAAGATAATAATAACAGGCTTTCAGCAGGTAAATGAGCGTCTCAGCCAGATGGAAGATCTGATGAAAGAGAAGTTATCAGATGTTAAACAACAGTTAAATGAAACTGTATTAACTCTAGAACTGCTTTCATTGAGTGCGATGCCAGGTAACATAGATGGGATAAAGGGTTACCCAGGGAGCTATTTAGGTACTACAGTCAGAAAATATTGTGTTAAAATTGGTTTACTGTCCTGGATTCATCCTTCTCTTCCAAAAATTGGAAGGAAAAAGAGACACAGAAACAAGAGGAGCGTACTGAGAAAATATGGGAAGTGATAGAAATGGATACTTTTTCAGGCGTGCTGAATGACTGTCCAAGGCAGAAGGTAATTGAACGAGGGGATGTCTTTCACAAATGGCCTCGGTTTCCTGATAGTGTTGGAGTAACTTAAATTTAAACTAAAACATAACTGTAAGTTGATAGCTGGAGGGTAATCAAATAGTTTAAAAAAGCAGAAAGTTGATTTTTTATTGAAATATGAATAGATTGGATGATTGTATCCTCTGTGTTCTCCTATCCTTTAAATCTTTCCCCCCCTCCCTTTTACCTTCTGTATTCCCTACCCTATTCCTAGTACTGTAGTTAAAAAATAAATAATGATAGCAGTACTTGGAGGAAATAATCATAAACCCTGCCTTTCCCCTGTCCTCGTCTGTGTGATTCATCACAGAGAACACAGATAAAGGTATTCCATTAACATGAAAAATAAAGTTAATATATTTAGGAATTAATACATAAAGTGACTTATTCCCCTTCCTCCTTTACTGATCTAGATCTTTTATGACTTCTTTTCATTTAAAGAACTGCATTCTCTTGTTATTTCATTTGCTTCTGCAGGACACAGTTTCACCTTAGTAATGTTCTCTGATGATTTTTTTATAACAGCAGTGTTTTATTCTGATCTTTTTCCTTTCTGAAGATTGGATAAATTCTGGTTTGTGTATTTCACTGTCAGTTTTAATGGTTGACCTGGAGCCCTTGCATAATACTCATTTTTTCACATTTATTTTGGCTTAAAGTGACAGGACTGATTAATTATCTTCTGTTTTACTAAGGTTTTCTTCCTTTTGAAACAGTACAACCAATTACACTTTTACTCCTGAAATATGGTATTTGCCTTCAGAGTATGAACAGCATATGCTCCAACTTTTCTCAGGAAAAATAGATACATTTATTTTTACACAAATCAAAAGGTCATGGATATTTCTATAATGACGTATCTAGTGACATACTATTACATGTCAGCAAAAACATACTTCCATGCCTTAAAGAATTTTGGGACTTATCCCAGGGCACAGATTCAAGTTTAAACAGGGCACTATCTAAGCCTATTGAATTTCATTCCTACCCTAGCTAAACAGGAAGAATAACCTATGAAATACCTTTCAGAAAAAAGACTGTACTGAGTACTGTATTAGTCTGTTGCTGCTACTACAGAAGCAGCAGCAGCAACAATATGAAAATAGAAATAAAAAAAAAAGCTATGGCACCTTTAAGATTAACACATTTGTTTCAGTGTGACCTTTTGTCGATCATATCCCCTTTTTAGAAAATGTCTGAAGAAGTGGACTGTACCCACAAAAGCTCACATTGAAATACACCCTAAAGAGATATATCCCAGTGCTCACCAGATAAAAACATTAATTTGACTAATTTGGCATAACCAGATACATCCACCTGGTGAATGTACCAAATTATTATGCCTAACTTATGCTAGACTAGAGTATGTCTCTTCTGATACACAGTACCTCTGCTCGATTTCTCTGATAAACCTAATGGCAGGATAGTGTACAACAACAACAATTACTCATATTCTGGAACTATTTAAAAATGTTTCTGCCTAGTGCCCTAAACCCTATACATCTGATGTGAGGTAAGTGTCATGTTATGGGCCAAAGCCCGTTTCCTAATGTGTTCTTTTGCAAGGGATCAGGCAAGACGCAACCAGCTGAACCAAAGTCCAATTTTATTGAAAGTAAGCAATACAGTCAGCTTGGGACTTCTCTTAAAAGCAGAGAAGACCCCGAAAATACAGTGCACAGATATTTTATAGCATAACAAACAAAGCCATAACGTTCTGCAATACTATTGGTCAGCATTGACCTAAAGTTTGGGTCCTAAATCTAATTGGGTACCTGTGCCAAGGATTACAAAATTATTGGTCCCCTGCAGGTATACGTAAAATGTCCCAATTTTCCTTTGGCCTCAGGGATGCGCATCACTGTCTGGAGGAATGTATATTCTATCTTATCTATTGATATGTGAAATGTCAATCTCTGGCTCTCTGCTGGTTTTATGTTTGACTATCTTCACATTGTGTTCTGGTGACATTCCTAAACTTGGCCATCTGGTGGTTCAAAGGTGATTGGGCGGAAGGTGAGAGACAAGAAAAACCTTATACTAATATACGTTAATTCTAAAAGTCTTTCTGCTTCTAAAACTGTGTTTGTACTTCATGAATGTGATTTTCAGAGACATGACAATACTGTATTACTGTATTTCAGTATGTATACGTTCTCTTCGTAACTAAAAGAGAAATAATCCTGCCCAAACAAAATAAAATAAAAGACTGATAACATTGTTAAAACCCACAAATTTATTTCAGTGTGAACTTTTTAGAACAGTCTTCCTCTGAGTACAACATTGAGACCTCAAATTTATACACACAATATACATGGTTGTGCACATGAGGAATGGTTGAAATGGAACACAGAAGATGAGAATTGCATCATTAACATTTATAATGAACTTTAAAAAGTGTTGACAACATAAATGTGCTGGTACAGTGGGGTCTTGACTTACAAACGACCCTACTTGCGAACAATTCAATTTACGAACCCGCCCTATAGGGGAAATAAGGACTCGACATACGAACTTCCCTGAGTTACGTACAGGAAAAAAAGTGCCCCCTCCCTTCCCTTAGAGGCTTTTGGAGGGGAAAAAGGGTCAGAAACTTAAATAAAAGAAAGTCACTTACCAGGCCTTGGTAGCCCCCAAACAGCAGGAAAAAGAGCAGGAAACAGCTAAAAGCCCACACCAGAAGGGAGCCTGGCAGCCATTTTGTGCTCCCCCCCCCTCCTGCACCCTCCTCTCTCCACCTATCAGCTGATGGGCTGGCTCTGAAGAGGCTTGGGGAGGCTTGCTCAGCACCTAAAAAACCTGCCTGTGTGTCTTTGTGCTGAAAAAAATCAGCACAACATGCTTTAAAAGATGTTTTACAATTGGCTTCGTTGAAAAAAAAATTTCTAAAGTGCTTTGCAAACTGTTCCCTGCCTTCCTCCTCATTTCCTGAACCTTAGGGGGAAAAAAATAAAAAATATCCCCCTCTAGTGGCAGAAGGTGGAATAGCAGCTTCCCATTAGTTTCTATGGACAGAAAAGAGCAGATACAGATTAAATGGTTTTCAATGTATTCCTATGGGAAATGCAGATTCGACCTAAGAACTTTTCGACCTAAGAACCACCTTCCAATATGGATTAAGTTCGTAAGTCGAGACCCCACTGTAATAGGTGGAGGTCAGGACAATCTCTACCAATGGGAATAAAGTGACATAAAACTGATATCAGAAATGGTAGCATTGAAAATGATTGTCAGAACATTTTAATCTCCCATGACACTCTGTCACTGATCTCAAAGGAGCTATTGTAGAAAAATGGATTTTCAAATGTAGATTTGAGGGGGAGACAGTTGAAGTAGATTACATCTATAAATTACAATGTGCACTTAGAGACTTAAACAGAGACTTGGGCTTTGTACCACACACACAGTATATTAATACATTTTGACTACAGTCTCATGTATAGCCAAAAATGCTGTTTTCTTTGGTAAGAGTTCTGGCCTTAGCACAATCAACTTTCTCCTGAGAGGAGACCTCATTGCATCAGCACTGCAAAGGATATTGCCTAACCATTGTGCATTAGCTGACAGACATCTTGCATTAGTTGTTTCTTTACTGTCAAGATGAAAATATAAACACTTTGGAAGTTTCTTACCAATGTCAATATTACATCTTCTATATCCCATTTTATTTGTTCCTCAGTCCCATAACCATGTATGGTGCGTGTATAAGCCTATAGCCTAAATATTGAACACAACCTTTTGTATCATTGTATTCAGCGTACCTGAAGAACTGGATAACAATTCACAAAAGCTCATACCGAAATACGTATGTTGACCATAAAGATGACACAAGCCATTTTTCTTGTTTTTCTTTTTGTTGTACATCAAAAGTAGAATGCTGAACCTAAAAAGGCTCCTGATTAAATATATAATTACAGTGGTGCCTCGCTTAGCAACGTTAATCCGTTCCGGAAAAAACGTTGCTGTGATTTCATCACTAAGCGATATTAAAAAGCCCATAGAAACACATTAAAATGTGACTAATGCATTCCTATGGGCTAAAAACTAACCTTTAAGTGAAGATCCTCCATAGGGGCGGCCATTTTCGGTGCCTCTAAAGCGAGGAAACACAGCAGGTGGCCATTTTGTTTTCCCGGTGGCCATTTTGAAACTGCCAATCAGCTGTTTAAAAAGGGTCACTTTGCCATGATAGCTTCCCCACGATCATCGCAAAGTGAAAAAACCCTATAGGGACCATCGCAAAGCGATCGCTTTTGCAATCGCAAAAACTCAGTCGCTAAGTGATTCAGTCACTCAACGGAGCGATCGCTAAGCGAGGCACCACTGTACAACTATATTGAAGGGTTTGGCTGTATGCTTGAGAATCAAAGGTCACCTTGTCATCCTCCAACATTGCCACGTAATGGGAAAAATATCTTGCATTTTTTTACTTTCTGCAAATTAATAAAGTCTTCCTTCCCATCAGAGTTAGCTGCTGCTTCCTCTTCTTCTTCTTGAAAAGTATTTTTCCACAAGAAGAGGAAGTAAGCTGTAATCAGAGTGGAGAGGATTGAAAATTGGTGTACATGAAATTCATATTTCAAGTAAAAGTTAAATTGTGTTTCGTAGCTGAAGCACATATAGAAGATGCATGTGTATTTTGTACAAGAATTATCTTTCTTGCCCACCCCCTCTGTATTTGATATCTTTGTATTTTGTGGAAAATAAAGGAAAGGTGTTAATGAAGAAGGCTAGCGATAGTCAGATGGGGCATTATCAAGGTTTTAAAGAATATTAACTTTCCGTCTTGTTGTTTGCTAAGTATCATGCATGATTTTGGTGAACAAATTCTCTCCTTCAGACCTGTCTGCAGTAGGCTCTTGCACACTAACTTTGATGGCAGATTATTCAGCATGGAGATGGAAAGAGATCTAAACGTCTGGTGCTTTAAGAGAACAGAGGTCACTGCAACAAGAAGTCTCAGACAAAACCTGCAGAAGAAGGTGGCTTCTATGGAAAATTTGTGATTTGTTGCATCACTTCCACTTACTGGGTGCAACTGATGAATTTGTTTGCTTTAGTTTGCTCCTAAATCGCAGTTCTGGGCTAATCAAGATATTGGGCCACTATATGGTTAAGATATTACATAACTTATGTGCCGAACATGTTCAATGATTGAGACAAATTGGGGAGGGGAATAGTAGTCAATTAGCCATTCATCCTGTACAATATGGATGTCTGTTCCCTTTCACCTGAGAAAGGTTTTTTTTTCTCATATACTACAATATACGGTAGCTAAATGGTTTGACTCTCTTAACATTTTAAATGTCTGTCTCTTTATTTTCCTAAACTACTTGAAGAAACCAATAAAGAGACATTAAAAGGTAGATATGACTCAGTCGTACCATTCTAGTGATTAAACTTGGAGCTGAAGGATTTTTTTTACCTTTCTTCTCAAAAAGGACCCAATGTGCTTACATCATTAAAAGATGGTATTTTAAACTAAGAGTAGTGAGAATACAAATACAAAAAGGATGAAACAAATACCATTAAAAAAATAAGCAACACCAAAACACACTCAAAATAGTAAGGCACAACAGTGCATTTTAAAAGCCCACTCAGGCAGGCAGTCACTCACTCAGAGCGAGTTACTTTCACTGGCTTGCAGAAGGACAGCAACGATGGAGCCAGCTTGGCCTCTTGTGGGAGGGAGTTCCAGAGTCTGGGATCAGAGACAGAGAAGGCTCTCTCCTGTGTACCCACAAAATGCACCTGTGAGGATGGTGGGACTGAGAGAAAGGCTTCCCCTGATTATCTCAACATCTTAGCGGGCTCATGAAGGGAGATGTAATCATTGAGATAGCTTGGGTTCAAGCTGTTTAAGGCTTTATGAGTTAGAACCAGCACTTTGAATTCAGCCTGTAAATGAATCAGCAGCCAGTGGAGCAGTCCCATAACCAGCCCATTAGAAATATGGCTGCTGTGTTTTGGACCTGCTGAAGTTTTCAGACACTTTCCACATATATTTGACATCAATCATATTTTCATTGAGAGGATGTTCCAAAACTGAGACACCACTATAGAAAAGGGTGTCTTGTTTGTAGATATATTGTGTGCTTCACCCTACCATGGTACACAGAAAAGGCCATCTCTGATATGCAATTATCAAAAACATGAATTAACAACACAGGGATATAGTACTTTTTAAAGAGCAAATAAATGACAGGTGGTTAGAAATAAAGTACCTTTTGCTATTTTTACCATTACTTTTATACCTTGCCTTTCAACTAAAAGATAGCCCCAAGAAGGCTTACAACTTTTAAAAAGAATAAAAATATATAAAGCCACATTTAAATGATGATGAGAATGGCAATGATAATAATGATAATGATAATAATAATAATAAACCACCTCATGTATAGGATAGCTACCATAGTAACCACAGAACATGGTTAGAAGCTGCAACAACCCCAGGAAATTCATGGCATTCCAAAATGGAAAATTTGTCTGGAAAGAAAAATAAACAAATTACGTGCAGACATTAACAACTTAAAACACTTGAAAGATTCAAAACTTACAAATGAAAATGTAAAAGCCAGACTATGAACAATACTGTATATGACCTAGAAAGGAAAACAATAGTTGAAACTATGGAAGAATTAAAACAGCGGGTAACAGCCATAGCAAAGAAAAGTGAAAGATATGATGGATATTTGAAACTGTATAGAGAAAACACGCAATTTTGAAATAACCATCGATTGTTCTGTACATCACTAGGAGAAAATGCAGAGCAGAAGAAATTAGGCCCATCTAAAGATGATGCTCTAAAATTCTGGAAGGAAATGTGGGAAAGCCCAACCGGACATAACAAAAACACCTAATGGATTAAAGACATTTGTAAAGAAAGTCAAGGAAAACAAATGGATGATATTGTAATAACAACTGAAATGATAAAAATGCAAGTAAAGGATGTGAAAACCTGGAGTGCACCTGATTGAGATGAGCTGCACGGATTTTGGTTAAAGCATCTAACAAGTCTCCAGCAACATATAGCAGTGCAATTTAACCACTTACTTTAAATTTCTACAGCTGAAGACTGCATGACAACAGGCCACACATATCTGATAATTAAAGATAATCAACAGGGCAATGAACCCAGTAATTATCGACCAATTACATGCCTTCCAACAGTGTTCAAGCTCCTCACCAGAGTACTTGCAAGATCTATATATAAATACCTAACTGAAAACTCCCTATATCCAACTGAACAGAAAGAAAACTTTAAAATGTCAAGAGGCACAACAGATCAGCTGCTTATTGATAAAATGATTCTGAAGAATGCAAAAAGATGAAAAACAAACCTTAACATGGCCTGGATAGACTATAAATAAGCATTTGACTCATTGCCACACAGCAGGATAAACACATGCCTAATTTTTTTTTTTTGGGGGGGGGGGGATTAGTAAAAACATTCAGAAGTTCCTTAAGAAAAACATGGGGAAAAAATGGAAAACCATCTTAATGGCCCATGGTGAAGAAACTGGTGAAGTTAGCATCAAAAGAGGAATATTTCAAGGAGGTTCTTTGTCACCACTGCTGTTTAACATCTCATTAATCCCCATGTCAATAATTCTAAATAAAAGGCTTGGGCTACCATATTGCACAACAAGCTGGAAAAATCAATAATCTCTTATACATGGATAAACATATGCAAAAAGTTCAACAGAGATAGAACAACAGAGACCTTTGGATAGTGTGGGTGGCGTATAAATTAAATAAATAAATAAATAAATAAATAAATAAATATTTAGTGAAGATATCCAAATGAAATTTGGAATTGAGAAATGTGCAGCTCAGTCTATATACCGTGACAAGATCCAAAAACTAGATGGAATAGAGTTTTAAAAATGGCAATATCATAAAATCACTCTCAAGAGATGAAAATTATAAATACCTTGGAATACTAGAAGCAGAAAACATTGTGCATACAAAAGTTAAAGAACTGATATATCAAAAGACTACAGAAAATTTTAAAATCAAAATTAAATGTGGGAAATACAATCAAAGCCAGTAAAACATATGGGCCAGTAATTAGATACCCAGCTGGAATAATATATTGGTCTCAAAATTAACTAGAAAAATTGGATTGAAAAATACAGAAACTAATGAACATGTATCACACACTACATCCAAAAAGCAATGTGGACGGGTTGTATTTAACCCCCAAAATTGGAGGCTGTGGATTACTGCAAATACAGGAGGTAGTAGATGAAGAAAAAAGAAGCCTAAATAATTTTATCAGTACAAGCACAGAAAAAAATATTGAAAGCTTACTAGGACAACTCCTGAGAAATACTGAAGCATGATCATAATTCAACATGGGCATGGCTTTGCCAAGAAAAAGATGAAACTGTGTCACACCTCATCTGTGAATGTCCAAAAATTGCACAGATTACAAAGTTAGACATGATAGAGTGGCAAAATTAGTGCACTGGTCATTATGCAAAAAAATAGAACTTGCCCATGTCAGAAGGTGAGAAGGTGTCAAAAATGAGGAAGTCAAGATCTTGTGGGATTTCCAGATCCAAATGGACGGACACCTTGAACATACACACACCAGACATAGTAGTAATAGAACGAAGAAAAGTCTAGATCATTGACATTGCAATTCCAGGCGATGCCAGAGTTGAAAATAAAGAATTGGAAAAACTAACAAAGTACAGAGACCTGCGAATTGAAACATCTCACCTCTGGAAGAAACACACAGAAATCACACCATCAGAGCTACAAAAAAACAGCAATATTAGGAATAGCATATGTACTGTGTCATTATTTAACAGATACTTAGGTTTTTGGTTAAAGTATCTGTTATATAACACCAGTCAATGTTTTTATAATTTGGATTGACAGTGCCTGGTGGTATTGAATAATAATTAAAATAATAAAACATATAAACCTGTCTTACTGTAAAATATTAAAATAAAGTGAAACAAAAAAATTTTTAATCACAAAGGAGAGAGATGAAAACAACACAATAGTTACTCAGATACAGCCATGAAAAATGTCCCTTTTTTGGTTGCCAACTGGCTGCTCAATATCTGGAGATAAATGAACTCAGAGAAGAGCCTCTGATGCTACTCGCAGCTGCTGTCCATCTTTGTACTGGAGATAAGTGTGCTGGCAAACATCTCTTTATGAAATAACTTACAGCAACAGCTAGCTTATTCTGAACCTTCATGTGGACTGACTCAACTCATCAGAGGGGTTTGATGAACGGTTGTTCCCCTCCCCCAAAAGTTTTTTCCAAAATAAATAAAATCCTCTTTCGTTACATTTAAGTCTTTGTAAGAATACACATAAATCTAACTGCCGTTTACACTTCACAGCATTAATAAAAGGCATGATTGAGTGAATGGATTTTGGCATTTTATTTGGAAATACTTTATAGTGTTATGCAAATATCATTTTTTTAAAAAAAAAGTTGAAATGCTTCACAGTGCAAGTATTTTTTTTTACTTTGTGTTTGAAATGTAGTTTGAATATTTTGAATCTGAGTCACTGGGAAAAAAGTGTGTTGCATAGCTCTGTAACAACACAGCTAAAAGTAAACTCTAATAATGTTTACTGGAGATCACAGGGTGCTGATGTGCAGCAGAGACTTATTTTTCATGCTTCAAATACTGTAATTCTCCCTTTAACTGGTCTTCCCACTGGGCAAATTTAACGCCTTCAAACTGAACAAAACTCTGCAGCTCATCTTCCCATTGGGAATGAGCCAAATCTACATATTTCTTTTTTATGGCAGTAAAGTTGTGCAGTGATTTCAAAATGTTATCACTCACATTTTTTAAAAGCTCTCAGTGGTGTGCCTCCAGGCCCTGATGACAGTGTGTACCAACAGTACAGACGGGAAAATCTCTTTTAGTATCCTTAGACTTAATCAGCAGCATTTGTCAGAGTACTCACATCTGATGCAGAGGGATAGTTTAGAAAGGGGAGGAGGTGAGGAAGAAACTCAGAAGGCTACACAGAGAGAAAGACAGAATATCTTTCCATCATCTTTCTCCTTCATGCACCAGAAGGAAAGGGTCTCGTTAAAATGTATTATTATTTTGATTTGGCTGCTCGTTGTTTCCTTCTCACTGGTCTGATTTTGTACTCCCTGCAGTGCTGAAATTGTACACATAGGCCGCAAAATGAGAATGCAACTTTTAGCCCAGATTTAAGGTATATGACCTTCTAGAGTTTTCAGCAGAAATGTCAGAAAAAGCTACTCTTTCCAGATGACTGCATATTGGGTTGAGAGCAGTGCTACTGCAGATAAACCTGATTGATCTGCATCCAACCTTTGGTTTTGTCATAGGTGAGAAACAGCCTAACCAGCTATATAGATGGCTTATAGAGTAGTTTAAATGAGAATGTAAGGTCAGCATTGCTGGATCAGACCATGAGGTCCATATGGTCTGCTGCAGGGGTCTCAAACTCAACTTACCTGGGGGCCGCTGGAGGCAGAGTCTGGGTGAGGCTGGGCCACATTAGATTTTCCACCAAGCAGAGCAAGAGCCTGAGGAAACCGCCCAGGAGTTTTCTTAGCCTGGTTGGGGCTCCAAGGAAGAGGAGGAGAAGGGGCATGAGCCCTCGTTGCCAGCCACGAACCCCTTCGGCTCCTTCTTCACTACCACCACCACCAGCAGGACGAAGAAGTGGAGAAGGGAGGGTGTGCTGGTGACCGCCTAGTGGGGGGGAGGACATGACATAATTTTTTTAGAAAAACCCTCACAGAATTGCCTTGCTGAAGGAGAAAAGCCCCCATCGGTACCCGCAAAATTAAACAGAACGGGGTGGGTCCCCCACAGGTGCGAGCACACATGCACACACACACGGAGGTCTGGCAACCTTCCTCTGAGGGCCCCCCCTCAAAAAAAGGTGCACTCAGCAGCAGCGGCTACCCCTACCACGACAGAGGAGCAAACTTTGCGAGATGAGCCCAGGCAGCCTCCAGAGCCGAGGCGGCTGAAGCAGGGCGGGGAGGAGGAGGAGGAAGCACTGCCTGTTGCTGAGGCGGGTGCTGAGGTGGCTGCTGGCTGAGCTGGTGTTGGGGGTGCCGAGAGAGAAAGAGAGCCGCTTCCCTGGAATAGGTGGCGGCAGCAGCTGCTGTTGGCGGCTTGGAAGTGCTGTTTGAGGACAGGCTGGGAGCAAGCTCCATTCTCAGGTATCGCTCAGCAGCAGCTCAGGCACTCGGGGGAAAGGGCCAGCAGCGCGCCTCGCTCACCGGCTCTCCCCCAAGACAGCGCTTATTGCACTCTCCATCCGGAACTGCAGCCGGCAGACAGAGGAGGCAAGTCTTGGGGGAGAGCCGGCAAGGGAGGCAAGTTTTTTTTTAACTCTTGACAGCAGAAGATGCGTGGGTGCTTCGGGGGGAGGCAAGGCAGGGGCCACAAACTCTCATAGGACGGCCCACAAATGGCCTCCGGGCCGCATGTTTGAGACCCTGGTCTACTGTGTACATGACCACACACTCTAAATTATTCTTAAATGCTACAGTAGTCTTTTCCTTTGTTCTTAATAATTTCAGATAGCAATGAAATCCATAAGCAGGTTAGTAGAAGAGGAGACCCATACATGACAACATAAAAATGTTCTATAATAGTTTTTCATATAAAGCCATTTGAAAAAGAAAGTACATCCTGTTTGAATTCTATAGTTTTACGTCTCAGGACATAATACAGTGGGGTCTTGACTTAAGAACGGCTTGAGTTAAGAACATTTTGACTTAAGAACCACTCTCATAGGAAAATATTGACTTGACTTACATACTTAGATTTGAGTTAAGAACTGAAAAAAAAACACGTGGGAGGCAGGGAAAGTGCAAAATTTGAACTTTCAGTTAACTGTTGGCCAGTGAAAAGGGTGCCTGTCTGCTTCCTCACTCCTCCCAGCATTTAGAGAGTGGATTGGGAGACAGTCTTCGGACTGCCTGGACTGTATTTTCCCTGCCTTCCCTGAACCTTTCTGGACCTAAGAAAAAAAGAAACAAAATATCCCCCTCTAGTGGTCGAAGGCGGAATAGCAGCTTCCCATTAGTTTCTATGGACGGAAAAGAGCAGATACGGATCAAGTGGTTTTCAATGCATTCCTATGGGAAATGCAGATTTGACCTGAGAACTTTTTGACTTGAGAACCACCTTCCAATACGGATTAAGTTCTCAAGTCAAGACCCCACTGTAAAATCATCTGGTCCTTATCAGGTCTGAAAATTAGGTAAATATAACTTCAGATGAACAACAACACATGCTATGTTACACTATGTCATGATTTATTTAGCAAAAATAAAGCCAAAATTGAGAAGCCATGTGTGAAAAACCAAGTACACCTTATGATTCAATAGCTTATAGAACCACCTTTAGCAGCAATAACTTGAAGTAATTGTTTTCTGTATGACTTTGCCAGTCTCTCACATCATTGTGGAGGAATTTTGGTCCACTCCTCTTTACAACGTTGCTTCAATTCATTGAGGTTTGCGGGCATTTGTTTATTCACAGCTCACTTAAGGTCCTGCCACAGCATTTCAATTGGATTGAAGTCTGAGCTTTGATGGAGCCACTGCTACATCTTGATTCTTTTCTTTTTTCAGCTATTCTGTTGTACATTTGCTGGTGTGCTTGGGATCTTTGTCCTGTCGTGTGATCCAATTTCAGCCAATGTGAGATGGACTCACATTTGACTCCAAAATACTTTGATATACAGAGAAGAGTTCATGGTCTGCTCAATGACTACAAGGTGCCCAGGTCCTGTGGCTACAAAACAAGCCCAAATCACCAGCCCTCCACCACCATGCTTGACAGTTGGGATAAGGTCAGAAGAAGAGACTGTAGTCTAATGCAGAAATGGGATGGAGCAAATTGTGGGTGAACATTTGCAAAAGTGATATGAAATAGATATAGAATGAAAGCAGAGCATAGAAAAGAGTTTTTTAAAAAAAATATATTCCTTTAAAAATACAGGTATTTATGTGTTATTTCTGTTGTACTGTAATATAATAATAAAAATATATATATTTTAAAAAATACAGTTCCTCAAATCCCCTCAGCTGGTGTGTCCAGTGGGATATTCTGGGAGACATTGTCACCAAATAAATGTTTTAAAGCTGTGAATTAAAATGATTCACCCCTCATGACTGAGGATTCTGTGCTCTTACAGAAAAGAATCCTACATGGAAAATAAGCTTCCCTTCGTCATCTTTAAGGTATATCAGGCTCAGTTAGGCAAGGCCACCCTCTATGGCATAGAAATTAGATGACACAGTTATTGTCATTGTATAAATAAATGAAACTCATTGAATAGGTAGTTTTGCTCTTGTGGACTCACTAAGAACCTTTACTCTCTCTGATCAAACTTTATAAAGTATTTGTTTTGAGTTGTCAAGGACATAAATGCCATCATGAAAGTTGAACAATAGACCATTATGCTAGATCCTATTCAGTTTTATTTCACAATGGGACCATGTTAGAATGTTGTGTTGCCAGGAGTTGTAATTGCACCTAGATACAACAGGGCAAGTTAGTTCCAAGAGGATGTTGTGTAAGATGACCTCTTTCTACACATCCTCATAAGGCATAGTTTCTGGTTTCTTCCCACTTGTCTATAAAATACATTCACACACAGAGAAAAAATTCTACCTACTTGAAGCATCTGGAAACTATGTATCTGGATCACATAATAATAAAATGTCAATCCTGCAATGTTATATTTAAGATGCTTCTTATTTAACCTTGCTGCCTTTAATTTGTCCATCTGCTGTCACAAACTAACGGCTCTAACACAATTTAATCAAGAAGAGACAAAAAGAATAGTCTATTTTCTTCGTTCCCCTCTTGTAAACTAACGTTTAAGATCTGTTTCCAGGGGAGGGATGAAAAGAATAGTATGTAGTCAAGTTCCTTGTTTTCATTTATTCAGGTTTCCCCAGTTGACAAGACACCTCAATGAGAAGTTTTCAACACTTGCTAGATCCCTCTCCTTCAAGCATGAGTACGATAAGAAACTTAATTTGTTTCATCAGAGGCTCCCTAATTTGCTCAAATTATCTCTGCACAAAACATGTGTCCTTTTGCTTTGAAAAGCAGAGGATGCACACATACATGTCTGTTCATTGCACACACAGATGCATGCACACAGGGCAAAAGCGGGAACAACTGGCAGATGGTTTAAAGACTTAATAGTCAATGCACCAGTGTTGCAACTGTTGCCATTCTGAGCAGTCTGCATGATTCACATTAAAACTTTATTTGTGCTCAAGAGTGCTGCAGAATATGTTGTCTTCTTATGGAGCAAGAAGGATAATTTATTCTTCTGAATGAGGATGAGACAAGCAAGTATTCATCCAGGGATATCTCCAGGTTTTTGATGTCCAGGGCCTATTTCTTTCTCTATCCAAACACCTTCTTCCTTTTCTTCTCTACATAAAATATATCCCTTTTTAAAAAGGTACATAACGTCTAGGTCAGTATTCATGGCCAGGAGCACTGTCTAGGCGCTAGTCTTCTTTTAAAATTTTATGCCCTTCCTGGCTTAAGCCCCCCCCATTCAAAAAAAAAAGAAAGAAAAGAAAAGAAGAAAGAAAGAAAGAAAGAAAGAAAGAAAGAAAGAAAGAAAAGAAAAGAAAAGAAAAGAAAAGAAAAGAAAAAGCTGGAGTTCCAATTTGAATGTCTACTTACTTAGTAGTTCTTTACCTTTCATTTGCAAATTCAAGATCTGGACAAAGAATATGATGCTAAGTTAATAAGTAGCAATTTATCACTGAGGCTGAGGGTGCAACTAGACAGGGACGCTATTTTGGGTTCATCTGGGTCAATTAGAAGTTTCTGTGGCAGTTAAATTGCTGTTGTCATTCACATGGAATGTTTAATTATCCTGAGCACACCCCACCTCAAATCACTACAAATCTCATAGGGATCACAGGCCACCTATACAATATGGAATTGTCTTGTTGGATTGTGGGAAACTGGAAAAGGCTGAGTCATTCAGGTTGGCACTTAACCAGGAAAGTCATGTGATACTTCTGCACATGTGCAGAGTTCAATAGGCTGCATCATACTTGCATCGTGCAATGTTATATAAGCAAGTTTGCTGTCTAGGCTTATTTGTTGGGTTAATGTATGGAGGAGAAGCTCGTCACTTTGTCGGAAGGTGCTATGCATGTATATTTTGTAAATACACTCTTGGTGAAGGGAACATCTCCGGTGTCCTATGTTTTTGTTTTTGCTCTCAGTTTGGAGATTGCAGAAGAAAGTCTCAAAACAGTATAACAATAGCGCTATGCACTCTCAACAAGCTATGTTAGTAGAACTGCTACAAAAAATCCACAAGACTTCTGCTCAAAGGAATGACCAGCTCAGAGCTGAACCTCCGTATCGCCGGCACAGTAAAAAAGCTTTTCAAATTCGTTTCTTCTTCTAGAAGACTGGTTCTTTTTGCATAAATCTTTGAAGGGAAAGATTAGGAACATCTATATTTAATTAAACTCTCTAAGGACTGTGTTGTTTTAAAACTGAAAACTACTTTCACTTTTGGGTCCGATAAGCTGCTGGATTTTTCGTACTGTCCTGCTCCTAATGAAAAGCTTTCAACAACAATAATTACTCTTAATTAGACTTCTCTTGTCAAGGAGGAGGGATAAATCCCTTGGTAGTAAAAGATTGTAATGGTAGATATATAATTGTTGTTGTTATTGTTTAGTTGTTTAGTCATGTCCGACTCTTTGTGACCCCAATGGACCACAGCACGCCAGGCCCTCCTGTCTTCTACTGCCTCCCGGAGTTGGGTCAAATTCATGTTGGTAGCTGTTACATATACAGCACTGATGTTACCTGTCTGTCATGGGTTTGGAGGGAAAGTTCCATCCTATGGGGAGTGGAAGGCGGGACATCAGGAGGAGGGGCTGTAATGTATAAACATATGTGATGCCTGTGTGGTGAAGTTTAGATGCTGGGAGATGCTGAGAGACACTGGGTTGTGACGAAGCAGCAGCTGGGGAAGAAGAAGCTGTTGTGGGAGTCAGTGTGTCAGACAGGGTACTACTGTGTGTCAGAGTACCAACCTGATAGGTTCAGGTGTCTGTTGGTTAGCCAGAACTGATAGGTTCAGGGTCTGTGCTTCAAGTTAAGGGTTCTGGGTGAACCAAACTGTATGCTTGTATGAGTGAGGATAAGCCACGTTACTTTATCCTATTCACCTGATTGTTTATTTTCCCTGTGTGTATTTAAAATAAACCTTATTCTTTTTATTGTTTAAAAATCCATCCCTGGTCTGTGTGACTTCTTAAAGGGAATGGTTGGTGGCAGCTTAGTGTAACTGTGTGACATATCCCAGTAGGTCTGGGTTTGTCACATTGATTGGTGTCCAGCGTGTGGGATACGACTGGTCCAGTTGTCCAGTGGTCCAGCAAAGCCTTGGCAAGTGTGCCCAGAGCAAGGGGGGTCTAGTCAGGGACAGTCTGAGGCGCGTAGGTAATCTTCTAGGTGTACCTCACGGGGAGGTGCACTAGTGGAAGAACGTGCCAACTGGGGAGACTTAGATTAAGGTGCTCTGAGGCAGCCTAGTTTTGGCGGGAAAAAACTGAGGCAAAACTGCGTAGCAACAGCGAGCTAGCTTGCCAGCTGAGAGGCCCAGCAGAGGGGGGTAGGCTCTGACTCGATACTGTTGCAAGTTTAGTGCTGAAGAACAGCAGCAATCTCTGGGGAGAGCTGGTTCTGAGGCAAAAAGGAAAAAAGTGGTCGTTTTATTTTGAGGCTTGACTTTTAAAGCAGCCTGTTCTGAGGGGGGATTATGCCCTTGACTCGAAGCCAAGTGGCAGACATGAGTGAAGTGAAAGACCCCCAGATTGACCAAGGTTCTGAGGATGAATTTGGCTCAGTGCAGGGTGACAGCACAGGAGAGCAGAACCCAGAACTTAGAAAATTGCTCATAGCCCAACAGCATGAACTGAGGATGAGGCAATTTGAAATGGAGGAAAGGGAAAGAGAAGAAAGGTTAGAGAGAGAAAAAATGGAGGAAAGGGAAAGAGAGAAACAGCGGCAATTTGAATTAGAGAGAGAGAGAATGGAGAGGGAGGAAAGATTGGAGAGAGAGAGAATGGCGTTTGAATTAAGAAAACTGGAACTGATGAACCAGAACAATAATAACAATAGGGATTCTGAGGGAGGCCAATTGTCTAAGGCTGACCTGAAGAAATTCCCTGTGTACCACAAGGGAGATTGTCCTGAGGTGTTCTTTTCCCTAGTGGAAAGAGCGTTTGTGGACTTCTCAGTGAGGGAAACTGAGAAGATGACCATCATGCGATCTTTAATCAGTGGTAGCCTGGCTGAGGTTTATGCCGAGATGCCTGAGGAACTGATGAAAGATTTTGCAGAGTTTAAAAAACTGGTGTTTGCCAGACATGGGATAAATGCAGAGCAGCTGAGACAAAGATTCAGGTCCCTCACCAAGAAGCCAGAGCAGACTTTTACCCAAGTGGGGGCCCAATTGGTGAGGCTGCTTGAGAAATGGCTATCGCAGGAGGGAACAGAGACCTATGAACAGCTTAAAGACTTGATAGCCCTGGAACAGTTCTATTCAGTCCTGCATGGGGAATTGAAATTCCAGGTGAGGGAAAGGAAACCGAAATCTGTGGCAGCAGCCGCAGAGATCGCAGATTTTATTTCCCAAATAAGAAAGCCCTTGGGTGAGGGGAAATCTGTAGGTAAACCCAAAGAAACCTACAGCAAGTACTCTCAGGGACCAGGGAAAAGCCAGCAAGGGGGAGGGGCCCATGGTGAAGGGAAGCCCTCAGACATGAAACTAAGACCTCAGATTTTGGAGGGAAAACCAAAACAAGATGAGAGAGAATCAAAATACACCAGAAAATGCTATTTCTGTCAGGGAAAGGGTCATCTAATCTCAGAGTGTGAGAAATTAAAGCAGCTAAAAGGAATGGTGCCTCAGAATTCTAGTGGGACCAAGCCAAAAGCTGTGTTCTGTGTCCAGAAAGAGCAAGGCTCAGTGTCACAGAGGGAGCCTGTTGCCATGACTACTCAGTCTGGAACAGCTACCTCTGCTGATCAGGCTGAGGAAAATGGTCCTCTTGTGGAGGTAAAGCGATGCTTGCTGATAAAAACAGATTCTCAGTTGTTTGAGACAGCAGGGGTGGACGTAGGAATACTTGACCGTCAGTATAGGGGGCTGCGGGACACTTGTTCCCAGGTAACCCTGTGCCATCCAGATATCATCCCTAGGGAGTTTATAATCCCAAATGAGAGCATGAAGGTAGCAGGGATTGAGGGGCAGATAATCTCTCTGCCAGTAGCAGAGGTACCTGTCAACTTTCAAGGCTGGAGGGGAGATTGGCGGCTAGCGATTTCATCGACTCTGCCAGCAGCCGTGCTCGTGGGAAATGACCTGGCTGAACATGTGAAACGGGTGCTAGTGATTACACGCTCACAAGCCACCACGGGGACAGTTCAGGGGGGTAATGATGAGCCAGAGACGGAGGCAGAGGGGAGTTCAGAAGCTGTGGTGGAAACCTTAACCACAGACAGCAGATTTGGACAGGAGCAAAAGGCAGACGCCACTCTCCAAAAGTGTTTTGAACAGGTGACTGACGCCCAGCTAACACCTGAAACCCCAGTGAGATTTCTGGAGAAAAAGGGGATTTTATATAGAGAGACCCTGAGGAATGTCTCAAAAGGGGGAGATGGGATCAGAAGTCAGCTGGTGGTACCTGAAAAGTATCGCCCCATGATCTTACAAAGGGGGCACTCTGACATGTTTGCTGCGCACTTAGGAGTGAACAAAACACAGCAGAGAATCACACAGAATTTCTACTGGCCTGACATAGGGAAGCAGATCAGGGAATTCTGTAAACAATGTGATGTGTGTCAAAGGCAGGGGAATAACCGCGACAGGACCAAAGCAAAGTTGTGCCCTTTGCCTGTGATTGACACTCCGTTCAAATGCATAGGGGTGGATATTGTGGGACCTTTGCCCAAGGCCACAAAGAGGGGGAACAGGTTCATTCTAACAATTGTGGACCATGCCACAAGGTATCCTGAAGCCATACCCTTGACTAACATTGAAACTAACACAGTGGCCGATGCTTTGGTGGGGTATATGTCCAGGATGGGATTTGCCTCAGAGATAATCACAGATTTGGGAGCATCGTTCACATCAAAGCTCATGAAACGCTTATGGCAAATCTGTGGAATTAAGCACAAGGAAACCACTGCTTATCATCCTGAAAGTAATGGGTTAACTGAGAAGTTCAATGGGACTTTAATGCGCATGATTAGGGCTTACTTGGCAGAAAATCCAAACAATTGGGACCAGAAGCTGCAATCCCTTTTGTTTGCTTATCGATCAGTGCCACAAGCCAGTACCGGGTTCAGTCCGTTTGAACTTTTATTTGGGAGAAGGGTGAAAGGGCCCCTTGATTTGATCAAACAAAATTGGGAGCAGATCACCCAGGATGACCCACAAGACGTTGTGACATACATAGACACCTTGATGAATGACCTAAAGAAAAATCTAGAGCTGGCAGCAGAAAACCTGCAAGCTCAGAAGGTCAGACAGAAAACATGGTATGACCACAAAGCTAGAGAGAGGCACTTTGACCCAGGGGAGGAAGTGCTTTGGCTTAGGCCCTGCAGAGAGAATAAACTGCAGCTCAAATGGGCAGGACCATATAGGGTCATTTCCAAGATGTCAGACCTGAACTACCTAATAGAGCAGGAGGAGAACCAAGCAAGGAGGGTGGTTCATGTGAATGCCCTAAAACCCTACTACAGAGGGGAACAGAGGGTTTTATTCGCGATAAAAGCAGCTGAGAGTGAGGAAGCTGAATTACCCTTCTGGGAGGGTAGAGGAGAAGTAAAATACAACCCAGAGGAGGTAAAGATCAGTCCTGCACTCACCCAAGACCAGCAGCAAGAACTAAAAATGCTGCTTAGTAAATATCAACAGGTGTTTTCCAACAAGCCGGGGATAGTGAAGGGAGTGATGCATCGGATCCACACAGGGGATGCACCCCCGCAGGCAGTATCCCCATACCGAGTAACGGGACCCTATAGGGACAAGGTGCGGAAGGAGCTGGACGAGATGCTGAGGGAGAACATAATCGTCCCCTCTTCTAGTCCTTGGTCCTCTCCGATAGTCCTTGTGGACAAGCCTGATGGGAGCATTAGGTTTTGTGTTGATTACAGGAAGTTAAACCGTGTAACCACTCCTGATGCCTACCCAATGCCCAGGCTAGACAACCTGATTGAAACCATAGGGGGTTGTCGGTTCATCTCATCATTGGACCTGGTAAAGGGATATTGGCAATTAAGAATTGATCCCAGGGATCAAGAGAAGACTGCCTTTTGCAGCCCTTTTGGTCTCTATGAGTTTCGAGTCCTGAGCTTTGGTCTCAGAAATGCACCAGCCACATTCCAAAGGCTGATGGACCAGACCTTGGCAGGGCTCAGTGACTTTACAGTGGCCTACATTGACGACATAGGGATCTTCAGTAATACCTGGGAAGATCACCTGATACACCTGGAGTTAGTGCTGCAGAGGTTAAGTGCAGCAGGGCTAACAGTAAAGGCCAGCAAGTGTCAGCTGGGTAGCCCAGAAATAAAATACTTGGGTCACATGGTAGGGGGAGGAGTGATAAAACCCCTAGAGGCCAAAATAGAAGCAGTTCGTGATTGGCCTAGACCCAACACCAAGAAAAAAGTCAAATCATTTCTTGGGTTGGTGGGCTACTACAGAAAGTTCATCCCGAGGTTTAGCGAGATTGCGGCTCCGCTGACCGATCTGACGAGGAAGAAGGCTGATGACCGCATCCCGTGGACCAGCGACTGTGAGGCGGCGTTCCAGAGGTTGAAGGAGGCGTTAATCAACTATCCAGTCCTGCGTGCTCCAGACTTCGACCGGGAGTTCATCATCTACACCGATGCGTCTAACAGCGGGGTAGGAGCAGTTCTGTGCCAGGAGGATGAGAATGGTGACCAGCATCCAGTATCCTACCTGAGTAGGAAACTTCAAAAAGGTGAGAGACATTTGGCAACCGTGGAGAAGGAGTGTTTGGCCATAGTCTACGCGATCCAGAAGGCCAAGCCTTACATCTGGGGAAGACATTTTGTTCTGTGTACTGACCATTCACCATTGCAATGGTTAAAGACAATGAAAACCCACAATAGCAAACTTATGAGGTGGGCTTTAAACCTACAGGACTATGACTTTGAAGTGAAGGTGGTCAGAGGGTCAGTGAACTGTGTTGCTGACGCCTTATCAAGAAGACCTGAAGAATGAAGACGGCGAAAGAACATGGACTATGTGTATATAATGATGACAAAAAGTAAAATGTACCTGTTTTTGAATTGGTTTGTATGAATAAAGGTAAATTGATGTAATGTTAATGGTAAATGTTTAAATGCATAATTGCTATGGTTAACTTAGAGTGTAAGGATAAGTAAGTATTATATGGTATGTATAAATGTTGTTGTATGTTTTATCCAGGTTGTTTTTTGGTGAAAAGCACGTTAGCTTTTCCCCTACAAAACAACTTATAAAGAGGGGAGGTGTTACATATACAGCACTGATGTTACCTGTCTGTCATGGGTTTGGAGGGAAAGTTCCATCCTATGGGGAGTGGAAGGCGGGACATCAGGAGGAGGGGCTGTAATGTATAAATATATGTGATGCCTGTGTGGTGAAGTTTAGATGCTGGGAGATGCTGAGAGACACTGGGTTGTGACGAAGCAGCAGCTGGGGAAGAAGAAGCTGTTGTGGGAGTCAGTGTGTCAGACAGGGTACTACTGTGTGTCAGAGTACCAACCTGATAGGTTCAGGTGTCTGTTGGTTAGCCAGAACTGATAGGTTCAGGGTCTGTGCTTCAAGTTAAGGGTTCTGGGTGAACCAAACTGTATGCTTGTATGAGTGAGGATAAGCCACGTTACTTTATCCTATTCACCTGATTGTTTATTTTCCCTGTGTGTATTTAAAATAAACCTTATTCTTTTTATTGTTTAAAAATCCATCCCTGGTCTGTGTGACTTCTTAAAGGGAATGGTTGGTGGCAGCTTAGTGTAACTGTGTGACATATCCCAGTAGGTCTGGGTTTGTCACAGTAGCTTCGATGGCAACCATCTCATCCTCTGTCATCCCCTTCTCCTCTTGCCTTCGCCCATTGGAACGCATTGAACCAGTTTTCAATACATTTCTATGGGTTTTTTCCTTTCCCTTGACGACAATATCACTTAACAGCGATTTTAACAGAATGGTTTATCGTCGTCAAGGGGGGCACCACTGTATGCAAAATATATCATGCGAAAGGCCGGACTGGAGGAATTCCAAGATGGAATTAAGATTGCTGGAAGAAATAGCAACTACCTCAGATATGCAGATGATGCCACTCTGATGGCAGAAAGTGAGGAGGAATTAAATAACCTCTTGATGAGAGTGAAAGAGGAGAGTGCAAAAATGGTCTGAAGCTCAACATTAAAAAAAACTGGTTCAATGCGTTCCAATGGGCGAAATACCTCATTGTCCAGCGAAGATCCTCCATAGGGGAAGCCATTGTCGGTCGCTGTCTTCTGGAAATAGGCCATTTTGAAACGTGGCAATCAGCTGTTTTTGATCGTCAGAATGCGAAGAATCGGTTCCTGAACCATTCAATCATCGTTTTGTGTGAAGTGATTTCATCATGAAGCAGGGTAATAGTCAAGCAGGGCACCACTGTATAAGTTAAATCAAGCTGGGAGACAATATACTGCCTTGTCGTACTCCTTTCCCAATTTTGAACCAATCAGTTGTTCCATATCCAGTTCTACTATTGCTTCCTGTCCCACGTATAGATTTCTCAGGAGATAGATAAGGTGGTCAAGCACTCCCATTTCTTTAAGAACTTGCCATATTTTGCTGTGGTCCACACAGTCAAAGGCTTTTGCATAGTTAATGAAGCAGAAGTAGATGTTTTTCTGGAACTCTCTGGCTTTCTCCATAATCCAGAGCATGTTAGCAGCTTGATCTCTAGTTCCTCTGCCCCTTTGAAATCCAGCTTGTACTTCTGAGAGTTCCCGGTCCACATACTGCTGAAGCCTACTTTGTAGGATTTTGAGCATAACCTTGCTAGCATGTGAAATGAGTGAGTCTGCCAGATCGTCGTAGAATTTGTCTTTGACTTTTGTTGTGGACAACAGTGTTGGTGCTTAGGCACTAATGAGGGCGACTGTTCCCGGCGATGAGTGGAGTTGCAAAGTAGGTGGAACAATGGATCTCAGCAGAGTATTTCTGACTGCAAAGCCACCACCATTTTCCCTGGTCTCCTTCAATGGTTTTCCCTGCCAGAAAAATGAGAAGTTTTTTTCTTTGACTGTTCCCATGTCTGACAATCTCGTCTCTTGCAGAGCAACAATGTCCATCTTCAGTCTACTCAGTTCCATGTCACTGACAGCTGTCTTGTGCACGCCATCTATTTCCTGCAGGTTTTCAGAAAAGCTAGGGGTCATTGTCCGTACATTCCAGGCACCTACTTTAGGGCAGAGGGTTTCTTATGAAGAACTGAATAGGGCTGTTAATATTAATGATAATTGAGGCTCTTGAGTAAATTGTAGATGGATTAACTACTATGAAACAGGAGTTGATTCAATTCTTCCTTTTCATGCAATCCTGTACCCACTCATTCAGGAATGTATCCTGCTGAACCCATTGTATCTTACCTCTGAATAGACATATATAGAAATGTACTGTAGAAATTTTTTGTCACTTGGTGGCCAAACCAGTGGATTGAAATAATAATAATTATAATATCCCATCAAGTCAATTCTGACTTATGGTGACTTTTTTCAGGGTTTTCCAGGTAGAGAATACTTGGTTTATGATCCTCTTCTTCTGGGGGATGGATAGCTTGCCCAAGGCCACATAGGATAGCTGTAGTGGAGAATCAAACTCCCAGTCTCTGGCTCTGCAGCCAGATACCTAAATCACTGAACTACTCAGCCAGCTAGGGACTCTGTTTGAGTGGTTCATTTTAGCTTGGAGCCTCCTATTTGCAATTCTGTATGATTTACTCTAGGTAAACGTGTAAAGGGTCAGGCTTGAAATCATCCTCCTAGTAGCCAAGGGTTTTGGTATTGTCTGAATGCTCTGAATTACAGTTCCCTTCATGCCTGACCATTGGCTATCCTAAAAAGGACTGTTGACTTAAAGTCCAAAACGTCAGGAGTATAGCACACTGGAGGAAGCCACTGTTACGAATGTCTACAAAGTGAAAGAGAAGAAAAGTATTAAAGTTTCTCTCTGTAGCAGAATGGGTGCTGCATAAGTCGATCCCACAATAAAGTAAGAGAAGCCATTAAAAACAAACAACTGATCTTTCTTAAGAAAGTTATAACTTGATAGAAAATCCAAGATCCTAATTTTAACTAGATAGACCTATACTCTAGAGGCCACATGAGAGAGAAGCAACAGCTTGTCAACTCGTTAGAGAAACAGGAAAAGAAAAAGCGATACTGATATGTAGATCCTAAGAATATCAGTTTAACAGTAAGTACCGGGGAGATAGCAATCAGAGAGTCAAAGGGGATAGGCAAATCTCCTTGACATCTACTCCCAAACTTCATTTCTTGTAATCTGGGCTGGATAGGTCCTAAGAGATGATACTTGGAGGATGCCAGGCCATTTTACTGTGCACTCTGATCCTGGAGAAAGCATCACTGAGTCCAGCAGGACTTATATCTTAGTACACATGTAAGGATCATTTCTTGAGCTTTATAAAGTGACAAAACTTTGATTGTACTAAAACTTCCATAATCTCCTATTCAAAACTATTCCTGTGCACAAAAGACTATAAGGTCACCTGGGTCAAGAATTTTGCCTGGACTCCTTAATACTGCCAAAGCTATATAAATATTTCAACATGTAAGGAACTTTAGGAGCTATGAATTATTTCACTTTGCCCCTATGGTGGCATTTTGTTACAACAAGCAGATGCCGAGCTCTAGGGCAAACCTCTTAATATTGCTGCCACTTCAAAAATCCAGTATTTTCTTACTAAAAAGAAAGTGCTGTCTTCTCAGTTCACTTCATTCACAACTGTACTATTTTATTGCTAATTATTATTTGTTATTATATGCACTTAATGATGATTTGCAATTACAGTTATTGTATTTTTGTGTACAATTCAGACTGCAGTCCTGAGCACGCTCAGCAAGAACAAAACCCTGCAGAATATATGGAACAAAGTGTTATGCTAAACACATGAGTCAATATACAATCCCAAATTCATTAGATATACGCAGAATAGTACTGTAAGTCAGCAATCCTATAATACTATACGGAACCAGGTGGCCAACCTGATCATATCTTTCACCCATCCCTTTAAAACAATTAAGAAATCTGATGCTTGGGTCAGAGTCAGAGCTTCCTTGAACTGGGCTACAGACATGGATCTCTGGCCCCCCCGCACGCAAGCATGGTAGGCATGTTACGCTTGTGGGTGGGCTTCGAGCTTGTGCACAAATGTGACACGTCCCTCCACAAGAGCAACATGCCCATCTACGAGCATAACATGCCCACCCGTGAGTGTGGCACACTTACCTGAGTGTGACATGCCCCTCCACAAGTGTGACAAGCCCACCCGCGAGCATGACACACCCACCTATGAGCATGACATGCCCCTCCACAAGCGCAACATGCCCACCCGTGAGTGTAACATGCCCACCCATGAGCGCAGGGGTGCCCCACCCACCGCGCATGGAGGCCGCACCCCCCAAATGGTCCACAGTCTGAAAAAGGTTGGGGACCGCTGATTTAGACCATGTTTCCCCTCTGCAATGGCATGGGGAGGATTTCCTCTGCATTTTTATATTACTGTGAGCTGTCTCTGTTTTTATGCAGATTATTTTTATTTTGAATGGGCAGTTAGGTCCCATTAACTTTACAAAAGATCTGCTTGTCATGAAATGAAAACAGCTGAAGTAGGTGTGTCAGTTTGGATGAACAGAGCTGCCCGAACAGTTGGACTATGTGTGGGTGGGGGTCTAGGGTGGCTATGGTGACTGTCACAATGAGCATTCACACTTCAAAATTGACTACTCAATTGGTGGTATGAGTAGAAATAGTAATTTAATCCAGGATCAACATTTACAGAAGGAAATTTTCCTCCTGCCCTAACATCACTGCAAGCATGCTGCTGAAAGTGAATTTTAAAAGCTTTTAAAGCTGTCTAAAGAGTTTCAAACTGCCTTATAGAATCACCAAGAACGAGTTTTCTGACCAGGATGAGTTAGGAACCTTGGCTCATTTCCAATAATGACATAATTGTCTAGACTGTATGTATATACTTCGGTGCATTAGAATAGAAGTATATATTATCTATGGATTTTCCTCATCATCAAACTCTGGAACCAGGAGGCTGAGGAGGCTTCAGAATGGTAAGGTGCTGCTTTTTAAAAAAGTTTTTATTTTGTTGGGGGGGATTGAGGGTTGGTGTTGTTTTGTTTTTGGTGATTTTTTTTTTTTTTTTTTTTTTTGCAGTCCCAGCCTGGGACTTGCTCTGTTTATTTTTATTTTTATTTTGTTTTTGTTTTTGTTTTTGTTTTTTGAAATGCTGGAATGGATTAATCCCGTTCCCATGCATTTCAATAGGAAATGCTGATTTGACTTATGAACGTTTTGACTTATGAACATCTTCTGGAACAGATTAAGTTAGTAAATCAAGGCACCGCTGTATGTCGATTAATTATTTTGTGTAGAAGTCATTCTGTTTGTCCTATGTAGAGCATTTTTGGCAAAGCAAAGGAGAAAAGCAAAGTGTGCTGCTTATATACTGCCCCATAGCACTTAAAGCACTCTCTGGGTGGTTTACAAGTTAATGATGCAGGCTCGACATTATGCTCCCCTTCCCCAGTAAGCTGGGTATTCATTTTACCAACCTCAGAAGGATAGAAGGCTGAGTCAGCTTTGAGCCGCCTATCTGGGATTGAACCCCCTGTCATGAGCACAGTTTTGGCTGCAGTACAGCAGTTTAACCACTGTGCCACAAGGCTCACAAAGGATGGAATAATATACTTTTGCATTTCTACGCAGGGCAAGAAAGTAACTGAAATGTGTATTTACAAGGAAAGTTGCCTTTTCAGGCAATGTTCCAAACACTGAATGGGATATAAAGGAATCGCCCTGCCCTAAGGTGAAGAGCAGCTTCTTGCTGTACTTTGTAGTTGTGCTGAAATAGCACAAATACTTCTGATTTAGTCCATTTTTGCACACCGGTCGAAAGAAGGGCACATGCTTACAAAATATGTTGCGAAATTATTGTCAAAATGAGAAGGAGTGGATTTATCAGTGAACACATGTGAAAATGATGCAGATTGGTCGTAATAGATTATTTGTCTACAAGAAGATGGGTGAGAATGTTTTTTTAAAGAGCTTTCCACAAGGATTATATGTAATATATTGCAAATAATACATTGCCTACAGGTACTTACCAACAATTTGCAAACCTCTTCATAAACAGGATGGGAGGGGAAGGCTTGAGAGTGTTTTTTCAAATGAATGTAGGAGAAAATGAAACTCAAAGATTATATCATCCCTTCTATCCACCAGCTGTAGAGCCCCTTCTTTTGTTGCATATGCTGCGCAAGGCTACACCATGTCAGTTTCCAAAGCAAACCTTTTAGTAAGATCCCATGTTTACCTTGAATCTTGTGGCTCAGTCTCCACAGAAATATGTTGCTAGAAATTTAAAAGGTAACTAAATGCTTGTGTTAAGAAAATGAACATTACGAGCTGAGCTTTGCAAAACCAGGGCCGTTATCACAGACAGTTATAACAATAGAAAGCTCTCACTATCTGACTTGCGAGAGCAAATACAAAATGTATCAAAAAGCAGGTAATGAGACACCTACAGTCTATCATTTGTTCCATTTTGCTTGCATAATTGTAGCTTGTTTCTAAAGCTGCCCCTGCATGCGATATAGCTAATGAAAGTGATTTAGATATCTATGCTCCACCGTAATGCTTTTTGCCTTTTTAAAAAAAGCTTTCTGACTGTCTTTAAATGGATTCTAAATAATACACTGTTATCTTGGGCTGATTGGATGTACCCTATTAGAACCGAACTATTATATTTCACACACTATTTTATAAGCACTAAAAAGCTGTTTGAAACCCGATTTCTTATTAGAGAACCATAATGGATAGCCATACAACTAAATGCTGTGAGGATTTCACATCCAGTATGTATAAATTAGTAACAAAGCTTTTAGTACAGTGGACATTTGGCTGGTCAGTAACTATAATGGAGGGATGGGATTATATTACCGAAACATTGATGGATGGCATCTGCATTTGCTTCTCATAAACTAGGTGATTCCTTAGACCAATGGTTCCTACAACCTTGTGATCTCAAGTGTTCTTCGATTGCAGCTCCCAGAAATCCTGGCCAGCACATGATTTCTGGGACTTTTAATCCAAGAGCATCCGGGACAAAAGGTTGGGAACCACAGTCTTAGACAAAAATCTGATGCCTGGACAGCGAATCTTTTTACAAATATTAAACCAAGAATTGATAATCACCATCCAGGTTTTTATTTGGATGGATTCCATAATCCCTTGCTATTGTTTGTATGGTCACACGCACAGCACCACATAGAGGAACAAAAGAAGACGCTGGTGTGCATAAAACTGCATTTTGTACAATGCAATATTAAAAAATGATTTTAAAAGAATTTAAACAGAATTACAATGCATCTCACTCGGTTGGAGGAGACAGTGACCGGGTGACCTATGTGCCTGCTGAGTCTTCAGCCAAAATCCTGACTGTGGATGGGCGACTTCAAGGTCCCTGAATCCCTTCCTTAGTGGTTCTTGCTTTAAAATGAGTTTAAATAAAACAGCCATTCAAATTAAGAACTCCTTCAAAGAGAGGATTGCTGCAGTATGGCTACAATATATGGACAGTGCAGATGGGAGATGAAAGTCAAAGCATCTGAAATGTCAAAGGCATCTCACCTCCATCATACGGCATTGTATGGCATATTATCTGTATGTAAATATGAGAACACTGAGAAGTCCTTATGTACTTGTTTTTGTTCTCCAAATTACAGATGGTAACGTGTCATTATATATGACAATATATATTGTGGAACTGTAATCAGGCAACTTCAGAAAGTCACTACACTTGCTTAGGCACTTATCCCAATGGTGTGTCTGTTCATATTTTGCAGAATAACTATGTGCAAAGACATTTCAGTGCACCCTTGTGTATATGGGCAGGGCATTATAAACAAGGGGTGGGGGTAACCACTGAGTGCTTCTCTCTCTCAAATTCTTTATCGCCAGACCTTTCCTTATGTTGGAGGCTAGGAGTGAAAATCTGGACCTCTTCTTGACTAAAACTGGATAGGTGTGCCAGGAACCCAACGGAATTGCTCCCGGCTCACAGGCTGCCAGCTTGACAAATCTGTACTAATTTGAATGCATAATCTGTGAAGCTGTTGAAATGAGAGATGTACAAGAGTGCATATGCGCAGAAGAATATTAGAAGCTGAATGTAGACAAGCTTCCTAGTGGATGGTGAGGCCTTAATTAAAGAGTAACAACAATAACAACAAATCTGCTATGGTTTGCGTTGTAACACCAGGTTTGGGTTGGAGTGTGGTGGGGAAGAAGCAGAAAGATTCCATTTACATGATGGATAGTTTCATAAATGCACATGGCACAAATGAGCAAAATGCCATAAAGTTGAAATGTCTTCTGCAGAGTGGAACCAGGCAAATGTCACCTCTGCATTACAGTATGTAGTAGTTAAGAACCAGGACCACAAGGTGAACTGTAACAAGTTAGCTATAAAGCACTCCACATAGCTGAAGCAAGGCGTTTGGCATGCACTAAATTTAAAAAAGTGTTAGTTGGCCAAAACTCATTAAAACGTGATAAAATCAGTTCGCTGTATTTGTTTAGACTCTGCAGGCAGCTCAAGATCAGTTAAAAAAAAGAAGCTGGAATCACTTGCATGGGTACAATCTGGCTTCAAACAGTAGGTTGGAAAAATTAGGCTTTGAACTGCAACTTCCAGGATTCCCCTGCCAGCCTGGCTAGTGCAGAAAGAACGCTTCCCAAGCTGAACTTCAAACTGGCTCAGACTAGACATTGATGCTTCCTTTCTGAAGAAAGTCTCAGTCTGGAACTAAAAGCAGCCCTTTGAAAATGATCAGCATTAAACTTGGATTAAGGACATATTTCACACAGTTTGAGTTCCCATGTGAGAAAGTAGCAATTAAGGAAAATGATGCTATTACCTTTTTCTATTAATTAAGCGTTCATAATGACTTTGATAGTATATCCTCAGCCATGTATGGAAGAGAAATTACACTATTTAAGCTTCTATATTTGGGACTCTTTTATCCTGATAAGCTAAAAGGAAAGATTGCCGTTACCAACTACACAGCCTACAAATGTCCCAAAGGGAAGAATTTTTGGCTTATTTGGGTCAAGTGTCAAAGAAAGGATCTTTTCATCAGAATGATGAAGTGGGTTAATTCAAAAACAGAACTTGGAAAGATTCTTCACAACTAGCCAGCAATCAAAAAACAAAAACAACCCTTCCCCCAATTATTCCAGATTCAGAAGTCATGTTATTCTCCAGTATTGCAAATATAGGGTCATCTGCATTTTGGCACAGTGATAAACTCTGTACTAGTAGATCTTAAAACACATGCACTCATCATGATGGTCTCCATGGTCTCACCCACAAGGAGAATCCAACAATCCAGGCAGTGATGGTGATCTAAATCAACTAATGGGTTCTGGGAGTTTTCGTTTCCACCAGAAACAGGGCTTTTGTAAAATAAGAAGGTCTCAAATCTCCTTTTGAGAGCATACCACCCAAAATATCTGACATAAGGAGAGGCATTACTCACAACTAAGAATGTGAACAAGGAAAGCTTTTGGGTTGTATTTGGTTTGGCTTCTTTCAGGCAGGAGTTTTTGTATGTTTTGTTGACGGTCCTTTCATTTAATATGAAAGGGACTGCTCTTATGGGTTCTTTCATTTCATTTTCTCTTGTTTGTGTTCTCTCTGAGTTTAGAAAAAGAGAAAAAAAGGCAGAGACCACTTCATTCCTACCTCCGTTTCTCTTGGCACCTGAAAGTTTTCACCATGCAGATCCCCAGTGACTACGTAAGTTCCCCAGATTAGAACTCAAAGGAAGTTTCTGCCCTCTGCATCCCCTCTGTTCTCTGCTCCTCTGTTCTCTGCCCTGGCATTTCACCTGCTGAAGACATCTGGAGTTGGTTTTTGTTGGTAGATGAAGCTTACAAGTCCTTCTAGCTTGGTACTCTGCCTCCAGATTTGTTCAGCACCGAATCTTCCTCCACCCCCAGAAGTTCAAAGGACATGGATGAGGTAGGCAGCCTTCTGGGTTGTTTTCTTGCAAACTCATCCTGTTCCCTTTCCTGCTTTTCAAGGTGACTTCTTTATATGTTTCAGTAGCCTATGTCCTTTTCTCCTGAGAAAGATGCACAAAGAGACTGGCAGCCCCCTTACTTGTCATGAAGCCACTGCTGTGTGGATTGCCTGGTCTACTGGCAAGAAGACAGCCAGTAAGTCTGCCTGCTTGCCAGTCAGCCTGGAGCTTTTGTTAGAATGAACAGTGCCTGCTGCAGCCACAATAGCAAATAATGAAAGGAGCTGAGCCTGGCCTAGCAGCTGCATGCTATTGGTCCCATTGCTACCACCTCCTCTTTTCCTGCTCTATGAAAAGCTTCTAGAGATGAACTAATTCTGCCATGTGGGGCATTCCATTTATCAACCTAGATCCCATGGAAAAGAAAATTTCAATTTCTCTCCCTCAACAAGACAATGCCATGGTGCAACACACTGGCCCACTCCCCTGCATTAACACCACAGCAGTGGCAAGGATGGATTGGGCCAAAAGGCAACCACTTTCAGAGACATTTATTGAATAGTAGCCACACTGTTCTGCCTCATATTTTGCCAGGGAGCACAAATTGCACACTTGTGCAGATAAAGCAAAGAAAGAGCATCATTGGTTTCCAACCAATCCTTTACAATCTCAAAGTTCCTGTTCACCTTCTGAATATTTTGATTGACAGTTCATAGCAGCCCTTTCAGTGCTACTGCCCAAAGAATTTCCTAGGTAATTTGAAAGACAACACTGGGAGCCCTTGCTTCCTGACATGCCTTCTGTGCAATCTTTTGCAGTGATGGATTACATGAAAATTAGTAATGACCTGGCTTGATAAATTAATTTGTTTGGCTGGAGGAGCACCATTTCTCTAAAATGTTCTTCAGTGGCTCAAAGGTTAAATGAGAGTCTTAGCTGCACAGTCAATGGTAGGCTGACCATGACATCGAAATCAGTTGCTCAGTAGGTGAAACCAAGTACGTTTCTTAACATTCAACTCTTAAAACCTTGAGTGACTATTCAACATTTATTTGTGAATCTCCTTTCTATCAACCAGGTCACTTAATAACTCCTTCCTTCCTTCCTTCCTTCCTTCCTTCCTTCCTTCCTTCCTTCCTTCCTTCCTTCCTTCCTTCCTTCCTTCCTTCCTTCCTTCCTTCCTTCCTTCCTTCCTTCCTTCCTTCCTTCCTTCCTTCCTTCCTTCCTTCCTTCCTTCCTTCCTTCCTTCCTTCCTTCCTTCCTTCCTTCCTTCCTTCCTTCCTTCCTTCCTTCCTTCCTTCCTTCCTTCCTTCCTTCCTTCCTTCCTTCCTTCCTTCCTTCCTTCCTTCCTTCCTTCCTTCCTTCCTTCCTTCCTTCCTTCCTTCCTTCCTTCCTTCCTTCCTTCCTTCCTTCCTTCCTTCCTTCCTTCCTTCCTTCCTTCCTTCCTTCCTTCCTTCCTTCCTTCCTTCCTTCCTTCCTTCCTTCCTTCCTTCCTTCCTTCCTTCCTTCCTTCCTTCCTTCCTTCCTTCCTTCCTTCCTTCCTTCCTTCCTTCCTTCCTTCCTTCCTTCCTTCCTTCCTTCCTTCCTTCCTTCCTTCCTTCCTTCCTTCCTTCCTTCCTTCCTTCCTTCCTATTGTGGCACAATTCTGGTCTAAAGTGTGTGGCATGTAGTGCTTCAATTTTAAGTGAGAATAAGCATTGTCTGGTTTCAGAAGACCTGTAAATACAAATACAGAAGAGTGGATTAGGTGTGCGACTCTTGTTGGATATAAGAAGTAGTTCTTACCAAAAGACTCCTGATGGGTCAGCTACAGTTTGGAAAAAATACTTTTTTTTCTATGATGACAATCCTGCCTGAGAGATTTTGAAACTTGTAGTCTAAAATGTAAGAGTTCCAAGATCTGGGGCCAAAGCAGCCAATTGACATACATGTGTTGGTCCAGAAAATTTTATTGCCACCCATAGCTCTGAGTCAGACATCCTGAAAACAAGGGACAGAATTTGTTTCTTGTCTCTCTGAAAATTGGCCGGAATTGGCATTTATAAATTGCCACGTGAAATTTGTGTCCTACAGGCCGGTGTACAGATACTTTTAAATACCTAGCAACATTCCTTATAGGAGTTCAAATTATTCATTCAGAGCAAGACCACTGCTTTTTATGAAAGAAAGTGAAAGATGAATACTTGCAAGTTCAAGATGATAACAAAGATTAATTTCCATCCTATATTTTACGGTGTAGTACTTCAAAGATTTTCCACTAAACTTGAAATATGTTTTCTTGACCTTCTCTAAATCTTCTAACATGTCCAGTCTTCAAAAATCATATCTTTATGCCTTTGTCATTTAATATCTAAATGTGCCTGCATAAATGGTACCCCCAAACTTTTCAAATCAGAAGTTGGAAAAAATTCATTAAAACTAGTGTGTTTCTCTAGTGCAGTGTTCACAAAAGTGAATGAACAATTGGTTATTTTAATCAATTTTAAGTGACAATCAACACTGTTTTAACCTTTATCATTGCATTAAATCACTACAAACATTTCCAACCATTCTGATCAATATGAACCATGGGTTAATTCATCTTAACATATTATGTTAATATGTTCCAGGATTTGAAGATTTTGGAAATTAATTAATTCATTCAACCAATGAATTGGTAGTAGTACAAAGATTACCCTACCCAATGAATTAGATTTCTTAACATTTAAAGATCAGTGGATTAACTGAACTTATTTAACATTAATGCTACGGCTGACTCTGTTTCAAATACAGGTTTTGCTCATGAAAGAATTGATGCCTGAATGGAAAGCTCTTAATCTCATTGAATTTGCATCATTCCTTCCTTCCTTCCTTCCTTCCTTCCTTCCTTCCTTTCCTGCTATTCAGACATACATAGTGGAATCTTTTTAAACAAGAACTGAACACATACTAGAGAAAGTCAAGTTTGAACTTATTTTATATTTTGGAGACATCTTTCACATGGTATATGTTGTTGGCTCTTCTTGTTTGGTCATACTCTGGATTGCATGGATTTATGGACATAAGAAAGCAGTTGTTCTGAAAGTGTGAAGGAAGGTGGGCGATTCATAAATTCAGCTAATTAACAACACAGTGCCCGTCCAGTAGTGAACCCCACTGGGTTCAACTGACTCATTTCCAGGTGCATATGTATATGATTGCAACCTAAATATTTGCAATTCTGTCTGCAACAATACGGATTTTCTTTCTTTGTTATTTTTTTAAAAGCCTCTGTTTAGAAATATGTTCTTGCTTTTGAAAGAAATTACTGTCCTGTTTTAAGCCCAGCAATTTCATAAGGTAGGCAAAGAGTATCTAAAAATACAAAGCATGAATGACAAAGAACAGAAGCAGTAATTTCCTCAGAATGCTCACTGTTGGAAGAGAGTGCAGGCAGAAGGAAAAAAGCCCCACAGTCAATGACTTTAAGACTGGGATCGCTTGTCCTATAACCACTCCTTGCATTTGTCTAATGTTCACCAGTCTGCTGGATAGAGACAAAAGTCATCATTACAAGCAATGGAGCCAATAGTTTTAATGTATCACAACTGCAGTATAAGGCTGAAGGCATAATTGCTACTTTTCATTTTCTTTGTATGGTGAATAGTACTTAGCCTTTGACCCATGCCTGTTTTTGAGCATCAAATCAACCACCTGCCTTTACTGTGCCTCATTAATACAAACTATGTGCCTCCTATGCTGTGGAAACAGCTTCTTCTGTTCTACAAACTCTCTTGAACTTGTGTGCCAAGGCTGTTCAGCCAGGAGAGGAGGTAATAGCACATTCCTGTGGCTTCCAAATGAAAACAAAGTCTATTCAATAATTGTTTGGAGCCAGAGTTGCCCCTCCAGGAATGGAAAGACTCCTTTTCTTGGTGGCAGCAACTGGAAACCAGTGGAGTTTGCCTACTGGAGAAAGTACCACCACACACTGCTCAGAGTTTGGGGTCCTCCAACTTTCCAGATCAGATTAGGGAGGGTGGCATATGGGACTACAGGAGAGAGTTCAGCAAATATTATTCCTCTTCTTATCTATGAAATTATCTCATTGGCAGAATTTTATTCTGGACAAGTCCATATTCCATGCAGAAAGGGCAAATGTATACAAAAATCCTCCAATATTTCCATAAAAGGAACAAGACTCTATTTACAATTGCTTTGGGACCCTGTTCTAATTTATGAGGACAATTTGGAAAGCATGTTCTCAAATCATTATGTGCCTGAATGAAGACAAATAGCCACGTAACAAGTAACCATGGCAAAATTGAAAGAAAACTTTGATGTTTGGAGGAAATTGGACCCAAAGTGGAATTCTGCTTTGCTCTAGGACTGAAGCCGAGTGAGGCATGTTTTTCTTGAACTGCTTTTCCAACACAGCTTGGAAATTTTACTTTTTTGCACTACCTCTCAGAATCACCTAGCCAATAGACCCCTAAGAGTAGCAGTCTGAACAAGTAACTTTTCCAAGCTCTCTTCTATAGTGGCAAAACACGCATACAGTGGTGCCTTGCTTAACGATTGCCCCACTCTACGACGAAATCGCTTGACGATTAGGTTTTTGCGATTGCTTTTGCGATTGCAAAATGATGTTATAAATGGTTTCTTTTTCATTTAACAATGATCGGTTCCCTGCTTTGGGAACGGATTTTCGCTTTACGATGATCAAAAACAGCTGATCGGGTTTCAAAATGGCCGCCGGCTGCTTAAAATGGCTCCCCGCTGTGTTTTTGGATGGATTCCTCGCTTTACAGGCAGCGAAAATGGCTGACCCTATGGAGGATCTTCGCTGGACGGTGAGTTTTCAGCCCATTGGAACACATTGAGGGGTTTTCAATGCGTTTCAACTGGCTTTTTAATTTCGCTTTACGTTTTCACTCTACAGCGATTTCGCTGGAATGAATTAACGTAGTTAAGCGAGGCACCACTGTATGTTGATGACAAGATTATGCATCTGAAGGTTTATCATTTTTGTTATCCAGGTCATTAATGATTTCTGATGACTCAGCTTATCCACATGAGAGGAGGAAACAGCTGGGTGTTGGATTCAAGCTAAAGAAGAAGCAACTGGAGAAGCATTAGGAGGAGCCCCCTTGTAACTTGAAATAACATTTAAAGTATGTCATTTTGACAAGAACTGCCCCAGCACAATCAATATCAATACAGTCCATCATTTGGTCAGCATATAAAGGGGCTCAATGTGCATGCATATCAATGTATGGGGATATGACTGTTCTGTGAGAAGTACAGTGAGAATGAGCCATCTGAACCCCTTCAGGCACTAGCCAAATGTGGAGATGAAGGGAACAATTGTGGAACGAATCAGTGGGACTAACCCATGTGGCCTACCAAGTCTATTTTCAGTATGACTCCAAATATGGAATAAGAAGTTGAAAGAGAATATTCACCCCAAATGTTGTTTCTGGAAATATCTTTACTGTGTTGAAACAATTTCCTTTTCCTTTGAATCTAAGATAGGAGAACATTTGGCACCAGCTTAATTTGATCCATTAACTCTCAAGTTAAAGATAAAATATGATCTCATTTTCCTTTTGTAGATTTTTTACTCTGTATAAGAAATTGGAGATTTTTTTCTGTACAAGAAGATTGTCACCCCTCCAAAGAGATGATGACTTTTTAGCTCCATCTCCATAGATCAGTGCTCCCGTATAAAGATTGGGCCATGGCGACTGCCATGTCAGCATGGCTTTGTGACAGACAATGGTTAGGAGAGTTATACGTATTGTAGGGACATTTTCCAAGGCTTTATTTGCTTGTTTTGTATATTTATATACTGCTAACATAGTATGAAGCACTACTGTAAGTGGTTTACAGCAACACAGTGTTAATAGTAACTCAACCATCTACCCAACATTTAACATTTTTTAAAAAAACCCAGATACCAAAATGATAGCGACACAGGGAATACATATATGTAGAATAGCTTAAGAGTGAATGCTTTGAATGCCTCCTGAAACAGGGCAGTCTTTAACGTTTTCTCTTTGTTTGTTCCTTCTTTTATCGTTTCTGCCAAAACACATTGAAACAGTCCTGCAAAATCTGTGATAGGAGATGATAGACCTATAATATGCTCACATCCAAAGATGTTTATGTTCTACAGTCATGTGAAAGTCACAATACATGTATGCCTAGTTTGGTAGTCATAAGCCCAGATGTATTAGGTCAAGAACATCATGGCTGCTTGGACGTGTTTATACAACCCGCAACTGAAATGGCTAGTTGCTGTCCTTTAGCCATAGGTGAAAGCCTGTCAGAAAATCAGGAAAAGCTCTCTTTTGCTCTTTGCCAAGGTTTGCAAAACCAGGGTGGTTGTCAAGGACCTTGAAGGTCAACACACAAGGCTACTGTACTCAGCATGTTGTGTATATCTCTAATAAACTCTGGCTTAATATGAAGATTCAGTTTTTGTTGTATTATATTTTCTTCCATATTTAGTATCAAGCTGTGGTGATTTTAAAGAAAAACATAAGACTGATAAACTGGGGGTAAATTCAGATGAGTTTCCTATCTGCTCCAGTAGCTCTTACAATTATGTCTTAATTTATTATTTGTACAACACATCTGTATATAATGGTAGGGGTGTCGCTTTTTTCAGAGGTTTTTTTTTTTTTTTTTTGCAAAATGTCCACATTTTAAGGAAAAGAAGCATGAAAACACACACTTTTGTAAGTAGGTCTTCTTTTCTGTTCCCAAACATAAAGTGACTCATCATTTTCAATTTAAAAACTCGGTAAAGTCTTTGAAAAGAGGACTTGTTTGCTTAAAATATGTGAAGGTCATATTTGCCTGGTAATACTGAATGAGGAGGAGTCATTTATTATTTTTAAGCAGCTTGTCATTTAGCTATTATGAAGATGAATAACATTTGTTATTGCCTAATAATCTTCCCGTAGATTATGCTGGAGAAGATACTTGCAGACACCCTCATGTGCCTTCTTTGCTTTTGAGATTATTAATGGATTTTGATTAAGTTTTGTAAACACAGAATTATGAACCTTGTTCTCTAGATAAAGTGATGGGCAAGCATGGTACTAAAGCAAGCTCTGCTCTCCTGTACCTTGCTTGAGATGTCCTATGTCTGTAATGTTTTACCAACACAGCAAATAGATATCAAATAGATGGTCAATGGATTATATGCCACTTTATTAAGGTGAGTTTTTGGACCCCTGTCTCATTAAAAGGATTTAATAAAGTTACAAGTTTCCTGTGCAGTTTCCTTTGGAGTATAGCCTAATTTCCTGGATCTTCTCCACATTTTTAGGAAACTCTTTATTTCAGTTTCCAAAACAGATGGAGTTGCTCAGGGATGACTTCATTTGTATTAATTTGTGAGACTGGCTTCTGTTACTCATCTTGAGGCTTTCATAGTCCAACAAGGGGAAAACTGGGACGTATCTCCCTTCCCCTGAAACTTGACCATCATGAAGCAAGAAGTCAATTAAGTAATCTTTCCTCAAAGGGTTTGGGGTGTGTGAGACAAGCAAAACTGCTATTACTGATTCATGAGGTTCCCACTTCAGAAGAACAATCCTTAGGTTCCTATGGTTGAATTCCATGTTTTATAATAATGATACATGAAGCAAGGGGACCTAAACTATATGTCTAGATAATGTTTTATCTGAAGATTTGTTTTATCTGCTGTGGTTCTTTGTTGTGTTTTGTTGGCTAGCGTTGCTTTATCGTGATGTTCTGATTTTAACTATTGTAAGCGATCATGAGTAATGATAGAAAGGGAAGGGGGAAAATTTTTATAAGTAAATAAATTAATAATTGATTTATTGTGGGACAAGTTTGGACAATTATTGGTTCAATGCTTGCTCGTTTTGCAGTTTATGAGTTTCATTCTGTCACTATCGCTTGTTCTCAGCTGCAAAGGACTGTATCCACTCCGCCTGATAAACACACTCCAAATTGCATACTCCTCCCCTTTAGTGAATGTCTAAAAACTGGTGGCTAGTGATTCAATCAACTTTTTGAAAAAGTTCTCTTCCCCTCAGTCTTTCAAATGCAGCTACAGGCATCCATCCAACTCATTGGTCATCTTTGGTTCACAGCAAATTAAAATCCACATATTTTGTAAAACTTATTTGCCCCATGCTTCAGGCTACTCTCCTTGTTAGAATACTCTGTGTCACATGGGGGTTCAAGATCCATTAAAGACCAGATTTCATCTTCAGTTTAAGCATAAGCCTTGTTTTCATGCATGTACTGGAAATGAAGGACTTGGGGGGAGGGAGTAACAATTACCTTTGTATGCTAGGTAGGAACTACAGTAAAATTGCCATTAGCAGACCTGCTAATGTCAGAACCTTTTAGAGATCACTAATTTGTAGGATTGCCACAAGTCAGAAATGACAACGGAACATAAAAACAATGACTGAACGCCCTTGACTATGACAAGTGGAGATAGCTCAGACTTCGGTGTCTGGCATCTCTGATTTAAAAAACCCAGTTTGCAAGTGATGTAAAGGCTGCTTCCAATACTGCACAGATATAGCTTTATTCTGGCATTTTTAAGCATGTTGACTCAATATGGAAGGAGGGAAGCATGCTAGTTCCTCCCCCCCATAATGTTTCTATTGGAAAGTGTGTACAGTGGTGCCTTGACTTATGACCATTTTGAGTTACAACCATCTCCGGCTGCAAAATTTTGCTTTGACTTGCAGTTGGAGCTTCAAGTTGCGACCAGAAAAAGGCAGGGGAAAAAGGCAGAGAATTCAAACTTGCTAACTGTTGGTAGACGAAGAGACTACTTCTTTGTAGCTCTTTCACCCCAATGGTTAGAGTGAGTGTGTTGGAGGAGGCTTGAGACTGCCTGGTAAGGTAAGGTGCTGCTTTCTGCTTTTTAAAAACTGTTCTGGGTGGGTTTTGCAGGGTGGGTTTGGGCTGGGGGGGTTATGTTTCTGTGCTGTGTTGTTTTTTGGTGATTTTTTTTGCAGCCCCAGTGGCTTCCAATGGAGCTTGCTCCATTATTTATTTTTTTAAGCCCGAGTGCCTTCGGGGCTTGCTCTGTTGTTTATTTTTTCTTTTTCTTTTTCTTTTCTTTTCTTTTCTTTTCTTTTCTTTTCCTTTCTTTTCCTTTCCTTTCCTTTCCTTTTTTCCTTTCCTTTTTTCCTTTCCTTTTTTCCTTCCTTCCTTCCTTTCTTTCTTTCTTTCTTTCTTTCTTTCTTTCTTTCTTTCTTTCTTTCTTTCTTTCTTTCTTTCTTTCTTTTTGCAGCCCCAGCGCATTCCTATGGGGCTTGCAGTGTTTTTTATTTATTTTATTTTGGGGGGGATTTTTTCCCCCTTCCGGAACAGATTAATCGTGTTCCAATGCATTTCAATGGGAAATGATGCTTCAACACGGCCATTTCGAGTTACGTCCATCTTCTGGAACGGATTATGGTCGTAAGTCGAGGCACCACTGTTATGGGATATTGCAGTGTTTCATTTGCTGCATTATATCTGTAATAAATATGTACATAATCCACCATGTCACTTTTGATCAGACTTCTGTATCAGATGATCCAAATGTTTTGGATGCCCTTCAAAGTTACTTGGAACAATGAGGCTGTACTTTATATTAAAATGCAATATATGTTAATACTCATGGTTTTAGTTCCTAAAACTGAAGTTGCAGTGAAGTTGGCAAAAAAAAAAAAAACCCGAAAGAAAAGAAAAGAAAAAGAAAAAGAAAAAAAGAGGAAAAAGGAAACGGAAAAAGAATCATGTAAGCAAAGAATGAGTTTCTGCTGCTGCATGCTCAATTTGCTTCTTTTTAAATGCAGTGTAGGTGGAAATCTTTGAAAGCAGCCCTTAAAGCTATAATTTCGAATGGGTACTAATCACAAATGTAACAATTGCTGACAAGTTTCCATGTCTGCATTTTTGGACATTTAATGTTCTTCTCATTAAAATATTCAGAACAACTAAAAAGTGGATTCATCATTAATGTTTTATGTGATGAACAGGAACACCCTGCTTCGGTTTTCAGGTCACGGGATAGAGATAAAGGCAATTTTTACACATCTGCTTCTCAGTTTGTGCTGTAAACTCTAAGGAATAAATTTTAACACGTATGGGTATGTTTACCAGCGAAAATGCATCAAATCACTAGCCACAGCTTATCATGTTTTGGATGGAATGCCAGTATTACAAGTCTTTTGAGTAGAATTTGGAAGTGACCTCGACTTGCATTCTACTTGTTGTAACCCTAATTGGATTTTCAAAGTAAGTGAGGTATTTAAGTCGTTTTACCACTGCCATCCCAATAAATTTCTATGGCTTAGCAAAGATTTGGACCCAGGTGTCCCAGTTCTAATGTGACATTTTATTCACTACACCACACTGGCTCTTAGGAAGTATTGAGTTACCTGAAATGCATCCCTTTCTTCAGTAATAATAGTGTAATTGATATCCTGTTGCAATTGTAACCTTCACTCCTTTTGCAGTATAACTGGAACTTTTGAGTTACTGTTAAGTTACAGTAGGTGTGGCCTCACTAACTGGTGGAAGAAGACTCTCTCACAGGTCTTATGCTGACTCATGCTATTGGCTTTGTTCTACTGAATGGGAAAAATCTGATTTTTAAAACAATTAAAAAGTAGCTGTTTTAATTATTTTGGAGAAATGTTTAGCTACTTGCTTAATTTTGGCAGTGTGGCCTCAATAAATGTTGGAGGTAGGATTCCACATACAGTAGTTCAAGTGCTTCCTCATTCTGTGCTCCAATGGGATACTGAGGTAACAATAAAGTGGGCAGGAAATGAATGTGTTTTGTGTCACAGGCCATGATTTGTAACAATCAGATTCTAGAGGTAACTGAAAAATATCTGTTTAGTTTCTATAGAGAAAGGAGAAAATAAATTAAATAATTAATCATTATACTAACATTGGAAATATAACTACAACTACCATATTTTTCCGTGTAAAAGATAGTTTTATCTAAAATCTTTAGACTAAATTTGAGGGTCTTCTTATACATGGAAGTAAGCTGAGGAGAGAACAAAACACCCAATACCTTGCCTCTGCAAATAGGCTTCCTCCAATCAGGAGGTTTAGCTTCCTATAGTCAGGAGACTTAGCTTCCTCCAATCACGAGCCTTATGTAACTGACGTCAGCTGATGCTGAACAAACCAACTGGAATACATCTTGTTGGAGGTGTAGCATGTAGGCAGTACTCAGATGCAACAGGGACTGGTAATGTCTGGAGCGTTCGGAGCCCTGAAGCTGAATAAAGTTGAAGTGTGAGGCATAATATGACAGTACAGGTATGTAAATGTTACCTAATTACTAAATAAAAATGTATTCTGTTTTATGTATAAAATATTGATTTCTTAATTTTGGATTAGAAAAGTGGGTTGGGGTATCTTATACATGGGGGCATCTTATACACAGTACCTTTTAAAAGTAAATCCCCAAACATTGGTTTTCAATTACCTGCTTATCACATCCACACATTACTTTTTAAGTATATGTAAATTTTACAAAGTCCTCTCAGAAACAAAATCTGTCAAGTCTTGTTCCCACCCAGCCCAATACAGACCACCAAAATATTTTGGGAAGTGTAAAAAGTAAATACTTTGTTATCATTCTGGTATTTGCAAGTATACTACTACTGCAAATTGAGTTTCCATTTACTGTATTTTTCCATGTGTAAGATGCCCCAATGTAAAGGCAACCCTCACCTTTCTAACCCCAAATTAGAAAATTTGATCACTGCTTTCCCCTCCACTTGCTAAGTCCTATGGGGCTTAGCAAGCGTTTGGGGGAAAACAGGGATCAAAGGGCTGCAGAATTGCTTTGATAGCTGCTTTCCCCTCCACTCGCTAGTTGCAGCAATTAAAGCGATCTTGCATCCCTTTGACACATGCTTTCCTCCTCCACTTCCTCCTCCATGGCAGGATTGCTTTGATCCCTTTCCCCCTACACTTGTTTTTGTTCTCTCCTCAGCCTACTTCCGTGTATACGACCACCCTCAATTTTTAGTCTAAAATTTTTCGACAAAAGTATTATCTTATACACAGAAAAATACGTTGCTAACAATCCTTGATAGATATCTCCTCAATGGCTTGGGTAATCCTTTCTTTGAAAAGCCATCAAAACTAATGATCATCATTTTGTGTCTTGTGGTATAGTGAATTCCATCTTTTGCGTAATAAGGGCATAAGGACATCTGTCACTTTCATCTTGTTCCACATTCATGTTTTTTAAAACCTCATGTTCTTTCTGTTACAAATATGTGAATTTGCTCAATTCTTCAAGAATGAACTGAAATTAAATTCTAGCCATTTGCCTCAGCCAAATTCAGTTGGCACAGTTATTGTCAGCCTGGAGATGACTGTATTGTGCTTGCCTGACACAGAGGTTTTAATGATGAAATCACACTAAATCATACTTCTGAGGAAAAAAGTGGTGGTAACCATTGTGCAAAATGAAGGAAGTTGCATAGCTAGGGATTCAAACACAAACTTTTCAAAGTTAAGCACTCAAAGCCTTTGGCATTAATAGACAGATCTTTCAGTTTCAATTTTTCCCCACATTCAAATTTTTAAAATCTCAAGTTCTTTCCATCCAAAAATATGAAGAAATTTGTGAATTTTGGAAAATTCTTCTTTAAATACTGAGCTGAAATTAAATTCTCAACCATCTGTACTTTAAAGTTTCCCATCCATGTCATATATGAAGAGGACTAAGATGGAGTTGAGAAACACACACACACACAAACACACACACACACACAAACACACACGCACCAGCCCTTATTGTCTCTGAATCTGTAGGATCCATTAGAATGACAAAACCACTTTTACAACATGGCATTTTAATCAGTGTATTTACAGTCTTAAGGTGCTTGACCTGGTTTTGTTTACAAATCAAGAGTGAAAGGCTGCATGTTAAATTGCCCTGTTAATTGCATCTAAGGTGAACAGACTACTATGTTCTGTGGATGTACATTAGACTGTGAACAGCCAAATGGACCATTATGATCAAAACTGATTATTTCCAAATGACATAGAAGAGCAAGAGAGGTGGCAGGATAACCAATGGAGAGACGTTAGTGGATGAGCCCTTGAGTACAATGAGTTAGGACACCTGGATTTGAAAAGCACTTTGTTGCTATTCATTTTGCAGGTGTCCCTCCCCTTTCCCTCATTTTTATTTGCACTTCTCTTGCCCAGAAAACAACTTGCTCCATTATGATAAATGAGGATTGAACTAGTTTTCATGTCGTGTCCTTTCAGGCATTTCCCAATTGCTTAATGAAAGTGAGAAACCTTTCAATGTCTTGTAAATACCAGTCACTCTATTTATTAGGCAAATGGTCTGTAAACAACCATTAAAGCTGTTTGTCAGCAATACTCTAGGGCTTCAACGTAAAACTGTTTCCTTGATTATGTAGGCAAGAAGATGCTAATGTTTTGGATTGCCAGAAAGAACAGGAACGCAAGCAACCCAACCCTCCAGTCTCCACAGGCTGCTTCCAATGTTATTATTTCCTATTTCTGCCTTTAAGCACAAAAGTTAGAAGAGAAAAACTAGCCAGAAGGCATGAACCTTTGTAAGACCGGAAAGTCATGGTGCAACTGTGACATGTGGACCTTTCAGGCTGAATTCCTGTCAGAAAATCTGAACATGAGAAGTTCTTTCACACCAGAACTCAGATAGTCAGTCTTCCTTAGCTCAGTATTGTCAGCAGTGACTGGCAATGATCCTGGCATTTCCAGAAAGGTCTAGCCGGAAATATCAGGGATTAAGATAGGATTGTTTTGTACACAAAGCAGGTAAGCAAATGCCTTGATTGTCCTGTAGATGACATCAAAAGGATCAGCAATTCTGGATCTGTCCTGACCAACCAACAGGGAAGAACTAAGTGGCAAAGTGAAAACAGTGGGAATGTGGGGTGGATTGCCTGTTTCTGAACAGCAGGGTTGTTCTTCTTCGTGGCCTCTGTGAATGCACACTAATGGGTTAAGTCTGCACATGCACAGAGGCCTTGGAATATTCTAGAGCTAAAAAGATCACTAGGACTGCCCCTGCAGCTCACGTGGTCTGCCCGCCCTAGTGGTTACCCCAGTTCCTTTTTTTTTGTGCTGCTGGGGTCTCACCTCTAGAGCTTTGCTGCATGAAATAGGTTCTATCTGAAAGGAAATTGAAGAGAATTATCACTGTTTTCGTTCGTATTCCCCTACTTTATTGTCTTATAACAAAAAAAATCATTCTTTATTTCCTCACAAGCCGCCCCCCTTCCAAGTTGTTTTCCATTCATATGCTTTCTTCCTGCTTTTTATGGCCTCTACCGGCCCCTTCAAAATGTACTATTCCTGCATGAACAAACTCCCAGTGTCCAACGGACATAAATATTGCCTATTTTGTCTGGGAGAGACTCATATTACATCAGCTTGCCACCACTGTAAAAACTTTACCAAACAGGCAATAAAACTTCATCAGCAGAGGCTGCACTCGTTCCTTTGGGACCCAACACTATGCCCTCAGAACAAAATGGAGACTTCTCAGGCTTCTCAGCTGCCTCCTTTGCCTGTCACCTCACCAGTGCTTCCCGCTTCTAGCTCCCAGTTAAAATCTCTGAGGGAACAAGCGAAGCAATCTAAGTCAAAGTCGTCCGCCTCTACATCCTCAAAGTCTGTACCAAAGACTTCTAAATCCAAAAAACCCAAGAAAGACCCTGAAGGTTCAAAATCTATGGTACGGGCTTCATGGGTACAGACCCATCATGCCATCATTATTGATACCTCCAGAGATTCTATACTGCCTATTGCGGGACGACCACCTTTGCTGCTTCTCGCGGCCTTGCCTTCTTCTGCGGCTTCAGCAATACAATCATCTGCAGGCATGAGCCCCAATTCATTGGCTGGCCCAGTCTCAGAATGTGAATCGGGATCGATAGTAGTCACCGATCCTGGCCTTAAGAAAAAGAGCAAGGCTAAACACCACAGTAAGCTTACTAGTTGGCATGACAACACCTCATATAAGCCTCCACACAAGTCGGGGGCTTAAGGTATCTAAGGGTTCAAAGGCTCATAAACGATTGGTATAAGCACACTAAGAAATTTGACTCTACAATGTTCTTTGAACCGAATGTGGTACCGTACCACCACCATTGCCGGTACTGGCAGTTCAAAATGAACCCTTACTTTGACCCATGGATGCAGTATCTGTATGCATATTCACTGCAATCTTCAGCTTCATCGGAGAGTACCAAGACCTCCAATACTGACAGTATGCCTCCATTCGTACCGACTGCGAAGAGCGGCCGCAAACAACACACGACTTCCAAATTGTCAGAGTCGGTACCGAAAAGCAAAAGAAGTCCAAGCACTCAGTATCAGTTGCTTCCCAAGACAATACTTCCTCCAAGGCCGCATCCAAGAGCCCTAAAGTTCCATCTTCGTCACGGGACCGCGAACGAACCACATTGGTACCAACCAAGTATTACTAAGGTTCCAGCGACCAGTACAGAGCCGGTACTGAGGCAGAAGAAGAGGAAGCTAGATACCTTGCTGGTACCGCACAAAGCTTCCAAGACATCCAAATGTTACCTAGCTGATTATTCCTCAGACTCCTCAGGGTCTTCTGATTCGGATTCTTCAGATTCATCTTACAATCACCTCCAAATTTGGGAACACCGAATTCTGATACCACTGATGGCAATCCACCATCTCTGGTGGAGGACTTTGCATCCTACTCTAATATGGTACACCGAATTGCCAAGGCTCTAGATCTTGATGTGCACCAACCTGATCCACTGGAATCTGATACGGTTTTTCGGGATATAGATGAGGACCAAACGCCTTCTTTATATATGGCTTTCATCCCATCTTTATTAAAGCTAGTTAAACAGTCATGGGCTAAACCCTCCTCAGTACCTTCAAAGTTTTAATGCTTACTTATTAGGCCCTAAATGGTTTAGGACCTCGATATTTGGCAGAATGCCTACTCCCACCAAGATCTACCCAGATCACCCGTGTGAGTCAGGAGGTGAGGCTGAGGAGCCTGACACCGAGAGAGGCCCAGAAGGAGAAGACACGAAACCGGACCTTCTCGGCGGTGGCTCCTCGCCTCTGGAACAACCTCCCTCCGGAGATTTGCGCGGCTCCCATGCTGGGCACCTTTAAAAGTCAATTTAAAACATGGCTGTATATTCAGGCCTTCCCTCCAGCTAATATCTTATTTTTCTTTTTCTTTTTCCTTTATTTATTTCTTCTGTCTTGTATTATATTTGTTATTGTATGATCTATGTAATATTTTGTGTTATTTTATTTTTATGTTATATTGAAAGCTGCCTAGAGTGGTCTTATAGACCAGATGGGTGGGGTACAAATAAATAAATAAATAAATAAATAAATAAATAAATAAATAAATAAATAAATAAATAAATAAATAAATACCTCAGATGTCTAGGATAGTAGAAAACCTTTATAAATCACATGGTACCGATACTGACATCTTGTCAAAGCACCCACCACCTAATTCCATTATAGTGGATGCCACACAAGCCAGATCTTGCTCCCAGTCCAACGTAACCCCCAGCAATAAGGAGGGCAGAAAGTTGGACATAATTGGTAGGAGGATATATTCTCTAGCTTCGTTCACTCTCTGTGCGGCAAATTATATCGCCACCATGGGAGCGTATCACAAAACTCTATGGAACAAGGCTCTTCCATCACAACAAGCAGCCCCTGCGGAGCTTAAGCCTAGAGGTCTGTCATTCCACCAAGAGGCCATGGCTTTAGCCCACCAAGAGAGAGTTACTGTTCGCATTATTACTGAAGCAGCATCAAAACATCTAGTCACTGCAATTGCATTATGACGGCATGCATGGATCTGTTCAGCTAATATTCCTGAGGACTCAAAAATGTGTCTAGAAGACCTACCATTCGATGGTGCTGGCCTCTTGGATGGTAAGACAGATGACATTCTAGAAAATTTGCAAAAGATGAGAAAAACAGCTCAGTCATACAATGTACAACAACCATACAGTCAACATTATCAATGGAGGCACCCTTACTCATACCCATATCAACAGTATAGGCCATTTGCAGATAAACAGTGTTACTTATCTCCATAATCTACACCTTATCAGCGCTGTCAATACAACCAACAGCAACGTAAACGTCAATCCTCAAGGCATTCTGAGAAAAAAACCAAACAGGATCTTTGACTTTCCCACTCACCTCTCCTGCAACCCTTCCCCGTCTGCTGTCACCCATCTTGCACCTCATCTTCCTGTGTGGGCGCGTATCACTAAGGACAAATGGGTGGTTTCAATCATAGCAAACGGGTATGCCATAGAATTCTTTTCAACTCCACGCTCCAGAATTGTCCTCACCCAACCTTTTACCACTCTCAAACTGGAAATTCAGTCATTGCTCTCCAAAAACACCATATCACCCGTCACACCAGAACCAAAAGACCAAGGATTTTTTTCAAGATACTGTACTTCCTTGTGCCCCAAAGAGACAACTCTCTTCATCCCATCTTGGATCTAAGGGACCTAATCTACTTTATTTTCCAATGACATTTTTAAATGGTTACGCTGGAACGCATCCTTCCTCTTCTTCAGCGAGGAGACTGGTTCTCAGTTATCGACCTACGTGATGCATATTTCCACATAACGATCATGCACGACCATCGCAAATTCCTCAGGTTTTCACTGGAATGATCTACCTACCAATTCAATGCCCTGCCATTCGGTTTATCCACAGTGCTCAGGGTATTCCCTTATATAGACAATTGGTTGCTGGTAGCTCGCACTCAAGAACAAGCTGTCAAAGACATTACCCTTACTTTGTCCCTTTTGTCCAAGCTGGGTCTAAAGGTGAATTACGACAAATCAATACTTACCCCTTCTCAAAGTGTAGTCTACATCGGCACTGTTCTCAACTCCATCAATGCGAGAGCATTCCTCCCTCAGGAGCGTGCTTTCAAGATAAATACCTTAATGGGCTACTTCAGACCGTATGGTTACATGATGGCTCACTAGGCACAGCGTCTCTTGGGCCTCCTGGCTTCTACTACCTCAGTCATCCAGCACGCAAGGCTCAAAATGCATTCACTGCAGGCTTGGTTCCTATCTTTGTTCAATCCAGTCCTGGACTCACCTACCATGCGTCTCCAAGTGTCTCCAGAGTTCGCTCATCAGGTCAAGTGGGTGGACTGCAACTTCCAATATTTTCCTAGGTCGTCTCTTTACTCCCCTTCAATTGACATCACAAGTTACCACCAATGCCAGCCCAATCGGATGGGGGGCACATTGCAACGGTCTTCAAGTTCATGCAGCTTGGTCTACAAGGGAGAAGTGTTTCCATATAACAATCTGGAACTCTTGGCCATATTCAAGGCACTTCGTGCATTCCTACCAATTGTCACTGGAGCTGCTGTCCAGGTCACCACGGACAATACTACAGCAATGTACTATGTGAACAAACAGGGAAGTACACATTCTTTACCGCTCCTGTACCTAGCAGTCCAATTCTGGGAATGGTGCCTGGACCATCATATCTTTCCTGTGGCGGTTCACATTGCTACAGAAGATAACATCTGGACGGATCATCTAAGCAGGAGATCCTCTCAAATGCACGAATGGTCCTTGGACTGGGACATTTTCGAATAGATTTGCAGAAGCTGGGGACAGCCCCTCATAGGTGTGTTTGCAACAAAAACAAAAAAAATCACCAGCTATATATCAAGGGCAGAACTTGGCCGCGGGTCATTAGGAGACAGTTTCATGTTGCCATGGACGCTCATCTCCTGTACCTCTTTCCTCCGATCCCACTCCTTCTCCGGACCATAGTCAAGCTAAGAGAAGATCAGACCAACGTGATCCTGATCGCCCCATATTGGCCGAGACAGCCACAGTTCACTATGTTGACAGCCATGGCGTCTCAAACGATAAAATTACCTTCTCTAACACATATGCTCACGCAGAATCAAGGTTGAACCTTTCACCCATACCTAGTACCTCTCCACCTGATGACTTGGAGAATCTCCCCTCTATAAATATGATACTTTCTCACTCCAGAATGCTGGCCACTGATCAAATCTATGCCCGTAAATGTGTGGTTTGCAACTGAGCATAACCTTCCAATTTCACCAACCACTCTTAAAGCTGTATTACTATCCCTCTCTTGCTTGTTTGAGCACAAATTGTCTCTGTCCACGCTGAAAGTATATATGGCAGCTATAGTGGCTTACCAACCTGATGCATCAGAGGACGAGATGGTTGGACAGTGTCATCGAAGCAACCAACATTAATTTGACACAACTCTGAGAGGCAGTGGAGGATAGGAGGGCCTGGCGTGCTCTGGTCCATGGGGTCACGAAGAGTCAGACACGACTAAACAACTAAACGACGACGATGATTCCTCCTCCACTCTTGACTGCAGCCACCCTCCATTATTATAAAAGCAACTAAAATGTTACAGTTACATCGCATAGGATTGAGGTTATCTCTTAATATAACTATACCTTCAGTATTGAAGAAACAAATTAATTGAAAATACATAATTATTTGCATTTGCTGCTTTATGTCTCTAGTAACAAATGGATGACAAACCCATCTTTCTTTCAGTGTACAGTTCTACTCCAAGATGACTTTGAATTCGCCAGTCTAACTTTAATTCTGCAGTGTAGTATCTATGACAGCAGTGTTGAAAACTGGTGTAGATAAAATTACATAGAAGCAGGTGGAAAGCTCTAATTTCTTTAGCAATGCAAATATAATAACTTTTTTTCTGAGTAAGAACTAAAACGGCCATATCTGGCACTGGGAAATAATGAAAATGACACAAAATTCATCATAGTTATTAATGGATCCTGTACATTGCATACAAATAATTTGGGCACATTAGGAGGAACTTCTGTTCTTTCCATTTGCATTCATTTCTTACTATACTTTCAATTAAACATCCTGACAGTTGGTAAATGTTTCAAGACAGAAAAAGGAAGGGCCTTTTAAGTATATATACGTGCTTAGCCTGAGCAGGATACAAAAATCTAACACGTTCCTGATTGCCTAGATAAATGAATAGATGTATTATAAACCAGAAATAACTCTTCAGATGTGATGCTGTCCAGAAGAAAGTAAATCATTTCAGGAGAAGAACTGCTATAATATTTAAAGTTTTGTCACACTTTATTAGTTGCAAAGCTGATATATTTACAGCTGACTTGATGACTTTACACTTTCTTTCATGATTCTAGGAGGAAAAACACCTTGTAAACAATATAATTCAAGGTAGTGTTCATTATGTTTCATGTTTCTTGTGATTTTAAGAATTTAAATAGATAATATAACTTGGTGCTTGGCTTATACCTGAGCTGTTAATAAAATCCCTAAATTTTGGTCATGTTTGGGGAGGGGGAAAAGTTGCCTGAGAGAGGACAAATTGGAATTTTGGAGAATGCGGTGAATGACTAGCAGTCAACTTTGCAGAAATGGGGAGGATTTTGTTCCATTCATCTGACATTGTATCAAATTTGTTCCTCTGGCATCAATATGTGAACAGGAACATAACTGATATTTTATCTTCTTCCAATTTTGTTATGTGGTCCTCTGGTGAAAAGAATCCACATATATATGGATTCTTATGCTTCCTCATAATTTTCCAAGTTGTACAGATTTGTGGCTATATTGCACATGAACCCCCAGCACAAAATTCTCATTTTCAAACTGCTTTCTAAGGCACAGAGTACTTCTTGATATTTTTAGATCATTTATGACCCCCTCCCCCCCCAAAAAAAAAATCTCTGGAAATCTATGTTTTTCTAGCTCTAGTGAGTTTTCCCTGCAAGGCATAGCCTGTGAGGAGCATTCAGTGTAGCCAGAGGTGAATCATCAATGCACATAGGATGACTGGCGTAGACTTATTTCAATCACAGAGTAAGCGTTAGTACAATGCATTTCAGAAGTCTCTGCAGAGAGTTCATTGGAAGACAAATCAATACCAGCAGAGATTCCTGATGGGAAGAAGTTTGGAAATCACTGATATAGATTATTAATCCCTTTTGCAGCCTTTCCCCAAATCACCTGCATGGGTGAGTAATAATATAGCCTGAATCTATTTGAGGTTTATATGGGGATTTATGTAGCTGCTGGTTATTTTTGTGTTCTTTCCATGAGGACAATCCAAGGGAGATTTTACCATCCCTGACATATTGTATGCTAATGTTTCCATTCCTTTCTTTTCTTCTTTTCAGGCTCAGCTCAGTGCCAGGTATCCCACATTTCTACATAATTTTCTCCACCTCTGGCCCCAATTACCATGTCACGTAATAAGGATGGCTTGCATTTATATGCCCTCCAGGAATAGAGTAGGGCTATTATTGTGAAAGGAGAGGAGATTGCATTTAAATGCTTACAGGAAGCCAACTACAATTAGTATTCTAGTTTAGCTCTTATTGTAGTAAATGATATTACTGTGGAGCCCAAATATTTCTTTTATGTCAGGCCCTACTTACTGCTTTCCATTTCCTCGCGTCAATCTAGAAATCAATCACTTACCAAGGGAAACTCAATATGAAAATCCTTTAGCTATCAAGGATAATTATGGGTATGTTTTCTTTTGTTAAAAATAGCAGAAATCCAAATATCAGAACCTTTTTTTTTGTTTTTGCACTAGACAAATGAAATAATAATATATCTGTCTTACAGCTACAGCTTGATTTTGTCTCATCATTAAACACCAGAGGAGGGATTGCTTGAAAGGGTCTTAACAGAATGAGTGCGAAATAGAATCCTAGGTATGCTTACCGGAGAAGGAAAATGCTGATTAAACTATGATACAGCAACGTTTTGAAAAACGGATGTGCTTCTAGAACAACACATTGATCCAGTCTGCAACCACATAAACAGAAGCAAGCGAAAGGGGACGAAAAGTGCAGGACATAGCAGAAAAGCTGTTGCAAAATATGCACCAAAATTAAAGTCAGGAGTGAGATACATGATCCATTTTAGCTAGGAAAACTATATTGATCAAGTTTCGATATTTTAAAATGTTTTTCAAAATGCTTTAAAATTGTTTTTAATCTTGGCTATAATCTTGATTAACATTTAATTTTTTAAGAAAACATTAACAGTTTTTGTATAGCATTTTAAACATGCTGTATTGTGTTATTTTAACTATTGTGAGCTGCCTTGGGTCTCCTAGGAGGAGAAAGGACTCAAACAAACAAACAAACAAACAAATAAATAAATAGAAATGGATGGCACATAGGTTCCCAAAGTGGTCTATATGGACCCCAGGGGGTCGATTTTGACTTGCAGGCGGTCCACCATCAGAGAGAAAAAAAATTGGGATTGCAAGTTTAAGCTTTGCAGGGGGGTCTACAGAAAACAAATAATTCGGCAAGTGGTCTACGGGGCAAAAAAGTTTGGGAACCTAAGCGGGGAACCAAACAAACAAAGATAAGTTCCAGGTGTTGAAGGGTTTGCTGGGTGTTCTGGGTGGAGCAGAGTTCTCAGTCACATGGAGAAGGTCCATTGGTAACAAATGCTCTTTCTCTTGATACTGTTGTTCTACAGATTAGTGGAGTCCAAAATGGCACTTATAATTGCCCGCAGCCAGCCTATAGAGCAAGTCCAACAGTTAACTTATCTTGGCAGCATTATGTCTACTGACAGAGGCACAGGCAAGGACATCAATTGCTGAATTTGAATGGCATCAGCTCTATTTCAGCGTATGCGCTCAGTTTCATCAACAGCAGCCAGAAGTACCACCACAAAGATAAAACTCTTTAAGAGTATTGTTATACCTACTGCAATATATGCCTGTGAAGTATGGAAATGCACAACCAAGACAACTAAAGGATTAAATGTTCTCCAACAACATTGCCTTAGAAAAATCCTCCACATCTTCTATTGTAATCATATCAATAATGAAGAAATACTGCAAAGATCAGACTCAAAACATATGTCGATAATTGTGAACAAATGTCAAATGCATTTTGTTGGCCATACACTATGGTGGATACCTCCTGGTGGAAAGAGAGAATGCGTCCAGCCTCAAAAAAACCTAGAGTTAAAAACTCAAGAAAGATCTCAAAAAAAGCAAAGTGTGCTGCTTATATACCGCCCCATTGTGCTTCAAGCACTCTCTGGGCGGTTTACAAGTTAATTATGCAGGCTACACATTGCCCCCCCCCCAGTGAGCTGGGTACTCATTTTACGGACCCCGGAAGGATAGAAGGTTGAGTCAACCTTGAGCCGGCTACCTGGGATTGAACCCCGGGTCGTGAGCACAGTTTTAGCTGCAGTACAGTGGTTTAACCACGGCACCATTACCATTAATGTTCCTTGGGACAATGCCAAAAAAATCAAGTTCGTTGGACAACACTTGCTGCCAATGTGCTCTGCACAGGACCTGATAATGATGATGATTGCTCTACACTTGAAGAGGATGACAGGAAGGGGTCAGGCTAGAACTCTTGTCTTCATGCATCCAGAATAATGGAATACAAGGTTGCAGCATGAACTAATGAACAGAAAAACAGAATAGAAAATGTTTCAGTCTGTGGCCCCCTTCAAATGTGCCAGAGACCTGTAGGGGCCATGTGGCCCTCATTGAGAATGGCTGGCTTTTTGAAGAGATAAATCTGAATTGCCTCTAGGAGTGGGCTATTCACACTGTAAACAGGTTGTAGGTGGACTGGGCTGGTGTGTGGTTCATTTCTTGGGTGGTTTGGGGAACTGCGCTTTCACGAAACAAAGGGATGAACTTTTTCACCATTGGTATTTTGTTTTGCTTTGCTCCCGCACTCTGAAAGCCCCCCTTCATGGGTTCCAGTGCTTTATTCCAAGACTCCTTATCTTTGCTGCTGTCCAGCTGAGTAGGACAGTAGGCTGTCTAGGCCTCCTTCCTCTCCAGGACTTCTCGGGAGGCTTTAGGATATTGTGGGAAGTGTCGTTTGGTTTAGTTTATATATACTCAGCTGGGCAGAGGGGAGGAGGTGGCCTAGAGCAAATAGGGTAAGTGTTGGGGCCCATGAAGTGGGGTGTGCAATGGGAAACCTATGAAGCGGGAGGCATTTTTGTGTAGTTGAGCTACATTTAGAGGTGGGCTCAAACCGAATGAACCGGGAGCCATGGTTTTGTTTTGTTTTAAATTCAGCATGGATTGGTTTGTGGACACTGATGTACCAGCAGCCATCATGAACCACCATCGTCCTGCTTCATGTCCATCTCTATTTAACCCCCAAACTTGCCAATTTTTCAAAATTGGAAGTGGACTTGCAGCCTGCTTCATAGCTACATGAGCCCACAGACCTACAGAAGTTAGTACACCACAGTTAAGATTAACTGCAGCTTGTTTGGATTCCAGACATAATTATAAACTTCATTTAGTTAATTAGTCAGCTTTCCTCTGCAGTTGAAGGATAGAGGAGAGAGAAACTAACAGGCCTGAGGATTATTCAGGCAGCCTTAACTTAATGTTGCCTTCACAGGAGTTCCCTTGTCCTTCCACTGGCTCTTAAGTAATTCCATTGTTCATTCTGGCCTTCACATCAATTAGTTATCCTTGCACTATGATCAAGGCACCCACTGCTAAACATTGACTCTAGAAAATGCATTAGATGGTTAATCCTCTGTGTCTTAGGTATGTCCATTAATTGTACAACAAGTTCCCTTTAGTAAGGAGAGCAGAAGAAAAGAGGTAAGTACAGGTAGCTTTTATCATGATGTGACTTGTCAGTAAATAACTTTGGGCAGAACCCAGTGATTTTTTCGTTTAAGCAAAATGGCAGAAATTCAATACCTAATTAATTTGTGTCCTTTTTGTTCCACAATTTGCAAAACTGTGCGGGTTTTCATATTAGCAGAGACAAATGATCAATTTGTTCTCCCCCCCCCCACCCCTTTGGCAGATAGCTCATCTTTGCACTAATTCTCTCTTACCCTTTGGATTACTTTCTACTGCAGGAAAGTTTAGATATATAATTTATAAAATTAATGGGACTACTGATAACTTTGAAGCATTCTCTATAATGCCTGCATTATCTAAACACATGAAAGATATCCTCCCCTCCATTCCCCCAAACACATTGGCAAACCAAAAACCAGCTTCTCCCCCAACATGGAAAGGGGGGGGGACATTTAATGCACATAAAATCCCAGAGGAGCCTGGAGTATTATTCCACCCTGTGCAAAAGCGATGCTGCTTGCAGTTCACTGATCTTGTGAAAACACAAATCTGCCTCAGAGTCCTATAAGTAAATCTTGTTGCTGACAGTTTGACACTGGAGGCTGGAATGGAGTCCTGGAATCTTCATCTGGACCTGTTGTGGTCAATCTAACAACACCAAGGGCCATAATGGAAGTCACAGGGCAGATGCAGTTGCTGTATATATAGTATGCACTTATATCTTTCCCCAAAAGGTGGGAAACTTCTGGTTTCAACAGAGTGCAGCATGTGAAGGAAGGACTTCTTAAATACTGCCCTGAGCCTATTTTGATGCAGACACATTCAGGACATACACAAACCAATAATTTATATCCCGACAAATAGTTGTACAGCTGTCACAATGAACTGGGATCCAGAACACATTAAAACATGCATCCTAGTAGGAAAATGTACAATAGTTTAGTTTTATGGATTGATGTAGATAAAGAATATAAACATGACACAATCTAATGAAGTTTTGACAAAACCTCTGTTCAGGTCTTATAAATGCTGACACTGTGAATATGCTTAGAGAAGAGTGTCTAGGCCTACCCTCTGTGCTTAGTTTCAGCGCTGAGTGTGAAAAGAAAGGTCTTGTTCATGTGTAGGTTCTATATGTGTCGAATTTTAAAGGTCCTTGCTCATGTGTATAGACTTTATGAACAGGAACAGTAACGAATATGATGATGGAAGTGAGTGGGGCTGAATGCTCCCTTGTAAGCATGTTCACAGTGCTGACATTTATAATACCTGAATAGGATTAGGGTCCATCAGTGGGGTAAAGCAGTGGTTCTCAAACTTGGGTCCCCAGATGTTCTTGGACTGCAACTCCCAGAAATCCTGGCCAGCACAGCATATGGTGAAGGCTTCTGGGAACTGCAGTCCAAGAACATCTGGCGACTCCAGTTTGAGAACTGCTGGTATAGAGCAGTGGTCCTCAGCCTGAGGTTCACATGTCGCTAGTGGGACAAAGAGAAGTCATTGAGGTAGTAGTATTCAGGGGTATTCATAACAATTAATAAGAATTTTCTGTCTCTCAATCCTCATGTTCATAATATTTTACAGCAGGGAGGAGAATCTCCTTGTTTCTTTCCTCTCACTCAGTTTCCTGGACGTGGGCTGCGTTGGGCCCTTGGCCAAGATCAGGCAGGGTGAGGAATGTAGCGAACAGCCCTGCCCTCACCTGTCCGTCACAGCTGAGCAGTGGAGAAGGAGCCAATGAGTGGATGGAAGGCGGTGCCAAAGGGGGAGGGGGCTGGATATAAAGGCTGGTGTGAGAGATTCTGTGAGCGAGAGAGATTCTGGTAGTGAGAGACTGTGTGAAACTTAAAAGTGTACTAAGAGTGAGTGAGAGATCTGTAAGGATGCTGAATGGAACAGAGAGTTGATAGAGCTTTAAACTTAAAGTAGAATTGATTCAGATTCAAGTGATTAACAACCTGTGATTTACCTACTGTATATTAATCTGATGTTAACCTCCCTGATCAAATAAATGAGTTAAGTTTCAAAAGGACACATGTCTCCTTGAGTGAATGGTATTGAGACAGCAATACCTGGTGGCAGCGAAGAAGGAAGAAGAGCGAGAACCTTGTGAAGGCCTGGGGGAATAGGGGCTTCAGAGGAGATCACCACAAGGCATAAGCGCTCTGATCCTGACTTCTGCCAACAAACTGAAATAGCCATGATCACACCAGGACTTGGAGAGATCAGGTGAAAGGAGCGGCGGCTGCGGGGTGTGGGTTTGCACTCCCCAGGCAGAGACACGGAGCTCCAACATATGGGAGAAAGGTGGGGGAGGAAAAGAAGGATCCAAGGGGCTCTCGCCCTTGCCGTTCCTCCATTGCCTGCTCCCTATCGCTCTCCATCCACCTCCCTCGGCTCCCTCTTTACAGATTTCAAACAGGTGCATGCACACGCACAAACATGCAAAAAAAGGAGAGAACCTTTCCTCTTGGTTCTCTGGCAGAGAAGAGAGTTGCAGCCGCCACCTCAGTTTGAAATGATTGTCTGTGTAGCTAAGCTGGCAGCAGCGGCCCCAGGCTTGCTGGGGCAGCTGAGCGCAAAGAGGGTAGGAGGTGCTCCCCCTCTTTAAATAATGATTGTATTGGATAGTGCTCCCTGAAACTGCTGGGAGCCTGCCAACCTGCTAGACCACTGAACACTAAATAGTTTTTCTGCCTTGGCTCTGAGCTGCCATATTACTTGTTAGGCCATGTTTTAACTGGTTCCTGGGCACCTGTCTTTTATAGCTGCTTCTACAAAATTAGCAGGCTCGGAGACAGTTCTGGCCCAGCCTGCCTGCATTGCCCGTGGGGCATCACAAAGGTCTGGCCCTGTAACTTTGTAAGGGTCCTGGTTTGGGCTCTGCATTCTCAGTGGGGAACACGCTGCTGACCTGGCAAGCCTAGCTGCTGGACAATGATAACAGGAGGCGATGAAGCAGAGAAGCTGCGAGTAGTTAGGAAGAGCTTCATCTTTCCCTTATAGTTGACTTTCCCTCTGCAACCTATTCATTTCATCATTTTTCTCTGTAATGCAGGAAACCTCTAGACAAGGTGACAGCACTGGGCAGAAGGTGGATCTAGCAGGCCACCAAAAAGTGGCACCCCCCCCCCCATTTGTCCTACCAGTTCCACAGTGCAAAGTTGCTTTACAGTCATGTGACAGGGAACATGACTCCCAGAGCTAGGTCTTAGCTAGGTCAACATGTAGCTCTAGCTCCAGAGAATTCCTTCCAGTTCAGCAGATAATAGGTGAGCCTGTGATTTCGTTACAGCCAGAAATAATGTTCAACAAATGTCGACTGTGTATTGCAACAGGAACAAAAAAGATATGTAGCAATACGATGTGCCCTGGGAGTTTGCTAGATGACACTGGCGCACAAGTTGTGTTCCCTGCTACATTAATATGATGGTTCAGAGTGCTGTAAAATTCTGGGAATATAGGATTTGTCTTTGCTAGAATGAGGGTATTTTCAGTCTGTCCTACTTATCTTGTCGCTGTTGTGCTTTATCACATAAAAATACATTTTGCAAAAAAAAAAAAAGCTAAGAGGTGCTTTGTGTGCTGTTTTTGCTCAATTTTCCATAACTATTTCATTCAAAGTTAGGTGCTTATGTTTATGCATGTGTGTGTGCACACTTGTACCTGTTTACTACTACTACTACTACTACTACTACTACTACTACTACTACTACTACTACTACTACTACTACTACTACTACTACTGTGCTATCAAGTCAATTCTGACTCACAGTAACCCTTTTCAGGGTTTTCCTGGTAGACAGTACTCAGAAGTGGTGTACTACTCCCTTCTTCTAGGGGTGCCCTCGGACTGTGCAGCTTGTCCATGGCCACATAGGCTGGCTCTACTTGCAGAAGGCATAGTGGAAAATTGAACTCGCAATCTCTCCCAATCTTTGTCTCCACAGCCAGATGCCTAAACCACTGAGCTCCTCGTGTACACACCTTCTTAATGGTCTGAAGCAAATGTTGAGTATGCTAATTTGGCAATAATCCATGCATTACTTGTTACAATGACCAGGTTTACGGTCTGATATTTTTTTAATCAGTAATTTTACATTTTTTTGGTAAGAAACAAAATGTCCTATAGTAGTTACGCATGAACAAGAACAACTGGGATTTGTTTTTTTTTAATTTTAACTGCAGTACATCCTTTCAGTTTTCGCTGTGAAAGGCAGGGAGAGGCAAAGATAATTTACAGCGAATATCTATTTTCTTCATTTGCATCAGTGAAAGAACCCTTATAAAATAATGATTAACATGGTGCAACTCTTGTGCTTAGGTTACTAAATAGATTCTCATATGTAATTTATGCTGGGATGCATTCCTTATTATTTTTATTAATTAAGGGCATATAGAAGCTGAGATGCTGTAAGATTTAGTGGAAACTATATAGGCAAGATACAAAATACGCCACTACAAGAGCAGGTGCCCTGGCAGAACCTCCGCAGAGCATTCCACTTTCAGTAGCTGGAAGCTAGTGGCTTGCTTAAAACTGGGCAATTCCAGGCGGTATCTCCTAGCCAGCAAGACTGCTATTTGATGGTTTGAGGGAGCTTTAGCCCATCCTGAATAATTTCTGCAGGCACTGGTTACTTCATAATTTATAACCTACATGCTCCAGGCTACCTCTTGCTTCCTTTCCATCTTAATGACCAGGTCTAGCTGGGGTGGGTGCCTCAGGCAGCAGGATTTGAGTATGATAAAAAGATAGAAAATACAGTAGCTATATGTTGTTTTGCAAGTTTACTGCCAGGGATAGTGGTATCTGTGGCATTTTTTCTCTCTCAGGTGCTGTGATCCCCTTGGCTCTCCATGGGCAGTGGGGTGTCAAGATGCCCTTGGGACAATGACAGAAGTCCTCCTTGATTCACCACACCAGCTGGGCAGAGGTGGCTTGTTGGTTGATGTGGTGGGAGATCGATTGGTGGGCCTGACCTGGGCAGCCCTCCCAGCCCTGTCAGAAGTGCCAAAATAACTCGACTAGCTGCAGTTTCTGTGCACCATGGGGGAAGTTCTGTAAGTGGATTGGGTACCATTAACTGTTCTGCCTCAGGCACAAAAAGAGTCTTGTGCAACTCCCATCCATAACAGACAATAATGAAGTGAAGGTGACCATAGCATAGAGAAGTAGCCACCATAGGGAATGCTGTGCCTGCTCTCTCACTGTCTCCAGATGTCACTGTCCAAGCCTCGGGAATTCTCCTGAAGTAACTATTTAGCAACTTCACACTTGTGCCTTTTCATTTTAGGTTAGCTAACAGGCATTGTCTCTTAGCTGACCAATCCATATGGAGATTATATATATATCTCCCATTTCTCATAGGGTTAGAAAATGGATTTTTATCAAACTATAAATGTGCTTAAATAAAAAACAAAACAAAACCCAACCCTACAAAGAAGCCAGTTTTTTTATCAGACAATTTACATAAATGGTTTGTAGATTTTTCTTTGTAAAATCATAGATAATTTTCAGCTGAATGGAAACTTCACAGCAATTGACACCCCTGTTAGCTCCGTGAAGATACCCACACTTTGTATTGAGGCACGTTGCCGCGATGTACAAATTTCCCTTTTGTGCTGGTGCACTTGATTGTACTGTATACTATATCCTAATCATAAACTCTTTTTTTGTACAGAATTCTTATGCTTCTTAAAGTTGTTTTGTCAACCCCTATATTTATTTTAACTCAGCTGTGCTCTTGTACTGTACTTGTAACAACCTTTTAAAGTTTGTCTATTTGAACAAATGGCATGGAACACAGTGTAAGCATTTCAAAGTATAAGATATCTATGTTAAATACAATCTTTTCCCCAACTTTCAGCATTTAGGCTGTAAATGCCAGAGGTTTTATGACCAAAATGACACCATCCAGTGGAGACTGGTGGGTCCCATGTCAGTATGCAGTGAACCCACTCCTGATTTTAGTTTGAACTTTAAGAGCTAGTCAAAATGCTGGACTCTAACCCACAGATATTCAATAACTTGGATAATTCCTTTAATGTTTGGATTAAAATTCAGAGTAGATTCACCACTCTATTAACATCAGACCCACCAGCTTCCCCACACAAGAGGGAGGTGCCAGCAGCCTTGGGGGAGCTCCAGCATTTGCAAAGGGAACAATATAAATTCAGAAAAGAAAGCCTAAAGCCTAAGTGTGGCGCCCTCTCCCCCCCCCCAATATTCCAATGAAGACCAGTCACATTTGATGCACATGGAAGACTTACTGACAGACTGGGGGGGGGGGGGATTTGAAGAACCAGGGGACAAGCAAGCAGGGGGAACAGAATGGAGTGTATGCAGTGCTGAAGAGGAGCATGTTACCATATTTTGTTGTAGATCCTATTCTATTACTGTTTTTGTTTCATCTGATAGATTCATTTCTTTATCTCTTTTTTTTTATTTCTATGGGCGAAGTCCCAACATTGTGCTTCAGTAACCAATATGATGAGCACAGCTGAGGATTCCTTCCCCTTCTCACTATAGCCATTCCTGGCAACCCAAGCCAGCTCCAAAGAATTTCTCAGCTTCCCAAATCAGGCTTTGTGGGTGCAAGAGGGGCTTGTGAGAAGGATGGGAAATTGCCATTTCTGGTGGAAGCAATAGGATCCCGCAAAAAGAGGCCAATGGTGAAACACAAAAGCATCATCATCAACAACAACAACAACACAACTAACAAAGCACATTAAAATAAATCTGGGGAACCTCTAATATCAAATGGTGGTGTTAATCAGTAGACGTTTGGCAGAACTCTCATTTTTACTACATTAAATCACTTTTAACCTGATCATGTTGATGTAGCTTTATGGTCTAAAAGTGATTTGATTGGTCATGTGGAGTCTGATTTCTCATCTAGTGAAATTAAATTAATGTTTATTTATCTGAAATATTCCAAATGAGTTTAAAATGTATTTTAAACGCTTTTGGAGTATTTAATATAAATTAAAAAATAATTTAATTTCAGTCACTGAGAAGTCAACTCTCTCCATATGACTTAGTCTATTGTGGGTATGGGCAAGCTCTGATAACTGGGTTTAAGCACTGGTTTTGATGGTGTTAAGAGCGAAGAATGAAGATGCCACTTAAACTCACAGGGCAGAAAGATGGGAGAAAGTATAGAATTATATTTACTCAGATTGTTGTGGTCTGAATGTGAATCTTTCTTCTGGGTAACTTGTAACTAAAGATTGAGTGCTTGGCCTGAAACAGTGCTGGAGAAAAAGTCTGTTGAATTAAAACTTTTTGCTGGATTGTGACCATCAACCTGTTGACTGTTGTTGACCTTTCAGCTATAATTTTCTTACTGATAGACTAATTATGTTAGTCAAAATCTTCCGGAGGGTGGCAGCTGATTTATACTCTGTAACATTACTGGTTGCTAGAAGGGGTTTATAGTTTTGATTAGGTGTGTCAAGTTATTTTTCTCTTCATTAGCATTTTTCTTGTTATTGAAGGATCGTGACAAGTAACAAATACAAAAGAAAAATGGAAACACCAATCTCATCATTTCAAAAATGCCTCCGGTTTTTAATCAACATTGCTACTAACACTGCCATAAATATACATTCTGGTAGATTCCACTGATAACTGACACAGTGGTTAGCTTTGTGAGTAGCTGTTTGTCTTATCTTAGCCTTGGCTCATTCTTAGCCTTGGATCATTCATCCTGAGAGGATGCAGTGCATAGAATACCCAGCAGTGAGAGAAACGGGTGTAGTGCAGGTTCAGAATTTCTTAAATTCTTATAAAAATTCAAATACTTGGGGCACTTGTGAAGAAGCTTTGTCTCCTTCCTCCCCAAATGATGATGTGTGAATCATATAAATATAATTGATTGTCCACTAAATGGCTAAATGAATATTTTTGTTCTCAATCATCCTAAGGATGATTGAGAATTTTGGTGTGTGTGCGTGTGCACTCGCACATACTTACCATATTTGTTTACAACAGAAAATCCAAATATGGGAGAAACTAAAGTTGACAGCTTTCATCCATCCAGAGCCAGAGTTTTGAGATCTTAGCTCCTTACATCAAAATCCTAGTGCAGGAAACTGCATGTGGAAGACCATGACTGGTCATGAGGATGATAGAAGAGATGATACAGAGCTGGCAAAATGTCTCCACTTGTATGATTGCCCTTACACAAGCACTTATGCAACAGGATTCTGACCTTGAAGTTTTAGAACCTCTGCCTTTTCAACCACATTTGTAGAGCTAAAGTACAGCTCCTACCACTTTTCCCCCCCAAGGGTACTCTTTCTTTAACACATATCATAATCATTTTAGAACTGCAGAGCTGGAAGGGAACCTATGAATCATTGAGTCTAACTCCTCAGGGAGGCACAGTGGGGAATCAAACTCCCTACCTCTGGCACAATATGGACCTCTCTATGTTGGAAATAGCTGGCCCTATGAAAATTCTTTCTTTGAGGGAATGCCTCCCTCCATCAAGGAGCTCCCATGTTTAAGCAAATTAATTATTCTGCATAGGAGAAGAATGACAGATGATGGCAGAACTAGTGAACTCTCCTTCTGTGTATGTTTATTTTCCCTAAATCAATAACTTCATTTTAGGGCTAGAATGTGAAATCAAGAAATAACAATTCAATTACATGTGAATTGAACAGTAAAAATATACTGTATTTTTTAAAACATACTTCTTCTGTTTATCAGCTCACCAATACAAATATGCCTGTAGTATTATCACCAAACAAGTTTTTATGAATGAATGCTGTTAGTACTCTTAGTACTTTCAGCTTTTCAGTGTCCTCTGACCTTGCCATTCATAATTCCATCCTCTGAAAATGAACTTGAGGTTAACATGCTTACTGTGTTCTATAAAGCGGACAGTGCAGACAAAAAACTACATCCTAATAAATATGTTAGCTTTTGAGATGTTTTCCTTCAACTGGATTAATGCACCTATTCTTCGGTAAAAAAAAAATTACAAATTGATACAGATTTTGAACTGGGAAATGTAAAATAATGTAAAAATTACTTCTTTCAATAAATTGAAAATAACTTTTAAAAACATTATTTAGCCTTTTAAAAAGCTTTCTCTCACTCCTGTCACCTTCACAGGTGTGTTTGGTGGGGACTCAGGAGAGGGCCTTCTCTGTTGCTGCTCCTGGACTCTGGGACTCCCTCCCACAGGATGCTAGACTGGGCCCATCTTTACTGTCCTTCTGCAAGCAGGTGAAGACCTTTCTCTTCAGGTAAGCTTTCCCTGGGTGGATGGCTGCTGAGTGGTATTTTTATTTTACTGCATTGAATGTGTTTTAGTTGCTTGTGTATATCTTTTGGTATGGTATTCATTGATCCTTTTTGTGCTGTATACTTGCTGTTATTAGCTTAAATGCTGTTTTATTTTATATGTTATAGGCCACCTTGGATCCTTTTTAAGGAGAAAGGCATGTGAAAAATAGTAGAAATACATACATATATACATACCGTGTTTTTCCCAAAATAAGACAGGGTCTTATATTAATTTTTGCTCCAAAAAAACACATTAGGGCTTATTTTCAGGGGATGTTTTGTTTACAGTCATGTCATCTTCTTCTGGTTGTTGCACAATGGTGAAGGGTGGGGCTTCACTTAAGTGGGGTTTATTTTTGAGGTAGGGCTTATATTACAAGCATCCTGAAAAATCATACTAGGGCTTATTTTCAGGTTAGATCTTATTTTTGGGGAAACAGGGTACACACACACACACACAGAGAGAGAGAGAGAGAGAGAGAGAGAGAGAGATTGAAGTTTGGTACTGGGACAGACCTGGACATCTGTTGATCATAACTGATCCTTTCATCTCTAGATAACCTTCATGTGGCCATCCATGTTTGCACTGATACATGAAGATTGCCGGAAGAAATATCAACACACTCAGGTATGCAGATGATACCACTCTCATGGCAGAAAGTGAGGAGGAATTAAAGAACCTCTTAAAGAGGGTGAAAAAGGAGAGTGCAAAAATGGTCTGAAGCTCAACATCAAAAAAACTAAGATCATGGCCACTGGTCCCATCACCTCCTGGCAAATAGAAGGGGAAGATATGGAGGCAGTGACAGATTTTACCTTCTTGGGCTCCATAATCACTGCAGATGGTGACAGCAGCCATGAAAAAGACAACCTGCATCTTGGGAGAAAAGCGATGAGAAACCTAGACAGCATCTTAAAAAGGTCTGCATAGTCAAAGCTATGGTTTTCCAGTAGCGATGTATGGAAGTGAGAGCTGGACCATAAAGAAGGCTGACAGCCAAAGAATTGATGCTTTTGAATTGTGGTGCTGGAGGACACTCTTGAGAATCCCCTGGACTGCAAGGAAGAAAAACCTATCAATTCTGAAGGAAATCAACCCTGAGTGCTCACTGGAAGGACAGATCCTGAAGCTGAGGCTCCAATACTTTGGCCATCTCGTGAGAAGAGAAGACTCCCTGGAAAAGACCCTGATGCTGGGAAAGAGTGAAGGCAAGAAGAGAAGGGGAGGACAGAGGACGAGATGGTTGGACAGTGTCACCGAAGCTACCAACATGAATTTGACCCGACTCCGGGAGTCAGTGGAAGACAGGAGGGCTTGGCATACTCTGGTCCATGGGGTTATGAAGAGTCAGACACGACTTAACAACTAAACAACAACATGAAGTCAGGATGTTCCTTATGCTTCTTTTCTACCTTCCACAGTGCTGATATTGGGCCTGTAGTTACAGGACAACAGTCATGGGTAGGGAGAGAAGGGAAATGGCCAAGAAGCTATGAAACATGCAGCAACATTGCTTTCTAATTTTCAGTACAAAATCATTTACAGTTGGTGGTCATCATAATATCAAGAGACCTTATCTACATCTCTCCAAAATCTGTCATTTTTCAGAAGCATGCTACATTTAATTTCTGTTTTAAAAAAGAATTCTATCCATTCTGGATAACTGTGAGGTTGGGCTGGGTGGCTATTGAGCTGTTATTATGGTATTCATAAACTACAAGTGGAGTTTTTATGTAAATGAATGGCAGCTTTCTATAGTGGTGTAGGACCTTAATCGATCAATTGCATCACTGAAAAAAATCTTATGCATAGCTACGTAATCTCCATCCCTCCTGCTTAATATCTTATTATGCAGCATATCACTGAAATGAAATGTCTTCCATATTTCTCTTGAAACTGACCTCAGTGGGAGATTAAGTGGTAATTATGAATCCATAATCTGTACAGAAATGGGCTGTAGAAGAAGAGGAAAGTTTCTAATAATGAGAAGTTCTGGAGAATGAATGTCCTATTCACATAGTGATAAAACTGAACATGGGCCTACACAAGAGAAAGAATTCTGTTTGATGAGACAATGTTTCCACAGTTAGACAATTGGATTAGAACTTGGATGCAGTCAGTCTTTGATTGGTAGTAGGTTTGGGATAGACCAAGTGGTTGCTGGGTTGAAAGACAGGGTTTGAACCACAATTTTCCTGGTGTATATTCTTAGCTTATATACTAATCCTACACAAATGTAATAATTTGAGAATCAAGGTGGGAAATCAGTAATGAAGACTTCATCAGTCCAGATGGAAAAGGTGCAGATGTTTCATGCTTATTGCTATTGTGTGTGTGTGTGTGTGTGTGTGTGTGAGAGAGAGAGAGAGTGTCATGAGTTCAGCTGAAGGTCCGGAACCTGAGGGGTTAACTACAGCTGAGGAGAATGCTGAGCCATTAAAAGTGCAGACAGCTGAATCGCCACCAGGTTCTCCTCCCCCAGTAGCCAGGGTAAGGGCTAGACTTCAGCAAAGACTTAAGACACAAAGGTCAGAGAATGAATGCTGCTTGCAGAATGCTGCCCGGTCAGCTAGTCCTCAGTTTTGACAGGATGAAAGGCTTCCAGGAGTTCAATTACTGTTTTGCTATATAATCAGCTCCCAGATGGCTGGGAAGCTCATGGAAGCAACAAGTCAAATCTTTGGCTTGCATCCACACTCCTGACCACTTTGAACCTTGTTCTCTGGACCCTTGGCTTTGGACTCTGACCCCAGACTGCATTGTGTGATTTGGCTTTGGACCCTGACCCTGGATTATGGTTTGTGATTTGGCTTTGGCATTTTGGTATTGGCTCTGCATTCTCTGAACTTCTGAGGGGGGGGGCGTCCCTGCATGGCATAGACCATAGCTTCTCTGAATTACTCAAGCCCCTTCACCATGACAGGGCAGCAATCTGTGAAGGGTTAAGGAAGATAGGTAAAGGTCAAAGTTCCCCTTGACATTTAGTTCAGTCATGTCCGACTCTAGGGCGTGGTGCTCATCCCCGTTTCCAAGCCACAGAGCCAGCGTTTCTCCGAAGACCATTTCCGTGGTCACATGCCCAGCGTGACTAGACACAGAACAGTGTTGCCCTCCCACCGAGGTGGTACCTATTTATCTACTCGCATTTTTACATGCTCTTGAACTGCTAGATCGGCAGGACATAGTTCCCTGCAAAACAACCTTTTCTGGTGTGATTGGATAACACCTTCTTATTGTCTAATTACACCCTTAGATTATTCTAGGAATTTATTTAGTGCATTATCAGTGTAACTGTTAACAAAACTACATGTATATCTTTTTGTTTCCCATTATGAGGAGAAAACAGTGATGGCCAGATGCTTTCCTTTTGGAATTGTATGCAAGTAAATGTGCACGATTAAAAGGCTTAGAATTGAAAATGAAGGTGTGAAGAAACATTTGGATCTTCTAATTGAAGAAGATTTTATGGGACTTGATAAGGTTTCCTGAACCAGCTGTATTCTAACTCTGGGAACAGATAACTCACACTTCCCTTTCCTGTCCTGTGGTCTCTTAGTTGAAAGAGTCTTTGAAATTGATAGGCACTCTAAAGTTCCTGTCCTGACAGCCTGTTTGCCCTCAGGGCATGACTGAGAAGGACTCTTGTCTTTTGTTACCTATGCTTCTCCACTCCCCACTGACTTCAAAAGGGGATTACAAGTAATTAACCAGACTGCCAGTTCTATATAGGAACTGGGAGACACATGTTTCTTTGTCTATCCCTGGTCTCTTACTCTGCGGTATCTCTGGAATGTCTCTGTCTGAGGATGAGCAGAGCAGGGGGAGTTGAGGATATTCGGGCAAAGATGAAACATATCTATAAGTTAGAGTAAGGTACAAGCTTGAGGTTTTCTTTAACATGTTGAAATCTGTACCCATATTTTATGATTTTTCTCTTATTAGCAATAACTTTTTTGTTGCATTATTTTCCTTTCTGTGTATTCTTTTAATAAACTTGATATATCTGAAAAATGTAGAAAAACATCATTTAAATGTTAGGGGGAAAGTGTATATGAGGAAAAGTGTGGGGAAAAATGTGTGCTTTTTGTGTAGGATGAGAAAAAGTATTGCTGTTTGATAAAGAATTTGGGTGGAATGAGAATGCTGGTGGGATTTGGAGCCTAATTTTTAAAGGAAAGCCAACAGCAAATGGATTTGGCAGCTATAGACAAGGAACCTTATATACAGGGTAAATCCCTCTAGAGACCACTATTTGATTGGCAACAACTCTCCAGAGTTTTGAACAGGCCCTTCTTCATCTCTTTCTGGAAATTTTATCAGTGGAATTTGAGACTTTGATTATAAGCCATATCCCTGACCACTGAGTTATGGTAGTCCTTCTCCTGAGGTACGTGTGTATCTTTGTGGCTAGGAAACCCTGCAGATTCTTACAGCTGGTAAATAAAATGTCTGTAAAAACCCTGTAGGCACTGGCGTTATTGTAAACTTGCAAAATCTTGGAAGACATGGAGGGAAAATACAAACAGCTGTAAGGTAAAGTAGTTTTCTACATTTGTTTTTCCTTCTAATGAGCATATTCTATGTTTTTCCACTACAATCTAGACAATGATATACTTTTTTTTCTCCAGAGAAAATTCTTACTAGCAGCTGTTAGAAAGAAAAAAAATATTATATGGCCCTTCCTTTAAGAGTATCTTGTTTATCTAGATAAACATGTTCTGTTTTTTTAAAAAAATCTGAGCTTATTTTATTTGCTATCTGATGCAATTTGCATTTTTCTTTTTATGTTTTTTCCTATCCTGGAATGAATGGTTAAAGCTGCAATCTGCTGACACGAATGAGTAAGTCCCACAAAGGAGTAAGTTTGGTGGGGTTCATTTATGAGTAGACCTACATAGAATTAAATTGTGAAACTGATAGGGTTGAAATAGAAACTGAGATGCCACAGTTTGCCTATCATTGGATTTGCAATGGCTATCATCCCTCACTATCTGCATGCTGTCTGGGGCTGTTGGGAGATTTAGCCAGCAGCATCTGGAGGACAAGTTGCCCATGTCTGTGAAAATCAACAGGGGTCCCAATCCAACTAACCATGCAGTTCTATCCATGCAAGAAAGTGTTCAGTATAGTTGTTAAATATAGCCTTCCATACCATGAAAAATCAATTGTGCAACAAAACATCCATCTATTTAGAAAGAATGAAGGCTTTTGCAGTGCAGTGACATTGCCTCATTCATGGAATGTTTATGTGGGTGGGTGCCATTAGATGGGTAGCAAAAAAATTTTATGTGGAAACATCATGAGAGGGTTTTCAAGAGCAGTTGGTGATTTGATATGGAGCTGTGCAGTTTAAATTGTATTCAGATGTTGGAGCATAGTTCTGACACTTCACTGCATCCTGCCTGGGCACCCATGCAACTCATCCTTCTACTTAATTATTTTTGTTGAGGTAAAATCTAACATATATTGACAGCTTGGATCTATGTACACTACATGGATACAAAACCCTTCTGATTCCAATGGACTTTACTCCCACATAATCATCCTAAAATATGGTGGATGTCTTCAGAAACTAGTTATTTTTATAGGCTTTCTGGATGTATCTGAAATGATGAAGATAAGATGGGATGTGGATATGCAGCTGGGTGCAAATCTGCACAGTAATGTGAATTTGGTGTCTGGCTATGATCCACTTTCAACATGATTGTGTGGATCGAAAATGGGGCCAGCATCGCCAGTGCTGTGGCCCATGATTTGAAAGAAGGGACTGATGCTGGTCTCCAGAGTTCCCCAACTCTACTCCCCTGCTTTATCCTCCTTAGCGTTCTCTGCAAGTGAATGGACAGCAACAAGAGGAAGGACAGACACAACCATTTCCACCTCCCCTTGTCTGGTGGGTGTGGATTGGTTCCAGAAGGCCAGGAGAAATGATGATAGGAAGCGGGGCTACTCATGGAAGAGTCCCAAGAGACATCTTACTTAAAATATCCCCACCCCAGACCTGAAGCCAACACTGATGGTGACATGCTTTTTCATCTGTGTTGCAATAGTGTGTGTGAAGAAGCAATACTATCTCCATTCCCTGTGACCTTCATAGCATTGCACTGTGTAACCAAGATGCTTTAAATGAGGCTAAATAATCTTAGTCTTTTTTTTCCTTTTGGCATATGCAAATCCTACCATACCTCAGGAGACAATTCTCTGAAAGCACAACAGCATCACTTTTGTGCTAATCCAACCCTTTTCCCAGAAGGACTGAACATATTTTTTTTCTGGCAAATCAGCACTATTTATTGTGTAGTTTAAAATTCTGTTGTCCTTTCCTTCTTCCCTTCCTTTTGGCAGGTTGTCAGATATCATTAGGGTGATCTTGGTGATGCTGTGTTGTTCATTTAGTTTTGCTTTTGTGCCCCCCCCCCTTTTTCTGTAAAAAAATAAAAGTCAATATCAGGAAGCTTGCTGTGCAGGGAGAAGAAGAAAACTCATATAAGATGATGAGCATCCTCTCCCCACTCTTCTATACATGGATATGGTAGAAATAAATAAACATGCACTAAGGGGGGTGTTATTTTCTCCATCTGAACTTAATAGGCACAAAGTCTTGATTTACTGGGACACGCGCTGGCTGAAATCCAGTAGTAAGTCCCAGTTAGAGTAGGCCCATCAAATCACTGAAACTTAAGAAAGAGTTAACTCAGCAAATCCCTACAGATTCAATAGGTCTACTCTGATTGCAACTTACTACTGGACTTCAGTCAATGTGTCTGAAATTACTACTACTGGATTCAGCCCAAGGGTGCCATTTTAGGTTGCAGGGTGGCTGAGGAGCACAGAAAGAGATGACAGTCATGATAAATGAGAATCACACAGGCCTGCTTTACTCAACCAGTATGGTTTAAATGTTGTAGCATGTATTTGTTGTACAGCTCATGATACCCATGGCAGCATTTTTAGTACACACAAGCCAGTCAGAGTCGAAGACAACTATTACACAGTATTATTTTTAAATAACAGAGGTCATTTACTCCCCTGCTCGTTTTGGGAGAAAGACACCCCTTAGTTTGCAGAATTTTTTTTAAAAAATGTATTTAATCTTTCTGTGTTTATAACTGCTCAGAGAGCCACAGATATAAGCAATCACAGGGCTAGAATAAAGAGTGAGACAGGATGGGACAGTAGACATTCATCTTCTCAGTGGAATCCCTAAAATTGTTACTCAGTTTATCCCCTCAGTGTTTGGCCAGTTAAGCCCTTTTCCCTATATTCTCTTTGGATTACAAAATGTGGAAAGAGAGGGAGACTGTGTCTTTTTGTATGTAGTGTCTGAAGGGAAAGATCAAGTGTTCTTTGCTGAACAAGACATTTTCCTTTTCCTCCCATTGGGTTTTGGAGTGAAACTGAATTACCTTACAGCTGCTTGATTCTACAACTGTTTGTTACTTTATAAGATTTTTATTACTTTTATTACTTCTGTTAGAATTTCAACAATGGGAGGTCCCATTTCTTGAGCAAAAGGATAAGATGAAATGTTTTCAACAATATAGACATATAGGTGTACATTTAGTGTTACACTAGTGTGCCCCCCAGCAGCACTCCTGGCCAGTAATATTGGTGTATATAATTTGGGGGGGGGGTAAAAGGTAAAAAAGGTTCCCTGACCCCTGGTATACAGGGATTAAATACCCTTGGAAAATCTCCATTGGCTGTGGAGGCCAGCAGGTTCTGGACATTATTATCCAGAAAAGTAAGGTTCTCAAGCTGTAGTGAAGGTGTGGGCCTCAGCAGGAGACACAGTCAACAAGGTTTTGATTTTAAGAGGGTGCACACACTAGTGAAACTTTCTACATATTGTATGGCAGAAGGCTTCAGCAGCAGGTTAATATGTGCTGACAAAGAAGATGTGATGAGACCATAAATATTATTTAAGTAGTTATCGTATCACATGGGGCCAGGACACCAGAGCGAACAACATGATCCATGAAAAATAGAAAATTGATATGAAATCTAGATTTTTTTTTGGTTTAAAAATTAAATTAAATATGAGCATGCTAAAACATATGTAAGAAAAAACAAAACACATACAAAGCACTTGGAAAGGACACACAATAGAAATAAATGTTAGAACTAAATATAATTGATTTTTACCCCTAGGAAATGTTGATAAACTTCCATGAATTTTTTGGCTAGCATTGTTCTATTTGTCCCTCTGTGTGACTTTGCTGATATTAATCTGGACTGGTTACTCACCTTGCATTATAACAATAGCATCTAGCAGTGGGACACCTATAAATAAAAATAATCTAACTCATCCAACTCTATTTATGTTGATGAAAGCAAGTGGACATCAAAGTGTTGAACAAAGAGCCTAGTTGTGCCTTAGTAGAACTTTTGACCTAGGTAGAAAATACTAAGGTCTCCTTTCCATTTGAAGGTTAGAGGGAGCAACCATGCTGCTTTGTGAAAAGTAATGGCAACCACAGGCAGACAGCCATTGTTCTTTGGTAGCAATTGTCTGCTGTAGTCAGAATTCGTGATAGTTCTACTAGTCTACTAGCGGTGGTTCTCAAACTTGGGTTCCCAAGAAAGTCCCATAAACTTGGGTTCCCAAGAAAGTCCCAGAAATCCTGGCCAGCACAGCAAATGGAGAGGACTTCTGGGGATTGCAGTCCAAGAACATCTGGGGACCTAGTTTGAGAATCACTGAAGTAGTGAATACAACTGAGTTGTTTCTCCCCCCCCCCTTTGTGGTCTGGAGTCCTGTTGCCAATTACAGGGACTGTTAGATCTTCAAGCCCATATACGTCACTGCCAACAATCGACGAAGTTTCAGATTCTTACTCAGGTATAAAGGCCAATGCATGCAGTTGGGGAAGTTAAATGTTCTGGTTATCATTCTATCTCTTTCCATCGCTCTCAGATTAAATGACCATTTAAAGTAATTCTGAGTGGGAACCATGTATGTTATGAGTCATCAGACCTCTTGGAGGAAAGGGGGGGCCATAAACGCAAGGAAGAAAGGAAGAAGTTAGTTCCCAGCTGGTTAACTCACAGCTCAGAGAAGTTAATTTTCTGGTCCATAACACTCAGAATCCCCAGAGTTCAGTCATGGCCCCTGTGATTGAGGTATTCTGACCACTTACCCAACATCCTGTAGGACTGTAAAAACTGCACATACCGTGTTTCCCCGAAAATAAGACAGGGTCTTATATTAATTTTTGCTCCAAAAAACACATTGGGCTTTTCAGGGGATATTTTGGTTGCTGCACAATGGTGGAGGGCTGGGTTTCACTTAATTGGGGCTTATTTTGGGGGTAGGGCTTATATTACGAGCATCCTGAAAAATTACACTTGGGCTTATTGTCAGGTTAGGTCTTATTTTCAGGGAAACAGGGTATCATCAGCAGTTTTATTTTTCATCTAAAATTAATATTCACGTCAAGCCACCTTAGAAACCTCAAGGTTGAATATTACACGAGAAGCTCAACGTCAATAAATTAAGGACTAGTAGAGCTGAACAGGAGACAGAGTGCTATGACCAGTCTCACCTTCAGAAAGCAGATGGCCTGTGGGATACAGAAGCCGCTTTGCTTTTAAGAGGCAGTTTTATAGGGCCATATGCGTGATTCTTGGCGAGAGACTTCAATCACCAAGAGTGGGTTGATAAAAAAAGATTAAGACATCAGGAGCCTGCTTCATCACTTATACCACTTATATTTAGCTTGGATAAATGACAAAGGATCCAGTTCTGAGACACTGGTTTATTGGAATACGTGTAAGATCTCGGAGACTAAATTAAAAGAGATGTGAAAAACCTGATGGAATAGAAAAGGCTTATGATCTGTAGGCCAAATGAAATGCAAGTCAGTTTTATGTTGCATGTAAGATTGTTTATTATCCACACCCCTTTGATTCCATTCCTGTTATGGACCTGGATGGCACAGCTCCCTTGACTTAAAAAGAAAGAAAGAAAGAAAGTAAAAGAGAGAGAATATTGGAAGATGAATAATTACTTTAACATAATATGAATCAGCTTCTAGCCCAGAAACCTTTTTCTACTTGAAACAGAACAAGTCATTAAATCACTGTCCAATGGAAAGGCCATTCCAGCTGAGATTTATAACGCTGATTGCAAATACTGTGTTCAATGCCTCACTGAACCATATGGAGGGAGGGGAGGGCAGAAATACCTCATCTCTTCAAATACATCATAGGTTACCCAGGAAAAAATCATAGCTATACCAGAAAAGGCAAGAATTACTGTATATTTCAATACTATTTGGACTAGCACCATGGCAAACATTTCTCCCGTGAGAATTCTGGCCGTTCTCAGTTAATTAGATAGTAAAGGAGTTCCTTTCAAAAAGAATTTTAAAAGAAGAGGAATTCTGAGAAATTATCATGAGTGTGGTTCGGGATTCTTGCCTTTACTTGACTTACAAGGTGGCAAAGAGTTGCGGGTGGGAGTGTTTGTTTTCTTCAATCATCTGTAGGGCAGCTGGCAGTTCGTTTGTACAGCACTGCAACTCTCCAGTAGAGAATTATAATCCCAAGATTCTTTATACAGTCAAAGTGGAATCAAAGTGCCATGCCTTTGTAATGCATGACACTCCTAGAGGTCCAGTTGTGGGTCCTTAGTGAATATAAAGTCATCCTGGAACACCTCACATTGGGACCTATTGCTGGCAGGAGCATCACTTGAACTAGATAAGTACTTATGGGGTTTCTACAGTAATAACAGGTACCTCTAAGATAGACATACCCTCCACCCCAGCAAAGGAGTATCCACATTTGTCCTAAGCTTTTCCCGCTAGTTCATCTGGAGGGTAGGATTGCTCTTACGTTTTCATAATATTTTCAATTCCTTTTCATAAAAATGTTATGCTATTTTATCTCTTTTGTGACAGCCATGCTGGATCTCAAAACAGAATAATTCATGCGTCAATGGAAACCATCCGCATTTATCTGATTTTTAAAAAACTTTTTGCTCTCTTTTTTTTTCCAGACGAATTTCATTCTTGTGGGTGAGAAATGTATGCATGGGAATGGCTTTATATAACCCATGAGGATTATAAAATCTATGATGTTGCTGCAAGTGAAGGTTCTAGGCCAGTGGTTCCCAATCTGGGTCCTCAAATGTTCTTTGACTTAAACACGCAGAAGCCTTTACTATTAGCTATGTTGGCCAGGATTTCTGGGAGTTCTAGTCCAAGAACATTTGGGGACCCAGAGTTGGGAAATGCTGCCTAAGCAACTGAAGGAAGTGGCTGAGTGGCAACTGAAGAAAAGAGAGTACAGAGGTCCTCCCACCTCAAAATTTCAAGAGGGGGCATCACCCTTGCTCTGATCAGGAGTTGTCTATGAAACATACAGGAAGTCAAATTAAACATACAGATTTTGTTCACGCTGAAGAGCATTGCATATGTGACTTTATTTCTTTACCCCATCAAATGAAACAAAAATAAAGTGAATGCAACTCCATTACAGTTGTAGCTGATCTTACAAATTCAATTTATAATTGCTTGCAAACATGACATTTGGGTATTGCTCACATATTTGGACTGCATACTTATATAGACATCTGGGAGTAAGCCTTGTTGGACTTAGTGGGTGTTTTGAGGGGAAAAAAACCCTCAGTTTTATACAAGTCAGATTGCACTTGTATAAAATTACAGTATTTCAGAATTTTCCCAGGCCATTTTGCTATCAAATGCAAAGGACAACCAAGGGTGCCCTTCTTCTGCCAACAGGTATAGAAGCAAACAGGACTGGCACCGAACTGTACTTCAAGACTGGCTACAGAGCGTTGTCTCCCACCACACCTGAGGACCACCATGCTTGTTTAGGACAAGATGCTCGGCCATCCAGCAAAGAGGAATGGTTAGGTTGGCCTCAGAAGAAATGGCTGAGGGGCTGCTCCTTCTTTACCCTTGCTACTGCCATGTAAAGTGGCTGCCTCACTCGGCTTAATGGCAGTTCCAGCCCTAAACTGCTGATAAATGTGTTAACTGTGTTCAGATCATTTCATGATAGGATGGATAGAATGTTGGGGAAAGACATGTTTCTAAACTGTCCTGTCACTGATGGTAAAGCAGGTGTCCAATCTTGCACAGATTCTTTATAATGGTTTATTTGCTACATTGCTTTTCTTTATATTAATGTAGGAGGAAAGATTAGATTTAGGGCTTATGGGAATCTTTTTAACCTTAAATCTAAGGTGACTGAAGAAATGGCTGGAGGATGGTTGGCTACAGATGACTATGTCCTAATACCTAATTCTGTGGAGGACATGAAAATAATAAATGGATCTCTTTTCAGGACCATGTACATGATTTGGGCTTATCATTAGTCTGAAAAGGACAGAAGTTTTATATCAATCTCCTCTGGGTAAGATTTATGTTCCACCAGAAATTACTATCACAGACCGCATTCTACAAGTGATGGATAAATTGACATACTTGGCAAGTACTCGGCCTCATGAATCAAACATTGATGATCAAAGTGCAACCTGAACAGCCAAAGCTATTCTGGCTTATGGGTGGTTTCTCAAGCGCCTTTGTAAGAAGTTAATGCTGGGCATTTAGTCCTGTATCAAAAAATTATTCTGCACCTTTCCTTATAAACCTTTCTCATTCAGTCTGATGGAAAATAAATAGCTATGAACTTATTTTCCTCAAAGCAAAACATTTCATTGGCATTTTTGTGTTTGGACTGTGTTTTTTTTTTTTTTTTGCAGTTACCTTCCTTATTTTATGGCTGGAAAGAGTCCTCTGTGTGTGTGTGTGTGTGTGTGTGTGTGTGAGAGAGAGAGAGAGAGAGAGAGAGAGAAGATCCTCTTTTTAATTGTGAATCACCACGCTGACTGCCTGCAGTTTTCCCAGCTTCCCACATTTCAATGAAAGCCCAGGGGAAGGGCTTTGGAGCTTTTTCAGCTCAAGAAGCACAGACAACTGGGGAGGCGGCAGGGCAATTCAGAGATATGTAACAGAAAAAAAGGAAGAGGGGAGTCACTGGAACATAACCACAGGTTTCATTTACAAGTCTGATAGTTTAGGCAGAAAACTTCAAAGATGTTGTGTGCCTAGAGATAAAATGTGTTATCAACTTGCTGATCTGGCATCTCATCCAATGTGGTCCTTATTTGCAGTGGCCATTCTATGTACCTTTTGCCCTATAGAACTTGGATTGGCCCCACCCCCTCTTTTGAGCTTCAGAGGAGCTTCACTTATGTTTTTCTCTTGTTTGTTGTTATTTTCAGAGTATATTTCTATAAAGTGATTGTAAGTTTAGTGAGCCCATCTTCCTTGTATTTTCAATCATATTTTTTACATGGTTTTAGAATTTTAATTGTATAATCATTCTTTTTCCCTCCCTTACAAGCATGCTGAGGATACATTTAAAGACTAAAAAGCCTGGTATAAATGTACAATGCAAAGATATTTTGGAAAGTTTAAAAACAAAGTGATTCTAATCTCTGTTCTTGGAGAATAGGTATAATTAGATATTTTCATTCTTTGTGTATCCAATATCTTTCTCAAAGAGGACTGCTATTCGCTGTGATGTTCCAATTCATCACATATACCTGTGTGTGCCTCGCAATAACTCTTATGATTAAGATGAACACATTGATTATGACATTAGAGAAAGCTTTGGCATAGTGAGTCCTGCAAAAGCTATTGCATTAGATTATTTTTGTAACACATTTTTGACCCAAGTTGAATATGATAACCTAGTATTGTGTTATGTAGAGGGCTTTAAACGTGAACCTGCCTGCTGGTAAAGCTGGATGCTCCACAGCTTTAGGACAATCTGGGGACACAATTACAGTACCAGCTATCAAATCGTTGTTGTATCAGGGGAACAACCATACAGTTGTAATCAAGCCCTCTAGCAAAGTTATTATTTAGGGTAGATCTTTGCCTCCAGACAGTTCATTAGATCTTGGAAGGGCACATACAGTGTCATCCTATCCCTTTGCTTTCAATTGTTAGAGAAAATGACTTTGTATAGAAGGCCCAATGATACTTTATGCTGCCCAGCTGCAAGATACCAAACTGTATCCTCAGATTCAGCAGCAAAAATAACAATTTACTAAATGATTATCTTTGTTAAAGAATTCTGAGAATTCGGTAGACCATTTTCTAAACATGCGTGTAGTTATAGGTGATGCACAAAGGGCAGCTTTAAAATTAGTAATCGTCTGTTAAACAGTACAGTGGTGCCTCGCATAACGTTTTTAATTGGTTCCAAAAAAAAAAACCTTATGCGAAAAAAACTTTATGCGAAACACCATTTCCCATAGAGATGCATTGGAAACCGGTTAATCTGTTCCAATAGGCACGGATTGCCGTCCTTAAGCGAAAAAACCCATAGGAAACATTGTTAAACGATACAATGTATCCTCCATTGGAATGTATTGTAGCTGACTCAATAGGTTTCAATGGCTTTGCGAAGTCAATTTTTGCAAAATTAAGTGTGTCATAAAAGGGTCAAAAATGGTTTTAAATGCTTGGATTAGCTTCTGCACCCTCTAAAACGGATGCAAAAGTTAATTTGGCTTTGATCTGACTTTTCGTTAATTAATGGTGAATTTTTTTCCCCCAACTTTTGACAGCTGTCAAAATCTGACAGCTCCATTATTTCCTATGGGGGAAGAAAAAATTCACAAAAAATTAATGAAGACTCAGCAACTGTTCTAAATTCTTGGGTTCGTTAGAGGACCCCCTAAGTTGTGTGCAAACCTGATTTGGCTTTGACCTGAACTTTCGTTAATTTTTTGTAAATTGTTTTCTCCCCCATAGGAAAGCATGGAGCTGTCAGATTTTGACAGGTCCATTGGTTCCTATGGGCCAAAAAACAAAAATTCACAAAAAATTAACGAAACGTCAGATCAAAGCCAAATCAGGTTTGCACATGACTTAAGGGGTCCTCTAATGAATCCAAGCATTTAGAACCGTTTTGGACCCTTCTAAGACACTTTTTAAATTGAAAACAAAAAAAAACGTTAAGCGAAGCAGGGGACCTAAAACCAAAAACGTTAAGCGAAGCATGGTCCCAAAAACGCTATGCGAAAATCGCCCATAGGGAAAAACGTTATACGAAGCACAATCTGCCTCTGAAAAAATAAACGTTAAGCGAAAAAAACGTTAAACGAAGCAAACGTTAAGCGAGGCACCACTGTACTTTCTTATGGAGCAATAAGGATTGGATTTTTGTTGTTGTTGTTGTTTAGTTGTTAAATCGTGTTCGACTCTTTGTGACCCCATGGACCAGAGCACGTCAGGCCCTCCTATCTTCCACTGCCCCCTGGAGTTGGGTCAAATTCATGTTGGTAGCTTCAGTGACACTGTTCAACCATCTTGTCCTCTGTTGTCCCCTTCTCCTCCTGCCTTCACACTTTCCCAACATCAGGGTCTTTTCCAGGGAGTCTTCTCTTCTCCTGAGATGGCCAAAGTATTGGATCCTCAGCTTCAGGATCTGTCCTTTTAGGATTTATTTTACAGAAATGCAAAACAAAGATGGTTCTGTAGGAAACCCTATCAATGGGTAGGTTTGCACCCAATCAACATCAAACCCTGCATTCTAACATTCCACACTCTAGGAATGGGCTTTGGGCAATTTAAGACTATAAGTTTTTAAAGGGGACAGCTGCTAATATTTGAAGTGTCCATTCCTCCAACAGAAAGGTAAGGTGTGTGTGTGCGCATGCGCGCACACATGCCTACACATGCACATGTGTTAGAGCAAAAAGCAGAGCTTGGAAAAAGTTACTTTTGGGACTAGAACTTCCATAATTTCCCAACTAGAATGGTTGGCTGTCATCCTGGCTGGGGGAGTCTAAAAGTTGATTTTCCAAGCTCTGGCAACCAACCCCCTGCCCCATGAACAATGCATTTTGACTAGCCTTGAGGGGCATGCTGCAAATTTTCTCCTCTCATACTACAGTAGTAATCATATAATGTTGCTCAAATAGGTTATTTCGAGAATATTTTCAAAGCACTTGGATTATGGGCTGCCTGTTGCAGTAAAATTGCCACTTGAAGCCACAGTCTTCCTTTTTGTTAAAGAAAAGTAACATATTTTAAAAATCAGCCTGCAAGCACTTCTCTGTATGTAAGCATAGACCACCCGGCTGACAGTCATAAGCCCCTTCTCTCCAAGTCTCATCCTACCTTTGAAGTGGAAGGAATATGCAGGCAAAATAGGAAGAAATTACCCACTCTTAATTTATAATTTTGTAAACATTCTTAATTATTCTTAATCAAAAGTAAATATTTTAATTGACCTCTAATTCAATCTCATCCCTTAATGCAAATATAAGTCTGTAATTTTCAGACCAAATAAGCTTCCTTAAAAAAAGCCTATATATACACCTGATTCACTTATACCATGTCACCCATTTATCCTGTTTCCACTGAGGATTATATTATGTGAGGAATTAATTCACTTTTGCATGTTTAATTTTAGGCAGTTTAAGATGAAGTGATGGCTTCCTTTGGTGATCCAGCCATGGCAGATCAAACAGAACATCAAGACTATCTATTCTGATTTGCATTATCTCATATACAAGGTTCACATAAGCTTCAGCATGTGGAAATCAATTAAAACAACTGAAAAGGTTGAAATTGTAATTGTTTTTGTTAAATTGGTCTAAGTTCTGTAATAAAAATATGTATGTGACTAAAGGGATGTTTTTGTGAAGGGAAGAGTAAACTACACCAGTACAACACAATGTGTCTGTTGCACAACATTAAATTAATTAATACATCTAGGATGTGGGGGGAACATCTTTATTTCTTTCTCCCCACTCTGGACATTCATGAGGAATAGGGAACTGGTTTTCTGTCAAGGACTGCATTTCACTAGGAGTTGTCTGTTGGAAGCTGCATAGGGGCTGCATGGTGCTGGTAGAACAAATGGGAAATGAAGGATAGGGGGCAGTTCCCAAAATTGGTGAAGTATGCAAAAACAATGGTTGTTCTGGGTTTTTCGGGCTCTTTGGCCATGTTCTGAAGGTTGTTCTTCCTGATGTTTCGCCAGTCTCTGTGGCCGGCATCTTCAGAGGACAGCAACTTGTAGTCTGGTGTAGTTGGCTTGGGAGTGCAGTATTTATGGCTGTGAGATAGGCTTTTGTCTTTTCCTGTAGATGGGTGATTAATGTGTATTGTTGTGGGTGTGTTGTATTATGCAAAAACACATAGCTCTTCCTGTGTGTCTACTCTCTATGTGCTACTCAGTCTCTCCCTCCTGTTCTTTCTCTGCTACACCTGTCTTCCCTTCACTCCATCCATTTAAGATCCACCACCCTGTTGAGCTTTCACCCTACTTGCTAGAAGTCTCAACTGATTGCTTTCAGAAGACCGCCTTGTTTCCCATCATTCTGTGTTCTCCTCACATTTTCCCACCATGACTTTCATCCTCTTTTTTTCTCTCCGGACTTCTCTCAGTCCATCCAAGTAGGCTATGACCTCCATGTCCCCCTCTATTTGGGGCTCCCACTCAGGCTCCCAGTGCCACCAGTCTCACAGTGACCAGCTAGGCAGGCTGCTATGCAGCTTCTCCAGAGATACTTATGCTTGAAGTTTAAACCCCCCCTCCCAGCCCTCATTCTGGCATCTGAAACTGCTCCCCTGCTTACCTTTACATCCACCAGTTCTGACATACCAAGTCCTGTGATGAGACTTAATGCACATATAATGAATAATATAGTAGATAGCAAAGGGGGGAAAAAGAATCCATAAGAAAAAATGAGAAAAGTGCCACAATGCCATGAAAAACATTCTTCCTGGCTTCCTAAAAGAGCAACCAGGAGGTGCTTGGAGTAACCCAGAAACTGATCCACAGTTTGGCAGGACAGTATATAGCCAATGGCTGAAATCCTTTTGCAAAACATGAACAAATCTGTAACGTCCAGTCCCTTCCTAACTGGCAAATAAAAAGTCCCTACAAAGTCAAGTGCACACACACCAAGACAGCATGTACACATGTCCCTGACAATCTTGGTGGGGATTCTTCATTTACTGTCTAGAAACAGACTGAAAGTTACAAATGTTGTTACAGTAAGTGACAGGATTTCAGCCATTCTCTTCTCTATGTCATGAAATGACCTGTGTGGGTAGGAAAACATGGCTTCAATACTGTACTAGGAGTCTGCGCCCATAAAAGGAGTGTATAGGTCACCTTCCCTGGTATACACTGGCAGTGTACAGACCAGCAAGCAGTCAGAGAAGGCAGCAAATACTTGTATATATACACTTAAACCATTAATTTGCATGCGTAATTACACTCTGCCCTGCTCACAAGTCCTGGCCCCTAGATCTTTAGTCTCAAATATTACCTTAGCTTTTCAATTATATAAGCCATTTCTTCCCATATTATAAATATGTTACTTCGTAAATATTTCTCCAGGTATCACTACATGTAATTTATTAATCAATGCAGTAAATCAATGTAATAATTACAGATTAAAAATTGAACTATCTCTTGTGCAAGTTTATCTGGACTGATGGCATGGTGACAAACAATCTCTTGATCTGGGGAATATATTTAAGATGATAATTCGAACAAGAAAGGATTTGTCATGGTATTTAAATGAGAGAAGCTGTTATTTTATTAATTATCTTAAAGATAAAACATGCGTGGAGGTACTATAATATTTATTTTAATCCACACATTAATCAATTGACTGAAGAACAGCTAGACAGTTAATCCTCTAAAAAATTAATTAGTTGGCTGTCGGCTTTAATTTTTAGGCTTCCTTAGTTCTTTTCAGTGTTAAAGCAGGCAGCAGATTTAGCATGAATCACTGCATCTGAGATGACACCCCTTTTAACTTGTGTTTTAATCAACTGATCAGCAGGCAGCACCGCACATTTTTAGATCCAGGCATCTCAGCTCACAGACTGGTTAAGCGGAGAACATAGGTGGAAGCTGGTGAGAATAAATCGAAGACTCGTACACCAACAAAGAAGTGGGCCATTTGGCTGCATGTTTTCAGTTTGTCTCAAATGGGAAAAAGAAAGAGACCTAAGAGGTAAATTTTTGAGAACCAGAACCTTTAAACAGGGACAATAATGCCCCTAATGGCTGCAATATAAACTTTTTATGGACAATACTTTTCCCGTGTAGATAAACTGTTTTATTACAACAAATGCCTCCCATAAATATAATGACAAACCAGCAGGAGTAATTGCATGCGTTCTGCCAGCACTCCCATATTAAGAGCTGTATTGCCCACTACTGAGAAATGTGTCCCTCTGCTGAAGCTCCAGCTAGCTAAGCTGCAAACTGGCCAGCCAAAATGTTCCATCTGTCATCAAACTTCAAATCTGTTGTATGCATATCCTCAACCACATCCCAGGAAGAATCCTGGCAAGCGTTCCCAGAATGCAAGCATATGCCAATTGTCTCCATATCAACTCAAGAGCTACACTGCAGCTGCCAACACAATGGTGTCGGTATATGTTTACAAATTAATTTACTTGAATATATTCCCAATATCCTTAATACGGGGGCGGGGGGGGATGTGCCTTCAGATAATCCAAAACAAAGTGTCTTTTACTGATGGGAGATTAAGCAAGAAAATCTGTGATAATGCTGTATTTTGGCATGGCGCTGGAATATTTATCCACATTCCCTGGGTACAAATTAATGCAGCAGAACAATTAGAGGAACTGAAGCAATAGCTCTTTTTATTAGTTGGTTCTTGGACAGTATCTATGGCCAGTTCCCCAGATGACATAGCTCAGCACAATTGAACTGTAGTTAACAGAATGATGTCAGTTTTATGCTTTCCTTTTTCCCTGGAAATGGAAAAAAAAACTTTTTTCATCCTTAATTTTCCCTTCCCTCCCTCCTCAAACTTTACATTTTTATTTCAAGCCCATCTTTCAGGATATAAATCCTTCCAAAACTGTAATAACTATAATGATTATTCTACCTTTTATGCATCAGTAATGCAAAAGAAATAGACGTGATTAAATATTTCCTATTCCTCAGTTAAATCATCAATCCGAATGGATACTTCAGCTAAGAAACCAGAAGAAGATTGATATCTAGAAAGGTGGATATGAAAGAACTAGAAAATGTCTTCAAGTATAAGGGAGTGTCACTGGAGTCCAAGGCCAAGGTAATCCATGATATGGTATTCCTGATTTTATCTAGATATGAAAGCTAGACAATAAAGAGAGTGAACATGAAAAAATGTTGACATTTCAGAGGTGGTGTTGGAAGAGAATTTCATGGATACCATGAGTTGCTTGAAAGACAGATAAGTGGGTTCTAGATCAAATCAAGCCTGAACTGTCACTAAAAGCTAACATGACTGGATTGAGGTTACCATACTTTGGGCACACCATTGGAAGACAAGGGGAAAAGACAATACATTTGGGAAAAGTTGAATAAAGGAAGCCATAGCCTTTAGTTTGCAAGACCTGAGCATGGCTGTTAATGGCAAGACTAGAGATGGGCACAAACTAAAAAACTAACCAGGAAGTTTAATAATAATTATTGGTTTGCTGGTTCAGGTTGGTTTGGGCTTGTCAAAACCAATGAACCTGAACCAAACTGAACAACCAACTTTTGAAAAATGATTTAACCAACTTCCTGACAGCCTGCTCCCATCAGCATATGCAGCAGTGTCATTGAAATCAATTTAAAATCATGTGGCAGTCAGGTGGTATTTGAATTGCTGTGTGTGTTCCCTGGGGGCAGTACTTAATCCAGTGTCTTTTCAAGTACTGTATCAATGTTAGAGACTACACTCACAATTGAAATTATGTTTATTTAAATTGCATTTCCAAGACACCTTTGTTTCCAAGCTCTATGCCATGCCCAAGAAATCGATAACTCGATATTTCACCTACTATATTACCATGTAGTAGATGATCATCCCCCTTTCTTTGGTTTCATATTTCACAATGACATAGCACTAAAATGATGCAGAACAGTAAGCGAGTGTGCAGGCAAGCCCACCCAACAGCCGATTGGCATGCTACCGGGGGAAGGAGGAACTGGTGCCAGCTGCTATAGAGAGGCAAGCAGGCAGGTGAGCCCACCAACCAGCTGATTGGTGAACTGTCAAAGAAAAAAGGAGGTGGGGCCAGCTGCTTCAGAGAGCAAGCAGGCAGACGGTTGAGCCCACTGAACAGCTTACTGTACGCCCTACAACCTGTAGAGGAGCTCCTGCCCTTCAGCAAGTGGTATGCTGGCTACACAGCCAGGTATGTAGACCTGGGTCCTGCTGCCACTTATGGAATGCTGGGCTAAGCTCTGTTTCAATTTTTTTTAAAAAAATCCTTGCTGATATAGCGCTCTGCAAATTAGTAAGATTTTTTTTAATTAAAAATTATTTCAAGTAATGTCACAACAGCAGGGTCAGGTGGTTGTGAGAGTCAGCCAGTGTGAGCGCTCATTAAAAATTATCACCAACAGAAGCATTCACATATGGTGAATTGATTTACATTAAATAGATTGATGTCCAAGTAAAAATACACAACCCTATGGTAGAAGAGTAAAAAAACAAATAATGACAGATAAAAAACACAATTCCCTGTCAAAATAGTCCATGCTTCCACATGTGCCATGTATTCACCTTTTTTAACATTGATTTAAAACACACTAAACCAAACATTTGCTGGATTATGGAGAAAGCCAGAGAGTTCCAGAAAAAACATCTACTTCTGCTTTATTGACTATGCAAAAGCCTTTGACTGTGTGGACCACAGCAAACTATGGCAAGTTCTTAAAGAAATGGGAGTGACTGACCACCTTATCTACCTCCGAGAAAAATCTCTGTGTGGGACTGGAAGCAACAGTTAGAACTGGATATGGAACTGATTGGTTCAAAATTTGGAAAGGAGTACAAAGAGGCTGTATATTGTCCCCCTGCTTATTAAACTTATATGCAGAATACATCATGCGGAAGGCTGGACTGGAGGAATCCCAAGCTGGAATTAAGATAGCTGGAAGAAATATCAACGGCCTCAGATATGCAGATGGTAATACCACTCTGATGGCAGAAAGTGAGGAGGAATTAAAGAACCTCTTAATGAGGGTGAAAGAGGAGAGTGCCAAAAAAGGTTTGATGATCAATATAAAAAAAACTAAGATCATGGCCACTGGTTCCATCACCTCCTGGCAAATAGAAGAGGCAGATTTGGAGGCAGTGACAGATTTTACTTTCTTGGGCTCCATGATCACTGCAGATGGTGACAGCAGCCACGAAATTAAAAAGATGCCTGCTTCTTGGGAGGAAAGTGATGACAAACCTAGACAGCATTTTAAAAAGCATAGACATCACCTTGCCAACAAAGGTCCGCGTAGTCAAAGCTCTGGTTTTTCCAGTAGTGATGTATGGAAGTGAGAGCTGGATCATAAAGAAGGCTGACCGCCAAAGAATTGATGCTTTTGAATTGCGGTGCTGGAGGAGGCTCTTGAGAGTCCCTTGGACTGCAAGGAGACCAAACCTATCCATTCTGAATGAAATCAACCCTGAGTGTTCACGGGAAGGACAGATCCTGAAGCTGAGGCTCCAATACTTTGGCCATCTCATGAGAAGAGAAGACTCCCTGGAAAAGACCCTGATGCTGGGAAAGAGTGAAGGCAAGAGGAGAAGGGGACGGCAGAGGATGAGATGGTTGGACAATGTCATTGAAGCTACCAACATGAATTTGACCCAACTGCGAGAGGCAGTGGAAGACAGGAGGGCCTGGCGTGTTCTGTTCCATGGGGTCCCCAAGAGTCAGACATAACTTAACGACTAAAAAACAACAAAATCCAATTTAAATATGATTTTTAAAAAACTAATGTAACACTCTGCTCTAAGGCTACAATCCTAGGTAAGCACAGCTGGAAGTTGAACCCTTCAAGTGAGCTTTCATTTATGAGTAGTGGAGATGGATAAAATTGGGCTCAAATGTTCTGCAACCAACCTTTTTACTGGTTCAACTGTTACTACTAAAGATGGGCACCCACTGCCTGTTCGGTGGCTTGTGCCAGTTCATTTATTGACTGAACAGGTGTTTGACTCTTCAGGGCCCTGTCTCCTCTTGCGGGCACCCAGAGGAATTTGGGCAGGGAACCCAGTCCACTGCCTCCGAGTGGATGCTCACTGGAGGAGTCAGGGCTTTGAAGCACTGAACACTTGTTTGGCTGATAACAAACTGCGTAACCAGTGGTCCACACCCATCTCTAGTTACCACACATATTGGATTACTTGCATACTTACAAGTTTAATGAAGATGTCTTCATTAGAGACTTGTGAGTACAAGCAATAGCAGGGAAAAGAGCTGCTCTTTATAGGAGCATCCTAGAGACAAACTAAGAGCAAAACAAATAAGATGCATCCGTTACAACTGGAGGTAACAGCTTGGTTACACTGAGGAAATCTAATTATTTAGTGGGCTATCACATGTCCAATGTCCACTCAAAATGGACTGTGAATGAAAACCCAATGTCACTGTCTCACTCGCTCCCATCATGTCTTTATATAAAGCAAAGGCAAGGCCGTCTGCCTTCCAGAGAGCAGGCAGCATGTATGAACGCTTTGTTGTCCCCCTGCCATCATTGCTTCTGCTTCAACTAGCCATTAATCTTGACTTTCCTTCCCTTGCCTTGCCTCCAATCAGCTGCCTGACAGATAATTATTAAATGAGAAACACAGACCAGGAAATGTGCTATTGTGGCAAGTCAGGCAAGCAATATTGTCAATTTTTTATGAATGAATAAAGCATACGTAGGTTAAGGAAACACTGATTGCCTATTAATCTCTGTATAAGAAAGCATAATGACATCACTCCCCTCATGTCCCCTTTTAGCCTCTGCTTTCTCATGAAGTCGCCATTTGTTCTACCAGAAGGACGATAATGGACCTCACACAATGAGTCTGACTTATCCTGTATCATTCTTCTGCTTTCATGTTTCTTTAAATCAATTTATGAGACAATAAATAGATGCACTTGTATGTGGAATGTCTATGGAAAATTACAGGTGTTTTAAATCAGGGGTCCCCAACCCCCAGTCTGCAACCCGGCACCGGTCCATGGCCAAGGCAGGGCTGGGCAGCGGTCACAGAAATCCTTTCACCCCTGTGAGCACACCCTGCGCATGGATGAAAGCATGCCACACACACACATGCGCGTGAGTGCAACACACCCATACATGAGCATGCCATGCCACCGCGTGCATGAGCGTGCCACAGCCAGCCACAAGCATGCCATGCCCAACCGTGAACATGCCACGCCCCTGCACGCACAGACCCCCCCAACTGGTCCTGGTTGGGAAAAGGTTGGGGACCACTGTATGACTGATTAGAGTTACATCTTCTGTGGCACAGTTATACCGAGTTTGGTTGTTGTGGGTTTTTCAGGCTGTTTGGCCGTGTTCTGGTGGTTTTTTCTTCCTAACGTTTCACCAGTCTCTGTGGGTAGCATCTTCAGAGGACAGGAGCTAGAATTCTGTCTGTGTTCTGCTGTAGTGTGTGGGATTGTTGATTATTTGTAGCTGTGGAATCAGGTTTTTCTTCTTTTCAGGAGACTGGGTATTTCCTGTGATCAGGGTGTTTGTATACCCAGTTTGTTGATTAGCCCAAAGCTGAATAACAAACTGCAGGCCTCTGGGATCTTTTCTTATTATGAGAATGTTATGACTCACCAAAATCATGCCCCAGGTGTTCAACAGCTGCCAGGACACAGTGCTGAGAAGCCAATGGGGGAGACCCCAAGGTTGGCAGGCCAGATTTCTGAGCCAACACCATAAATCTGAAGTTTCGTGCTTTGAGCAACTGTGGCACATCTTGGATCTGTCCCAGTGCTAAAAACTTTAGCACTAAGACAGGCTGCCTGCTTTCAGGACTTACAGTATTTGATCCCTATTAAAGTTTGATACCTTGCCTGTTTAAGAGTATTTGAAAAATTATGGGAGTGCAGAAAATTGCCCTAAAATTGCCTTAAAGTGAAAGTACTTTTAAACTTGCAACATGAAAAAAAATGTTTACTGTCAGTGTTCCAAAACAATGGACTGGCTCCAGTGGAGCGAGGTTATTGAAAATGTAGCAGTTCTTTGGCAACTGCCTCTTTGTTTTGCTTTTCAGTTTGTCACTAGATATATGAATATAGTAAACACATGGCAACAGAGATTAATATTGTTTTGAAAAGGGACGTTACATTTGTATGTTATCCTGTAGCACCATCTGTTGAAATAAATATAAATTGCTTCATCTGGCAGTAGACAGTTGGTAGACTGGGTGGCAACTGCTCTTAGAGTCCACCGTTAGGATGATTATCAAGTCCTACAGCTCATATGACTCACAGCTGTTTGCTCCCATAGTATTCTACTATGTAAATTACACACTGTTATTAAGGCATGATCCAAATAGGAATACAGAGCATGAGGTAGAGATGCAGTACCCTCATTAGGAAGTCAGGGAAAGAGACTTTGCTGGTTGGGTGAGGAAAAATGCTTTTGCCATATTTAATGAAATATATTTTGCTTACATTCACAACTTTCATAACATCATATCTATAGTATAAGTGACTTATCTGAGAAATTGTATTTTTAAAACTTTTTAAACATAAAGAGCATCGTTTAGAATACATTAACTCATTGTACCCTACATAGGTTTTTCAGGTTATACTGATGGAAGTTATGTTTTATATACATATATTCATGTATATATGTATATAAAATTAAGTTTGTTGAATCATAGTAAAAGACAGGACCTTTTTATATGAATTTTTGCATTTTGGAACATACACTCATATACTTTTTATACACCCATGTAATTTTTATATGTGTCTGCTCACTTCCTGAATAAATATTAGAAAAAGGAAGAAATCTTTCTGGAGGTTCAATTTATTGAATCACAAGAAGTCAAGAAGAAATTCAGAAAAAAAGATTAATGTTAAAAGTGTACAAGATCTTCTGGACTGCAGTAAAAATCTCTTTTAAGAGACACTTCCAGTTGTGCAAAGGACAAGTCTATAATTCTCTAAGAAGAGATCTACCATTAAGAATAGGACTGTCGTAGACATATTTGACAATCTCAGTGTGCTAACACCAGCAGCCTACTGGCAAAAACTCCTTAAAAAGTAACACAGTGGAAGGTTAGATGTGAGGGAACTGTCACTTTAAGGCTTCCTACTTTACAGGAAGGTGGAGCTGGAAGGTAATCATCCTGAGCAAGCAGTATAAAATGGCTCAATGCAGGTCCAGTCATTTTTGGCACTGCATACTGGAAGCCATCTTAGATATTGCACCTTTTGGCTATCCTGTGGTCCCTGCTTCATGGGTTCTCCAGATCTACCCTGAACAGGACATTTTACATAGTTGTCACAATTATGAAAATAATCACAGTGGCCAGATTCCTATTGCTTATATAGACAGGTGCAAGTGCAGTGACATTGATATAACGGTAGCTGGCACACAGGGAAGAAAACAAGTAGCAACTCCTTAACTACCAGCAATTTGCCACTGCCATTGACATCACTGCACTTGCACTGGCATATATATGCCGTGGGATTCTGGCCAACACCTCTGGCCAGTAAAACAGACCCACTGGCAAGAGTTAAACCTGCCTAAAACATATCAGCTAGAGAAAAGAAAAATGGATTTGCCTAGAATCAGGGGGATCAGTTATTTTTTAAATTAATTTTTAAAGTTTAATCATGATTTAAATCAAATCCACCCTGCTCAGAATTTGAAAGGAAATAGTGTTGGCGTTCAAGGGGAACCTTTACCTTTACCTTTAGATGAGCTTTCATGAAGAGGGCTTTGCATAAGTAGGAAGCTACAACCAAAAAGCTTTATTTCTGCTTGCCACCCAGTTGGTCCTTGATAAGGAGAAGAAGGCCATCCATTGAAGACCTGAGAATGCAGAGAGGTTCATATGGAGAAGGGAGTGGAAACTTTCTGCTATGCTATACTTTGCCCTTACTGTATATTATGGCTATCTCTGTTTGCTAGCTGCTCTAAGTTAATTTATAAGGTAAAGCAGAATCCATTAAAAAGTAGAATAAATGCAAACAAACATTTCAACTTGTTCAAATGGCCCTGAACATAACTGCAGTCTCTCAGCGTTCATTTCCCATCAGAATTATTGGAATAATAACCATTTATCTCACAGTGTTTTGCTAAGAAACAAAATTGCATCTCAAATGTGAAAGCAGCAATCAGAAAATTTTAATTGGCTTTGCCTTAGCACCACTATGTAATTGTGGAGAGAGACAGGGCAAGTTTTACCAGGATTTTCATTCATTAAAATCCAAACTTTATTTATTTATTTATTTATTTATTTATTTATTTATTTATTTATTTGTTTGTTTGTTTGTTTATTTATTTATTTATTTATTTATTTATTTATTTATTTATTTATTTATTTATTTATTTATTTAACTTATATGCCGCCCACTCTACCCAAAGGTCTCTGGGTGGCTTACAACAATTAAAATACTATTAAAATACAATAAAGATAAAACAATTAAAATAGATACTCTAAAAATTGCCATCAGGACCCAGAGTTGATATTATTTCAATTAAAAGCCTTCTGGAACAGGAAGGTTTTGACCTGGCGCCGAAATGTCATCAGCATCGGCAGCAGATGAATCTCAGTTGGGAGGGCATTCCATAGTCTGGGGGCAGCTGCTGAAAAGGCCCTTTATCTATAAGCTTATCCCTCTTGCCTCCTTGAGGAACAACTCTTTCAAAAGGGCCCCCTGGCTAGATCTTAACTGACAGGTAGGTTCATATGGAAGGAGGTAGTCCTTCAGGTATCCAGGGCCCAAGCCATTTAAGGCTTCATATGTCAAAACAAGCACTTTGAATTGGGCCCGGGCAGCAACTGGTAACCAATGTAATTTAATCAGAATCAGGTTGATGTGTTCCCTAGTGGCCCCACCACTCACTAGCTCGATTTTGGACCAGTTGCAGTCACCGGACTGTCTTCAAAGGTAGCCCCACGTAGATCACATTGCAATAATCTATATGAGATGTTACCAGTGCGTGTGTAACTGTCATGAGACTCTTGTCCAGGTAGGGCCATAGCTGGTACAATTATACAATAACCCTCATCCAGTCCATTATCAGGACAAGTTCAGCACAGAAACCACCTCACCTGGATTGGTGGAAAACAAGAGGAAGAGTTTAGTGTTCTCAGCATATTGCTGACTCCTCAGCCCAAACCTCCTGATGACCTCTCCCAGCAGTTTCATGTAGATGTTAAACAACATGGGGGACAGTATTGAGCCCTGAGGAACTCCATGACATAAACGCTGTGGGACAGAGCAGCTGTCCCCCAGCACCACCCTCTGGACATGGTCAGACAGGACGGAGCGGAACCACCGTAAAGCAGTGCCCCCAACTCCCTACCCAGCCAGCCTATTCAGAAGGACACCATGGTCGATGGTGTCGAAAGCCACTGAGAGGTCCAGGAGTATCAACAGGGTCACACTCCCCCTGTCTCTCTCCTGGCAAAGGTCATCGTACAGGGCAGCCAAGGCAGTCTCCTTACCAAAACCTGAAACCCGATTGAAATGGATCAAAAAAATCCATTTCATCCAGCAGCGCCTGGAGTTCCCCGGCCACAACCTGCTCCAAAACTTTGCCCAAATAAGGGAGGTTCGCCACTGGTTGGTAGCCCCATGGTTGTCATGGCAGCCATGAAGTCCTGAGCCACCCCAGTCAAGGTAGCCTCAGCATGGATCTTGAGGTCCTCCAGCACCAACAGCCTGGCAGTCCTCAACACCAGGTCCAAGACTACCTCTGTCAGCTCAGGCACGGAGACTGTTGGTACACAGCAGGGTGGGCGGTACACCAACAGAATCCCCAATCTGTCTCGTAAGCCCAACACACAATACAAGCCCTCAAGACCTCCTCTTAAAGGGATAGGAAGCCTGGTCAAGGAGATAGAACTCCTATAGACTATAGCCACTCCCCCTCCCCGACCCTCCGAGTGACATTGGTGCTGGACCAAGTACCCAGGCAGACACAGCTGGGAGAGGGGGACACCACCCTCCTCTCCCTCCCAGGTCTCAGTAATGCACGCCAGGTCAGCACCCTCATCCAGAATTACATCATGGATGAGGGCAGTCTTATTTTGTACTGACCTGGCATTCATCAACAGTACCATGTGACTTGAGGGTTTGCTGATATGGTTACCTGATACCATTTGGTTGGGGGTAGGACTAGAAGAGGGGATAGATGTAAGATGTCTAACCTCTCTTCTCCTACGTGGACATGTTCTACCCCCACTACCATTCCTTCCCCTACCCAGCACCACCTCAATGGCTGCACCCTCCAACTCCCTCCCCCCTTCCTGTCCCCTCAGATCCATCTATGCAACCTGATGACAATTAATAATAACAATTTAAACAACAACACACCCTTCTAAAGCCCCTTCTCCCCTCCTACCCAAGTGGCTGATGTTGAGGATGAGGTGGGGCAGCCAGAAGCAGCAAGGGCCCAGTCCTGCAAGGCCAAGGGAGTCCAGGCCAAACTCCCCCAGGACATTGTCTCTGACCCAGTGCCTCAGGGATGGCAGAAGACAAGGAAGACTCCCCCAAAGGCAGAAATGCTGTTATCAGCTAATGGGTTCTGAGCTGTCCGTGACGGATCAGGAAAAAGATCTTGGTGTGCTGATGGGCAGCTCAATGAAAGTGTTGAACCAGTGTGTGATGGCAGTCAAGATGGCCAATTGCATGCTAGGTAAAGGTAAAGGTTCCCCTTGACAATTTTTGTCCAGTCGTGTTCGACCCTAGGGGGCGGTGCTCATCCTCGTTTCCAAGCCATAGAGCCAGCGTTTGTCCGAAGACAATCTTCCGTGGTCACATGGCCAGTGCGACTTAGACACAGAACGCTGTTACCTTCCCACCGAGGTGGTCCCTATTTATCTACTTGCATTTGCATGCTTTCGAACAGCTAGGTTGGCGGGAGCTGGGACGAGCGACGGGCGCTCACTCCATCGCGTGGATTCGATCTTACGACTGCTGATCTTCTGACCCTGCAGCACAGGCTTCTGCGGTTTAGCCCGCAGTGCAACCACGTCCCTCTAATTGCATGCTAGGTATCATTAAAAGGGGGATTGAAAATAAAACAGCCAACATTATAATTTCATTGTACAAAATGCTGATAAGACTACACCTGGAGTATGGAGTGCAGTTCTGAGGTCACACCTCAGAAAAGACATAGTAGAACTGGAAAAGGTGCAGAAGAGAGTGATTAAAATGATGACTGGGCTGGGGCACCTCCCTTATGAGGAAAGGCTACAGTGTTTGGGGCTCTTTAGTTTAGAGAAAAGGTGCCTGAGTGGGGACATGATTGAAACATATTAAATTATGCAGGGATGGATAAAGTGGATAGAGGGAAGCTCTTTTCCCTCCCACACAATACCGAAACCAGGGGACATCCACTGAAATTGAGTACTGGGAGAGTGAGAACAGACAAAAGAAAATATTTCTTTACCAAGTGTGTCATTAGTCTGTGGAACTCCTTGCCACGAGATGTGGTGATTGCATATGATCTAGATGCCTTTAAAAAGGGAATTTCTGGAGGAAAAGTCAATCACAGGTTGCAAGCCATGATGGGGATGAATAATCTCCAAGCTTAAAAGGAAGGTACATCAAAATACCACAGGGGAGAGGTATCAGGAGACAGGTATCTAGTTGTCTCGTGTGCTCCCAGGGGCATCTGGTGGGCCCCCGGTGAGAGACAGGAAGCTGGACTAGATGGGCCCTTGGCCTGATCCAGCAGGGCTCTTCTTATGTTCTTATGTAAGGTGAACCAGTATGTGCAAACGATCTGGTTCCAAGGAATAATTCATATTCTGTGCCAGATGAAGGCACTTTTCAGCCATTGCTGCCATTTCCACTTCAACTTCCACAGACAGTTCCAAGTTTAGAAGAAATGGCAAGCAATGAACTTGGTCCTTGAGGAGGAATGCAACACATCCTGAAGTGGTTTCACATCTTCACCCAATTTAGTCCATCAATTCAACCATGGCACCTCTACCAAATTTGGAGTAGGCTTCAGTCCCAAAGCTGTTTCCAGATGCCTTCAGGAGCTCCGCAACATCCCAGGACTTGTCAGGTAAAAAAAAAATACATGTACTATTGCTTGTCATTAGCATAGTGCCAACCCTGGAGTCAAAATCTCCAGGTGATTTCCCTCTGATATTTCATGTAGATTTTGCAGTAGCACCCGAATGCTATTTAACATGGAACAAATACAGTGGGGTCTTGACTTGAGAATCTGTATTGGAAGGCGGTTCTCAAGTCAAAAAGTCTGTAAGTCAAGTCTCCATTGACCTACAGTGCATTGAAAACCGATTAATCCCGTAACAGGCCGTTTTTGTTCCATTTTGGTTTTTTTCTGGTCTGTAAGTCAAATCTCAGTCTGCAAGTCAAACCTAAATTTTGCAGCCAGAGAAGTCTGTAACTCAAAAAGTCTGTAAGTCAAGCCGTCTGTAAGTCAAGGGTCCACTGTATAGCTTCATCAAGCCTTTGACACTAGGTGCAAGAATGGAGTTCTGGGAGAGGGATTAAAGTTTATAAAATATTATGCAACAAATTAGTCAGTTGAGTCAGAACAGAATGGCTCAGTTCGAATCAGCCATTCAGCTTGGTAAAGATCGAAGCAGAACAGCTAAAACATCTCCAGTCTGGGTCATATTCACCACCAGTTCACCTTAGAGTGATAAGAAGAGAGTATGGTGAGAACTCGGGAACTTTTAAAGTGGGTCACAACTCCTTACATGTGATCTGTAGTTTTAGTGAAGTCACATCCAGCAGGAGGTCACCTGCACTGCCCCCATTTTCCTTCTGCACTTGGGTTATTAACATCAGGCTTCCAACCCAGAAATTATTTCTCCATTAAATAATGAATACTTGCATTAATACTTAATTCAATTATTTAACCCATTAAATAAATAATTCATTGACATCTGACAGTTTTATTTTCCTCACTTCCACATGCCGGAGCAAGATTCTTATTCTGCAGAAGTGTCATGCAAGTACACGGATCCCAGTTAGATCATAACTTCTGTGGTGGGCATTGTGACAGTCCCAGGGTTTTGCTGTAGCCACTCTGCCGTACAACCTTGCAATGCCTAAGCTTGTGTGAGGCTCCGTTAAGCGGTGGTCCTGACTGCAAGGCTTTATGGAAACCTTAGCTCCCAGGATCTGTGTCTACCTTTAACCCAGCTGTGCCTTCAGGGAACTACAATTCCACAAAGCTGTGCACGTCGCCTGACATACCAGTCCTGTGATGTTGAAAGGCTGCCACCACACACACATTTACTTTAAAAAAAATGTAGGTGAGAGGCAAGGTTGGAATTAATACCACAAATCCCCATCTCATTAACCTGGCCTTTCTGTGGAGAAAAAGCTTATTTGCGTTAAAGGAAAGCATAGAGGCAAAATAGTTCAAAAAGCATTTTTTTAAAAAAAAGGAAATTTAGGGGAAGACAAGTAATGGGTAAAGCAGGAAGTCATACATAAAAACAATTGAGCTAGCTTTTTTCTTAATATTTACTATCAACATAGAGAACACCACAGTCTCAGAGCATACACAGAGTACATCTCAAACTTTCTCTTCAGGCAAGCTTTTCTTTAGTGACCGATCGTCTAGGAGGCAAGAACCAGGATGATTTATATTTTGTTCCTTCTGAATCTGTTTTTCATAATGCTTTTACCTAGCATTTTAAATATAATGTTATTAATTCTTTAATATTTAAACAATTTACAGTTTTTAGCCTTTAATGTGGTTTTTAAAAATTATGTAAGCTGACCCGAGTCCTTTTTAAAGGAGACAGGCAGGGTAAAAAATATTTTAAAGAAATGAAAATAAATAAATAGAACAGCAACAGTGTGACCAGTGCCATTTCTGTGCTGTAGCGCGGCCTGAAGCCCGACTGGAATGGATCCAGGGCATTGGTTTCATCCAAAAGAGCCTGAAGCTGATCAGTCACCACCCTCTTGACCACTTTACTAAGGAAAGAAACATTGGCGACGGGCCTATAATTGCCAATATCATCTGCCACCAAGTTTGGTTTCTTTCTTATAGGCCTAATGAGTGTCTCCTTGAGAGCAAGGGGGACCTTGCCCTTCTGGAGAGACCCATTAATTATTGCAGTAGCCCATTCCGTTGTTACAGGCCTGGCTACTTTGATTAGCCAGGCTGGGCAAGAGTCAAGAGAGGAAGTGGTGGTCTGACAGTGATCAAGCGCTTTGTCCACCATATCTGGCTTCACAGGCTGAAAAAATTCAAGACTCATTGGGCAAGGCAGAGCGCTGGACATCTCTGCTCGATCCACAGTATTTAAAAAAGGAGAGAGATCCTGGCGGATGGCCTCCACTTTAGATTTAAAAACTGCTGCAAATTGGTCAGGTGAGATACTAGTAGGAGGCCCATTACCTAGACCAATTCCGGATAAATTGCGAACAATACGGAAAAGTTCCACCTGCTGATTTGAAGCTTTGCTTATCTGGTCAGCAAAGTGTGATCGTCTAGCAGCCTTCACCTTAGCGAGGTAATGGTTAGTCGCAATCCTGACAGCTTTCTTATTATAATCCATTGGTTCCTGTCTCAAACTGCACTCTAGCCATCTCCTATTTCACTTCATAGCCTGCACCTCATGGTTAAACCAGGACCCTGGCCAAGCTCTGCACCAGAGAGGGCGTTTAGGAGTGATCGTGTCTACAGCCCTAGTGGCGGCAGCAAGCCAGCCATCAACCAGAGCCTCAACAGGAGCGGCAGCCAGATCAGCTGGAATCCCTCTCATGGTATCCTGGAATCATAATGGATCCAGTAGCCGTCGAGGGTGGACCATTAAAATAGGTCCTTGCTCCCTGCGGAGAGTGTATGCCACTGAGAGGATACATTTTATTAGGTGGTGATCCCTGGCCCCAATTGACACGGGGAGGGTCTCCAGACCCAGCTTCACCACCGAGGAGCACCTAGTAACCTCCAGAGTATTTCTATAAACAATGGCTACTTCCTCCCGCCCCTCCAGTCTACCCTGGTGCTGGACTGCATAACCAGGAGGACAGGCAAGGGTCAGGGGAACACCCCCTTCCCTGCCCATCCATGTTTCAGTTATGCATGCCAGGTCTACGTCCTCCTCCAGAATAAGATTGTAGATAATCTGGGAACTGTGCAAACACCATATCTCCCTCTACCCATAATCACTTGGATGTTAGAACCCCCGCTGAGGTGGCAAACCTTCCACTATATACCAAAAGAAGAAACAAGGATACACTAAATTAATACAGTAAAACACTAATAAAAATAACAAAAGTAATACATCATAAATAATAATACAAACTGATGCAATTATCCATTTTCAAACAAATTATCAATTTAGGCAATCTATCAAATTAGCAATTTAATATAAACAAGAATTAAATTAGATTTAATTTAAATTGGCCAATTCAAATAAATGCAAATTAGGCAATTTAAGTAACATTTAAATTAAGCAATTAAATAAAATGTAAATATAAGTTATACATTTGTTTCAAAAATGAAATAAGGGCAACAGAATGGAACAAACTAATATAAATTAAACAAAAAATAACAAATAAAATAAAAATAACCAAAAAGTAAATACAAATAAATAAACCCAAGATTCTCCCCCCATACAATTAGTCCTGCCCCACAGCACACTGGCTGGAGATCTTATTTTCCCGCAAAGAGGCTGTCGGGGATGAATTCTAGTTTATGAGGACAGAGACCCCAAGCCAAGCAGTCAAAACAGTCAAAGGCAAAGGATGATGTAACATCAGAAGGAGGGGGAGCAGAAGAAGCACCGCTGGAAACATGGCAACAGGGAGATAAATGGAAAGTTCCCCTTTAAGCATGCCACAGTTTGCTGCTGAAGAAGGGGTTCCCCTGGCCATGGACGTTGGTGTGGTCTCCCAGTTCAGAAAAATCCCAAGAGAGTCCCACAACAGACCAGTATCAGGCTGCTCCAAGTTCTCAGCCAGGCTCTCAACCCTCCTCAGTTCCCCAACTTCAGGCTCACCACACTTCCTAAAAAATGGCATCCACAATCTCTCCAAGGCTCCACTATTCAAACCAGCAAGTTCTTCTGCGCCTCTCCTCCCTGGGCCACGTTTCCAAAACCCCAGTGCCCGGCCACGAAGTCTCTCAGGTCCCCACAAAACTCAGACTCTTCCAGGCTCTTCCAACCCCACCCCATGGCATGAAAGGAGGCTCCTAGGACGTGAAGCTCCACCTTGGAGATGAGCAGACAAGCCAAGTCAGCTGCCTCTACCCTAGTCCTCTGACTCCCCCAACAGCCTCCGAAGCGTGACAAGAACGAGGAGGAAGAACTCAGGAAATAAAGGAACTCATAAAGTGAAAAGAAAATGGAAAGAAACAGTAACGAAACAGAATGAAATAAAATAAACAAAATAGAAAAAGAAAAAAAACTGGACCGGAGTGGCGGGAGGAAAACACTCCCAACCTACTACTGGTCCACTATCTTCTCTTGCCTCCAACCCTACTCCTCAGGCTTTCCCGTTTGCCTCCAGCACTCTTTGCTCACAAGGTGTTCTCATATGCCAAAACCACAGTGAGTTAAAGAACCCTCCTGCCACCAGTAAAATACATTGCTTTTCAACAAAACAAAACAAAACAAAACAAAACAAAAACACATAGATTTCCTTGTGGGGAAAAAAATCTGAGCTTCCATGTGCATTATGTAGTCACTTTAAAAATTCAGTTTAGAACATGCTAAACCTGATTCAAATAGGGTTTCCCCCCCCGAATGTAACCACAATTTTTCTGAGTCTTGTCTTTTCATGATATGTTGAACATACAAAAAACTCTGTTTAGTCATGTAATTTTTCTTTAACAAGAACAAAACAGTGCATGGGAGAAACCCTGTGTGATCTGGTGATTTTTCTCTCTGTCACAAACAAATTTCTGAAATAACAGAAATAATTTTCTAGCTACCAATTCTCCTTTGTAGTTCACAAAACATGTACCCCTGACCTCATTAATGTTTTCATCTGTCTCAAATCATCTCCTCTTCTCTCCTTTGAGAGGCTCTGCCTACCCTGCTCTTCGTTCCTCACTCTCAGTCCTCCCCTCTGGCCTTCCACATTTAAAGTCTAGACAGGAACTGGCAGCCTTCCGACGCATGCCTTAGAGAGAGCATGAGAATCAGCAACACCCCGACAACCTGGCCTCTTACCTTCTCTTTCTTCACATGTTCTTTTCTCTGCAGAGCACTGCTGTTACTGAGGTGGATCAGCACAAATGCAGTACCAAGCAACAATGCCTAGGATTATCCTTAACACTCCCCCCCCCCCCGAAAAAACTATCGAGATTGTAAAGGTGGTGGTGGGTTTTTAGCTCCCCACCACAACATTAATTCAAGATGCTGATTCAACTTGAACCAAATAAATCATTCAACTTAATTTCTAAATTAATCTTTATGCAGCAGGACCAGATGTTGTGGGCCTGGAAATGACATGGACAACAAATGTTACCATAAGATGTAACTCTAACTGTAGCTGCACTATTGCCCTTCTGCAGACCCTTCAGTACACTGGAACATCCCAGAACTTATTTGGTGCAAAGTTTTGGTTCTTTTAAGCCTGGTGGCTGATGATGAAATATACTGATTAAAGTTTCCTTAAACATTTAACTCAGCCAGTCTCCATTTTACTGAAAAATATTTTAACTCACCGAGTACTTATCCAGATGGGGGAAAAGTTATCCACAGTTGATTGTACCTCTCCCCTGTCTCGCCAATACAAAGCCCAGTACAGTACAAAAATAAACTATGCTATCAGTACAAATTCAAAAAGATTCAGAAAGGAATGGGAAAAAGAACTGATCATTGTGTGGTTAGCTGTATTCCATCTGGAATTCAGGAAAACATCTAAAATTATCAGGGTACTTTTATAGGAGTGAATGCTCTGTCTGGTCAAAGCCTCATAGGAAACAGAAAATACAAGAGATTAGTCCATCTAGCCCAATACTCTTGACTCTGAGTGGCGGTGATATGCCAGGGTTTCAGGCAGGATTGTGTTGTAATTAGTGATGGGGACAACTTTCCATTTTGGAGAGGCATCCCACTCCATGAGTCGTCAAAAGTTGACAACTCACAACGTACAAAGTCACCCCCATGAAGCCATGAATAACAAAGCTATTCGTCGATTTATGGGGGGTTATTAAAAAACCCCACACACCTTGCTGCCACCGCCCCCTGCCACCACCGCCCCCTGCTGCCACCTCCACCACCTGGATGCCAATCCATGTTGCCCTTTGCAAAGACGGAAGCTGCAGCTTCCCTACCCTAAATGAAGCCACCACTGCCATCTTTGCAAAGGGCTTCCAGTTTCCCTTTTTACATGCCGTGGCTGGGAGGCCAGATGAAGACCTTGACAGCAGCGATTAAGGTAAGGTGATGTCAGTGGGCGTGGGGGCTAAGGTAGGGAGAGGAAGGGAGTGGGTGGCAGTGGGGGTGGGGCTGCCTGATCAGGTGATTGGCAGCTGGTAAACAGAATGGTTGTTTTGTGTTTTTTTGTAATACAAAGGATGAATAAAAACAGGTAAATATTCATCCCTTCATATTCGTGGGGGGTCTCTGGAACCCACAAATATGAAGGGATGAATATTTAACAAATCAGCTATTTTAGTCAAAAAAGGCAATCCATTTTTATATTCGTCCCCATCTCTAGTTGTAATCCTAACTGAGTACAGTGGTGCCTCGCTAGACAGTTATCACGCATGACAGTTTTTTTTGCTATACATTGGGTTTTTGCAATCGCTATAGTGATTCGCAAAGCAGTGATTCCTATGGAGGAATTTCGCTGGACAATGTTTGTTCCCTGCTTCGCAAACCCATTTTCGCTAGACGATGATTTTGACAGCTCCCTCTGCGCTCGCAAACAGGTGTTTTCGGGACCTAAGCTTTGCAAGACAGCGATTTAAACAGCTGATCGGTGGTTCGCAAAGCGGCTTTCCTATGGCCGATCTTCGCTAGACAATGACGATTCTTCCCCATTGGAACACATTAAACAGGTTTCAATGCATTCCAATGGGGAAATGCTTTTCGCTTCACAATGATTTCGCTAAGCAGCAATTTCAGTGAAATGGATTATCATCATTTAGCGAGGCACCACTGTATGTCCAACGTTGTGTGGTAGTGTCCCATGAGTGCTAACCAGGCCCTATCGTGCTTATCTGCTGAAATCAGACAAGACCAGATGTGTTCACAGTGGTGTGAGCAAATGCGTAGTTCCAGGCTCTGCTTTTTGACTATAACTCCTGGAAAATTCCAGCCAGCGTGGTCATTGGTAATACCGGCTGGAAAGATTCTGGGATTTGTAGTCAAAAGTAACTTTCCAAACTCTGGTATGTTGGCATATACTGGCTTGCACAACATTTTTTAATCTTACGTGCCCCCCTACCCCACGCAGTTTAGGCAGCTATTGTCTTTCCCTTCCCTGCAATTCTATTTCCCGCCCCCCAGGACTTTTATCTGTGTTGCTTGTTCTCCTATTCAGCATGTACACATTGCCATTTATGAAGTTTAAATCATCTCTTTCATAACTGCTGAGACTTTTTACCCTGGGACAGTCTAGGCTTTGATGAGGGATTTCTTTAACACACTTTAACTGCGGGGCTGGCTTGTAACATATGCCGGTAATAAACATTATTATTATTTCCCGTTTCTTTCCCCTGAGTTGTTATCTAGAATGGCTTTCTTCCTTTCATAGCAGACACAAAGGTAATTGTGGCCCTTACATCTCAGAGATTATGTTGTTCTCTCTTCCTCAAAGTCCTCTGGGTAAAACAAAACTAAAAGAAGAAGAAGAAAGAGTTTCATACATGGTTTGTATTCTTGCATCTGCTGGGGGGAAAAAAATCTTAAGAGAACCCTCTGGATCATTCACCCCTCTGCCTTTATATAGCATCTCTTATTCAGAACTTTCTTAGTCTGATTTCAAAATGTCACATGGCTGCTAAGATTAGCACAACCTAAGGTAAAGGGATCATGTACTGTGACTTGGTGCTAGCCTTCCGGCACGATACTTTATTGTAATAAGCTAGAGCAATAGTAAGGAACCATTATTTATAAAGAAATATATACTATGCAGAGTCTAGCGTAACAGTATTGATTAATTTTTAAGTAGTCATTTATGAAAGGCACTGTGCCTTTTTCTCTGGAGTATTTATTTATCTAAGAAGATTTTTAATTTTCTGGAGCACAGTAAAGCAACTGTGGTAGGCCTGTAACCCTCAAAAGGTTCCCTATTTAAGGCACAAGTAATATAATAATAAATCATATTGCTTTTCAACATATAGCTCACAGCATAATACACCACAGTGTCATTTGCATATAATTTGTTGCATAATAAAAGGCTGGGCAAGAACATCTAAAACAATACAGAAAATATTAAGCCCAAAGGAAGGGGTGGTGGTGTAGCCAGAGTGTTGCCCAGAAGGATGGCAGCTAAGGCTCCATCATCAAAAAGGAGGACAGACATCATCAAAAGAGGGGTCCTGGAAGACAAGGAACACAAAAAGGAGGGTATCTTTGTATTAAATCTGCATGCGGCAATTGAAAGTTATATATTAGACATTACTACTATAATTTCAGTGGAAATACTATATTGCACAAGATTGTGATCAGGTAACCATCTTGGGACACAGTATTGGGATAAAGATGGGGTGGGTTGGCAAAATCAAATCACTCACTCACTCACTCACTCTGGCATAGTGTTTAAGAACTCTGAAATGCCCTTTACCTTGTATTTTCTGCACATTACTGAAAATGGTATATAGTCCACTCCTGGAACGGATCTCACATCTGATCATAAAGCAATTGACATGCCATGCCTTATCCTTCCTGCCATGCATTAGTAGTTATATAAGGGTATGTAAAAAGGTAAAGGTTCCCCTTGACAATTTTTGTCCAGTCGTGTTCGACTCTAGGGCGCAGTGCTCATCCCCGTTTCCAAGCCATAGAGCCAGCGTTTGTCCGAAGACAATCTTCCGTGGTCACATGGCCAGTGCGACTTAGACACGGAACGCTGTTATATAAGGGTATGTGGCTCGCTTCATTTCTAACAATATCCACACACACATGAAACCATGCTATTTTAAAATATGAGAGGGGGTTGATAAGATACATATACCAGTCAAAGCCTCTACTTTCTCTTCTCAGCCATGGAATGTCATGGGGGGGGGGTAGGGTGGCCACTTACAAGACACCAAACAGAAGGGCAGACATCACCAAAAGGAGGATAGCATTTTGAATGGAGGACTATTCTGCCTAAAAGAGGTCATAAGCCCCCTACCTGATTATAGGGCACATATAAACTGTTATAAAAACTCAATGGCTTCTTAGTCCATTGACAGGCCCAATTCTTGGTGCTGTGTATGAGCTATAAAGTTCTACACAGCTTGGACCACATGAACTGAAGGGCTGCATCATCCCATGAGTCTCCCTGGGTTTTAAAAACTTCAGGGAAATGCCTTCTCTTGGTCCAACTGCCCTCACCAGATGTATCTGATGTGGACATGAATGAGAATTTTCAATGGCTGTTCCTAGGCTCTGACACTCTCTTTCACAGGAAGTTGGATTAGTCTCCTTCCTGCTAGCTTTTCACTCAGCTTCAGAATCCAAAAGGAACTAATGACGTTTTGTGTTAATTACACAAAATCTGATTCCTCCCAAGGCAGCTGGTGTCTCACTCTTGTACTGGAGATGAGGTTTTTCAGTGGGAGTTCAGAATCCTAGACAGGCTATCTCACTATGTGAAGACAGCTCATCTTAATCATAAACAAGACTTTGTCAAAGTTTCTCATGTTGCTAATTGCTATATGATACGAGTACGTAATGTGTTAGAACAGGAGGCCTCTGCGATCAGCGGAGTGGAGCAGCTGCCTGAAGCAGCATCATGAGAGGAGAGGAAATTGTTATGGATTTGATAGGTTATTATTGCATTCTGTTCTGCTAGGGACAAAGAGGAAGTCACGTAGGATTTTGTGCCTTATAGGCTAAAAGAATTTGCTTGTGACAGCTTTGTTCTTGGAAAGGCTGAGAATGCCATTTCCTGCTCTTCCTCAGGTGGCAATTTGTTATGAGTTAGTTCCAGCTTCTGATCTTGTTTGATGAATTCCACTACACCGTTAGAGACCTTCCAACCTGTGAGAGAATAATCTTCTAAGTCTTTTCATTCTCAGTGTAATGACTGGCAAATACTCTTAACCACTGACATCCAGGGTTTCCCCCCTGAAATATAATGTCATTCTTGTGCAGTTATAATGAAGACAGAAAATTTATATTTCTGTGGGGGGTTTTAAGGTCATGTTGCACAATTCAGTGTGAACAAAATTGTGCTAAACAAAGTGTACCTTAAGAACTTCCATAAAAGCTACAATACATACGGTCCTTTCCATGTTCACTCAGTGTGAGAATGATTGCTGGGACCACATGGTTAAAAAACTAGGTCTTATTTTGGTCCTCAGGCTATGAACTTATATAAAGGGTTTTCTGTGTCAAATTATAATCCATTTGCCCTTCAAGGAGCTTATAATGACCCCAGAGCTTCTAATATCTGTCTAGGAAACTGACAAATGGATACCATAGCACAAAGATAGCTTTTCTGTGCACTCCTTTTATAGTATTAAGATTTTTAAAAAATGTCCTTTAGCATTACTGTGAGATGCTTGCATTCTTCTCTTTGTAAACAGAGTAAGGAAATCTGCCAGGAAGAATTCAATGAAGGGAAACAGGAACCAGCTACCCTAATCCTAAGGAATCCAAATTTGACTGACCCAGGTTGCCATTAGAAGAGTGATGATATATCATTAAACTGCACAACCTCACTTGCCCAAATCTTACCCCACCTTCATGATGCTTGAATGAAGTAGGCTAAGCTGAGAAGTAGCGAGCCCCATGTCGCAGCTGGCAGTCAAGCCTCTGCTCACTACTGGAATTTGACCCCAACAGACTCAGGTAACACGTTCAAGGTTGACTCATCCTTCCGAGGTTGGTAAAATGAGTACCTAGCCCGCAGGTGTGGGGGGAAGTGTTTTTTGCATAATTATGATGTAAACTGACTGGAGAGTTCCCAAGTACAGTACTATGGGGTGGCATATTTCACTCGATAAGACACATCTCTCCATAAAACGCACCAAATTTTTAGGAGAAGAAAACAGGAAAAAAATAATCTGGGAATTTCGGCCTGCTGGGCCAGCGGGGGTGAGGGTGGGGGAAGCCTCCAAAGGGTCTGAGAGTGCCCCAACCTCACCCCCGCTGGCCCAGCAGGCCGAAATTCCCAGTTTTTTTTCCTGTTTTCTTCTCCTAAAAATTTGGTAAGCCTTATGGAGAGGTCTGTCTTATGGAACACACCCTAGGACCCTTTGGAGGCACACCCAGCCCCCCCCCCCAGGCCAGAGGGGGTGAAATCGCCACCTTCAGGGACTCTTCTGAAGCTTCCCAAGCCTCAAAAGAGTCCCAGAAGGTGGGATTTTGCCCCCCTCTGGCCCCATGAGGGGAGCCTCTCAAGGGTCCTGGAAGGCAGACTCAGACCCTTGGGAGGCTCCCGCTACCCCCCATGGGGCCAATAGGGGCGAAATCGCCAGCTTCCAGGACCTTTCTGAGCCTTTCCAAGCCTCAAATGGGTCCTGGAAGCTGGTGATTTTGCCCCTGCTGGCCCCGTGGGCGGGGCGGGGGGTGCCTCCCAAGGGTCTGTGTCTGCCTTCCAGGACCCTTGGGAAGCTCCCCCCACCCCCACAGGGCCAGCGGGGGCAAAATCGCCAGCTTCCAGGTCCTTTTTGAGCCTTTCCAAGCCTCAGAAAGGTCCTGGAAGCTGGCAATTTTGCCCCTGCTGGCCCCGTGGGGGTGGGGGTGGGGGGAGCCTCCCAAGGGTCCTGGAAGGCAGACTCGGACCCTTGGGAGGCTCCCTCCACCCCACCCCCACCCCCACGGGGCCAGTGGGGGCAAAATCACCAGCTTTGCTCCATAAGACGCACAGACATTCCCCCACACTATTTTTTTTGGGGGGGGAAGTGTGTCTTATAGAGCAAAAAATACAGTAAGTCGAAACAAACAGGTAGTAAAGACTACCCACAAAGCATAATGACAGATACATGTTTAATTTGAGATGCTCCTGACCAAAACAGTTTTCCATGCTGATACTGCCCAGCATTTTGTAAATTGTCCAGATATGACTCCCAGCACTATTGATCTAGGCTGAATACAGTACTTCATGGAGAAGTTGCCATTTAGTGGAACTGAGCAATGAAGTTGAACAATGTGTGTGCTTGTTTATATGTGTGCTCATGCCTAATTTAGATCCAGCTGATTTGTTTCACTGTCGAATTCCATGGCACATTGGAGTCAGCCTGCACACCTACGATTTCTGGTCAGTCACACTAAATTCCTGCTTTTCTTATAGGAAAATGCTTGATTTCACAGCACGTATTAAGGTAATCTTTGTGTGCATGCAGACAGCAGAATGGGCCACATTATTTTTATTTACCAATTCTTGTAACCGGTCATAAATTTAACTGGTGTTAATATGGACCCCAGAGAACTCCCACTCTTCTTCTCCTTGGGTTATTAAGCATATACAACAGGCACCATACAAAACTCATTTATCTGTCTTGGGAGTAGGTATTCAAAGTTGCTTTCCTGGCTCAGACGACACAGCAAAATGTGTAAAGTTTGGGGTGGGTGGGTGACATCTGCATTTGTAAGCAGACATCATCTTCAAAGCCCGTGTCCTTTCTCTTTGCATTTCCTATTAGCTGGTAGTACAACTGTGCCAGGGCTAGCAATGGCCAAAGGTTTCCCATGCAGATGATCTGTGCCAGAAGCTGCAGGTGTTCCAGAGCTGTCTCACTGTAATCATCTAGAACCAGCAGAGCACCATGGAGCTTCTCTTGGTAATTCTTGCAAGGCAGCCAGTAACCTTGATGACTTCTAAACCATCTGCTTATTGGCACCAAGTATAGTCAAGTCACAAACTGATAAAAAATGTAATAACACTTTCCCCCTGGCCAAGGTTGCTGCTGATTTTCATGGACCAAGAAAATTGAAAGGAAGGAGTAAGTAAAAGGAAGAGAGAGAAAAAATTCGAGTAGAAATGCTTGAAAGCCGTCAAATCCCCCAAATTCAATTTGGATTCAACTTTGGCTGAAATCCATCCCACTCATACTTTGAATCATGTTGTTGTTGTTTTTTATTTATTTATTTGATTTATACCCTGCCTATCTGGGCGACTCGTCCACTCTAGGCGGCTTACGATATAAATGTTGCTGGTCTTTTCGGTGCTCTTAAGGACTTTGCTCCCACCTTTTGCACTTTCCTTTCTGTATCAGCTGAAACTACAGGAGCTGAAGTTTATTAAACACAGAAGGATTTTGGTCCCTGAGTAAGACAAGCACAAGCACTTGTGTAGGTGTTCATTTGATTTAGAACTTGGAAAATTTGCTTTTTTGATCTACTACTTGTAGAATCCCTCAGCCAGTACATATTCCCACTCCTATATATTAAGTGGATGCCATAAAATTAGTTCTGACATATGTTGACTCTTTTCTGGGTTTTCCAGGTAGAGAGTACTCAGAAGTGGTTTACCATTCCCTTATTCGGGGATACTCTGGGACTGTGCAGCTTGCCCAAGGCCACACAGGCTGGTCCTTCTCCCTGGAGGTCCAGTGGGGAATTGAACACCCAGCCTGTGGCTCTGCAGCAAGATACCTAATTCACTGAACTATATATACATCACTATATCGCTATTCAGGCATGCAAAAAAAGAATTATTTTAAGCAAGGAGATCATTTAAGTCCAGCCGGCTTGCTCCACATAAAGAAGCACACTTGGAAGAAGAGAGCTGTTGCATGTGGAATCTTTGTATGTGATTCTGATCTTTCAGGCTCAAACATACGGCGGGACAAGGGAAAGCTTTCTTATTCAGTCAGTCCCCTCTTTTCATGGAGACAGAGACCGGCACATGGTAAGACTAGAACTCCCTCCCTGCTCATGCTTTCAAATTAATTTTTTTCTAATTTACAAGACTTAACTTGTAAACCACCCAGTGAGTGTTTTAAGTGCTATGGGGAGGTAGCACGCTTTGCTTTGAATGCATTGAAAGGAGCTACTCCACTATCTCACCAACCTGAAGAAGTCATTGTGTCTTTACCCTTTCACTGCATAGCCTGGTCCCACTTTTTCTTCTTAGCAGAAGGAAAAAGGGGTCTTGGAGTCACTGTGTGAAATGAAAGGGAACAGGGTTGGTGCTAACATAAGCAAGATAAAACAGATGCCTTGAGAGCTCATGAAAGAGCAGAAAATTGTTTCCTGTTCGTTTAGATAATAAATAAAGGAGAGGTTGTGATGTTTTCTGTCCCAAGTGCCAAATAACTTGGCCAGCCCTGGTTGTTAGGCATCTTGAGGTGAGGAGCAGGGAAGTCACCAATGACATCTGAAGGAGCAAAATACTTCATCCTCACTGTGGAAGCAGAGATAAGTATGTGAGCTCCCCTTCCCTTACTCCCACAGCCTCCCTCCTCTACACAAGACCTCTAAGAGACTTGGATTTCATGAGTAAAAAGAAAGAAAGAAAATTGATGTGTAGGAGGTCATTTCAACAATCAGAAAAAATATCTAGTCCTTTAATAGGGGAGTGGTAGTCAATCTTGATTATGAGATACTGTGTAGCTCCTTCAGCTTACAGAGGTGCAATATTTACACCTCTTTGAAACTTATGTTCCTCAGTTGTTATATCAGAAAAATGTTGCCAAGAAAGAAAAGTCAATTTTTTACTTCTTCCTGCATGCTCTTCTGCAGAGTCTGACAGGATTTTCTAGTAACTTTAGTTTATCCTCACTCCAGAGTTCTTTTGAGTTTCCCTACATTAAGCAGAAAATGACCCACTTGCTTTCTTCTTCTTTTTAAATCCCTAAAGGAGACCAAATACAAAAAGTGTTTTGTCATCCTGACACTGCCACAGCTCATAACTGAGCCTCAGAAGTTAATGGCCACCTTGTTTTGTTTGCCTGCTCTGAGCAGTTCATTTTATCATGTTTGCTTTCTCAGCCTTGATGTTACAGCTGTTAGAAAAACATTGTTTTGCGAAGAATTGGTTCCCGAAGCAGGGAACCGATCATCGCAAAGCGAAATTCCCCCATTTAGACCATCATTTTGCGATCGCAATTGCAATCGCAAAAGATCATCATAAAGTGGATTCATTGTAATGCGGGGCAATCATAAAGCGAGGCACCACTGTAAATTTGTATGAATTCTTCAGATGATTAGAAGCCATTGTGTTAATGGCCTATGATATGTTCTTCTTTTTTCAATATTAAAACCTTGGCAGAATCATCAGGTATTTCTGGCAGAAAACCTTAGTTTTGGGGGGTATACACCATTGGACTATCTCAAGAGTCTCCCACTCCTGCAAGAGGAGAAAGTTATGGTGGGAGCAAAGTTCACCAGGAAATGATCCATGACAGTGAAGCAATTCAAACTCTCCTTACCTCTAGCTCCTCTCACTTACACCCTGTGATAAAAGGGTATAGCTACACTGTCCAGTTATTTCAGTTTAATACCACTTAACACTTATGGCTTCATCCTAAGAAAGCCAAGGATTCCTAGTGCAGCCAGAATTGTCTATTATAGAGCTCTAAACCATTCTTCTGAGGTACTGTACAGAACTCTTAAGTATCTTACAGACCTATAGATCTCAGGATTCATTAGAAAGGAGCCATGCTAGTTAAAGTGGCATCAAACTAATATAACTGTGTAGTACAGATCAGAGATGGAGATCCTTGTCTGTCTGATTCTCACACCTGAGGACAAGGAAAATAAAACATGTTCGCCTTGAGCATAGGAGAGTAAGAAATTTCCTAAAACAATCAAAGAGAGCCCTCTCAGAAATGGACAGTGTTTATGGAGAAATGCGCAACTGTTATGGAGAAGTTGCAGGCTGCTATTTTCTCAGGTTGAGATACTGTATGGTTTTCAGTACCACCCCATGCATAATACTGAATCATTGTGCTGGTTCTGAACCTCGTTGTACACTGAAAAAGGCATTTGTTTCTTCATTTTTGCACATCCAAGGAATTCTAGACCTTGTGGCATTCATAATTCTCCTTCCTGTTCCCCAAAAGAACTTTCAGGGGAGCCTTTCATGAGACAATCCCTATGATCTTCATAGTCTCCCATCCAGACAAACATTACAAACATTATATTTCTCTTCATTTGTAATGTTTGTTTGGATGTGGATCAACTACTATTTGGAAGAGTCTGAGATGGACAGGGAGGTGAAGTGTGGTGACACTAAAAGAGAGGGTTTCCTCCATCCTTGTCGTCCTGTTTTGTTTGGTTTTTTTTAATGAATAACATTCCATCCCCACCCCAGTAATGCACTAAATATGACTGCTTGCCCTGGAACTTTAATGATAAGGAGGACAAACCCCACGACTAGGAATTTTTTTAAGGCTCTTGAGATAACAAGCACATTGGGGTGAGTGAATGGTCAGGATCAGTTAATTCTTCATGTTCCTTTCTCCTGTTTTCTCCCTTTGTATCTGTGTTTGTGTGTTTGTGCATGCACTCTTGTGTGTTCCCCTCCTTCCAGAGCAGAGCATTACATGAAGAGCCTGGATTTCAATAAATACTTTTATGTTGCTCTTTTGAGACCTCTGCCCATATTCATTAATCATTAGAAGCACTATGTGTACAGTGCCCAGTCTTTTTGTGCTTGCTGTATATGTGCATGCATGCTTGCTCTGCTTTGCAAATGGAAAGGACTCTTGTACAAAGAGGAAGGAAGGGAGGAAGGAGAGAAGCTAGGTCCATATCCCGCTCTTATGATGGAGGCTTAAAGTTCTTGTGGTGGTCTGTCTTTGCTACAATACAACACAAATAGCCAAGAGCAAGATTTTTTTAAAATGAATACTTATCACCTCCCTAGGGTAGATATAGTAAACATTAAATGAAGGGTATGTCCTACAGTATGCCTTGGGTCTACCACAACCTGTGACAGACCCAAGCAATGTCTGTCATGATGAAAACTGGCTGAGCCTGCAATACACATGGAAAGGAGGAGGAGGAGGAAGAAGAAGAAGAAGAAGAAGAAGAAGAAGAAGAAGAAGAAGAAAGGAAGAGCATGAGCATCTTAATTGCTACTGTGAATGTCTTCTCCATGGGGGACCCAACCCACTACCTTAATAATGGATCTTTTTTTAAAAAGGGAATCCAGACTGGTTCCTATTTAACTTGTATTGTTATAAAAGGGGTTTTATCATGGTCTGTCACATGGAAGGCCAAGCAGACGTACATTTTGCTGCTCCGAAGATGGGTCTTAAAATAATAGATTCAATTTAGAAGAAAAGAGGTTCTGACAATAAAAGCAATTTAACAGTTGAATGGATTACATTCAAAGAGGATGTGGCCTCACTTGTTAGTGGTCTTGGAACCGAGTTGGATAGCTGTGTTTTAGTTGTGGATTTCTTGCATTTTTAGGGGGTTGGAGTAGGTGAGCCTTCCAGTTCTATAATTCTAGGATTCTATGTCTTCTCATATTTCTCCAATAGTGCACATGTTTGTGAGGGCTTTTCTTCAGCAAGTTTCCCTGGAAAACATTCTACATTGAGCCATCTATGTGAGGCAGACCTGTTCTTATGCAAACAAGGGTGCAACTTCTCAGGAACCCTATAGAAAGGGCCTGTAGTCCTTCCCTATGTAAACATAAACACTCTGGACAGAGAATGGATGGACCAAGTCATTTTTGCATTTGTTCAGTTATATGTCTGTTCCAGCCCAGTTTTGGAATTAAAAAAATTAAAATAAGGAGATTTGCATTTGAATTGTCCATGTTTCCCTCCCCCAACTCTCTCTCTCTCTCTCTCTCTCTCTCACACACACACACACACACACACACTTCTAACACATTCTTCAGCAACATTTCCATCAGGGCAAATGAAGGTGGGGGTATTTAAATATTGATGGGGAAAGGTAACACAGATTGAATTCAATATAAATTCGTATGATTTCTTTGTCTTTCAGGGATACTTTCCAGGAATTCTCATGAACATAACCTTGATATCGGAGAGGCTGGCTCTAAGCCAAAACCCATTTAAGTCATGAAAATATTTTATTTCCTGGAAACTATGCCTGCTTTTCATAATGGCTTCCTGTTCATCTTCTCAGGTAAGATATCAAAAGGCATTTGGCTTGAAAGGGCAATTGCAGTTCCTCTCATAAAGTGGGGAGTTAAGGGAAAGGTGCAAGACTTCACAAGCAGCATTTCATTTCCTGAAAGGAAACAAAGCAAGGTAAAGTAAGAAGGGCCTAGAGCGGTTTCTACTATCTCAGTTCCACCACTCTCACAGGCTTGTATGGCCAGGACATGAGAGACGGCTCTTTCTGTGATTGCTCCCACAGTGTGGAACTCCCTCCCTGAGGGGGTACAGTTCTTTCTTTCAGCGGCAGGCGAAAAGACCCCTGAGAAGCTTTTAGGGAACCAGGAGGCAACTGAGATGGGAGGTTTTTTTTTTTTTTTTAAATGTATAGTCTTAAAATAATGTTTTAAATATTATATATGATGGTCTTTAATTTTAATTAATTTTCTTTAAGTATTTGATTATTTAAATTTTTTAAATCTATGCTGCCTTGAGACCCCACTGGTAAGAAAAGTGGGATAAAAATAAAATCAAACCAATAAATAATATGTTTTGCCCTACTGTATGTATGTATGTATGTATGTATGTATGTATGTATGTATGTATGTATGTATGTATGTATGTATGTATGTATGTATGTATGTATGTATGTATGTATGTATGTATGTATGTATGTATGTATGTGTACACGTACTCACACATACACACACATCGACTGCTTGATAGCTCAGTGGTTTAAGGCAGATGGCTGTGGAGCCAGAGATTTGGAGTTCAATTCCTTACTGGGCCTCTTTGACAGGGGCTGTACGCAGTGATCCATAAGGTACCTTCCAGCTCTGCAGTTCTAAGATTCTAAGATTATGATATATAAAAAATAATATTTATTATATATATATTTATTATGAAGCTATTTTTTTCCATAACAACATGAAAACTCTGTTGAGAATTTTGATTATAATGTGTATTCTCATAACATCAGTAGAATAAGGAGATATCGGTTAGCAGAGATACTTACGACACGATGACACTGAGAGAGTAAAACCAACAACTTAATAGAGAATAGACATGCTTCTGGCAGCAGAACATGACATGAAGCAACTCACAGCATAGGAAAATGTGATCTGATGTACAGCAGATAAAGATGTTCATTTTACACATGACTTATGTACAGTTCTGACTAATCAGAATACACATAACTTCATTTTCTGTTACACCATGTTTCATCATGTACACAGCTGTACAACATTAAGTCTTAATCCTTGATATCTACACCTGAATACAATCAGTACAGCGACTCCGGTAAAATCAGCCATTTTACGTTTAACTATACAACATTAATATTCAATACATTTTCATATCAAAATCTCAACAAACTCAAGGACGTTTTCAAAAATGAAATTAAAATCGCCCCCCCCCCCGCCCGGTACAAAAGCAGCAAGAAAAACAAGTGAACAATTATGATATGACAAGTTACAGAAAATCCATTGGGGAAGAATGTGCTTTCCATGCTGGAGCTCCTAAGTTCAATTCCTGGCACCTGCTGGTAGTGCTGGCTGGAGAAGATGGTTTATTTGCCTGAGTGGGTATAAAGCAGTTCCTATGTGCATTGTTTTCTATCTGAACAGAAATATTTACTTTCTGAAAGTAAAGAGGGCTTTTCTTCAGCATGTTTCCTTGGAAAACATTCTACATTGGGTCATCTATGTGGAGCAGACCTGTTCTTATGCAAACAAGGGTGCAACTTCTGAGAAAAGAAGATATTTCCCTTATATTTTAACTGGTAGGAAGTTAAACTGGTAGGAGAAGGTGGCATAGATATGCTGGGCACAGCTTATGAAGGACAGGAACGGGCAGCTTTGATGAGTCAGAGGCTAGTTTTGTCATAGGCTGCATTTCCCTTGTGCTGTTAAAATCTCCTGGCAAATTGCATCTCCAAAATCCTATAGCAAAGTGAAAACCATGTCTAAAGCAAGCAGGAAGTGTCTGTTTTAATGGGTGTACCATTTCCTGCTGAATTTTGGAAGTGTGGTTTTGGGGGTCACTTGGGAGATGTATGCAGCATATGGGTCAGATGTTTCCATCTCCTGGTTTAGCATCTTAAGATCATAACTAAGGATGTGCACTGTCTTTGGACTAATTTAATTATCATCATCATCAACAACATCATAGAACTGCAGAGCTGGAAGTGACCCTATGGATCATTGCGTTCAGCCTCTGTCAAGAATACACAGTGGAAATTTGAACTCCCAACCTCTGGCTCTGTGGCCGGATACTTAAACCACTGAGCTGTCCAGCAACATGAACTACATCAGGTATATTGCTGCATTTCTGAGGTAATGATGTGGCAAAGAGCCCAGAAGAATTAATTGGGCTGAGTGGCAGACCCATAGGTTCCTCATTATTCAAATACAGTCATGTCATGACTCAAATACAGTCATGACATGACTGTATTTGAATAAATGTAGATTGTTGTACATGAAAAAAATCCCCTGGAAATAAGCCCTAATGCGCTTTTGGAGCAAAAATTAATAAAAGGCCCTGTCTTATTTTCAGGGAAACACGGTGTTGACAATTAAGTGTGACCAGGCTACAGATCGTCGCTGTGAAGCTCCAAGGTGTTTCTATCTCTTTTGTTCACAGCATTCTTTGCGTGTTTCTATGTCTGTTGCAAAAGGCATTTCTTCCATACCTCCCCATTGCATACTGAACACAAGGCCCTCATCTGGTTTTGAAAACTAAGCAGGGCCAGTCCTTGTTAATCCTTGGATGTGAGACCACCAGAAAATACCAAGGATCTCCAGACAGAGGTAGGATAGAACACTTGCCAGGCTTTGCTGTATGGACCAGTGTTCCCACTCAGTGTAAGGAGGTTTCAGGCATGCACCTTTCCAAGTCTAGATGGCTTTCACATCCCAATGTTTCAGAGCTACCTACACAATAAGTAAGCATACCTTCTGACTCTTATCTTCCCAAAGGAGGCATCTCCCTGTCATGACAGAACCCCTGAGTATCCTTTCCTGACAACAGGTATTGTCAAAGGGGAGTAACCACACCAAGTATCATTTTGTATAAACAACGGCATTACAAGGTTACAACAATATCCATGCAGATATTCATCCCCCTCTGTATAGTTAGAGGAGGAAAAGAATACTTTGTTCTAAAAGATGGTTTAGATTCTGACTTCATCTTTGCTTTTAATTTGCTTCTTAATGATATACAGCCTGGGGCCAGGCTTGTCCATGTGAGTCAGAACACATTCTGAAGAAGATCATGAGATTATGATCTCATTCTGGTTATGCCATTTAGTCAGAGCTGCTTTGTTGGTGATTTGCATGCTCCTGTCCACAACATTTCAAACAGAAAAAAAATTGGACTGTTTTGTAGAACAGCCCTAGAAAATGGAATTTGTGAACAACAGTGACATCCCAGGTCTGCATTTCAGTGTTAAGTAGTAGCCTATCTCAAAAGCACATATTGTAGGGTTGGGCAATAGTCTTCAGTCACATAACCCTTTGGATTAATTCCCTGCCACGGAAGTTGGGAGTCTGATTCCCCACTGGGCTTCTTGTGTAATCACGGGCAAGCTGCAGAGTCCCAGGACAACGCCAGGAGACAGGAATGGGAAACCACTTCTGTGTATTCTCTACCTGGAAAACCCTGAAAAAGAGTCACCATAAGTCAGAATTGACTTGACAGCACACGGTCATTGTTTTTGTTATTTTTGTTGTTTTGAGCAATTCGTTGATTGATCTTTGAATTTTAGGTATGATTCTTTTATATATAGTCTTAAGGTACCCACAAGAAAAGATGGGTTAAGAGATTATTTGCATGTTGGGGAGAGATGCACACATTACACCATTCAGAATGGACTTGGAGGGCAGGAGAACTGAGTTGACTTTCACAAATTCCTGACTTTTCAGTCAAAATGGCAGTTCTCTGCAGATGAATTTCACTACAAAAAATACTAGAGAGAGCGCTGTCAAGATCCAGTAATGGAGGTGCAATGCCATGTGTAGTTTGGATGCAGGTTGACAGTCTCCATGCATGTAATATTTTAGAGTGTCTCCGTCTTCAAACAGGTTATGCTGCATGTCCCTAACCATGACTCATGGGAAAACACTTGAGCTCGGGAAAATAATAATAATAATAATAATAATAATAATAATAATAATAATAATAATAATAATAATAATAATAATAATATTATTATTATTATTATTATTATTATTATTATTATTATTATTATTATTATTATTATTATTATTATTATTATTATTATTATTATCATCATCATCTACTCGGATCACCCGCACGAGCCAGGAGGTGAGGCTGAGGAGCCTAGCGCCGAGGGAGGCCCGGAAGGAAAGGACACGAAACCGGGCCTTCTCGGCGGTGGCTCCTCGCCTCTGGAATAACCTTCCTCTGGTGATTCGTGCGGCCCCTACGCTGGGCACTTTTAAGAGTCAACTAAAAACATGGTTGTATGTTCAGGCCTTCCCTCCTGTCAATATTTAATTCTTTATTTTTTCTTTCATCTATTATTTGTTTTATTATTGTATGTGTTATGGACTGTTTGTAAAATTCTTATGTATTTGTATACACCTTATTGGAAGCCGCCCAGAGTGGTTGACCAGACCAGGGCGGGATATAAAATAAATAAATAAATAAATAAATAAATAAATAAATACATAAATACATAAATACATAAATAAATAAATAAATAAATAAATAAATAAATAAATAAATAAATAAATAAATAAATAAATAAATAAATAAATAAATAATTGGACTACAACTTCCAAAATCCTCCAGCCAGCATAGGCACTGACCATGCTGGCTGATATATTCTGAGAGATGCAATATTTTTTTTAAAAAATAACTCCCCAGCTCTGAAAGACACAGAAGGGTCGGCTGATCCGAGGATGGGTAACAACACCCTGACATATTTGATAAAATAAAACTTTTCTGTTTTAAAGATTAGAGTGTGCCTCCAAAGTTAATTTAGAAGCAAGGACAACAGTGTTTAGCTCAGCTGTCAGGCATTTACGAAACAATGAGCTACATAAATAAGAAAATAAGCACAAAACCGTATCAGTAAATTAAAACAGATAACATCAGTCCAGAAGACATACTGAAAAAAAAAAAAAGAAACGAAAGAAGGCTTCTAACCCCTGAGAGATGGTCTCTTTCAAGCGGTGCATTTTAAAAATATTGATTGTTTGGATAGTTTGGCATGAAAAGTACAAGAGAGCTGGCAATGCATTTATTTGTTCTTGTTGTTTAGTCGTTAAGTTGTGTCCGACTCTTGGTGACCCCCCATGGGCCAGAGCACGGCAGGCTTTCCTGTCTTCCACTGCCTCCTGGAGTTTGGTCAAATTCATGTTGGTCGCTTCAATGACACTGTCCAACCATCTTGTCCTCTGTCGACTCCTTCTCCTCTTGCCTTCACACTTTCCCAACATCAGGGTCTTTTCCAGGGAATCTTCTCTTCTCATCAGATGGCCAAAGTATTTGGATATCCCGGTTTCAGGATCTGTCCTTCCAGTGAGCACTCAGGGTTGATTTCCTTCAGAATAAATAGGTTTGTTCTCCTTGCAGTCCAGGGGACTCTCAAGAGTCTCCTCCAGCACCACATTTCAAAAGCATCAATTATTCAGCGGTCAGCCCTCTTTATGATCCAGCTCTCACTTCCATACATTGCTACTGGAAAAACCAGAGCTTTGACTATGCGGTCCTTTGTTGGCAAGGTGATGTCTCTGCTTTTTAAGATGCTGTCAAGGTTTGTCATCGCTTTCCTCCCAAGAAACATGCGTCTTTTAATTCTGTGGCTGCTGTCACCATCTGCAGTGATCATGGAGCCCAGGAAAGTAAAATCTGTCACTGCCTGGTTATTATAAATGCATTTATAACAACCAGGAATTAATAAATAAATGAAAACAAATGACATCATTAAGACAAACATGCACAAATGAATCATCCAAACAAATGCTGAAACCAAATTACTTTATGGAAATCATCCTTCTTTGTAGTGTGCATATTTCACAGAGATCATTTAAATACAAGACTCGAGTGCTTGTTCCAGAGGTATTTCATTTCCTCAGGTTTCCTGCCAAGCATATTATATGCAAGAAAAGGACAGGAATCTTTGAGCTCCTAGGGTCAGTGCATCTACCAGGGTTTGTGCCACTGTGATTCCAACACAAGCCTGTTATTTGAATCATGCGGTTCTCAGGAAAATAAGTTGTTTTGTTAACACAAACAAGGGGCTTCTTTCAATAAAGGACTACATTGCAAAGCCAAATATCTTTCATCTTGGGGCAGAATCTCATGAACATTCATTGCTGTCATTGTTTAGTCGTGTCCGACTCTTCATGACCCCATGGACCAGAGCACACCAGGCCCTTCTATCTTCCACTGCCTCCCGGAGTTCTGTCAATTTCATGATGGTTGCTTCGCAGTCACTGTCCAACCATCTCATCCTCTGTCGTCCCCTTCTCCTCTTGCCGTCACACTTTCCTAACATCAAGGTCTTTTCCAAGGAGTCTTCTCTTCTCATGAGATGGCCAAAGTACTGGAGCCTCAGCTTCAGGATCTGTCCTTCCAGTGAGCACTCAGGGTTGATTTCCTTTAGAATTGATAGGTTTGTTCTCCTTGCAGTCCAGGGGACTCTCAAGAGCCTCCTCCAGCACCACAATTCAAAGGCATCAATTCTTCAGCGGTCTGCATTCTTTATGGTCCAGCTGTTACTTCCATACATCACGACAGGAAAAACCATAGCTTTGACTATTCGGACTTTTGTTGGCAAGGTGATGTCTCCGTTTTTTAAGATGCTGTCAAGGTTTGTCATCAGTTTCCTCCCAAGAAGCAGGCGTCTTTTAATTTCATGGCTGCTGTCTCCATCTGCAGTGATCATGGAGCCCAAGAAAGTAAAATCTGTCACTGCCTCCATATCTTCCCCTTCAATTTCCCAGGAGGTGATGGGACCAGTGCCCATGATCTTAGTTTTTTTGATGTTGAATTTCAGGCCATTTTTTGCACTCTCGTCTTTCACCCTCATTACAATATTCTTTAATTCCTCCTCACCTGGTATCATCTGCATATTGGAGGTTGTTGATATTTCTTCCAGCAATCTTAATTCCGGCTTGGGATTCCTCCAGTCCAGCCTTCCGCATGATGTATTCTGCATATAAGTTAAATAAGCCGGGGGACAATATACAGCTTTGTCGTACTCCTTTCCCAATTTTGAACCAATCATTTGTTCCATATCCAGTTCTAACTGTTGCTTCCTGTCCCACATATAGGTTTCTCAGGAGACAGATAAGGTGGTGAGGCACTCCCATTTCTTTAAGGACTTGCCATAGTTTGCTGTGGTCCACACCATCAATGAAGCAGAAGTAGATCTTTTTCTGGAACTCTCTGGCTTTCTCCATAATCCAGCGCATGTTAGCAATTTGATGTCTAGTTCCTCTGCCCCTTCGGAATCCAGCTTGTACTTCTGGGAGTTCTCGGTCCACATACTGCTGAAGCCTACCTTGCAGGATTTTGAGCATAACCTTGCTAGCGTGTGAAATGAGTGCAATTGTACGGTAGTTGGAGCATTCTTTGGCACTGCCTTTCTTTGGGATTGGGATGTAGACTGATCTTTTCCAATCCTCTGGCCACTGTTGATTTTTCCAAACTTGCTGGCATATTGAATATAGCACCTTAACAGCATCATCTTTTAAGATTTTAAATAGTTCAACTGGAATGTCATCACCTCCACTGGCTTTGTTGTTAGCCAGGCTTTCTAAGGCCCACTTGACTTCACTCTCCAGGATGTCTGGCTCAAAGTCAGCAACTACATTGTCTGGGTTGTCCGGGATATCCAAATCTTTCTGATATAATTCCTCTGTGTATTCTTGCTACCTCTTCTTGATGTCTTCTGAACATTAACATCAGTTAAATAGGGCCGCAACCAGTTGCAGCAACTTATTGTGTAAGATCAGTAATTAGCCAGTGTAATTATTGCTCTTTTCATGTCACTGAGCAGCTTCTCCTTGGACAGTTGGCATTGTTGGGAGGAATTTAATATTATTTATGTGGTCTCTGTGAATCACACATGTGAGTGTTTCTGTGCCTGTGCAAAACTCATCAGAAGATTCTAGGTCTTAAAGAGAGAACTGTTAGAATAGCCCCCATTACTGCACATGTCCCTGCACCTAGTGGTTATCTCTCAGTGCACTTCAGCCTCTGCCTAGGAAAGTTCACTAGAGCTACGGTATTATTTTGTTTACCCTTTTCACAACCTCAAAAACCATACATTTTGTCATCAATGTCTTCCTCATCATTGTCCTTCTTCTGTGTGTGAGTTTCCTTAAAACAAAATTGTTACTACTTGTTCAAAGGATTTCCTGCCTTTGTCATTTTAAGACCTTCCTGCCTTTATAGCCCTGTGGGCCCATTTAAAAAAATGTTTTTCATGAGGCAACAAATTCCCCTTCCCTGATATTCTAAGTGCTTATACTGCTTTGGTGGAGGGGCACCAGACACAAATTTGTCAGCATTGTCACACGTTCCTGAAGACTGCAATTAAAAACCAGCAATCTTGTCCCAAATTTCACCTATGGGAGAAGTCATTTCAGGTGGATGGATTGCTATTTCAACAGGAGTCCTCAGTTCCAGCAGCGTCTAATTGCAAACCATCATGGAAGCACTCCAATTGGAACCCACGACCAAGACCCAAGATGATCAGAGACTAACAGAGACTGAGACTGTGCAATTATCTTCTCTCGATATGGTCAGTGTACCCTAGATCTCAAGGGTGTTGTCAGCCCTAAAGTTTACTTCTTTGCGGGTGACATCAGCTTCAGTGTAGAGAGTGACATTGGCGTCACTTTCTAAGAAAAGAAATAAATCAACTGATACAGATCCAACTTCTGTGAAAAATTTGAAGCACAAACCAAAGGAGCTGAATGAACAATCAGCAGCTTCAAGGGCATCTAAGGAACCACAAGCAGCCAGATCCACTCTGTAGCCTTCAGGTAAGGAACAAGATTAACTTGTATGCCTTGATTCAGCCCTGGAAGAGGAGATTTCCATATTCAGACAACATATCTAGTGTTTAATTAGTCTCCAGAGTAGAGTCAGCTAATCTAACAAACACTGAATAAACTTTCTGCACTACAGGGAAGCCCACAGCCAGAAGACGTCTTTACAGGTTGAGATTGATCACATGGTTCATCTCCAGAGTCTGTTTCAACAGTACAGGAGAGAAGTGCTCTTCACTGAAAGAGCCTCCTCAAAACCCAATACCAGCAGGAAGAAGTTATGTTGCAGTCAAGATCCCTGCACCATAATAGTATGGTGCAATACGCCAATTCTATCTGGAGTCATATCCAAGACTGGAATGGCACTTTCCTTTGTCATTCTTCAATTTCCCTGGAATGCACAAGGAGGAACATCTTGGCATTCTCAGGTACAGTATATGCCATTGTACTCCTTTATACCCTATTTGTATTGAAGCCCGTCATTGAGATCACTGGAGTACAGGTATGGACACCCCATTCCAAAGATGATAAAGCAGAGTGCTCAGCTACTGGTATGGAGCTGCAAAGACCTGGCACCTAAGCTGCCAGCTCCTCAGGAGCAGGAATGGTCAGTTTTGAAGTCATTGTCTAATGCAGAGCCTCACGCAGTGTCTGCATCTCCTGTATATGCTGAGCTTGCATAAAAGCCTTAAGCAATTGACACACACGTTGAGATGAGGACTTTGGAACTAATGCAAAGGGAACAGTCTGTTTCAGTATCTCCTTCATATTCCAAATTGTTTACCAGATCAACTTTGCATAAACAGAGCTGCCAACATACACCTCAGGCACTTCTCCAGTTATCCAAGTAGTCTCAGTATTGACAGTCAACTGTATCCCAAGACTGATCTTCACTGTTGGTGTAAAATAGAAGAAATAATAATAATAAAAAGACCCTATGATCCTGGTTCCTCTCCTCCAGCTAACAGTTGGCATTGACTAAGCTGAGGCTCCTATACTTTGGCCACCTCATGAGAAGAGAAGACTCCCTGGAAGAGACCTTGATGTTAGGAAAGTGTGAAGGCAAGAGGACAAGGGGACGACAGAGGACGAGATGGTTGGGCAGTGTCACCGAAGCTACCAACATGAATCTGACACAACTCCGGGAGGCAGTGGAAGACAGGAGGGCCTGGTGTGTTCTGGTCCATGGAGGCTGATTCTGTGTGAGGTGCAGGTTACAAAGGAGAAAGGAACCAGATGGATGGATGGATGGATGGATGGATTGATGGATGTAACTTTTATACCATCTGATTAGTGCTAGGCACTATTCTGGGCAGATAAGAGGCAGATGAAAGCAAATAGAGTAATGTAACAATAAAAATAAACAACAAAGGATACAGTAATAAAGTCAAATCCAGTCAAAACATCGTAAGACAAACAGACTAAGAGCATCAAACCATAACTGAACTGACAGCACCAAATTGCATATTGCTTCTCCCTCTCAACTCAGCTGACACTTACACTGTGTCAACCTGCAGAAAAAAGGCCAATGTGGACAGGCCCAGAGACAAAAAAATGTGGACTTCCTGCATTATGTTCTAAACAAATATATTGTGTGCAATATACTGTATGTGCAAATAGCTTTGCAATGAGCCAGTTGAGCCCTGATGCCAGCTGGAAGTGGTAAAGAGAGCAGTGATCCTGCGTACAAGAAAATCCAGCTTTCTCCCTCTTTAGCACTGCTTGCCCTGAGATTTGAAGTGAACAGAGCAATGCTCTGAGATGTCACCCAGTACATTGGGACCAAGCAACCCAAGATGTGGCTGTCCCCACATCTTTTACAAACTTGGGAAAAATAAATTTAGACCAGTGGTTCTCAAATTTGGGTAACCCAGGTGTTCTTGGACTATGACTCTCAGAAACCCTGGGAATTTGCTGGTGAAGGCTTCTTGGAACTGCAGTCCAAGAACACCTGGATTACCCAAGGTTGGGGACCATTGCCTTAGATAGGGGTCTCCAAACATTGGACTGTGAAGGCCAGACTGGATATTTTCAGTGTTTTTGAAGGCCAAAGGAACAGGAATGTATGCACATGTGTGGCCGGATGCACGGTTGGCTGCCGACATGCATGCACCCCACCCCACATGCACACACCCCTTCCTGCCCACGCATGGGCTGAAGGGAATGGGCTGGGCAAAACGGCAAGGCGGGCCCCTGCTTTAGACCATAGCTCCCAAAATCAGAGTCACCATAGCCATAAGGCTGGGGATTTTGAGAACTACAGTCCAGAAAAATTTCCCCAGAAAATTCTATAGTTGAACAAACTATTCTGTGTAGAAGAATTCATATTCCCATCAGCCTTGATGAAAGCATGGAGATATGAGATGTGATGACTTCAGTTCTTACAATGAATGCTAGGAGGGAATGCATAGTCCTTACAGTGGATGTACTGTCATGGGGAAGCCAATTTCAGAGGAATCTTTGTAGTGGTGGTAATGTCTGTTCCAACTCTCGGTTGTTAGTGTATTTGACCTTCTAGCTATTCAGTGTTTATAAATGGTCTATATTGACCTGCTGACTTGAATGCATTGTATGAGTGCGTTTTTACTCTCGTAAAAGGGAGAGAAGAAGACTGGAGCTCTCCGTACATTTCTATCAGATATGCAGTTTGTGCCAGGATCTAGAAATGTGCACAATAGGTTACCAATCAACAACATCTCTCACAGAGCTTCAGTTTATGAAAATTCATAAATGTCAGTTTAAAAAAAAACCTAAAAATATTTGAAGTTTTCCTGAGAGACTTTTTTTAAAAGAAATTTCAGTCCTTTTGAGAAACTTAAACAACAATCATATTAAGATTCAGTTTGACAAATACAATACTCTTGTGGTTTCTGAACCCTAAATTACATAATGCCTATTCACAGAGAATGCAGGGCAGAGGGAAAATTATATCAGGAGGACATGACGATTTAGGTCCAGGCAAACAATCTTTGAACCATTTATTTAAATTTTGGTTTTCTATTGGCTCTTAGCTTTAAGTTTAGTTTTTTATAAGTGCTTCCCCCCTGCAGTGCTACACAGTATGCTCCTCTTCTATATGTTTCAACACTGGTTCCACCCACTATCCTTTTATTAGTCTCTGTTTGTGTACATGGTAAAACTAGATTATTCTATTTTAAACTGCTGTAGTCAGTTATAGTAATTCTGATAAAAATCAATATAATTCTGAACTGATTGGTATTTAACTTGCTGGATCTCAGTGGTTGTTTCTGTACATACGTTTGCTGTTTGCATATAGCCATTGATTTTAGTGGCAATAACTGAAATCTAGTGGTTGCCTGACTGACTCCTACCCATATTTATTTATTTATTTATTTATTTATTTATTTATTTATTTATTTATTTATTTATTTATTTATTTATTTATTTATTTATTTATTTATTTATTTATTCAATTTATATGCCGCCCACACTACCCAGAGGTCTCTGGGCGGCTTACAATAATTAAAATTCAATACAGTAAAAGATAAAATAATTAAAATACAATTAAAATACAATTAAAATTGCCATCAGACCCACAGCTAATATTATTTCAATTAAAAGCCTTCTGGAACAGGAAGGTTTTGACCTGGTGCCGAAATGTCATCAGCGTCGGCGCCAGACGAATCTCAGTCGGGAGGGCATTCCATAGTCTGGGGGCAGCTGCCGAAAAGGCCCTTTGTCTACAAACCGTCCCTCTTACCTCCTTAAGGGACGGCTCTTTCAAAAGGGCCCCCTGGCTAGATCTTAACTGCCGGGTAGGTTCATATGGAAGGAGGCGGTCCTTCAGGTATCCAGGGCCCAAGCCGTTTAGGGCTTTATATGTCAAAACAAGCACTTTGAATTGGGCCTGGGCAGCAACTGGTAGCCAATGTAACTTATACAGAATCGGCTTGATATGTTCCCTGGCGGCTGCACCACTCACCGGCCGCGCAGCTCGATTCTGGACCAGTTGCAGTCGCCGGACCGTCTTCAAAGGCAGCCCCACGTAAAGCACATTGCAGTAATCTATGCGGGATGTTACCAGTGCATGTGTGACTGTCATGAGACTCTGCTCGTCCAGGTAGGGCCATAGCTGGTATAATTTCCGCAGCTGAAGGAAAGCGCCTCTGGCCACCAAGTCCACCTGGGCTTCCAGTGTTAGACTGGGGTCCAGGAGCACCCCCAAGCTGCAGACCCTGTCCCTTAGGGGGAGTGTAACCCCATTCAGGGCGGGGAAATGGCCCTCCAGCCTGTCCGGTGAAGCACCCACTAACAGCACGTGTGCCATATCTATTTTAAATGAATAACAATTATAGACAAAATGAGAAAGTAGGTGTTGCTCCATACTTCTGCTCTCTGCCACAGAGAGTCCCATTTTGGAGAAGAGAACTCTGGTGTAACATTAGAGCCACAGGCTCATCTGAGTGAGGAGGGAAGGGGGCAAAAGGTACAGTCCCAGAGGACTTTGCTTTTGTGTGATGACTGATTATCAGGAGGTGAAATGTACTTTGTTGACATTCGTTGATTCTGCAGACTTGGCAGCTTTGAAGAATGCATTTCTGGAGGGATACCATGTTATCACCTTTTAACTGTGAAGCTTCTGCTTCATCTATCGTGTTCCCTAGGGCAAGAGGAAGTAACCACCCTACCTGGTAATTTTCATGGTTCAAATAAGGAGGAGAACCCAAATCTTCCAGTCCCAGCTCACCACTCTAACTGCTATACCACCCTGCCTCTTTTATAAACATTGTTTTTTGCAAGATCTATATACTGTAAAGACAATATAGGCTGCTATGGAAGATCAAACTGTCAGTTCTATACCACCACTGTTAAATCACTTGGATTCTACTTTCCTCGTGCTTTCCAATTTCACTTCTCTCTACCGGCTGAAAAAGACTAGCACTGCTGCTTTCTTCCTCCTATCATCCCCCATCCCCACTATTTCAGCCGGTTATCAAAAGACCATATGTTAGCTAATCTATCAGAGATACAAGATTCTTCCAGCAGCATCCATTCCGGCTCTTGGCTGGATCTCCAGGCAGCTGTGTTGGTGGCTTGCATCCAGTCCATCCAAAGTGGTTGACTTGTTCTCTTAGAAACCATTTCCTTTGGACTCCCTTTTTAACTCCAGGGAACTGGCAGCCATCTCTCTATTTATGACTGAAGTTCTAGCCTAACAAGACTCTGCAAGCATCCTGTCACAAAATTATTTCTCTGCTCACTCCTTTGGCTGCATCTTTAATTTCTAGTTTTGGGAAGCAAAGAGGCTGTTGTTGCCTAGAGAGCCGAATATGGAACTAATAAGACCCAAGCAATTTTATTTTAAATTAAAGTCAGCATCCTCCTTTTGTGTTCATTCTTTGGATGCAAGAATCTTTGCCAGAGCACAATAACGAATGACAACCAGTCAAAATTAAAATCTCACATCTTGCCTACAACCTCAATAAAACAGATCAGCTTACTATGTTTTCTCTGTCATTCTTCCAAACAGCACAGCATAAGCACTCTAAACTCCATCTATCCAATTTTAATTTGTCTTCCTTTTCCCACCTTGAAGCCATTTATTATGTCTCATGGTTTGTTTCCCCACCCACCCACTCCATCTCAAAATATATCCATATTCTTCCTTAGGTGGCCAGAGAGGTCACTGTTGAGTTTTCGGATTTTGTTTTCTAAAATATACTTTTCTCTCTCTCTCTCTCTCTCTGTTTGTAGGTATGGATGCCTAGTAAAATGTAGATACTATAACTGTATTATACTGTAGTTACCTTCAAAATAAAGAAGCTGCAGAGTGAGAAAAATAAGTCTCTGATTAGCAACATTAAAATACTGGAAAAAATGGCATTGGAACACAGCATTCATTTTTAATAATATGCTCCATCGCTCTTTCCTGTCGCTGTTGCTTATTACATGCTATAACTTTATTATCTGCACTGAAGACCTTGCTTTTAATTCTTACCAACTGCATAATGTTCAAAGAATTGGGTTCACACACATCTGGTCATCCCATCACGACATCAGATTCTTTCATGATGACATGAGCTGTCACAGATCAAGAGCTGGCTTTACTCAGAGTATGGAAAAGTTAGTTTTTAAAACTACAGGAATCTCTCAGCTAGTCTGATTGGCTGGTTAATGCAGGTGAATAGCAATAGCATTATACATTCCCCCGTGTATAGAAAATACCACAGTTATCAAAGAGATGAATCATATGAGCAAAGTCTTCCTCAGAAGATGAATAAAAATGTATTAACACAGAGGACAGTGGGACAGGTTTTCCCTGGATGCAATTGCAACCCTCGGTAATCTGCATTCCAGTGGCATTAAAAAAAAACTGCCTGGATTCTCTTGTCAAGAAAATAAAAAATGTGTTTGTGATATAAGAAATGTGCATATTCTACATGATAAAGATGCTTCTTTCTTTGAATAGCTGGCCCAGTACATTTTGAGGCCATAGGCAAGTGGCAATGCCATGTACATGTCCACATTCCATATACAGAAGCTGAACAAATGGGAGCTGGATTTTGCTTCAATGCAGTGATGGACAGTGTTCAATATCATACTCAGAATAACTGTCTAGCTTAGGGGACATCACATGAGACAAGCCACACAGCATGGTCAGTTCTATCCTACGGTACACCTAGTATCCCTCCAGGTATACACTGCAGAAGAAACACCTGCCTGCCTCAGTCTAGGTAGAGACTCCACTTTTTACTCTGAACTTTATCCAATGTGTTGAAATAGGTTCAACACTTTGGAGAGCTCTTTTAGAGTTCAGACTGAAAGACAGGCTGGATGTAGAAACTGAAGTTACCAGCATCTGCTCTTTCTGTCTTAAGGTACAGCCACCAAAACATAAAATGTAATACTTTAATGTATTTTTATTCATATATTCATTAATTCACTTGAGAATGTATATCTTATCTTTCTCATTAATTCACTTGAGAATGTATATCTTATCTTTCTCATGCATACAAAATACTCAGAGCAAATTACACTAATTACAATATGAAGAGGTAATAATTGAACAATGGCTGAAATCCTATTGAGTAAGTCTTGCTGCATAATGCTCATAATGTCATCAGTTGCAGAGATTTTTCAGAAATAAAATATCTTTCTCCTCCAAAGTTTGCAAGGTTTCCATGGAATCTTTTTCATTGTTAGGAAGCCATTGGAAACTGTGAGATGAGAAAGGGAGAGCCTTGAATTATCAAAAATCATTGGCACTGGTAAAGCGACTCCAGCAGTGGTAATTAAATATTTATCTCTCCTTAGTGGCCCCTAATGGCTTCCTGATGATGAAACAGATTCCACCGCAACCTTGGGACCTTCAGGGGAGAAACTGAAACGTTTTGTCTCTGAAAAACTATTGTGGCCAGTGGCATTGTCAGCCTTATGTGGTATGACTTGCAGTAACAGGATTTCAGCCAATGTAAAACAAAACCATGCAGAATGAATCCATATGCATTATGAAGACCTTAGTGCTAAATGGTACCACTTTTACTATGGAGTCTGATTAGTAGGGTCATTTGGTGCAGTACTGTACAAATCTGACTGACAAACAACCACTGAGAAAAGTTGTCTGCACTGTTTTCAATTTTAGAACCCTTAGAACCCACTGTTCACCCCACTCTCTAGCAAGGGTGTAGCGAAGCAAATTCTGATATGGTTCATCCTGGTGTGATAAATGAGAGATCTTTTGCAGAGATCTTTTGCATTTTTATGACCTGTTCTTACACATTTCTGTACACGTGCAAAGTTTAAAACTGGTAAGCTGTCTTATTTCATGGACGTTTCAAAAGCAATTGCATTGGATCTATGTGTCATCGGATGCAAGTTCTGCACACAGGCAGTTTCATACAGTTAAGGAAAACAGAAGGAAAAACATGTACTCTTGGTGTCTTGGTCTTAGGTTGAAGATGAAACCTCTTGCAAAGCTTGGAGAATCCTACAAGAGGCTGTCTTGGCAAGTCAAGATGGCTTGCCTCAATCAAAGCCTTGTCAACTATGAGATCCACTCCATCCCTCTATTGACCCCATGTTTAAAATCTCATTGCATCTCTCCCTCCCTCCCTCCCTCCTTCCTAGCCTTCCTATCTTTTCCTTTCTCTAGACAAACTTAACAAACAATCCATCCACATTCCTAATAGTTACAGACAGTGCTACAGATGACAGTGACAGCTCAAGTTAGGATAAGGCCTGTTACTGTACTTTGGCCCATTAGTTGAAGATCCATTGCATAGCACCAGGGTGCAAAATCTTTCAGTTCAAGGGCCAGATTTAATTACAGTCAAAATCATCACAGGGCTGCATACCACCAAAAGCAAATGGGTGAGACCTAAAATACTATCATATTTTTGGAGAGCCATTAGAATGCAAAACAACTGTACAAACAACAGGTCATGAAATTGTGACCTTCCATCATGAGGAAGTTGATATGTCCTTCTGAGGAACAATAATGGCCAACTTTGGTCTAAAACTGAAGTTCACAAACCCTCTCATGGAGGATGGAGAGAAGTCAAGAAACATGTGGCTCTTCAGATATTGCAGGATGGGAACTGTCATTTGCCTCAGGCAGCATGATAACTACCAGATGAAGATTGATAGTGATTGTAATCCAACATCCAACAATTCAACAACATTTCCTGGAACACAGCAGAGTGGGCCACTAACTGAAATCTGTCAGATGTCATTTAGGAAGCCTTAATATTCCAACAACAGCTTAAAACCATGCATTGATGCTCAATAGACATGTGGTTCTGGCTATCCTCCCCTCTGAAAAACATAGCTAGCTTTTCTGAATGGCCCACACTCTGCAACACTGTGGATTCTGCTGCACAGCCTTGGAAAAAGAGACAATTGAATCCTCCCTCCGAGATGATTGTGCCTGAGATACAGAGGTGGAGAAGCACTGAATAAAATGCCAGTTAAAATGCAGCAGACAAAATAATATACACATCAATCAGTGTCTATGAACAGTCTCCATAATGTTTCTTATTAGAGGTTTTCATCAAATATGCATTGTTCTCATGAACAGCATGTTACAAAGACATTTTAGAGTAAAATTATATGAAAGGAAACTTGGAAAAGATTGTTCTCCATTTTGTGGGTGGAAGATGGAGTTCCGTTTTTTAAAAAATCATATAATTGTTATGGATAGAACCAAATAAATCAAATGTTTTACTGCTGACAAGATTTTTATCAGCCATTCCTGGCCCTTGTAATACCCTTTGTATCACCCAATAAGCATGTAAAGCAGAGTCAATTGTCAGGCTGTTAAGAGGAAGAATAATGGGGCATGTTTTTTCCTTCACACCCTTCCATTATTGGGAAAGTTTTGCAGAGCTTTATTCATTTGAATAGTGTTGGCATAAATATGAAAAGGGGCACACATAAAACCATGAACTCTGAATCCAAGACTGTGTTCCCTGGTTTCTGACAGCTGAAGCATACTTCTGTCTGCATTAATGTTGTGGGACTTTCTCTTAGGGCAGGAACCTTTCCCCTCTGGGAAGTTAGGATCCAGAAGATTCTGAATTGTTCTTGAATTCTTTGGTGGGTTGGGCTCTCCATTATTTATAAAGACTTGATGTACATCTGAGGGATGGAATAGGATTCCACCCTGCTCAACACAGGGTGTTATAGACCTGCTGTGTAACAAAACTGTGTTGCTGTTATGTGCTCTTGAGTCACTTCTGACATATGGTGACCCTATACTTTAATTACCTCCAGAAAATCCTGCCACTAATAGATCCCTGCTAAGATCATGCAACATGTAGGCTGTGGCCTGTTCTATTGAGTCAATCAACATGATGTTAGGTCTTCCTCTTTTCCTACTGGCTTCAGTTTTCCAAGCATTACTATATGTTCTAGTGAATTTTGTCTTCTCATATGTGCAATTTGTGTTTATTTCAGTTTAGTCATTTTAGCTTCTAGCAAGATTTCAAGCTTGATTTGATACATAACGTGTTCATTTGCCTTTCTGGCAGCTCATGGTATCTGTAAAACTCTCCTCCAACACAATCTTGTGAATGAATTTGTTCTTTTCCTGTCCATTTTCTTTATTGCCCAGCATTCACATCCATACACTGTAATTGGGTCTGGACAGAGCCCCGCCCCCCAGCCAGATTCATGGGCTTCCCACCTAGGCAAGTCGGACATTGACCTTCCTGACTGGTAGTTCCCCGATAAATCAGGATGGTGATGGTGACACAATGGGAAATGGCCCTGAGGAAGCAGGAGGAGCTAGCAGGTCCAGATCCAGTGTGTGAGGCTGAGAAGGTAAAGTCATGAGAAATACCTATGAAGGAAGGCTGGGGGTGTGTGGTCTGCTCGCATGATTCTGACACCGGAAACTGGGTGGACTTTCTGAGATTCCATTGATAGCACTGTGTCCAAAAGTATGCCCAAGCTGCACACGTCCTTCGTGGCAAGAACCCCCCCCCCCAAGAAAGGGAGGCACCCTGACCGCAGACACTAGGTGCCCTCACCAGCAGGATTTCTATCTTGTCTGGGTTCAGCCTCAGTGTATTGTCCTTCATCCATCCCAGCACAGTGTCCAGGTAGCACTGAAGGGACAGGACAGTATTCACTGCAGAAGGATGGAAGGAGAGATAGAACTGGATTTGCATATTGATGACACAAAGCTCCAAAACTCTTGATGGCCTCCCGCAGCAGCCTATCAGCTCCGGAAAGGAGACTGCTGGTTTGCGGGGAGCACGGTAAGCCAGCACCATTTCAAATCCATCCCTGGCTCCCACCGACACATGGAGGACCTCCAGGCCTGGCATTGTCAAGGCAGAGAGCCTGACAACCTCTAAGGTGACTCCCTCTCCCCGCCCCTCCAGTCTACCTGATTATGATTGGATAAGTGATAAGAATCTCGCAGCCTCTCCCTCTTAGAGATAAACATAGGTTGTGGGGGGAATCCCTTTTCTCTTTCCACTGTGATTTTTCTAAGCAAGTTTTTTTTCTTCTGAAAAAATCTTGCAGGAAACCTCATGGGATTTCTAAGACATTCCTGTTCATTTTTTTCCTGGAAGGAATGTCATGCTGTGCAATATTATGAGAACACGGCAGGATTCATTCAGAATGGGCAGAAGAAACATTCCGCTATACAGGCGTATAACACTGCCTGTGCAGAAGGGTACCTTTCCTGTCCAGGAATCACTAGGCAGGACATCAAGCTGTGCAGGAATTAGCAATTTCTTGCAACAGAATAGCAGGCAAAAATGCTAGGGGAGGGTGAAGACTGGGGTCTCATTTTGTGGGAAGCTGAGAAATCTTGTAAATGCTAATAAAAATCTCATTGTGAGCCTTGAAATGGAAAATTTGCAAGAAAGAAGAGTCTCTCTCTCTCTCTCTCTCTCTCTGTGTGTGTGTGTGTGTGTGTGTGTGTGTGTGTACTTGTCATAGTCTTAGATTAAAGCAAGATGTAGAAAAGCTTTAACAACTTTGATTTCTTCATTAACCAAATTACTGAGTTTTACATCCAAGAAAAGAAAGTGGACTCTATTTAGGTTGACGCTATAGGATCATAGGCATGAGACATGTAGGATAGAGATTAAAAAGCATGCTGTATTTTATTTTATTTTATTTTATTTTATTTATTTGATTTGTATCCCGCCCATCTGGTAGGTCAATACCACTCTGATTGTGAATATTTATATTATGTATAAATGTAGAGTATACATTTTAAACCCTGGTTTTCTTCAGTCTAGATGGGAATAATATAAGCTATTTCTCCTGTTCCTTCCCTCAAGGAAAGGAAGAATTTTGGCTTATTCTGAAACATCAAAAAGTCAGAGCTTGTTATGTATCAAATTGGAATGAGGGAATAAATCCCTCCTCAACTCAACATTGAGGCTCTAAAATATTCGCCTCCCATGACCCATCAATCTTCTTCGATCATCTTTCTAAATCCCCACAAGTCTCTAACTCCTCTGCCACCAACTCTCTTACTATATAAGCACTATGAAATCCATCTTTCCCAACATTTTCAGTATCTGGACTGCTGCCACAGTTATGCCAAGGACCAGAGGCAGCAGGTTGTGAGAAGACACTCCCCTCATTTTCTCATCGGCACTATTGCTGACAGAGCTTCAGCTACAGCAAGCCACATGGGGGAAAGATGGATGGGGAGAAGAAGTACAATTTTTCTTTCGTCCAGACAAAGATCTGAACCAGAGAAGAACTCCAGGAGAAGGGGGGCCATAATGCTCATCTCATATTTGATGTGAACATTACAAGTTGGCTAAATAAATATCTGGCTTGAGATGAAATAAGGAAGTTTGGTGACATCTCTACCTCTCCCAGATATTTTTTACCTAGACAAAGCTCACTCTTTCAGTTAATAAATATTGCTCGTCTAGAGGCACAACTAAGCTTGGCGTCCTCTTTTGCTTCTCCAATTGACTATACAGGCCAAATAACACAAGCACAAAGATATCCCCCAGTTTGGTATCTGTAGTATCCAGATTTAATATATTCCTTATATTATATTATCTTGCCAAAACACCACAGGAAACAAATGCAGCAATATATTCTTAGGAAAAGGAATCAATACAATCTAAAAAGCCCAATTTCCGCGGATGTCTTACAGACAGAACTTAGAACTGACTGTGTTAAAATACATCAGTAAATGCAAAGCCTACCTGTTTTCCAAGAAAATGAGGTTCAATAATAAAATCTTTTAGGAGTTTGCTCAGTCTTCAAATGTGAATGGTGGATAATCATGCATCTCAGAGGCATTGCAGGGTGTATGACATGTCTATGTGGCTGGAACCACTTCAGTAAGACTTCAGAGAGGTAGGAATATGTATCCCTGAAATGGTTAGCCAGTGAATAGGTGAGTGGGCAGACAGACAGTTATGCGCCCAAATATGGTTACAGTCTTGCTGTCTTTCCCACCACTTCCTAATTTATTCTTTTTAATTGGAGATGCCAGAGGCAGCAACTGGGGTCTTCTGCCTGCTGTAACATCAGCCACAGTCTAGGTGACCCTATTAATTAATTGCTTGCAAAAAAAGTCATTTACTGGTCTTCCAACTAAAAACTGGCTTCCTCTTTTTTTCCTACTCCTTTCCACTTTTCGTGGCACCCTTGCCTTTTTCACAAGTCTTGTCTTCCCATGATATATCCAAAGTACAGTACAAGGATCTCAGTTTAGTCATTTCATCTCTCAGTAGGAGATGGATGTGTTTGGCAAAGTCCAGGCTTGATTTGATATAGAACCCACATATTAATCTTTCTCATAATTCACGGCATCCATAAAGTTCTTTTCCAATACCACATTTTAGTGATTTTATTTTTTCTTTCCTGTCAGCTCTCTTCATTACTCAGTTTTCATATCTTTGCTTAGTAATTTGGACTACTGTAGTATGGATGATCTTGGCCTTGGTCTTTAGTGACACATCTTCACACTTCAGGATCTTTTGTAGTTCCTTCATAGCTGCTGGTCTGTCTCAATATTTTTCTGATTTCTTGGCTGTTTTCTTCGTGTTGATTCATAACTGAATTAAGGCATCAAATGGAGGCTTTAGCAGGCAGGAACTGAGGAAACATTATTCTACATCAGCTATGAATATGTTTGTATACTGAAATCTTTAGTAATTTTAATATCTTTGCTGTCAGCATTAAAGTTATGTAATTCTTCTGTAGTCATTACATTTGTCTCCTAAATGTTTAACTGTAATGCTGGTTTGCATTTTCTTTAAAATTCTTCAGTAGTTGTTTTGAATCATTAATATTTTCTGTCATCTGCATATTTTAAATTATTGCTTCTTCCACCATTTTCACTCCTCTTCATTTGAATCTAATCTGGATTTTATTTGACATGTTTTGCATATAGATTGAACAGTTATTGTCATTATGTGCTGTCAAGTTGCTTCAGACTTATGGTGATGCTATGAATTAGTGACCTCCAGAAGGCCCTGTTGTCAACATCCTTGCTCAGCTCTTTTCTACTTATGGTTGTGGTTTCTTTATTGAGTCAATCCAACTCTTGTTTGGTCTTCCTCTTTTCCTACTGCCTTCAACCTGTCCCACCATTATTAGATTTTCCATTGAGTCCTGTCTTCTCATGATGTGCCCAAAGTATAATAGCCTCCATTTAGTAATTCTTGATTCTAGGTTGAACTTGAATTTTATTAAACAGTTACAGAGATAAAATACACTGTTACAAGAAACAGTTGCCAAATGGAAACCATTCCGTTTCTCTGTATTCTATTACAATAGTAATGTCCAGAGTTTAGGACAATCAAACATTATACCACAACCATTTCTTTATGAATGATCCATAGCTTTTTGTGATCCACAGTCAAATGTTTTCCAAAATGATTTTCTTCTGAAATCCTTTGATATCTTCATTGTTGTTGTTTTTATGTGTTGTCGAGATAGAACTTATAGTGAGTTTAAAAGGTTATTCATGGTAAGTGAAGTATTTAAGAAGTGTAAAAATGCAAGTAGATAAATGGGTACCACCTCAGTGGGAAGGTCATGGCGTTCTGTGTCTATGTCGCACTGGCCATGTGACCATGGAAGATTGTCTTCAGACAAACACTGGCTCTATGGCTTGGAAACAGGGATGAGCACCGCCCCCTAGAGTCAAACACAACTGGACAAAAATTGTCAAGGGGAACCTTTACCTTTAACAGTTCTACTCCCTAGTCAGTTTCTATGTCAGAGCCAGGGAATCGAACCCCAGGTCTCCCGAGTCCTATTCCATCACTCTTTCCAGTACATCACATTGGGTACCATGCTTCACTACCCAACATATAATTTCAATTTGATCTCCAATGCATTTTTCTTTTTTGAATCCAGCTTGAACACCTGACATTTCTTTCTCTATATAAGGTAAAAGTCTACATTGTAAACTCTTGGGCTCACATTTGCTTTCATGGGAAATTAATATGATTAACCTATTATTGCATAATCATCATTATTTATTTGATTAGTCATTTCGACAATATCAAAAGCGTAGAAATCACACAGATCCAAAGTAAACAGCTAAAAGAGATAAAATACATTTCAATAGTAAAATATAAAATAACATGTACATATTTTAAATGAGTGAGTCACCCCTACAGGGAACGCTTGTTTGATCAATGTAGTGGGATCTTATGCCCATTTCTTTAGATATGAATTTTGCTATATTGTGGACAGCTTTCGTATTGGCACTCTGAAGAAAATACAAAAGTCTAAATTTCACATTCCAATGGGCTATTTTCTCCAACAGGATGGATAAATAGTTTTGCCTAACAGTATAATACAGTGCATAATTAAATAAAATATGTGTAATATCTTCAATAGTGGGGGCACCACAGATACACATTCTTTTGTGGTAAGGCAATTGAAAGAAGCGACCATGTTTGGTCATGGAGTCCAGCAGTTCAAATCTGAGTAAAAGCCTTTCTAAGAGATTGAGACAGGTATTAATCTATTATTGCAATCCTTGGAATATTTATTGAATGTTTCCAGCCTATGGGTTCTTTTTAGTATTGGTCATGCTATTCTTGATTAATTCAGTCTCTGTAGTGTGAAATTGGTTTCCTACTTATTCGTGATTTATTTCTTCTGATTCCTTTTATATAGCTTCCAACTAACTTTCTAAAACTGCAGGTTTCTATAGATATATGTGGAAAACCTAAGGATCAGTGGTTATGTGCACTGATGAAATGAAAGGATGGACACTGAGTATTAAGAAATTTATGTTTGTTACAATGACCTTTTTAATTAAAGAAGACAGTCAACAACTGATCATACTATCATTATTGTCCTAGATATAAGCTGTAAATTCAGTATAAAGTTAAACAGAATTGGGGTGTGGTAATTGTGTCACTGATGTTCTCTCCCATAATGTGATTTTTGCTTAAAATAACTAAATCTCTTCAAAAAAAGGCAGCTCTCCAGATTTTTTCCCAGGGCTGGGGAGGGACGAATGCAGCAGACTAATTTTGATTCTATCCAACCCTTTCTGCCTCCTCTGTTTCCTCAAATGCCTTAAAATTGAAGATATGGCCATTTGAGGAAGCGCTGCAGCCCAGGATGTTGTGAGCCATTAAAGCTTGGCAGGGATAAACATCCCCTTGAGCATTGTACACTGTGAAGCACAGATGTGTTAATCCACATTATGATAAACATTACTTAGAGTAATTTTATTTCCACTGCTAAGACACTTTATCAAAAGAGATGCATATTTTGTTACTTCAGGCAAAAGGAGTAAGGAACGTCAACAGCTAATAGGTTTGAATTGATCTGTGAAGGGCACACGGAAGAGATCCATCTGTTTCATTACAAAACTTGTTAGCCTGATGAAAATATTCTGTCAATAAAGGGCTTTTTTGTGTTGTTGGTCCTGTCAGTTACTTAGGATACACTTGCCCTTACCAGTCGGAAGGTAAACGAATTCCTGGGAATTAAAAAAAAGCCCCCCAGCCAAACAACAACAACAAAAACCAAGGCCACCTTTAAACATACTGTAAGGGGAAACTGATCATGAATTGGACTAATAGGTAATGGTAAAGGTTCCCCTTGACAATTTTTGTCCAGTCGTGTTCGACTCTAGGAGGCGGTGCTCATCCCCGTTTCCAAGCCATAGAGCCAGCGTTTGTCCGAAGACAATCTTCCGTGATCACATGGCCAGTGCAACGTAGACACGGAACGCTGTTACCTTCCCACCGAGGTGGTCCCTATTTATCTACTCGCATTTGCATGCTTTCGAACCACTAGGTTGGCGGGAGCTGGGACAAGCAACGGGCGCTCACTCCGTCGCGTGGATTCGATCTTACGACTGCTTGGTCTTCTGACCCTGCAGCACAGGCTTCTGCGGTTTAGCCCGCAGCGCCACCACGTCCCTTGGAATTGGACTAATACAAGGTGAAAAATACTGATGTTTCTGATGACAGTTCCCAGAATCCCACAGACAGCATGGCAACTGGCAGAACTATGGACTAGCATGATCCTGTGTATGTAAGTAGAAGAGGGAAGTTTTTCTTGCTTTTGAAAAATAAACCTAAGGTTAGGATAGAGGGTGAGTTGCGTCCTGTGCATACCTATGTAAAAATAAGCCAGTTTAATATCAGTGGGGATTATCTTGCCTAAGCTACTTTCAGGAAATGTTTAGTATAGCTAAACACCAATAACAATGACTGCTGTGTACGTTCATCGTAACTATGCTTGCCATGTATTACAAACTGTATCAGAACTATAGCCCTATTGAGACTTTGTGCCCCAAACCATGGAGGACTAAGTGGCTGTCGGGCAGGCGTGTACATGAACCCGGTTCCCTATGCCACAGCTGCATCCAGACGTCAGCAGTGCTCCTGATCATATCCAGATGAACAGGCTCCTCTATTGACATGTTAAATGTGCACAAATCTTGTGGTCCTTCAAATGAAGTGAGGTTGTAGGGGGTGGACGTCTGTGTGTCCCCATATTCTCACCGCCCACATTTAACCCTTCACAGTTTCCGGCGTAATACCTGAATAGGGGCTTATAGCTGGGATGTGATACATGTTGGTAAGAGATATCAAAATGAAGGGCACAACCTGTTCTGTCCCATATGGAATTATTTATTTATTTATTTACTTACTTAAAATATGTATACCGTATGCTGACTTTCTCCTAAAGGATCCAAGATGACTTACTTTAAATGAAACAAAGTTAAGAGCTAAATAATAAATTATTACAATAGTAAAAAAAGTATTAAACCATAACAAATTAAAACTCATAATAAGGGCAATATTCAAAACACAAGTAAAACAACAAAATAAAATAACTTTTTTTTTTAAAAAAAATCCCCTTGGTCAACCAGTCATGTAAAGAAAAGGCTGCCTGAAGAGAAAGGCCTTCATCTGTTTGTGGGAGGACAGCAAAGATGAGGCCAACCTGGCCTCCCGTGGGAGGGAGTTCCAGATACTGGGAGCAATGACAAAAAAAGGCCCTCTCCCATGTCCCCACTGTGAGGGTGGTGGGACCGAGAGAAAGGCCTCGCCTGGGGATCTTAATACCCTGGTAGGGTCATAAAAGGAGGTACAGTTTTTTAGGTAGCTTGGGCCAAAGCCATTTAGGGCCTTAAAAGTTTAAAACAGCACTTTGAATTGTTCCCAGAAATAGATGGGCAGCCAGAGAAGTGGTTGTAAAAGGGGAGTCACATGTTTCTTGTAAACAGCCTTAGTTAACAGTCTGGCTGTGGCATTTTGGACTTTCCAGACATTTTCCAAAGGCAGCCCCACGTACAACCCATTACAGTAATCCAGCTGAGATGTAACTAAGGTATGTGTCCTTATGGCTGGGTCAGACCTCTGGGAAAATACTTGATAAGAGACCCATTGTTAGCTCTCTCTTCCTCCTCAGTACTGCCCAAACATCCAGCATCCTAAATCTGTCCAGCTTCTCTTTTCTCAGCGTTATTTTCAACTTTCACACTTCGGGGACAAGAATAACAAATCCCAGTCAAGTCCTATGCTGTGCCTGCACTAGAACGGACTGTAACACACACCTTTTCATATAAGATGAGCAATATCTGTGACCATGAAGTCAAAAGCCCCCTGTTTGTCTATCTTCCATGTACGCTAGACTAATAAAAAAAATTTGTGCACGACCACACTTTGTTCTCTTCCAAGTGGCTTCCCTGCAGAAGCCACAATGAAATAACAGAGAGTACATTGTCTAAAGCATCTTCTCCTTGAATGGCTTAATATGGAACAGGCCATCTTTTCTATCTCCGATAAGCAAAATGGAGCTTTCCTCTACCTGAGTCCCTCCAAATATTTTGGACAAAAGTTTTTTTTGGGGAAAAAAGTTTTTCAAGCATGTCTCCCAGAACTCCTCTAGCAATTAAAGCCAGTTTGGGATTACAGCTGCTGTCAAGCAGAGGCAGGAACACAATGGCCAGGGATTATGGGAACTGTGGGCCAAGACCTCTGGAGGGATCCAAGTGGATGACGGGCTTTTATAATGGCTAGTTCATGATCCACTCTTGAACCACCAACTCTTTCTAATGGGTCATTTCTTCTTGCTTTATGTATTCATTCATTCATTCTACCTATATACTTATTCTTTGTACATCCTACCTTTCTCACAGAACTTGGACTCTGTGTACCCACTGGTCAACCCTCCTGCAGGGCTCGGGTAGTCCCCCAGCAATAATTTCATAGGTTCCAGCTCAGCCTTTTGGCTCAGAATAGCATTTATTAGTATTTCAGCATCACTCCCCCCTGCCTCTCTCCCCCCTTCAAAAAAAAATAGTCTCAGAGGGCTGAATTATAGTCTCTGACACTTGGGGTACCATTTGCTAACTTGGGGACCTAGTTAACTTGGAGTTCCCCAGAATCCAATTTCTGGAAAGGAGGAAGGAGAGGAGTGCTTAGGACCAAGAAGTACCCCTTTTGGGGCTTGTGTAGCAAAAGAAGTCAGGCTCTGCAACCCATCCCTTTCCTCTCTACTGAAGCAGTGTTCAGGCTAACATAGTCTTGCTCAAGCACATGGCTGATTTTTGTCTCTAGTGTCTGACTCCTGCCCCAAGCATCTTCCCACACATCCTCTTCTTTGGAGATAGTCAATGACTCTCTACTGCCCAAGTCCTGCCCTTTTATTCTTCTGGACCTTGCCTCCTTCAACTGTTTCTCATCAGGGAATTGCCTCTCCTTCAGCTGATCCTGAAAAAATTTACTCTCCCTCCAGCCTGATCCTGAGGAAATGTACCATCTTCCCAGAAGCCTGATACTTGTGTGCTGGGGCCAGATGGCTCACTAGGGGTACAAGCCTGAACCTCCTCCCAGACTCCAAATAAATTAATACAACAAGAGGCATAGGTTGTTCAGGAAGAGAGCTGGGAGCATTCCCAGCTGTAGATGAAAAACCTTCTCTGCTGGCTCCAGAGGCCACCTCTGCTAACTATGGTTTTACTCCGAACAGTTAGGCTATACTTTATGCTGGCAATTATAAACTAATACATGTTGAAGTATTTGTTTTTTATAATCATGCGATCAGCCACCTGTTTTGGGTTTTCCTTCCTTTAAAAAATCACAATGTTCTTGCCACAAAAATCAACATTTTCATTGTGGATGGGAGTATTTGTACATACAGTATTTATTACAATGGAACTGGAGATCATGGAGCTAACCAACCATATGGATTTTAATGATAATAATAATCATGTGTCATCAAGTGACTGCCTTTGAGGCTGCTGCGGAAACTTCAGGTGGTGCAGAATGCGGTGGCCAGACTACTCAGTGGAGTGAAAACATACCAGCATATCTCCCCCACTCTGGCCGCATTGCATTGGCTGCCCATCTGCTTTCGCATCGACTTCAAAGTGTTGATGCTTACGTTCAAAGCCCTAAACGGTTTAGGGCCTCGATACTTGGCGGAATGCCTACTCCCACCAAGATCTACCCGTGTCACTCGTGCGAGCCAGGAGGTGAGGCTGAGGAGCCTAACGCCGAGAGAGGCCCGGAAGGAGAAGACAAGAAATCGGGCCTTCTCGGAGGTGGCTCCTCGCCTCTGGAACAACCTACTTTCTGAGATTCGTGTGGCTCCCTCGCTGGGTACCTTTAAAAATCAACTTAAAACATGGATGTTTCGGCAGGCCTTCCCTCCAGTCAATCCTTGATGCCCTCTCTCTTCCTTCTATTTGTCTATTTTATTATGTTTATTTTATGTAAAATTGTTTTATATATGTTCACTGTTCTATTTTATGCTGTTAGCCGCCTAGAGTGGTCTTAACCGACCAGATAGGTGGGATATAAAATAAATAAATAAATAAATAAATAAATAAATAAATAAATAAATAAATAAATAAAAATAAAAATAAAAATAAAAATAATAATAATAATAATAATAATAATAATAATAAGAAGAAGAAGAAGAAGAAGAAGAAGAAGAAGAAGAAGAAGAAGAAGAAGAAGTCTATTCTGACTTATGTTGACCTTTTGCAGGGTTTTCCAGGTAGAGAATACTCAGAAATGGTTGACCATTCCTTTCTTCTGGCGGCATCCTGGGAATGTGTAGCTTGCCCAAGGCCACAAAGGCAAGAGGCACAGCAGGGTATCAAACTTTCAACCTTTGGCTCTGCAGTCAGAATCTAAAACACTGAGCTATCCAGCCAGCTTGTATGTATTTTATGCATTTCAGCTATTCACATTTTAAAATGTGCACCATTTTGTGCACAGTTTGCTTCTTCACAGCACCCATGTCAGCTTCACAAAGGTGTGAATTTTGAAACTGGGCTTTCGTCTCGCAGCACATCCTGAGAGATGAAAAATTCTACTTTCGTCACAAATCCTAACAAAACCTTTCCCATTTCTAGTCCTTCACATATTTGTCTAACTCACTGATTTCCTTTTAAAGTCATCCAAATCAGTGGCTGTGATCATCTTCAGTACTAAATTCCATAGCTCAGTTCAGCACTTTATGAAGAAATACTTCCTTCCACCAGTCCGGAATTTCCCATCATCCAACTGGGTTGGGTGTTGCCAGGTTCTCATATTTACAAGAAAGGGAGAAAAAGCTTCCTATGGACTCACGTAAATTTTATACACATCTATTGTTTCCTCGGCCTACTGTAACCATTCTTTATTTGTTGTCCCAGTCTTTTGAAAATGTTGGTTGTCTTTCTTGATGCTTCCCCCAACTCTGTAATATTCATTTTGAGATGCAAAATTGAATTTCAAGCATGGATGCACCATAGATTTGTCTTTAAAAACTGCAGAAATTAGCTGTTTCATTCTCAATTCACTTCCAACGTGGAGTTTGCCAACATGGAAATTCACACAGAAGCCACCCACTAAGTCAATATTTCCATGAAGTTAATGTTGATAAACACCAACGCTCTTTCCTGATCACAGCCATTTAGTTTCATTTTAATGGTGCCTCAGTCATGAGAACAAGAGGGATATTTACCTATGAAGCTCCCCTTACACTGACACAGGCCATTGATCCATTTAGCCCAGTACTGTGTGTTTTGAATGGAAGCCAACTCTTCATGATTTTGAGAGGAGATTTTTCTTGGCTGCGTTATTTACTGTTCTTTTTATCAGCAGTGCAGTAGATTTATGAAACTGAACCTCGTGCCTTATACATGCATATGATGTATATTATGGCCAAATGATGCCCCCTTTTGCTAGTCAACAGACAGCTCCTCTAACCCACCAGACGCATAAAAAGAGAAAAGCAATCAATGGCACCTTGGAGAGGATCATATTTATTTCTGAAAGAGCTGACAAATGTAACTTTTGTTCAGCTGTTCGTAAACCATAGAACGAGCTTTGGTAGCTTTGCACTGGGATTTGTGGCCTTAGGGGACTGTAGAGCATAATATACTTCCCCAAGTTTCCCCAGAAGATGTGCAAATCTTTAAAATGAAATAATACTTCTGGCTTCCCCCTGAGAGTCGGCTTCTAAAATGGTAATAAAATATTTAAAGCACACAAAGCAGCTGACAAAGCCAAGGACAAAACTCGAAATACTTTATATCAACGTATGTTTCTTTCCGTCTCCCTCTCCATTTCTCTGGCTCCCTCCCACCTCCGAGACAACAAAACTATGTCTCAGGATCAGCACTGCTGGATGCTATTACACAGAGACACATGAGAGTGTCGTGTCCCTCACTTGTGCACATGTATTTGATCCTTACAGTCATAGAATAATAGAATAGTGAAGTTGGAAGGGGCCTATAAGGCCATCAAGTCCAACCCCCTGCTCATATCTTCAATGAACACTTTTCACTATGGATGCGAAGATATGTTCCCTCACTTTCAGTTACCTTTTTGCATTATATTTATTACTCAATTATTCATTACACGCATATTCCAGCTTTCCTTCAAACAGCTCAAGGTGGTGTCCACAGCTCTTCTGTTCCTCCTGCTCTATTTTATGCTACGATAACCCTGTGGTGAGGCTGAGAAAGTGAGTCATTGGTCCAAGATTTCCAGGCTTCAGAGAGAAATCTCAGATCTGGATTTTCTAAAGTCTTGAATCAGCACTCTGACCACTACACCAAACTGGCTCTCCAGTATGGAAAATGTGAAGTGTGTCATCAGCTTGCTGTGTGCTATGACTTTGAAACCCATTAGAGTAAAAAGCCTTTAAATGAACTGTGCAGAAACTAGGTCTCCTTGGAAGGCAATCACCATCCTTATCAAGATTGTCAACCATGTGGTGGCAGGAGTTGAATACAGTATATGAGATGAGGTGCTTTCCTGGAAGCTTTCTGCAGCTGGGAGTTTGGTTCTACTTTTTCCTCCTCAGTAAGACTCATGAGGTAACTCTGGAAAGGAAAATTCAGGGAGTTTTCATAGACCCATAGCTGGTCCCACCATAAGGATGAGTGAGATGGCTACCTCAGGTGGGAGTGGCACTGGAAATTGAAAACTGAGCTGCCTCTAGGGGCTCTCTGCTGGTGCTTCACCTCCCCACTGTCCTGTCCCAAGTTGCCCTGGCTATTACTCCCTTTCCTTGTTTCTTGTCACTTTAACTACTGATGCTTCTTGCTCTTCTTTCCATGGTAGCTGCTCCCACCACCACTGCCTGACCTCATCTCCACACATAGCAGTATGCATACTGTCAGGATCTGGCCCACACCACCCTGGCAGCTGCAGGATTGGGGCCAGCCTGACCCAGGGATAGCCTTGTGTTTGCAGGCTCAGGCCCTGGCCTGTGTGCAGTAGCTGCTGGGCCACTCATGAGGCTCACCTGGAAACCTGGAGGGAAGGCCTATTTAAGGAGTTGCTCTCCCTCCCAGAATTTGCCTCAACAACAAAAGTCTTTGGCTGTGCTGTGCTGCTCCTGAGCGCCTATCTCCAGCATCTCTATGTCTGGACTCCTGCCCCTGTCCTGATCTGTGCTTGCTTCTGCTGGTCACCTGCATCTCAGCACCTTGTTCCAGCTCTGTGCTGCCGGGCTCCTGGTGGATCTAGGAGGGTTCAATGCACAACCTACCCCAAAGTGTTTTTTTTTATTACTGCTCTGATGCATCATGGAAACAGGTGTACCACCAGTGTACTTTCTTCATCCTCTCTGCACAGGATTCTCTGGAAATTAGAAGAACTACTATATTTCTCTCTAACTTAAACTTACTTAGAAACATACTTGGCAGATCGCCTTCTCCCACCCAGGTCTATTTGAATCACCTGACAAAGCCAGCAGTGACGGCTGAGGGGCCTTACGCTGAGAGAGGCCTGGAAAGAAAGAACAAGAAACTGGGCCTTCTCAGCAGTGGCCCATCAGCTGTGGAATAATCTACCAATGGAAATCTGCCTGGCTCCCTCGCTGGGTGTTTTTAAAAGCCATTTAAAAACTTGGCTCTTTAGGCAGGCCTTCCCTCCAGTCAATTAACTGTTTCGTTTCTTTAATTTCCCATCTTGATAATGTAGCGTATTTTTCACTCCATAAGACCACCTGGCCATAAGGCCACCTAATTTTTAAATACCAAAATTTAAAATAAAGTAAAAATAAATAAACAGAGCAAGTCCTATGCTGGGACTGCCAAAAAGAATCGCCAAAAAACAAAGTAACATAGAAACATACCCCTCAGTCCAAACCTACCCTCCAAAACCCACCCAGAACATTTTTTAAAAAGTAAAAAGCAGCACCTAATTTTTAAATATCAAAAAATAAAGTAAAAATAAATATACAGAGCAAGTCCCACGCTGGGATTGCAAAAAAAAAAAAAAAAAAAAAAAAAAAAAAAAAATCACCAAAAAACACAGCAACATAGAAACACCCCCAGCCCAAACCTACCCTCCAAACCCCACCCAGAACATTTTTTTAAAAAGTAAAAAGCAGCACCTTACTGGTCCAAAGCCTCCTGGAGGTCCTCAGAAGCCAGCGATGGTGGCCTGGGGGACCCCCACGGGGCCTTCTGAGGCCTCAGAAACCAGAGATGGTGGCATGGGGGGACAGTATTCACTCCATAAGATGCACACACTCCCTCCTTTTTTGGGGAAAAAGTGTGTCTTATGGTGCCAAAAATACGGTATATGTCTACTAGTTAGTTGCTTGCATTATTAAGTTTTAATAATTATATTATTCTCTTGTATTTTATCATTTTTTGTAAGCTGCCCCGACTAGACTTTGTCTAGAGGGGTGGGGTATAAATCTAAATAAAGTAAAGTAAAAGTTAAAAAAAAAAAGAATAATGAGGTTGGAAGGGGCCTATAAAGTCATCAGTTCCAATCCCCTGCTCAATGCAGGAATCCAAATCAAAGTATATCTGACAGATGGTTGTCTAATTTTCTATTGAATGCCTCCAGTGTTGGAGTGCTCACCACCTCTCAAGGTAATTGGTTCCATTGTCATACTGCTCTAACAGTTAGAAAAAATTCCTGATAATCAACCAAAATCTGGCTTCATGTAACCTGAGCCCATTTTTATGCATGCTACACTCTGGGATGAACAAGAACAGATACTGCCCCTCCTCTGTATGACAATATTTGAAGAATGCTATCAAATCCCCCCTCAGTCTTCTTTCCTCAAGACGAAACATGCCCCGTCTTTTAATTTTTCCTTACAGGGCTTGGTTTTTAGTCTCCTGATCATTCTTGTTGCCCCTCTCTGAACTTGTTCTAGTTTACCTGAACCCTCCTTAAAGTGTAGTGTTCAGATCCACACACTCAAGATGAGGCTTAACCAGTGCTGAATAGATGGAACTATTACTTCATGGGATTATACTTCTGTTAGTGCAGTTCAAAATGGCATTCCCCCTTTTTTTGCCGCTGTCTTGTACTGTTGGCTCATATTCAGCCTGTGATATTCAACAGTTCCAAGATCCTGCTCTCAAACAGTATTACTTTTCTTCATTTTTCTGAAATACAGAACAGAAAAGAGCATTAAATCCCAGAGGTTTTCTTGCACTATGAAAATGAGGTAAAGTGTGTTTAGTTCTATGATCAATCCATTAACTTCTTTAGAAGTGTTGTCTTTACATTTACTTGTGCATTCTCAATAACCCACTAAGGAAAATTCAGTACTCTTCCATTTATTCAACACAGGTCAGGCATTTACTTATTTTTAATATTTAGAATTTGATAGAAAACTGGTTTGAACATAATAAATTCATAGGCATTATTTTAAGACCATAAGCAAAAACTTTCGAAGGACTTGGACAAGAAAAGTGTCTGCATTTTTAAAAGCACTTAGCAATTGTATCACATTCCCACCTAAGGAGTTTGCAGCACTTTACATTTAAATTGTGGATACTTAATTATATAGGCATGTTTTAAAGTGGGTAAATATTATTATCCTTAATTTAAGCTGCAGGGAAATTCAGTCATAGATTTTGCTATTCTCTCAATGTCACACGTCAAATCATGTTGTAAGGTAACTTTTAAAAGAAATATGATGTTTAAAAGAAATATGAACAATGAGAAAATGCATTAGGTACCTCTCTGGGAATGATTTTGAGGAATTGTATTTCTTTTCTATTAACAGAGGCTCTGCAGATTTTGGAATGGCTTCATAGTCACTGGTCTATCTCCTTGATCATATTTCTTTAGATTCTCTCCCCCCCCCCTTTGGGGCAATGGCTTAAAAGACCCATTTTAGGAATTATTTGCAGGGTCTGCATTTCCTCTGTGTTATTCACAGACCCTTTGAGCTCACTAAGTCAACACATTTTGGAATGAGTTGGTGGCCAGTCATTAGTTCTCATCGCTGACTCCCTCTCCCCCTGCGCCCTCTGCCTCATCCAAAAAATGTGGAGGGAGGGCAAGTTTGCTTTCTCATTTCATGCCAGCCTTTGGAGAAAATAGCAACACAGAGAGGTCCCTGCTGTTTCTGCCTTCTCCAAAGTCTAAGGAATAGCAACAGGTTCTGTTCCACCACAGATTCCAGAGGATTCAGGAAGGATGAGGTCTTTTTTGCCCACCTGATGAGGAGACTCACAGCATCATGAATTCCTGCACCTGGCAGAAACTGAAGAATTATACTGGGTGCTGGGGAGGTAGGAGGCAAGGATAAACATGACCAGTTCTTTCAGCCTTTCCTTATACGGCTTGGTTTTCAGTTCCCTGATCATCCTTGTCGCCCTCCTCTGAACTTGTTCCAATTTCTTAGCATCCTTCTTGAAGTGTGCTGTCCAGAACTGGATACAATACTCAAGGTAAAGCCTAACTAGTGTTGAATAGAGAGGAACTAACACCTTGAGGAATTTGGAAACTACACTTCTATTAATGCAGCCTAAAATAGCATTTGCCTTTTTTGTAGCCACATCACACTGTTGGCTCATATTTAGCTTGTGATCTACAACAATTCCAAGATCCTTCTCGCTTGTAGTTTTGCTGAGCCAGGTATCCCCCATCTTGTAACTGTGGAATTGGTTTCTTTTTCTGAGGTGCAGGACTTTGCACTTGCCCCTGTTGAATTTCATTCTGTTGCTTTCAGCCCAGTGCTCCACCCTATCAAGGTCATTTAGAATGTTGTTTCTGTCTTCTAGGGTATTAGCTATTCTGCCCAATTTGGTATCATCTGCAAATTTGACAGGCATTCCCTGCACTCCCTCATCCAAGTAATTAATGAAAATATTAAAGAGCACTGGGCCCAGGACTGAGCCTTGGGGTACTCCACTAGTTACCTCCTCCCAGTTAGAGAAAGACCCATTAATCATCACCCTCTGAGTATGATTCTGTAGCCAATTGTGTATCCACCTGACACTGTGTCTATCCAGCCCACACCTAGTGAGCTTGCTAATCAGGATATCATGGGGGACTTTGTCAAAAGCTTTGCTGAAATCAAGATATACTAGGTCTACAGCATTCCCTCTGTCTATCAAGAAGGTGACCTGATTAAAAAAAGAGATCAAATTAGTTTGACAGGATTTGTCCTTGACAAATTCGTGTTGGTTTCTAGTTATTGTTGCATTGTTTTCTAGGTGCTTGCACAATGACAGCTTTATGATCTGTTCCAGAATTTTGCCTGGGATTGATGTCAGGCTGACTAGGTTCCTCTTTTTTTTTGCCCTTTTTGAAGATAGGGACAACATTGCCCCTCCTCCAATCCTCTGGCACCTCCCCCGTTTCCCATGATTTCAAGAAAATAATGGATAGCGGTTCTGAGAGTTCTTCAGCCAGTTCCTTCAGTACTCTTGGCTGCAGTTCTTCCGGCCCTGGAGATCTGAACTTGCTTAACATGCAACCCTATTAGCCAATCACGCCCCCTGTGAGCTTGGCCGGCCCCTCTCTCAGAAGGCACAATAGGTATTTGAACTCACATAGCCAAACTCTTTAGCAATAAAGGCTCTTTATCTGCTGTACTCCTCATTTAATCAAGAACTTTATTCATTATTACCTCTTTTAAAAAAAGTTTGAGTAGAACTTTGAGAAAAGAACAAACTCTGACCAGTTGTGACTGTTTTTCCCCCCCACTAACAACGATAGCCCTGTTAGGCATTCCTCAAACTGTTGGAGCCATTTTCTTCACTCGAAAAAAAGCATTAGGGATTATTTTCAGGGGATTTTTTTTCATGTACAACAAGTTTATTCAAATACAGTCATGTAATCTTCTTCTGGTTGTTGCACAATGGTGGAGGGTGGGCTTTCACTTAACTAGGGCTTATTTTTGGGGTAGGGCTTATATTATGAGCATCCTGAAAAATCATACTAGGGCTTATTTTCAGGTTAGGTCTTATTTTAAGGGAAACAGGGTACCTACACACATATTTTTTGGGGGGGAACGGAACATTTTGCCTCCAAGTTCTAGGACACTGAAAGACACCTATTTGTATTTTCTGTAATACTGCTTTTTTGATTGTGTGTGTGTGTCTGTGGGCCAGATATCTGTGGAAGGCAGCCATGTGTAGCAAGTGGATTTGTGGACTTCTGACATGCTTTATGAACCTGTCTCAGAGAAATACGAACCCCTTATAAGGCAAACAGCATTTACAAAAAGCATATATTAAAGAGTACTGAATGTAATTGGAATACATTGTTGTCCAAAATTATGTGGGGTGTGTGTGAAAGCAACAATAGACTACCTATTTATGAACAGAACTCTAACATTAGGTGAAGAACACCACATTCATGTGTATGGAACAATTCCTGGGAGAAGTTGTTTCTTTGGCTTCACTGCCAAATTTGAGCATAAGTTATGGAACAAAAAGTCCAGTCATGGAAATGACCTTGTTTATTAGATCAGGGCACAAAACAAAAGCTGACAAATTCTGTTCTTTCTACCATCTTTGTTGAAGGGCCTATTCATAGAGATGTGAACACTGAAATAAACTTATCAACTGAACATAGAGTATTTTGTGTATCCAGTGGCATATTCTTGTCCCTTGTATTTTGCATCCAAGCACTTCCTTCTTGAAAAAAATGAGACAGGGACCGGTAGGCTGTTCAAGAACCCAGAACACAATGGCAGTGATGTAAGTGCCCCCACCCCCTTCCCAAACAGGCTCATCTTTCATGCTTGGTCTTGCACTGTTTATAAGATTAATTCTGTGATCAGGTATGTGATCAATCACACAGCAGGGGGGGCTACTGGAGCAGGGGACACATTTTTGTGATTATTCTTCCATTACAAAGAGGACATCAGCCACAGGATACAGATCAGAAGTATGGTTGGATAGATCACCCATCTGATCACCTGGCAACCTTTTCTCCTAGTTCTGCACTAGTCTAAGGATTTGTAAAAGTCTGCACAAACATTTGCCATTAAATGTGCATTTATATATGACTTGTGAACCTTTTGGTTGTTGTGGGTTTTTCGGGCTTCTTGGCCGTGTTCTGAAGGTGGGTTTTCCTAACGTTTCGCGTCTCTGTGGCCGGCATCTTCAGAGGACAGCAGACAGTTTGTTCTCTGAAGATGCCGGCTACAGAGACTGGTGAAACGTTAGGAAAAACCACCTTCAGAACACGGCCAAGAAGCCTGAAAAACCCACAACAACCATTAGATCCCGGCCGTGAAAGCCTTCGCGAATACATTGTGAACCTTCTGTCTGGAATCTTATAGTTCCCATAAGGTTTGCAACTTCTGGCTAATTGTGACTAATTGACAAGGTATAGGGACATGTCTCAGTCACATGTCTGATTGGACAACCACACCTTATCAATTAGCCCTACCTTATCAATTAGCCCCAGGAGGATTCCAGACATTTCTTTCAAAAATAAGCATTTCTAAATGGGTTCTCTCTCAAAAGATATATTTCCAAATCAGCCTTCTCTTAAAATATAGTTCTAAATCCTTTTTAGTTTTTTTTTTCTGTAGTCAAGAACAACTGCAATATTTTGAGCACTGAGAAATCCAGTCAGAGAGTTACATTTGGGGTGTGTGTGTGTCAGTGAGACCTATGATTAAGCAAGCCAATCATGGTTGTTGTGGGTTTTCGGGCTCTTTGGCCGTGTTCTGAAGGTTGTTCTTCCTAACTTTTCGCCATTCTCTGTGGCCAGCATCTTTAGAGGACAACACTCTGTGCTCTGGTGCAGTTTGCTTGGGAGTGGAGTATTTATGGCTGTGAGATAGGCTTTTGTCTTATTCAGGAGATGGGTAATTAGTGTGTCTTGTTGTGGGTGTATTGTTGTGATAAGGAGAAGAGATTATCTGTCACTGTGATTGATGGGTGTCATTAGCTGGTCATTTGTATGTAGTGATCCCCGGTCCTCGTGGCTGGGTAGAGGTCGTTGATCTTTTGCATGCTGTATTTTTCAGAGCTGGAAGCCAAGTTTTGTTGAGTTTCAAACTTTCCTCTTTTTTGTTGAAGTTCTGCTGGTGCTTGTGGATTTCAATGGCTTTCCTGTGCAGTCTGACGTAATGATTGTTGATGTTGTCCAGTATTTCAGTATTTTGAAATAGAATTTCATGTCCAGCGTGTTTTAGGGCATGTTCAGCTACTGCAGATTTTTCTGGTTGTTTTAGTCTGCAGTGTCTCTCTTCTTCTTTGATTCTGGTGTGGATGCTTCATTTTGTGGTCCCAATGTATACCTGGCCACTATGGCAGAAATACTTTATTTGTGGGTGGCTGTTTTTATTCTTCAGTTTGGTGTTGTTTTCTTGGTTTGATAGCTCTTGTGATTTCATTTTTGGAGTAGCTATTTGCCAGTAGGGCCCAATTCAGGTGGTTGAGTTCAGTGCTGAGAAACTGAGCTTCACAGTTCCAATTTGCCTGGTCTACTAGTGTTTTGATTATGCCTCTTTTTTGCTGTGGGTGGTGGTTGGAATTTTTGTGTAGGTACCGGTCTGTGTGGGTGGGTTTTCTGTAGACCTTGTGTCCCAGTCGGAGGTCAGTTTTGCGCATCACTTACTTCAGATGTAGGGAGTGTGAGGAGGAGCAGAGCGAAAGTGCTCCCTCATCCTCCAAAAAAGCTGTAGGTCTCATGGTTTTGATCTGATAGGGCTTGAATGAATTCTGCTTCTACCCAAGTCAGAGGCAGGAAGACGTTTTGTGTGTTGGATTGAAACAGACAGCACCCAGGCCAACTGGGTTCCAGCTGCTGCTGCTGCTGCCATTTTCCAGAGTCCATTGCTCATCAACTAGCACCATTGGGGGGAAAAAAGCAAAGCAAGTAACAGTTGCCCCATTCACTGAAAGCAAAAAGGGCAGCTGACTGAGTACTGCTGAGAAGCTGTCATCTGCTAGAACATCTATCTCTAAAAGCCAGGACCGCCAATAAACACATAATTTCACTTGTTTTAGAAAAGAGGTTTTCTTTAAAATCTCTCTCTCTCTCTCTCTCTCTCTCTCTCTGTGCGCCCCCCTTCGGGGACCATCCCAGCCCTGAAGGTCCAATCCCTTTTCAAAGGGGGATGGAGACAGGGAGAAGGTTTATTCCACCAGTCCTTCTCTTGGTTGGGCAGAAATTGCGCACTGAGGCAAGGAGCTTGTTCTTTCCCTTTTCCTTCTTGGTTTTTACCTCTTTACTCAGTCCTTCTCAGCCTTTAAAAATGCATTCCCCATTCTGATAAACTGAGGAATTGCTTGCCTCTCCCTCTCTTTTTTTGATATGGGAAAGCTGTTAACTAAAAACAAATCAAAACATTTGTAAATTTAGGGGGGAAATATGCCTTTTAATCTGCAATTAAAAACAACAACAACCCACAATGAAGTTAGGTTCGTGAATATATTTTCTCTTGCCATGTCCCAAACAGCACACGCCTCCCTGAATTTATGATATACCTTTCCTGACTGGAAGGTAGATGCCCACTGGCTGGGTATCACTCTCTTCTCTCTGCATGGTTAAATTTAGACTTGCTACGACAGAGTTCACTGCTAACAGGCCATTATTTTCTTTTTACACGCAGATGGAGTTACTGCTGCTCATGTGTTGCTAAGTGATAAAACTTCAATCCCTATCGAATTAAAACAACTATCCATTTAATAGACCATGCACGATAACATTGGATAACATTGACTCAAAATCAGGTAAACATTTCCTTGGCTTTATATGTATGATCACTTAATGTGCTGCCCCTTACCTTTCTTTGGTCACCTGATCTTAATATATTCACAAACCAAATTGCTTTAAAGTAGTAAAATACTACTGTATTTTGTGTGCATGGGTGCGCACATGCCAGCATGATCTGATTGGGGTAGACACTCACAATTCTGTTGCACCCTGAGACTCCTTAAAATGGTATGTGTTTTTGTATGTTTAAAAAGCCCAAGCTTAAGAAAAGGTCCTTTGAGGGAAGGTGGGGGGGATGATTCTTCCCTCAGCTGTTTTAAGCTAGAAAATCCCCCAACACTCCAGAAATTATTTAGAGCAGCTCAGGGCAGAACAAAAATGACAGATGTTTTCCTGGCAGCCATTAGGATATGTCCCTCCTGGTTTAGGAAATTACCACTTGGTGAATGGTTGCCTGAATTCACCTAAAGATAGTCAAACTATATAAGACACCAGTGTAGCAATAAAAAGCTGGCAACACATTTTGTGTTCAGTGATTCAGTGCCTTCAAATCTGTGTCCACTGGCAACCAGCTTTGCGGGGCGCACCTCCTGATGACCAGTCCCAATGCACAGAGTGAGTAACATTTATGGATAATCGGTCATCTTTAATCAATTAGGGATCTCCTCTTTTAATAATCCTCTTTTAACATGGCAGTTATATTGGTTAGTTTTACCTCCAATATTTATGTTCCGCCAGTGTTCCATCAAAAAAATACTCCCTCTGTCGCTTGGACTGAATCAGATTTTAAGTTGCTGGAGTTGGGCAAAAGAGTTGCAAAACGTCACAAGAAAAAAAAAAGCCAAGCCAAACAGGATGCTTCCTAAATCTCATGGCAACTTTTTTCTTAACAGCAAGACCTGCTTGCATCTCTGTGTCTGTCCAAGGCGACCATCTAAAAACATCTCCTGATGCATAAAGATTGCATGTGAACTTGTCTTTTAAGTTAGTTGTGATGGTTATTTTTTTATTGTGGGAAAGGGTGCCCAATTGGTTCTTGGGCAGTGATTGCCTGCATGATTATTTTGGTTTTTAAAAATGACATAAACAGATATCCCTCATCCACAAAGAATGGTTGCATTGAACAGACTGATCATGATAGTCATATGTTACCTTCAAGATCAGATGCTGCATGTCTGTGAATACCACTTGCTATAGAACAGCAGCAAGAGATGGTTTGACATTGAGTTAGGTTGCCTTGTGGAATGATCCAGCATTACTCTTTCTATCATGTTATATATTCCATTAAAAAAGACTAAAAAGAACACAACACTGTTATGTAGGAATTCCAAGAAACAGACCCTATGGATATGTGAATGAAATGATATATGTGCCCTGCTAAGAGACTGATCTAACACTTCCAAGGATAACAAAAACTACATCTCCTATGTTTCATCCCAGGGATGCATCATATGTCATCACCTCCCAGTATTAAGCCCCTCAGCCCCAACATGGCTGCTAAATTTGCAAATGCAGCACCATATTCTGGGGCAAAGCAGCAACCAGAACAACCACAACAAAAGGCAGAGGTGTGTGTGTAGCAGGAAAGCATTCCCTTTGAAAGCAAGGCATGTGCAGAGTGTGTGTCTTTTTTGCAAGCAGACACGCACTCTGAGAAATAAGTCCAATATCACTTTAAAACAAGACATACTACACTCGCACATCTGGCCTTCAAAGCAAAATGTGGGTTCCCTCCTCTCCTGCCACCATGCAACCCAAATTCAGCTGTGCACCTGCCAATTCAGTAGCATAACAACTGTAATATCCAGGAGTTGAGGCTCCTGTTGTCTAAAGTTGTCAACAACAACCCTTATTTCTTCAGATTCTTTCACTGTGGCCTTTGAGTAGCAGCATCATTGTGTGACATTAATGAAGTGGGCTCATGTAGAAAAACTATGATGGCCTGCCTAGGAAAACTATCATTGTCACTATGCATATCTGTGTGAAGTTGGCATCCTACCCAAGGTGGACTGGAGGCTGAAGAAACAGATAATGAAGGCAGTGAGGAGACTTGCTTGCAAGACAACTTTCATGCTATACGGTCAGTCATGTTTTGTTCATCTTTGTTCCTGTTCTATGCTCCCTGCTTCCTGCTTCTCAGCAGCCCTTTCACTAGCTCACTAGCTACCATCTTTTAGAGATGAATATTGTATAATACACAATGTCTGCTCTAACACACAACCATCATTGAAATAATTTTAAAATTTAAAAAATCTTCAAATGATTTCTCTTTCCTTTTAATTGTGCAGAAGTCAGTCTACACACACATTTATTATCTCATACATCTGACCAATTCTGTTCCATGAAGAGAAATGCTGTTTTTCATTCTCTGAAATGAAAACTTTCAGAGATTTCAAAATTTTTTCAAAAATCTCTGATATCAAAAATTTCAAATTTTTTCTTGCAAAAATAGATGTCAAAGGCTGATTTTCAGATCGAACCTCGAACTCTGTTTTATCTTACTCATATCCTTGCAAATCAATCAAATACATTTGACAGCAAGGCCAGTCCTATTAGTGGGCAGATGGACTGCCCACTAATCTCAAGGACTGAGGCCTACAAAAATGGTACACTCTGCTGCTCCCTGACTCATCTCGCTGCTGCACCATATTTCCATTTCTCTCCCTCTGTTGCATCTTACCTGTGGCTGATTCAGAACGTGGTAGAAGCAGTGGTAGCAGCAGCATTACTATGTCTTTCTGGTTACTGTTGCAGCCCACTGCATCTCTTTGTTTATTTAGCTGCCTAATACATGAAGACACTGGAATGAAAATTCCAGCACCATTTTTAAAAGGCCAGTTCATATACAGTTGCTTAGTGTCCTGCAAAATGGACATTCAGTTATTATGATGGAGGGCCATTATCCAGGGCTATTATCTTCATGGCCAACACAAACAGGAAGAGGAACAGTCAAAAGAGGCAAATGTCCCATGGCTACTGCAACTGAATGATGGCTGCTTGTTGTAATTTTCTGCCCTTCTAGAATGGAATGTTTGGTTGCCCTCAACCACATTCTCAGGAGCGTGTGTTGTAGAGTTCCTTGAAGGTACAGCTTTGCTGAAAATAGGAATGGCTGGTAGGGTTTCAAGGTCATCAGCACTCCACTAACTGAAAAGGGGGTGGTATTGTGATATCTCAGGAATGGGTTCTTGCAAAGCCACAGAATGGGTTAGGACAGCAGTAGGTACGCCACACATCTGGTCACCTTGTGCTGAGCCATTAACTCTTGACACCAGCTGGGAGTGGGTGGAGATGGGTGCCAATCCTTTAAAACCAACTCACTTGCAAAAATCAAGCTTACTTAATCTCTAGTGCATTTGCACAGGTACAGTACCTATCTCCCTCTGAAGGCCTAGAGAAGCACAGCCATTTCTTTGAAGTTCAGCAAGCATCCTAGAACTTGAAAACTCTGCCAGGAGATATAAAACGGGAAGTGTTCACAGGCTTCCTGTTGAAAATAATAATGGCAATGAGGGCAAGCCAAGGTATTATATGAGGGAAAATACTATTTTTTTGGGTACTGCTAAAACTAGTGAGAGAGGAATATAAACAATAAGCCATGAATGGCAAACTGATTTATGGAAAAAGGGCCTGCCACGGAAGCCTGACGAGGCAGCGGAAGGCATGCCATATTCATTTAAATCTACGGAAAAGATGGGGGCCAGGAGGTTTTTTATCTTGCTAAATATTTTGATTTGTTACTGTTTGTCATTTTTACCACATATTTTATTTATTGTTGTAAATGGTCCAGAATAGTGCATTGTATTAATTAGGCGGTATAAAAATAAAATAAAATATACCAGCTTACATGTAACACTGGAATTTTTTAAAATTTTGGTTTGATTTGCAGAGTACTTCAGAAGTAGGATAATGTGCTTGGCCTTAAAACATCCCTGAGAGTTGGGTCATGGTCTTCCCATTTTATCAAAGGGAAACTGAAGTTCAAAGAAGTTGCTTCCCTAAAGCCGTAGAATGGATCAGGCAAGGAGGACATGAACTAAGCTTTTTAAAAACTCTAAATCAAACTTTTTATCCATTGACCTGCAGAGAGAATTATAGTAACCCACAGCTTGCTCTCTAAGCTACACTAGAAGAATAGTTGTCTATTTAATCCTAGAAGCATCAATCCTCCTACCATAAATTAAATGCAAAATGAGGACCACACTCAAACCACTAACCAACAAGATGCTCATAGAAGCCAAAATGCTATTAGGAAAAATCATTGTCCATAAGGGCAACTACACAGCATTATTTCTCTCTTACTTTGCAGTCCCTTGGGTGATCAGATTCACAATTGCTTCCCTGACCCAAGGAAACAGAGGGGTTTGACAGACAGCCTGCCATAGTGGTAGGTATACTTGCAAAACTGCCTACTTATTCAGCATACCGTATTTGCTGGTGTACAAGATGATTTTTTGGGCCCAAAAAACATGCCTCCAAGTGGGGGGGGTCGTCTTGTACACCGGGTGCACTTCATTTGGGCTCACTCGCCTGCCACCCGCCCGTTTCCCTTTTCCTCCTCCTCCTGCCGCCCCCCTCAGCCTCTTGCCCTCTTCCTCGCCCTGAGCCCGCCGCCCCGCGCGCGCTGAGCCAGCAGCTCGCTCGCTCGCCCGCCACCCCCGTTTCCCCTCTTCCTCCTCCTCCTCCTCCTGCCTCCGCCCGCCCAGGCTCTTCCTGTTGGGGGGGGTCGTCTTATACGGCTGGTCGCCTTGTAGGCCGGCAAATACGGTAATTTCCATGGGATTCTGGCCATAGCATTCTTTTGATAGGAGCTCTGTTGCTTGTCTAAAGTGTGAATCAGGGCTGTGAATTGGAAGATTGGAACAGATTTGAAAATCACTGAGCCTAAAGGTACTGAAATTGTGATACTACTTTGGGAAGTATTATAATGATACCACTCTCCCTTGTTTTGCCACAGAAAAAGTACCCAATTTTCCTGCACCAAACACTCTAAAGGTAACACCCTCTGACTTTTCTTGTTTGTCTCAGGTATGCAGGGTTATTTGCTGCTCATTCCCTTCTTGTATTTGTAGTTTATTATTATTACTGGTCAGAATTCTATTGCAAGTTTGTGCTTGCATAAAGGAAACCATATAAAGTCATGGTGACAAATCACCACCCATTAACATGGTATTGGCTGTATTCTTAGACTTGTACCTAATCAGGCTCATGCCCAGATAGACAACCAGCACCTTATGGGTGAATGGTAATTTTCCACCAAGATTTACACAATTGCCCTGATGCAAATGTAAATTGGCAATAGCATTCTGGGCTCTGTTTATCAGAAGGTAACTGCTTTTCTGCTCACCAGGTAATGTACGTTAAAATAGATAAAACCATTCTTTAAAAACAGTTTCAAGAGCCAATGACAAAAAAAATCATTTTTACAAATCAGCAGCCATGGTCCGCTGGCAGAAATCTCAGCAAATATACAGCCAGCCAGACTTCCCTTGAGAGACAGTTTCACAAGGACAGTGCTGCTACAAAGAAAGCCCTGTAAAGTACTCAACAACCCAGTCTCTCAGGGTGATGGGACATGCAGTGAGTTCTCTCCTATCAATGTCAAATTCTAGGCAGGCCCATATGGGATGAGGCACTTTCTCAGATCTCCTGATCCCAGCTGTTGAAAGCTTTGTTGGGAACAAATTAGAAGTCACTGCAGTTGTTTTAGAGCCATGGCATGTGATCTCTAAAGTGAGCAGCTCTTTGGCCTGGCCACATAATTTTGAATTAGCTGTAGCTTCCACATTTTTCAACAGTGAGTCCCCATACATTAGAGTACTTTAATGAAGAAGTAATTAAGACATGGATCTCCTTTCCTTTAGGAAGGAGTGCAGCTGACCTAGTTGTAGCTGAAATGGTTAAGACCAACAGCTTGGTCTTACCTTGTTTCATCACTTCCTGTTGCAGCTAATGGTGTAAGAGTATGTGTGAGAGAATAAAGTTTTCTTTTTTTTCCCAGGGCCTCTTGCTGTTCTGCAAGGGAAAATAAATGTCTGTTTAAGTCACTTGTTGGGAGTGGAGAAGCAGAGTAGGCCACTTCAGGTCCCTTGCCAGGGTCTAAAAGACTCAGAATCCATCCTGCAGAATCCAGGTTTGCAAACAATGATATTGAATTCCTCTTGTTTGATGAATGACTTCACCATCATACTTGCCCAAGCAGTCGGCAAACTATATGGCGGTCTATGACATCCCCTGCAGGAGCCCTTCCTCTTCAGGATGGACTTTATATACGGTTTTCTAGGGAAAAAAGCTTGACTCCTTCCACAAGCTCAGTGTTTTGTTCAAATTGCAAGCTTATAAGATGCTGATCCAGGCTTAGGGAAGAAGCCAGAAGTCTGGTTTAAACCAAAACAGGACATGAAATGGCCAGCCCACAGGAGCAGTGGTAGCTGCTTCCAGAAAGATTTAGATTTGCTGTTGTCCATTTGGCACTGTCCATAGGTTGGAATGCCGCTCCCATGATTATTAACAATAGACCATGGTTGATGGGCACGTGAGTGACAGGACTTACATGTTTATATACAGAATGCCCTTGACTCTATCCCAGTTCCTTCCTTCTACAGAAACCTGGAGTTGTTTCCAATCCTTTTATGAATTAAAACAACAAAATCACCAACATAAAAGCATTCAAAAAATGATTACATTCAGCCAGTGTCAATGCTATTTTAAAAGGTGATGAAATTAGCACATTCTAGTGGTTTGTGTATACTGTTACTAGCACAACACAAAACCACAAACATCCAGTAATTTCTGTAGGGTTTTTTGGGTCAGGTCATGCAAAATCATATAGAGAAGAGTAACTGGCAGAAACCCTTATTGGCTTAGCCTAGCCAGAAGGCAATAATAACAAAGCACTTTGGAGGACAGGCCTAGGGGGGTCTTTAGGCCTATATCCAGTGACTTTGTGGGATGGATATGGATATTAGCATGACCACAATGTACACAGAAGGCCTTCATGTGCTCCCTCATTGTCATTGGGTATGTGAAGAGACCTGATGTTTTGGAAGGCCCAAGCCAATCAGTATGTCGCTTTTCAAACAGCTAATCATTTCTTGGAAGAAAAAGAAATGCCCAAAACATGAGGTCATCTACAGAAGCTGACGGTGGCCAAATTCAGGACAGACAGATAAAGGAAGCATTTCTTCATATAGAGCATATTTAAACTTCTGCATCGTGTAGCAATGGTTGCCAACATGGTTGACAAATTCATGAAGGTAAGGACCCTCATGGCTATTAGTCAAGATGATTATATATCACTTGCTGCACAAGAGGCCATATGCCATTCTGTATAAGTGATTGGGGAGCTAACACAAGGTTCATTTGCACTTATGTCCTGCCAAAGGCAACTGATTAGCTGCTGTCAGGGGTGGTGTGTTGGATAAATAGATATTTGGTCTAACCATCATGGCTCTTCTTATGATTTTCCCAATGTTCTTAAAATTCAGTATGTGGACGCAAGTGCCCATGCAACCGTTCCACAATACACTACAGCAGTGGTCCCCAACCAGATGTTCTTGGACTTCAGCTCCCAGAAATCCTGGCCAGCAGAGGTGGTGGTGAAGGCTTCTGGGAGTGGTAGTCCAAGAGCATCTGGAGGCCCAAGGTTGGGGACCACTGCACTACAGTATCATTACACTGCTAGAGCACCTCAGAGCTTGGCAAAGTTGTTTCCCTGGACCATAATGCCCAGCATCCCCTAATCATGGCCATGTTGGCTGATAGATTCTGGAGAATATAGTCAGGGAAAAAAAAAAGCTTTCCATATGCTACATCAGCTCTCCTGCCTTGGCAATTTTGGTGGGCAGCCAGTTCCATTGCTTTATCGAAATGCTTCTCTGAGCACAACTAATAAGCAGCAATACGTTCTAATCCTCAACTTTTCCCTCAGCAACCTCTGGGTCAAAGCAAACATAAACACTGCTGAGAAGCAATCTAGCAAAGTTAATCATCTTAGTAACTTCCATGCCACTTGTCGGCCCCACTGGTAGGCTCTTCTTGGCATCCAATTCAAGGAAAGGTGTAAAGTTCAGATCGTAATTCTTTTTAAGTGAACCGATAAAATGGTTGACTCCTTTCTACACAGTTGTCACTCACCCCGGGTCCTATTTCACCCACTAATGCTGCAGCAATTTAATTTGTAGCATTAAAAATAGACTTGTTCTTATAGCACTGCATAGGGATCTTGCATGCCGTCGTCTCCTTCCTACAGAAGACTGAAATATGTAATAATGATGAAAAGATATAACATTGTTTATTTTTTCCCCTGATTTTAACAGGGGCCTGATGACAAAAGGCTCTCTTATCAAATTTTGCATCAAGTTTTACTATAGGGGTCCTGTGTATCACTGATTGTTGTTCTCAATCAGTGCTGCCATTTTACCATTTAGCAGACTAATGGTGGCCACTGTCCAACTTTAAGAGAAAGAAGAAAAGAAATTAATCTTATGCTGTATGCCCCAGCATTCCCTCTTGATCCAGTTACTGGAGTCTGCATTCTAATGATACTACTTTCAGTACGATCCACAGTCATACAGACTATGAATCCAGAGTGAACAAAACCCAACAAAACCAGAGTGAAAAAGTGGAGCTTAAAAAAGCAATTGAAGTTTAGGAATCTTTACTTAAGGGAAACTTCACTGCATGTTGTCGGAAAAAATCCTGTTCTCCCTACTCCCCCTTTTCTATGCCGGAAGGACTCTCTCCTATTCAAAGCTTTATACTCTGGTTTCATAGACCGGAGGACCCACATCTTCCATCAGTATAACCTCCACCAGTTAGTGATCTTGAACTCTGTTTCTCTCCTTTTTGACAATTTGTCCAGCATTTCTGTCTTTTTGCCACATGTTTTCATTCCAGCAAGACCTGACTACTTTGAGTCTTTCTCCTTTCTCGTCTTTGGGAATTTTTTGCATTCTTCAGAACAAAGAGAGAAGGCATTTTTCAAGTTTCTGTGTATGTCCATGTATGTGAGTGAGTAAGTGTGTGTTTGCTGGTCAAACACAGCGTCAACAGAGATGTGTAAGAAAATCCATTGTGTCTGTATGTTCTTCCTGCACATCAATTTTCCTGATCTGCACCTCTTGTACCTAATGCAGAAGAAGGACACAATATGCAGTCAGAAGTTCATACACGTCCAGGCTTGCAATGCGTTTCACTGACGACAAAATATGTTCAATGGCATGTGAACATCTGACCAAAAGAAAAACGGGTATAAAAGAGGCAGTGTAAATTTCTTACAGGTACGTAAAAACATTTCACTCAATATGAGTATGTGTCCATTTGAAAAATGGATACAAAAACATGTTAGGTTTTTCTTAAAGCTGGTTTCAAGAAAATAGCTTTGTCAGGGGAAGGAGGAAAACTGTACAATTGGACTTGATAGACCTATCCATCTCTAGTCATAGCTGTTTGATATAATATAACCTTTCCCAGGGAGGAACGGGCTAAATCAGATAGGTGAGGTCTGTCTGTCCTAGTTCAGGTGCTCTATGGCGTGCAAGACGTGTTTGTTTTCTCCTTATCTTCTCTTTTGAATCCAGCTGGAGGTCTCACAAAAATTGCCACCAGATTGTTGCCAGTGAGATCAGAACCACTGCTGCTGATCCAGCAGTGACTTGTGACCTTTAAAGCCCTCTCCATGTTGCGAAGCTTCCAATGGCTTCCTCTAAGCAAAAGAACCTTGGGACAGAAAAAATGGGGGATATGAAGCTTTTAATTGGTGTAAGTTAAACGTTTCCGGTGCCCAGTTTAAGTTGCACCAGGTGCAAAGTGGCCAGTGTGAATCTGACATCCCTGAGGACCTACGGACAGTTTATTTCTTTCTCATGTTTTTTTGCCTTGATATAGACTTATCCTTCATCATCTTTAAAAAAAATTCATCTGCTCCTAGAGAAAGGCTGTTCAGCTGTGCACCCTTTCAAAGAAATATGTTTTAAAATACATACAGTACTTCAAATTGTATTCAGAACAAAGAGAGAAGGCATGTGTGTCTTAAATTGCCAACTAATGCAGAAATGGAACGAAACAAATTTATGGCTGAACACCTGTGAAAGTGACAATGCCTGGAAATAGATTAGTTGATTAATCCATCTGAGCAAAGATGAATCAAAGTGTAGGAGTCCGACAGAGGTCTTTCAAGCACATGATGACTGTAAGAAAAGAAGAGGCGGTAGTCCACAAAGAATGAGCAAATCAAAACAGTGATCACTGGTGCAAACAGAGAGTGTACTAAAGGAAATTTCAGATTTATAGTTTTACCAAGAGAAGATTTTAGTCTCAATGGAACCTTCTGTTCATTCACTGGAAAATCTAGGGGAAGCTTCCAGGGCTGAGCAAAGAAAAATCATAGTTGCAAGCTTAACAAGTAAATACTTGAACATGTTGTTTCCACAACCATTTGTCCTGCTCCTGATTTTCCTGAACCAAATACTTGTTTCAGCACACTAAGGGCTTCTTCTTTGTACAGACTACCTTAATGAATTGGGTCTCCCATATGCTTAGATTCATACATGAATGTAGTTGGAAATGAAGGTTATGAGCAGAAGTGATGCTACTTGACAGTAATTATCACGTCTCCCTTTACATGATTCCCTGAATATGGTGAACTCACAGAGAGAAGAAGAAGCACAATTATGTGGGCTTGTTCCACTGTGTGTCATTAATTACCTCTGCACACATATATATATGAGTGTGCAGAGGGTTCCCCCAATGGTGGTAAAATCCTTACTGCCCCAGGATTATACCAAGAACAGGGACCCTTCATACATCTCTGAAGCCCATAGTCACACGGAGGCACAGTTAGTGTCCCTGGCAAGGGTAGGTGGAGCGAGCTGTTATAACCCTGTTGAATAGTGTTCCAGTGCCAGGATCCAATATCGCTTTTGGACTGATGGGGCTGTTTCCACCAGCAAAGCAAGATGGACAATCTGCTTCTCTCCCCCCCCCCGCTTCTATCTCCCTGAGCCGTTAAAATTTGTACAGAAAGCTAGGGAAACTTCGGTTTTCCAGAAGCACAATGATCTGAAGTGGTTTAGGAAAGGAATCTTTCGTTACGCTAGAAGATAAATGCTAGTGTGATTATAGGCTTAGACCAATGAGTGAGTGGAGTTTCATGAACACCTCCAACATGTAATACAGACAAGGCAAGGACTGGATTCAGCCGAGACTCTGCGTTTTCTGAAAAAAAAGTGTATAAGTGGCAAAAAATGCATAGGCAAAGTACGGATATAAATCCTCACTCCTGTTATCCTCACACACATTAGGAGGAAACTTCTTCATCTTACCAGTAAGGATAAGAAAGAACTTTCCAACATTCTCACCAGAGTTCTCACATTGGTGAGAACGACATTTTGTGCAAAAATGAATTTTTCACAAATTATGCAGTTGCGTGTACTGCTCAAAACTACATTGCTTGCTTTTTATTTAAGTATTTGAAGCAGTTTTATTTAAAATTTTGGAGAATGTTTTCTTCTTTTTTCACAATTAGCTGTTTTTTCTATACTTGGTGTGTGTGTGTGTGTGTGTGTTTTGTGCTAGCTTTGCTTTTCAAAGGGACACTACTTTAAGAGATCCTTACACAAATGACCAGCCTAAGTGGAGGGAACTGACTGGACAGGTGGTTTAGATTGGTGATTTCAGTTCTGGGCTGCAGAGCCAGAGGATGGGAGTTTGATTCCCCACTGTGCCTCCTGGGAGAAGAGCCAGAACGTGCAGCCTTGAGCAAGCTGTGCAGTCCCACAGCATCCCCAGAAGAAGGGAATGGTAAATCACCCCTGAGTACTCTATATTTAAAAAACTCTGGAAAGGGTTGCCATAAGTCAGGATCAAAGCTGTAAATATTTAATAAAGGGAGGGAAAGAATTCCTTCGTCTTCCTTCACTGCAGTTGAGGAATTTCATGGGGCTTTAAAATTTCTTGTCGAGTTTTCTCATCCTGTTAAGACAGCCTAAATTAATGAGGAATTTAGCAGGTAATCTTGCCATCCCTAATGGGGAGCCTTGTCTTGCAACATCATGCACTCAGTCCATGGTTGCTCATGAGCATAATTGGCATGGTGGGGGAATTAAGTGCAGCCTGAAACATAATCAACTAGTCTGTTTTATTTTTATTTTCCATTTTCGAAAATACTGTGAAAAAGGAGGGAAATGGCAGAAGGCAGTTTTAATTTCTTCTAATAAATCGGATGTAAGTGAATTTTTTAAAAAAACAAATCAGCTTGCCTGTGTTCCTGATTATTCAAAAGAACAGCACTTTGAAATATCAAAGGATAATAAAACACCTTTCAGCATTAATAAGCCAAGAAATATTTAAACAAAATAATTGGCTATGTTCTTTGAAAGATTTGAAATAGGTAGGGTGGGGAAGCATTATTTTAACATTTTCACACAGCACTGTTGTATTTTTTTAAAAAATGGAATTGAGATGGAGATGGGGAAGACATTGCTTGTTTTATGAGGTGCTGTTGAGACTACATCTTTTTCTGTTATTTAAAAAGTACTTTGAGCTTTTTAAGTTGCCATACAATTGATTATTGTTCTTGCTTTTATTATTGTCACAACAAGCTTTAGTAATGATGCTATGAATGGGTCATAAGCTTCTCTTTACATTTGATCTGTGACAGTAAAACTAACTATGGCAGTAAAACTAATAACAGGAAGTCTGTATAGCTGGTGGCATATGTCAGAATCAGCTCAAACATTTAATGCCCTTTCTACATTAGTTTAACACTTAAAAGAAAAGTGGATCGGAAAGACTACATTCCTTGTACAGGTGTGCCTAGGGTTTATAGGACATGTTCTTCTATTGATCCCTCCACCTTCAGAGGTACATTGAATGAAAATGAAAGAGCTTGCCTTCTTGTTGGCTACTCCTACACTATGAATCTCTGTTGAAGGAGAGTAGTTTGGACGCCTCCCTGGTGTCCTTCTTCCAGAGCACAAAGACCTTGCTGTTCAGGCAAGTATTGAGCAATTGACGGACTGCTAAGTGCAATAGTTTTAAGAGGACATGCTGTTCTTTTACACTTTCTAGTTTTTGTTTTTAACGAATATGTTTTTCAGTGGTTCTAACTGCATTCTGTTTTAATACTGCAACTGATCTAATTCTGTTTGAATATTTCTAAGGTTTTAAGTAAATTTATTTTTGAATTATAACCTAAGCAATCTTGGATCCCAGTTCAGGAATGGGGGGGAAGGTGGAATACAAATCAAATAAGCAAATAAATAGTGTTCAGAAACAGGCAAGTCTTTAGAGTCCATTTGAGGTCAGGAACTGGTTTTGCTTCCAACTTGCAAAAGCATTTCTCAAATTAAATTATCCATAACAGAACAGAAGCCAGGAATTTTCAGTTGTGTCAATGTGGGGCGAGGTAGTGGAGTTGGTAAGAAATGGGTTACTGTGACCAAACTATCTATGCAGGCAACTAAGGCTGGTGCGCTGATGCGATTTTTCCCATCACCATACTTTCAGCAATTGTTTCTATATTGTTGTGCCAAAGAAAGGACACTCAAACTACATTTGAAAAATGGATGAAGAAACTAGTGGCTCTGTACCGAGCTAGTGTCCTTGTTGGTGTGTAATTATCTCTCTCTTTGGAAGTTGGTGTGTTATTATCTCTTTTTTTTGGGGGGGGGAGTGGATATGTGAAATCCTATATTTTAGGGAAGATTGCTTTCCCCAATGTGATAGTTTTCAGACATCTTGGATTCCATCATCCTCAGCTGCATTATGAGATTTGGGATCTATCAGGGGGAAAAAAGTGCCAGATTGAGAAAGATTATTTTCAAATAACAAAAAGCACGCTTTTGAAAGAGCCAATAAAATGTACCATTAGGGTCAACAGGAAAAAAAGAGGATATAAATTCCACTGTTTATTGCAGAATTGATTATTTAATTGACAAACTATGTCAATTCAAATCTAGTCATGTGCATTTTAAAAATTTAAACAGCACTTTTTTAATGTTCAACGTTGACACATACACTTTCAAACCTAATGCTGCATGCTGTGGCATAGAGGCGGGCACGAACTGGAAAACTGGTGGTTTGTGATGATTCGTGGTTCATGGTTTATGCCGGGGGGTGGTGGAATGTACCTGCTTCTACCCTCTGTCTCCTGTGCTACCTACCCCCTGCCTCCCACTGCTCCTGTCACCTGCTTACCTAGTCCTGCCACTGCCCTCTGCTCCTCTTCCTCTGTTGCCACCACCATCCTCAGAGACAGTGGGCCTGGTTGCCCTTCCGAGAGCCAGGCCTGCTGTCTCTGCATATGTGCCCACTGCCCAGCTGATAGGCAGGTGCAGAGGTAGCAGCCAGCTCTAGGAAGGGAAGCCGGGACTGCTGCCTCTGCACATGCACCTGCCTATCAGCTGAGCAGCAGAGGCATTCTCAGAAGCAGCGGCCTCCTGGACGAGAATCCAGGCCCACTGTCTCTGAGGATGGTGGTGGTGGCAGCAGCCGCAGGACCAGGGAGGGAGGTGATGGGGGCAGTGGAAAGGGAGCAGTTGGGCTTCCGTTTTGCCAAAGGAAAAATGAAGCATTTAGGGGGGAAAGTTCAATGCTTCATTTTGCTTCAGCAAAATGAGATCCCTGAACCAGGTTGCAACCTGACCCACAAACCAGCCTGGTTCGTTGGGCTTTCTGGTTCATGGTTCGGTTCGTGCCCATCTCTCCTCCAGCAAGTGGGCGAGAGAGGATGGCCAGGCAGCAGGGAAGCAGAGTCAAGAAGGATGGTCAGGCAGGCCCACAGTGTGGTCAAATGCAAAAGTTATGAATGATGATGAATAAATAAAGCTACAGTATTTTATGCAGCGAAATCTCTGAATCTGTGGATGGCACTTAGGAAAGCCTGAGGGAGGGGAAAGTGTTTAGTGCTTTTATAGCATTTCCTTTCTGAGAATGCAGAGTGCTTTGTTTGCCCGTCATGCTAGCTGCTGTTTGCCCCATTCAGAGAAAACATGTGGGAGCCTCTACTGAATTTTCTTAAAAACAACAAAATACTGTGATTCATTAATGGTGCCAAAATGGAAGGATAATGATTGCTGCAGCCATATCAAGTTATTGGGTAATTCTTGTATCTTGAAAAGGGAATGCTTTCTGCTTACATATTTTTACAATACTTTTTTTTCTTTAAAAAAAATTTAAGAAGTTATCCAAAATCCCTGAGCACTTTTGCCTGTGACCTGCACTTGAAGAAGTTCACTGTTCTGGAAACAGACTAAAGAACTGAGGCCTTTCCAGTAAACTCAAACAGTAGCATAAGGCTGCAAGCCATGACAGCTTATGACAGCTTGCTTGTCTTTAAGATGCCACAAGAATCTTCAAGGAGCTGGGTGCAGGCTGTTTTGGCTGCAACAGACAAGCCCAGCTCCTCCTCCTGAAAACCCTAAAAAGTATTCATTTGTGTAATTTAAAAAAATCATCATTCATAACAAATGACAGTGCAGTGTGGCAGATGTTTTTCCTATTACCACCGACCTTCCTTATTTGTTCTGCTTCTTAGCCTAAATACTTTCTGCACTGCTGCTCGGAAAAGCTACTGTTTTGCTTTACTGCTGTGGGCTAATCAGTGTAGAGAGAATGCTTCTAAAGAAGTATAAATATTTGAATTTTCTATGCACATTTATGTCCCTCCGTGTGACATCACTAGAGTCTATCTCCTGATGCCAGGTTGCAGTGTGTGAAACTCATTGGGAGACCGTCACTCTTTTCTAGCCTCATGGGGCAGTTGTGAAGATAAAATGAGGAAGGATGGACAAGTACACCACCTTGAACACATTTAGAGGAAAGGCAGAATATGGCGATGGTGGTAGCAACATTTGCCCTCACTTATGTGCTACTTGGGTATTAGTAAATTAACCAAATAGTTTCTAAAAACACATATTGTACAAGATTCCAATGCTTTCTCACTGAAATGAAATTGAAATTCTTTGGGAAAGCAAAACATAAGCAACTTTACTTTCCTCCCCTCTCTGACTTCTCTTGGATTCCCTTTGTGGTACTTTGCTGGATGCAAAGGATAATAAATTCTTCCATGACATTGTTGCTTGAACTACAAGAGAAAATGCCAATGTGGGGTCGCATGCTCATAAGCTGTAAGGTCATGAAGAGATAAAATGGTGGTTGGATTTAAGGAGAAAGGTATTTGCAGCTGGAACAATGTCAAAGGTACAGTATGTCAGAAGGGCAGACTTTGAGAAGTCAGTTAGAAAGGGAAAGCAGCTGCACGACTGAAAGCAGATAACAGTTGAACTTCTGAACACCAAGTACAGGGGTTACTAGACATCCACCTATTTAAGGAAAGGGGAGGTTGTGTACATAGAGGTTCCAAAGGTAACCAGTTGAACAACAGGAAGGAAAGAAGCAAGAGTTCGGTGGAACAGCAGTACTTCCGGTCTGGGCTCTGCTCAACCTTGTAGGCCTCTCTGTGAGAGGGGCAATTTCAGGAGAGAGGAGGAAATGAAGGACATGGTTGTTACATACAGCACTGATGTTACCTGTCTGTCATGGGTTTGGAGGGAAAGTTCCATCCTATGGGGAGTGGAAGGCGGGACATCAGGAGGAGGGGCTGTACTGTATATATATGTGAAGCTTGTGTGGAGAAGTTTAGAAGCTGGAGGGAGAAGCTGGAGAAGAGCTGAGAGAAGAAGCTTGAGTGGGAGTCTGTGTGTCAGACAGGGTACTACTGTGTGTCAGTCAGTACCAACCTGATAGGTTCAGGTGTCTGTATGGTTAGCCAGAACTGATAGGTTCAGGGTCTGTGCTTCAAGTTAAGTGTTCTGTGTGAACCAAACTGTGTGTATGTATGATTGAGACTAAGCCACGTTACTGTATCTTATTCACCTGATCATTTTATTTTCCCTGTGTGTTGTTTAAATAAACCTTATTCCTTTATTTGTTAAAAATCCATCCCTGGTCTGTGTGACTTCTTATAGGGAATGGTTGGTGGCAGCTTAGTTAAACTGTGGCATATCCCAGTAGGTCTGGGGTTGTCACATTGATTGGTGTCCAGCGTGTGGGATACGACTGGTCCAGTTGTCCAGTGGTCCAGCAAAGCCTTGGCAAGTGTGCCCAGAGCAAGGGGGGTCTAGTCAGGGACAATCTGAGGGCGCGTAGGTAATCTTCTAGGCGTACCTCACGGGGAGGTGCGCTAGTGGAAGAACGTGCCAACTGGGGACTAGATTAGGGAGCTCTGAGGCAACCTGTTTTGGCGGGAAAAGGCTGAGGCAAAGCTGAGTGAAGTAGCAGTGATCTAGCCTGTCTGCTGAGAGGCCTAGCAGAGGGGGGTGGACTCTGGCTGGCAACAGTTGCAAGTTAGTGCTGAAGGAACAGCAGCAATCCATAGAAGGCTGGTTCTGAGGCAAAAGAGGAAAAAAAAAGTGGTCGCTTTATTTTGAGGCTTGACTTTTGAAAGCAGCCTGTTCTGGGGGGGGATTATGCCCTTGACTCGAAGCCAAATGGCAGAAATGGGTGAAGTGAAAGACCCCCAGGTAGACCAAGGTTCTGAGGATGAATTTGGCTCAGTGCAGGGTGACAGCACGGGAGAACAGAACCCAGAACTCAGGAAAATGCTCATAGCCCAACAGCATGAACTGAGGATGAGGCAATTTGAAATGGAGGAAAGATTAGAGAGAGAAAAAATGGAGGAAAGGGAAAGGCAAAGGCAATTTGAATTAGAGAGAATGGAAAAAGAAGAAAGATTAGAGAGAGAGAAAATTGCTCTGGAAAAGGAAAGGATGGCGTTTGAGTTAAGAAAATTGGAAATGATGAACCAGAACAATAATAACAATAGGGATTCTTAGGGAGGCCAATTGTCTAAAGCTGACCTGAAGAAATTCCCTGTATACCACAAGGGAGATTGTCCTGAGGTGTTCTTTTCCCTCGTGGAAAGAGCGTTTGTGGACTTCTCAGTAAGGGAAACTGAGAAGATGACCATCATGCGATCTTTAATCAGTGGCAGCCTTGCAGAAGTCTATGCAGAGATGCCAGAGGAACTGATGAAAGATTTTGCAGAGTTTAAAAAACTGGTGTTTGCAAGACATGGGATAAATGCGGAACAGCTGAGGCAAAGATTCAGGTCACTCACCAAGAAACCAGAGCAGACTTTTACCCAAGTGGGGGCCCAATTGGTGAGGCTGCTAGAGAAATGGCTATCTCAGGAGGGGACAGAGACCTTTCAGCAGCTCAAAGACTTGATAGCGCTGGAACAGTTTTATTCAGTCCTGCATGGGGAACTGAAGTTCCAGGTGAGGGAAAGGAAACCGAAATCTGTGGCAGAAGCAGCCGAGATCGCAGATTTCATTTCCCAAATAAGAAAGCCCTTAGGTGCTGAGGGGAAATCGATAGGTAAACCCAAAGAAACCTACAGCAAGTACTCTCAGGGACCAGGGAAAAACCAGCAAGGGGGAGGGACCCATAGTGAAGGGAAGCCCTCAGACATGAAACCAAGACCTCAGATTTTGGAGGGAAAACCAAAACAAGATGAGAAAGACTCAAAATACAGCAGAAAATGTTATTTCTGTCAGGGAAAGGGCCATCTAATCTCAGAGTGTGAGAAATTAAAGCAGCTAAAAGGAATTGTGCCTCATGATTCGAGTGGAACCAAGCCAAAAGCTGTGTTCTGTGTCCAGAAAGAGCAAAGCTCCTTGCCACAGAGGGAGCCTGTTGCCATGGCTACTCAATCTGGAACAGTTACATCTGCTGATCAGGCTGAGGAAAATGGTCCTCTTGTGGAGGTCAGGCGCTGCTTACTTGTGAGAACAGATTCTCAGTTGTTTGAAACAGCAGGGGTGGACGTAGGAATACTTGACCATCAGTATCGAGGGTTAAGGGATACTTGTTCCCAGGTGACCCTGTGCCATCCAGATATTATTCCTAGGGAGTATATAATCCCGAATGAGAGCATAAAGGTGGCAGGGATTGAGGGACAGGTGATCTCGCTGCCAGTAGCTGAGGTACCTATGAACTTTCAAGGCTGGAGGGGAGTTTGGCGGCTAGCGATTTCATCGACTCTGCCAGCAGCCGTGCTCGTGGGAAATGACCTGGCTGAACATGTGAAACGGGTGCTAGTGATTACACGTTCACAAGCCACCACGGGGACAGTTCAGGGGGGTAATGATGAACCCGAGACGGAAGCAGAGGGGAGTTCAGAAGCTGTGGTGGAAACCTTAACCACAGACAGCCGATTTGGCCAAGAGCAAAAGGCAGACGCCACTCTCCAAAAGTGTTTTGAACAGGTGACAGACGCCCAGCTAACACCTGAGACCCCAGTGAGATTTTGTGAGAGAAAGGGAATTTTATATAGAGAGACCCTGAGGAATATCTCAACAGGGGGAGATGGGATCAGAAGTCAGCTAGTGGTACCTGAAAAGTATCGCCCCATGATCTTACAAAGGGGGCACTCTGACATGTTTGCTGCGCACTTAGGGGTGAACAAAACACAACAGAGAATCACACAGAATTTTTACTGGCCTGAAATAGGGAAACAGATCAAGGAGTTCTGTAAACAATGTGATGTGTGTCAGAGGCAGGGGAATAACCGTGACAGGACCAAAGCAAAGTTGTGCCCTTTGCCTGTGATTGACACTCCGTTCAAATGTATAGGGGTGGATATTGTGGGACCTTTGCCCAAGGCCACAAAGAGGGGGAACAGGTTCATTCTCACCATTGTGGACCATGCCACGAGGTACCCTGAAGCCATACCCTTGACTAACATTGAAACTAACACAGTGGCAGATGCCTTGGTGGGGTATATGTCCAGGATGGGATTTGCCTCAGAAATAATCACAGATTTGGGCGCATCGTTTACATCGAAGCTCATGAAACGGTTATGGCAAATCTGTGGAATTAAACACAAGGAAACCACTGCCTATCACCCTGAAAGTAATGGGTTAACGGAGAAGTTCAATGGGACTCTGATGCGCATGATTAGGGCTTACTTGGCAGAGAATCCAAACAATTGGGACCAGAAGCTGCAATCCCTTTTGTTTGCTTATCGATCAGTGCCACAAGCCAGTACCGGGTTCAGTCCGTTTGAACTTTTGTTTGGGAGAAGGGTGAAAGGGCCACTTGATTTGATCAAACAAAATTGGGAGCAGATCACCCAGGATGACCCACAAGACGTTGTGACATATATAGACTCTTTAAGGAATGACCTAAAGAGAAACCTAGAGCTAGCAGCAGAGACCCTGCAAGCTCAAAAGGTCAGAAAGAAAGCTTGGGATGACCAGAAAGCCGGAGAGAGGTACTTTAACCCAGGGGAGGAAGTGCTTTGGCCTAGGCCCTGCAAAGAGAACAAACTGCAGCTGGGTAGCCCAGAAATAAAATACTTGGGTCACATAGTAGGGGGAGGAGTGATAAAACCCCTAGAGGCTAAGATAGAAGCAGTTCGTGATTGGCCTAGACCCAACACCAAGAGAAAAGTCAAATCATTTCTTGGGTTGGTGGGCTACTACAGAAAGTTCATCCTGAGGTTTAGCGAGATTGCGGCTCCGCTGACCGATCTGACGAGGAAGAAGACTGATGACCGCATCCCGTGGACCAGCGACTGTGAGGAGGCGTTCCAGAGGTTGAAGGAGGCCCTCATCAACTATCCAGTGCTGCGTGTTCCAGACTTTGACCGGGAGTTCATCATATACACCGATGCGTCTAACAGCGGGGTAGGAGCAGTTCTTTGCCAGGAGGATGAAAATGGTGACCAGCATCCAGTGTCCTACCTGAGTAGGAAACTCCAGAAAGGTGAGAGACATTTGGCAACCGTGGAGAAGGAGTGTCTGGCCATAGTCTACGCGATCCAGAAGGCCAAGCCTTACATCTGGGGAAGACATTTTACTCTGTGCACTGACCATTCACCACTGCAATGGTTAAAGACAATGAAAACCCACAATAGTAAACTTATGAGGTGGGCTTTAAACCTGCAGGACTATGACTTTGAAGTGAAGGTGGTCAGAGGGTCAGTGAACTGTGTTGCTGACGCCTTGTCAAGAAGACCTGAAGAATGAAGACGGCGAAAGAAACATGGACTATGTATATATTTTGATGACAAAAAGGTTAAATGTATTTGTTTATTAAACATGTTGGTTTGTATCAATAAAGGTAACTTGATGTATTGTAAATGGTAAATGTTTAACTTAGAGTGTAAGTATAAGTAAGTATGATATTGTATGTATAACTGTTTTTGTGTGTTTTAACCAGGTTGTTTTTTGGAGAAAAGCACTTTAGCTTTCCCCCTACAAAACAACTTATAAAGAGGGGAGGTGTTACATACAGCACTGATGTTACCTGTCTGTCATGGGTTTGGAGGGAAAGTTCCATCCTATGGGGAGTGGAAGGCGGGACATCAGGAGGAGGGGCTGTACTGTATATATATGTGAAGCTTGTGTGGAGAAGTTTAGAAGCTGGAGGGAGAAGCTGGAGAAGAGCTGAGAGAAGAAGCTTGAGTGGGAGTCTGTGTGTCAGACAGGGTACTACTGTGTGTCAGTCAGTACCAACCTGATAGGTTCAGGTGTCTGTATGGTTAGCCAGAACTGATAGGTTCAGGGTCTGTGCTTCAAGTTAAGTGTTCTGTGTGAACCAAACTGTGTGTATGTATGATTGAGACTAAGCCACGTTACTGTATCTTATTCACTTGATCATTTTATTTTCCCTGTGTGTTGTTTAAATAAACCTTATTCCTTTATTTGTTAAAAATCCATCCCTGGTCTGTGTGACTTCTTATAGGGAATGGTTGGTGGCAGCTTAGTTAAACTGTGGCATATCCCAGTAGGTCTGGGGTTGTCACAATGGTCTCCTTCCTTCTTCTGTTGCCGAGACCAAAGAAGTTTCATTTCTAGACTTTAGCTGCCAGAAGGTATTCCTGGCAGGGGAATCTGGGAACTGTGGTCCAAACATGTAACATTGCCAAACTAAATGGCTGCCTCGGTCTGGTGGGCTGCCAGAGCATCTCCACTGTGGCAGAGTTTCAAGTGCGTATTATTGAGGGGTGGTGGAGGGGAAGACGAGGAAGAATACAATGATTCATTTCATCAAAATTATTAATCCTGAAAGCATGGACTGCTGTTTGATGCCTTTAAATAATTCTTTCGACAAAAGGTTCTGGCTGAGACAGAAGTTCACCTTTTATAAAGAGAAAAAAGGGATGAAGGGAAAGGATAAAACAAATAATTAAACCAGATAATAAATGATTATGTCTCTACTGCATTATCTGCAAGTAATATGGATGGGGGAAGTACAGAAGGTGTTTGTAATATTACCTGTGACTAAAATGACTTTTCTTTTAAAGTCAGATTTTTGCAAGACTTTTAACTGAATTTTATTTTTATACTGATGCAAGTAATTCGTGGCTCATCCTTCATTATATATTTTTTTCTGGCCTTGTATCTTCCTTGCCATTCTTTTCTACATGTTTTGAGAGATTTATCAGCCCCTAGAGAAAAATTTTCCCATTATTGAATCCCAGCCCCTGAGTCAAAAGAATCATAACTCCAGGACACATTATTCTTTTCTAAAACAAGGTGTTTTAGCAAACAGTCAAGTTTTAAACACTCAGTCCAGTCATTTACAGTTTAATTTGGATGGGCTGATGTGGCCCCTGGACAACTCCAGGATGAAAACAAAGTCCCTTGAGCCCTCAGAGCTTTCTACGCATCTCCCTAGCATCATGTATATGGATATAAGCCCTACGGAAAATATTCATTCATTCAATTTCTATACCACCCATCTGGCTACAAGGCTACTCTGGGCAGTTCAGAACATGATAAAACAACAAATAACATTTTAAATACATTCACAACATAATACAAAATCAAATTAAACATATCAATCAACTTCAACTAAAAAAGACAACATGAAAATAATTAATAAAGACAAAGAGGCAGTACAGATGACTAAAACTCTGGCAGCACCTCCATGCTCTGACAAAGTAATATCTGGGAAAGCCTGTCTAAACAACCAAGTTTTCAAAGATTTCTTGAATACAGTACTGTAATCCCAGTGAAGGGGCCAGGCATATTTTGGGCAGGAGATTATTCCACAGGTGGGGAGTAATCACAACAAGGTCTGGTTTCAAATCTTATCTTTCTGGGCCTTTCTCAGGATCAACCACCCAGCCTGGGAAGATTGTGTAGGTTGGGCAGATCTCACTGGAAGAAGGTGTTCTGCCAGGTTTCAGGGTCCCAAACCGTTTACGGCCTTGTATGTCAGCACCAACACCTTGAAGCTCTCATGGAAATGAACAGGTAACTAGTGCAAAGTGGCCAGAATAGGGGAGACATTATGGTAATTATTTACTCCACTCAGTAATCTGGCTGCCATATCATTGCATAGACCAGTGTGGTGAGGTGTCAAGGTATGCAATCTGCCTCAGGTGGAAAAAGACAGAATGGACCACAGATGCCACCTGGGATTTCATTCATATTGTTCGGTCCAAAAGTACGCCCAGATTGCGAACCTCATCCTTAGTGGAGAGAGGAGGTCCCCAATACACAGACACTAGGGGCACCCACCCACAGATTTCCATCTTGTCCAGGTTCAGCTTCAGTCTGTTGTCCTTTCTCCATCCCATCACAGTGTCCAGGCAGTGCACAAGGGATGGGATAGCATCCACTGCAGAAGGAGAGATAGAGCTGGGTGTCATCCGTATATTGATGACATGAAGCTCCAAACCCCCTGATGACCTCCTCCAGCAGCCTCATATAGATATTGAACAAAAATGAGAAGATTATTGACCCCTGAGGGACTCCTCAATTAGGAGTCCAAAGGGTGGACACCATCTCCTTAGGTTGCACTCTCTGAGGATGGTCCTCTAAGAAGGACTGGAGCCAGGACAAAGCCTGACCACTGATGCCCAACCCAGAGAGCTTTCCCAGGAGGATACTGTTATCAACTGTATTGAAGGCTGCCATGAGGTCAAGGAGGACTAGCAGGGATATTTTGCCCCTGTCAATCTCCCTCAGAAGGTCACTGTGCAGGGTGACCAATGCTGGTGTCATGACGTGGCCTCAACCTGGACAGAAATGGGTCGAGGGCATCTGCCTGTAGCTGATAAGCCACCACCCTCTCCACCAGTTTATTTTAAAAAGGAACATTGGTGATGGATCTATAGTTATTAATATTGTCTGCCATCAAGTTTGGTTTTTCTACAAATGGGCCTAATAAGTGTCTCCTTCAGAGCTTGCGGAACCCTGTCCTCAATTAAATACAGTGGTGCCTCGCAAGACGAATTTAATTCATTCCCCAGTTAATGTTGTCTTGTGAAAAAATTGTCTTGCGAAACACGTTTTCTCGTAGGAATGCATTGAAATCTTATTAATGCGTTCCTATGGGCAAAAAAAGTCAGAACAAAGTCAAATTTGGTTTACAAAGGGTTTATTAAGTGCTCTTTAAAGCCATACATATTGTGCAGATGAGCTAAAAAATTTCAATCAAAAAAACTTTAACTTTTTAAACATCATAGAAAAATTTAAAAATCAGCAAACAAGAGGCAGAAACAAAAAATGGAAAACATTCGTCTTGCAAAGCATGGCCATAGGAACATTTGTCTTGTGAGTCATCAACCCCATTGCCAAAACCATTTTGTCTTGCGAGTATTTTGTCCTGTGAGGCATTTGTCTTGCAAGGCACCACTGTATACATTATTGATAGAAGTGACTCTTTCCATAGTTCATGGCCTGGCAGCTTTTATAAGCCAGGCCAGACAATGATTTAGGAAGCTTGCAGTGACCCTACAGCGGTCAAGAACCCTGTGAACCTCAGATGATGTCACATTAAATTGAATCAAAATTACCGGGAAATGGCGGTTGAGATCCTGGTGGATGGCTTCCACTTTATATTTTAAAAAATGCCATGAATTGGTCACAGGAAATGCTACTGGGAGGCTTGTGATAGTGACAAATCCTGTATAAATCACATACTGTACAATACAGAATAGCTCAGCCTGATGGTTCTGAGCTTTGCTTATCTGGGTGGCGAAGTATGTTCTTCAGTGGCCTTCGCCTTAGCTAGATAAATACTAGACACATTTTTGCGGCTTTTAAGGTAGAGTCTGTTGGGGCCAGTCTCCAGATACTCTCCAGCCTCCTATTCTCCTTCATCGCCCATAGTTGATGATTATATCAAGAGGGAGGATGGGCTCAGCAATGGAGGGGGGCATTTGGGTGCAATGTGTAAGCAGCCCTGGTCATGGCAACATACTATTCTTTGACCAGAATTTCAACAGGAGTACCAACCAGATCGGGCTGTAGCTTCTGATTGCATCTTGGAAACCAATTGGTAGCTTGTTAGGCAGACCATCTTTATGAGTCCCATCTCCCCATGGGGGGCACCACTGAGAGGCTGCATTTAATCAGGTGGTGATCCAACCATGACAAGGGGACTGACACAAGGTTGGTTACCTTTGGGTTGCTCCCTCCCTGCCCTGTTGAAAATTCCAGGCCTACCTTCTGACCTGCCACATGGGTGGGGCCAATGACATATTGGGACATATCCAAATAATAGTTTCCAAGAACTCAAGAGCTGGCCCAGTGACCCCACTCTCCACATGGATAGTGAAGTCCCACAGCACAAGCAGTCTGGGGGACCTCAACAGTGATGTCAAGATGAAGCCTGCCAACTCTGGAAAGGAGAGTCCTGGCTCATGGGGAGCACAATCCCAAATCCATCCCTTGTTGCCAGGGATGTTGAATATACTTCTGAATTGATAGACAATGACTGCACTGTAAATAATTACCCAAACCCTAGTTGTCACTCATCTGTGTATTGGATTTACCTTTAGGGTGGCTCTTTATATATCACTTAAAAAGGAGAAAAGAAGGCACTGATTTGCATAAAATTGGTCATGCTAATTCATATTGCATTATGTAAGATGCAAAGTTAGAAATGAAATGATTTCTATACTTGTTTGGACTTGAGTGGTGAAAGAATACTTGTGGTTACCAAAGCCGAGCTGCAGAGTCTCATCCTACCAACTCACTTTTTAAAAAGGTCTCTGCAAGATCTTCTGGCAAGTTCTGAAGACTCACACTAGGGATGTAACAAGTACTAAAAATGTCTGATCCTTGGCTGTTTCCCTAGTCTTGCCTCCCTGCTGAGACTTCTTGCTACATCAGCCAGATTTCTTGCTTTCACATGAAAACAAGACCCTCGTCTCATTCTCTGCCTCCTATCCACCCCTGAGGAAACTGCCAAATTCTGCACAGCTTAATGCAGAAGTTGAATTCCAGAATACCATAATCCTGCACAGGGAATATGCAACCCCATACAGGTTTGTGTTTCACCCAGGCAAAAATGACCATGAAGCTTCCAAAAAGTCCAGCAAGATTTCCAATGGGGAAAAGGATACAAAGAAATCTTGCTGAAAAGAGCTTTTCCTCAGTTCTTCCCCAAGACTAAGAAGCTGCCAGATTGAGTCATAAATTAGTCTCACTTCACTTTTCAGTCTGCTCAAAGATGAGATTCAGTTTGTGTTCTTGAATCTGTACCTTACCACATATGTGTGGAAAGACATCTTAACTGTGCATACTCGAAAAGTACACACAGAATAATGTGTATCTTCCAAATCTGCATCAGTCGTAGTTTATGCATGCTTCAGTCACTGGGAGTGGGATCATGCTCAAACTTCTTGTGCAACTTCAAACATGTGCAAATTACACACATTGTGGGAGGGGGGAAATACAAATAAGAAAAGGAACAGAATTTTGCTTAATAAAAGAAAAAGAAAAAAGCTCCAAAAGCCAAATTGAACCAGACATGAACCAGGCATAGGAAATCAAACTCTGACCTTAAAGAGGTAAAATGCTCTTTATACAAAGAGAGATGGAGATAGGTAATTATATGTTCTGAACAGGCATGGTGGGAAAATATAATCAATGATACAGCTCAGCTAGATATAACCATGGTATAATTTTACTATGTAGTGATAGGAAATATTGTGTATGGCAGAGCCAGTGCTTGGAAAAGTTACATTTTTGGGGTTACAGTTCCCTGAATTCCCCAACCATCATGGCTGTTGACCCCATGAGGGGGTCTGTCTATGAAGGCTATTCCTGTCATCATCACTGAACTGCTGCTGGTGCATGGTGGGTAGTGGTGGGCAATGACCTCGGTTCAGATGTTTGAGCCAGTTCATATGCCACACATTCCCTTCCCTCGCCTCCCCAGTCAATGACCCACTCGCCAGTCAGCACATGCTCATCTCCTCCTGTTCTTTGGCTGTTCAACCAGTCCCCAACAGGAGTCCTGCCTCCTTGTCTGAGTGGGTGTTCAGCCAAGAAGGTGGGGCAGCGAAGCCCATGCTCACACCAAAGACTGGTCAAACAGCCAAGGAGGAGGAGAGGAGTGTGAGCTGGCTGGTGAGGGGGGGGGATTGAGCCAGGGAGGCGGGGGAAGGGAATGCATGGCACCTGTGGGGCATTGTGTATGAACCAGCACGCACCTCTGAACTGAGGTAATTAGGAATCGAGTCTTAAAAATCAGCAGGTGAATTGACACATTTGCAAAATCACTGATTTTTGGATTTTAGAAAGCAACTTGGCATTTATGATCAATTGTTTTAAGTTGGTAACCAAATATTTTGGAATGGCTCCAGTTGTTGAAATTTATATGATGAGAAAGGTACCCAGATCTTGCTTCCATATTCTTTTAGTTTCTTGCCTCAGGGTTTGGTATATGGCAATTTTTGGATGAGGCTAGAACTAGATATTCAGTACCACATTTCCCTCTCATTCTCTCTCCAGACAGTGGCTTGAAAGGATCCTTATAGTTTATGGAAAAAGAAAAGAAAAAAAGGAGACTGGAGGACAATTCAGAATGGGAAATAGTTCCAGACACAAAGCCAATTGTGGTTACAGGATTTCAGCATTCAAAAGCAGACACACCAGATAATAATAAACTCTAATTTGCTCAATCTGTCTCATGCCTAACTAGAGAGATGGAGTGAATCTGGGGCACCCCCAACTGTCCTCAGCACAGTTCATACACAGTACACAGAGATCTCCTCTTGAGTATGACTGCAGCTAAGAAGTAAAGCAAGGTCTCTGTAGAGGCATGCAAGCTTAAAAACTCAATTTCTAAATTCCCATTTCATAGAGGAAGATGGACCATTAGCATCTGTGTCCAGCCATCACTTAATTGCTCTTCCACTCCTTCCATCTGTCTACCAACAAAATCATGCTTCTTTCCTAGCTCCAGAATCTGCATAACCCTCAGGCAAGGCAGCAAGCTAGTTCTTATCTCACAGATACAAACAATAGGTGACTGCTTTGATATACAAAATATAAAGTCAAGGTGTTACACTCCTGCTTTGAAGCCCTCTTGATCTCAGTCTTTCTTTGAAGTTGCTCATGTCAAGAAAGCAGGGACAGGAGGTTGGGAGGAAGTGCAAACAGGCTACTTCCTGAGGACTTTGTGTCTTGACAGGTTAAGTTCCCATGCACCCACCAGCACACTGAGAAGTCCAGAAAATGAATTTCATTTTTCTTCTCCCCCAAGTCTTTAATTTCATGATGGTGATAACGATGAAAGTTCAGGACACAGTTTTTGACTGGCATATGAATTACATACAAGTTTCAACCAAAATCTAAGTATCAAATATGATGTAATATGTGTGCTGTCCCTAATAATGCCATTTTTCCCGGCTGATGGTGTTATTTTAGAGATTTGCAGTTGATTATAGTATTTTATAAATTCTGTAGCATTGTTCCCAATGCCCTCATGACTATGAGAACCTCTGAAATGTGTTGCATTCACAACCAAGCAATTTCTATTGCCAGGTTTCTATATTTTGTTAATTTTTTCCTACTTGATTCCTATCAGTCAGAGTGGAAGAAGCATATAAATGAAGAGTTATCGAAAATTGGCTTTTCCCCCAGTATACTTATAGCAAAGGGTCTCAAGGATGCCATCAAAGCAGTGAAGTTAAGGGTATGGGACATTGAACTACAGGACCATGTGGGCCAGTTAGGGAAATATAATTTCCCAAAGAAATCGGCTTTTATCATCTCCTCGTATTTGGCCATGTCACCTAAAGCCATAAGGGCTTTTACACTAGCTAGGCTCAATGTATTTCCTTCCAAGCTTTTGGAGGGAAAATTTCGAGGTTTGCCTACAGCAGATTGTCTCTGCCCCTGTAACAGTGAGAAAGTTGAATCAGTTGGTCATGTTCTCCTTTTCTGTACTTGCTGTCGGGATCTTCGTATGGAGCTTTTATCATCTATTATTTGTAAATCTCCTGGGAGATCAGAGGAGGATTATGTCCAACTGCTACTCTCTGACAACACCCCTTATATTACAAGACAAGTGGCCAAATTCTGTGCGGCAGCAATGGTTATTCGTAATCATATGTTTGGGTAGGTGATTTTAGATGGATATGTTTTAAATATAACACTGACCGAGGTTTTATTTATATCAAGGATACATGATGTTATTAATTGGAAAGAAGGGTTGTTTTATAATGTTTTATTGGAATATTATTACCCTGACTGATCTTACCAAGCTATAATTATATGTATCTATTTTATATTGATTTGGTTTTACTGGTCTTTGACCGTAATAAAGTATTCGATTCAATTCAATCTTCAACTATGGCATCACCTGGAATTGCAATGCCAATTAGCCAGACCTTTCTTCATTCTGTTACCATTATGTCTGGTGTATTATGCTCAAGGTGTCTGTTTGTTTGGAACTGAAAGTCCCACAAGATCTTGGTCATGTTTTGACACCTTCTCGACCTGATGTCCCTACAGATTTGTTGATGCTGGCAGATTATGTTTTTTTTTATATACAATGACCAATGTATCCTATTGTGTTTAGTTTTGTAATTTGTCTATGCAGGCTTTGAACATTCTAAGATGACGTGTGCCATAGTTTCATCTTTTTCTTGGCAGAATCAACATTTGCTATTTACACCAATTTCTTGATTTTTAGCTTTCATCACGTTAGTTTGGAATGCTTGTTCTTGAGCAGCAAAGATTTCGTTTCTTTCTTGATGATCCCCAGTTTTAGCCATGCCCAAATTAGATAATAATGTTTCCTATCAATATTTCTCAGATGTTGTCAATGCAGTGGTTTACTTTTTCAGCTGTTTATCTTCAAATGGTTGTTTCTTATATTCAGGTGTTGCTTCTGTTGCTTTCATAATGTTTTCCATTTTCACTGCTTTAAGTAATTAATGCTGCTGCTACTACTACTATTTCTGAGTACTGGGGAAGAACACCCAATGTTCTTGCAGTCTCAAGTGGTATGGTCCAGTTCTAGGTTTGCTGCCTCTATGACAAGAAGTAGGCCAAAACTGAGAGAAGAAAGATTTCTGATGACTTTTCACAATCACTTCTGAATGAAATTTTAAGCGTTGGTTTGAAGTTTAAAAATAATTGGCATTGAGACTTCTTAATTATTGTTCCAGTTTCAGGGTTTTAATATAGCACTGCCTTTTGCTGACACATCTCAGATGTGGTTTTCAGAACCCAGGGCTGTGAATTTTGTACTCATTAAAGGGGAGATGTCAGAAGGAATGAGGATAGTTGTTTTCCTCTTTATTTCTTGATTCTGTACTTAGTCATTGGGCTATAATTCAAAACTTGAGTTGTTTTGAACACACTGCTGAAACAACTGTTATGAAATATAAAATGGCAGTCATAAAATGTGTGTTTTTAAAGTAGGTGTGTTGCATAATGGTAACATTATGTGATCGACATGATAGACCTTGACACAGCAAAATGTGAAGTACAGAATGTTTAAAATGGAAAGAATGTGACTTACAATGAAACACAGAGAAGAGAGGATACATTTTTTATCAGCATTTTTATTTTAGACTTGGCCGCTTTCTGTTTACAGTGCAAGAATATACTGTTTTTTTTAAAAAAAAGTTTAAAGGATTTAATTGAAATGGTAAAAATAAATGTGTGCCAAAGATATGATGGGGGATAGTGTGTCAATGATGCTGAAAGTGATTGCATTATGCCTTTTCATTATCCTTATTGTGTTCGGTTATGAAATATCTATTTTGTAGGAACAGATAGCTAATTGTTAATGTCACTGAAAGCCTTGGACTATGATTCAAAGCCTTTTAGGTGGCAGGTGATGTATTTAAGATAAAGTGCTAGTCACCCAAAAATCACGAAAGTTGAATTTTAAGGGAGGCAAGGCTAATACCATTTTTAAAAGTGTTTCACTCCAAGGTCCAGTTTCAATATATATATTGAAAAAAATAACCAAAAAATAAAAATAAAACACTGCAAGCCCCTGGGGCTGCAAAAAAACAAAACAAATCCAAAAATAAACATAAACATAACTCCACCAGCCCAATCCCACCCTGCAAAAGCCACGAAAACACTTTTTAAAAAGCAAAAAGCAGCACCTTACCTCCACCGCCGCTGCCAGGAGACTTCCCAGACTCCACCACCACTTACCGTGCCAGGGCTCCAGCTGCCACTACTGGGCCTTGGCTCCCGCCACCTCTCTGGAGGCTTCCCAGGTCTTCTCGCACCGGGTGCTGGCTTCTCACGCTTCCAAAGCCACCCCGACCAACACACCGGGTGCCAGCTTCCCAGGCTTCCAAAGCACCACCACCTGGCATGGTGGTTGGGGTGGTGTTGGAAGCCTGGGAGACCCAGCCTCCCTTTTCCTAACCATTGGGGTGAAGAAGCAGCCCCTTCACCACCAACGGTTTGAATTTCCCACCCTTTCCCCCTGCCTTTTTCTGTTCATAAGTGGAAGCTCCGACCACAAGTCGAAGCAAAATTTTGCATCCAGAGCTTTTTGTAAGTCGAAATTTTCATAAGTAGGGACATCCGTAAGTTGAGGCACCACTGTAATCGGCACATTAAAATGTAGAGTTGATGCAGCATACGTCCTCTTCTACTAATGCTACTGTGCAGCTCCTTAATACAGGTATATAATGTACGTACCAGTTGAGTTTGCCCAGTGTCACAGCATCAGGCATAGGCATAAAATGAAAATGTTTATTCTTAGTGTTGCTCCATCTGGACTGCACCCAGCACTGCTGACCCATCTGCAATATCACCCCCTGGCTTCATTCAGGCATCAGATGTTTTAAAATCCCAGAAGGAGAACAGTGAGAGCTTTACATGAAAAAAATCACAGCAAGATAAAATAGCAAGTGATCAGGAAGATATTGGCCTAACATCATAGAGAGCCAGCAAATCAGCCTAGACACCTGAGAGCCCCTTGTTAGAAGCTCCAGATCCTGAAGTGTTAAAAGATATTTGATTGTCAGGAGAGAAGCTTTTCTGATCTCCTGTAAGTTAAAAATCAGCTTGCTTAGTTCTGTTTTGTGATCAGTCATCAGGAGCTAAGTCTAGGCTTTGTTTGCATTCTGACTGTTCAAGCATGAAGCTTGAACAGGATTGCATCCCAGAAACAGCTTTTATCTTTTAACTATGGCTTCTTATTTGATCCAATATCAAAACATGTATTAGACGATTCTAGGCTAGAGAGATGAGGTCTAAACCTCTTAGACAGGAATCAAAAGTTGGCGATCTATTTGAAGACTAGTAGAGAAAGCAAGGAGGGCTGTTAGGGTGAGAACTGGGCCTGTTGAAAAATAATAAAGTATGTTTCAAAATGGCTATTGTACTATTTCATTAACAGCATTCCTAACTTGGAGGGTGTGTGTGTGTGTGTGTGTGTGTGTGTGTGTGTGTGTGTGTGTGTGTGTGTGTGTGTGTGTGTGTGTGTGTGTGTGTGTGTGTGTGTGTGTGTGTGTGTGTGTGTGTGTGTGTGTGTGGTGGGGTGTTCAGTTGTCATTTGGCCAGGAAAAGAAGTAATCAACAAAACTTGGCTCCCAGCTCTCAAAAATACAGTGTGCAAAAGGTCAGCGAACTCTACCCACCCACAAGGGGATCACTACACACAAAAGACCAGCTAATGACACGCATCAACCACAGGAACAGATAATCTCTTCTCCTTAGCACAACAATACACCCACAACAATACACACTAATCACCCATCTACAGAAAAAGACAAAAGCCTATCTCACAGCCATAAATACTGGCACTCCCAAGCCAACTACACCAGAGCACAGAGTGCTGTCCTCTGAAGATGCCGGCCACAGAGACTGGTGAAACGTTAGGAAGAACAACCTCCAGAACACGGCCAAAGAGCCCGAAAAACCCACAACAACCAAAAGAAGTAATCACTGAAACAGAAAAATTACCAGATTAATTTACAATAACTGTCAGTGAGGAATTTCTAGGAGGCACTTTTAATGCTAGAAGGATGAGCAACAAAATGATCAATGAAATTCAATTTTGTACCAAGTGGTACAACTTAAACTTTGTTAGGTTCTTAATTAGTGCCTACTGAATAAGAGTGAGAGTTCATGGATCATTCCAAGAAAATGTCTGTGGAATAAAAAGGGGCTGACAGCTCAGTTCTGGAGGATGCATCTCCAAGACACATGAAACTTAGCCATCCCTCTCCTTGTCATTTAAAAGACAACAGGCACCAGGATATAGGAAATGTGAACATCCATTTGGCAATCTTAGGAACTTTATTATCTGCCAGATCCATTTTACAAAGTGCATTTATTTGGCTATTGCAATCAATTTACAGGTTTAGCAGGTGCAAGATGATGCTTCTATTCCAATATCCTCTTGCTCTCATTTCCCAACCAGATGCTTCTGGGAAACCCATATGCAGGGCATGGGGGCAATAGCTGTATCCCATTCTTGCTGCCCTGTCACTGATCCCTAGCGGCACATTGCTTCTCATTCTCCAAGACTCCACAGACCCATTGTTAAAAATCTAACCTTCTCTCCAGCCCTGTTCTTGCTTCCTGGAAATATATTTGGATGGCTAGGAGGTAGGAGACCTCTATTAGCATTTTAATGTGCATGTCAGGCTGAATCAGACTCAGAGAAACCACCTGGATGACCAAATAATTAGGGTACTTCATTAGGGCTGTGAAAAAGTTTCAGTGGTTTTTTTTTAAGAAATGAAAGAGAATGAAAATATCTATTAATTAAGAAGAATTAATACAAAAGAGATACAAAACTAAAGAATTTTTAAAATCTGAATGCATACTTAAACAGAACACCTTAAACTATTCAATTACATGTCAGTGCACCCCTCCACTGGGACCATTTGAAGATATATTGCATCAATTTTCCAATTATGAAGCCCTATTCTCCTTCCAAAATTGCATAGACTCCTTCAGAGGCTACACAACCTTTCCCTTTTATTAATACGTAAATAATCACTCCCCAAATATTGCTAAAAGATTCTTATTTATCAAAACCTTTTAAACCTTAATATCCTAAGTTAACTGATCACTAATAGCTATATTCTAGACTACTTTGTGCTCTTTATACTGTCTACTGATAAAGACAGCTCCAAATCAGCACTGGGGCAGGCATATAAAGCATAGACACAGTTAAGCCTTTCTCCCAGGTGCCTCACATTTAGGTATTTGTAAGGTATGTAGAAGACTGGAGAATTATTGAATTGGTAGTCCAGAAAACCCCAAAATTGGAATTGGGATGCCACTGTTGCAAGTTGATTTGCCTCCGTGATCTGTCCATAGTTCTGAAAATGTTGTCTCCTGCTGTTCGTCAGAGTCTGTACGAGTTCTGCTTCTTTTCAATAAATGTGTGTCCCAAAACCGCTTGTCTTCCAGGGTCGTATTAATTCCGGACTTCTACTCTCCCCAATTCCAGTTCTCATTTGCTCCCCCAGACTATCCATTGTCTGTCTTGCCTGTCTGTTCAGAGACTTTGCCTAAAGTTTGGCATGATGGAACAAGAATGGTTCAGCTGCTATTGTGCAGATGTGGGAATGTATTGAAGTGATTTTTTTAGTTAGCTCTTGCTAACATCCATTCACAGAACTGAACAGGGGTGTGTGTGTGTGTGTGTAATGTCACCTTTGAAAAAAGATACAATTATGTATTACAACAACATATGAACTTTACTTAATGGGAACAAAGTGCAACAAAAACACATTTGTTGCTTGACTGAAGTGCTTCACATAAAAAAAAGCTGCAGTGCAGTGCAGGGAATCACTCAAGAGGACATCTAGAAACCTTCATTGCGTGTTTTATAGCTACAGGTGAATAGCCCTTCATTTCCTACATATTTGGCCTACCCTTTGGTAAGTGGCGGTGCAATGCCTTTTATTTTGTCTTTTACTATCAAGCCTGAGGTGAGAAGTTATAGCTGAAGAAGCAGTATCCTTTCTCCCCTCTTTTTCCTTTTGATGTGGAGGACACACTTCTCTTAGTAGGCCGTTCATCATTTGATCTTGCAAGGCTTTTATGAGTCCGTCACCTGCTTTGCACAGCACGTATATGTGAATAAGCTGCAAAATGAAATGGATGTAGTGCCCCCAAAATGGAGGCTGATACTGATGGATCCATCCCACCTCCATTATATGTCAAAACTATTTCAAAAATAGGTATCAGTGGTTTGAGAATCATAGAACTAACGGTAGAGCTGGAAGGGGTCCCATGGATCCCTTAGTCCAATCCTCTACCAAAGTAGGAAATCCACAGTTAAGGCATCACTGACTGCTGACTGGTGGCCACTGGAATCTGTGTTCCTGGCAGGTGACAAGAATGCTGACCATATTACAGAGAATGACTTACAAGCACCTAGTGATACAGCCAGCATTATTCACGCTGAATGACATTTCCCCCACTATGTTTCACCCTCTATACAAGTTAACAAAACCACATTAAACAAAACGGATTTTAAAGTTAACGCAGTCCCCACCCCCATTTCCTCATTTCATCTCCTCTTTCTCCATTGTCATAGCAGTGTGGGAGGAGACAATTCACCTGCAGAACATCCATCTACCATGGCTCTTAATGAAACATAGGCACTGCTGTCCTTCTCTGTAGTCACATGACATGACTTATAATAGTCTCTGCTATCCCACGATGCAAATCTTATTCTTCTACATGAGCCTCTAGAGTGTTAGTAATGTAGAAATGTCGATCTAGCGTGGTTGTAACTGGCTGTAAGGGTGGAAATGAATGAACAGCTTTCCTGTTACCTGTACATGCCTCATTGATTAGTCCTAATCACCTCATTAATAAGGAATAAATGTGTAGACTTTACAGTATGGCAGGCAGGTGGATGAAATGTTAGCACTTACAGGGAATGAAAAGGAAGTGAGAACACTTAAGGGAACTGTACTGTCATAAGCAATTGGAAGGAAGCACAGCAGAAAATCCAGTGATTGCTGTTCTACCCATTCTAAATGCAGCAAGATTTGTATCACTTTAATATCAGAGCAATAAGATTCATTTTAAGTTCACATTCCAGAGTTAGGACTCCAGTATACCATTTCAAATGCTGTCGTCTTTCTTGTGGTTTGTACTTCCTTGTGACTGGGAGGAATGATTTCAGGCAATTTTTGATAAGAATGTACCAAAATCCTCCCAGTTCTTCATGCATGATGAAAATAATATGATTTGTTTTTTGTTTTGTTTTTTTGAAAAAACTGGGGCATGGCACATTCCTTTATCTAAGACAGGGGCTTTGAACTCTTGAAATGTTGGGTTTGAAACAATGTGCCTTCAGCGCTAGTAATGCTGAAAAAAGTAGATTTGCTCCCTTTTTTGGTGAGAAACTCCTTATCTTTAAAGCTGGTATAACTGGTACTTAGTGAATTTGGTAGTTGTGAGCTACAGATAATTTCATTTCAGTTTGTTTTTCAAGAATTTACTATGTTTTACAATTGTCTTACATCTATAAATTAACATTTAAGTAAGTAACATAAATTCCAGTGCACATCCACAGTCTTAATAAAGACCTGAACTTTTTATCTCACTTGCTGTATTAACAAGCTATCTTTCTGTGTTATCTTCTGTATCTTCTGTATGGGCAGCGATGGAGGTATTCCTTTGTCCTTTGCCTTTGAAACCGCAACAGAAGGTGTCTATCTCCAGACTAGAGAAGATGGAAAGCTCGTTAATCTTTCTAAATTGAGAGCAAAGACCAAAGTCCAGCTGAAATGCATACAGGAGTTCCTCTTCGCCAATAATGCAGCTGTTGTTGCCCACTCTGCTGAAGACCTCCAAAAACTTATGAATCGTTTTAGCAAGGCCTGCCAAGACTTTGGATTAACAATCAGCCTGAAGAAAACACAAGTCACGGGCCAGGGCATAGACTCACCTCCCTCTATTACCATGTCCACACAAGAATTCAAGGTTGTTCATGACTTTGTGTGCCTTCGCTCAATGATCTCTGACACTCTCTCCCTAGACCCTAGATGTTGAGCTGGATAAACGCATTGGGAAAGCAGCTACCATGTTCTCTAGACTCACAAAGAGAGTATGGCTTAATAAGAAGTTGACAGCATATACCAAGATCCAGGTCTATAGAGCCTGTGTCCTGAGTACACTCCTGTACTATAGTGAGTTTTGGAACCTTTGTGCATGGCAGGAGAGGAAGCTGAACACCTTCCATATGCGTTGTCTCCGACGCATTTTTGGTATCACCTGGCAGGACAATGTTCCAAACAGATCAGTCCTAGAATGAGCTGAAATCTTTCGCATGTATACATTACTGAAATAGTGACATCTATGTTGGCTTGGGCATGTTGTGAAAATGGCTGATGGTCGGATTCCAAAAGATCTCCTGTATGGAGAATTAGTGCAGGGAAAGCACCCTAGAGGGAGACCACAGCTGCTATACAAGCGGAATCTGAAGGCCTTAGGAATAGACCTCAGCAGATTGGAAACCTTGACATCTGAGCATTCAGCCTGGAGGCAGGCAGTGCCTCATGGCCTCTGCCATTTTGAAGATACACCTATCCAGCAGGCTGAGGCAAAGAGGCAGTCCCAAAAGAAGCAAAATAAGGGAGCTGGAAAGGGGACAGATAGTATTTGTCTTCAGTGTGGAAGGTATTGTCATTCTCGAATTGGCCTTCTCAGCCACACTAGATACTGTTCCAAGTCCTCCATACAGAGCACGTTACCATAGTCTCTCGAGAATGAAGGATGCCTAATCTAATCTGCCTGCCCACCTGGTTATGTTGTCCAACACCGGGGTAGACTGGGGGTTTGGGGGGAGTAGCCATTGTTTATAAAAACACTCTGGAGGTTGGTAGGCTTTCTGCCGTTGTGAAGCCTGGTCTGTTGGCCCTCCATGTGTTGTGTGGGGCCAGGGATGGTATTGGGATCTTCCTGGCATACTGTGCTCCTCGTGATCCAGCAATTTCCTTATCAGAGTTGGCTACCTTCGTCTCAACAGCACTGTTGGGATCCCCAAGGCTACTGGTCTTGGGTGATTTCAACATCCATGCAGAGGTGGAGGTTTCTGGTCCGGCTCTTGAGTTCTTGGAAACCATGGCTTCCTTGGACATGTCCCAGCATGTTAACGGCCCCACCCAACGGTGGTCATATGCTTGACTTGATGTTCTCCTCTGAGCAGAGAAAGTGTGGTCTGATGGTGACTAACCTCGTGTCTGTCCCCTTCTCATGGTTGGATCACCAGCTAATTAAACGCAACCTGACAACGGTCCTCCCCCCTTGCAGGGAGTTGGGACCTAATTTAATAGTCCGCCCTTGCAGGCTACTGGATCCTATTGGATTCCAGGATTCCATGTGAGGGATACCAATTGATCTGGCTGGCACTCCTGTTGAAGCGCTGGTTGACGGATGGTTAGCTGCCACCTCCAGGGCTGTAGACATGTCCTCTCTGCTGCAGAGCTTGTTCATCACCCTGGTTTGACCAGTGGCTGAGAGCTATGAAGCAAAAATAGGAGAAGACAAGGGAGTAATTGGAGGTGGGACCCAATGGGAAATAACTTAAAAGCTGTTAAGATCACATCCAACCTTTATCTTCTAAGATAAAGGCTGCAAAGAGAGCTTACTTTGCTATCCAGTTAAGTGAAGCTTCCAGCCAGCAGGCGGCGTTATTCCGTATGGTACGCAACCTATCCAGAATTGGTCACAGTGATTGGCCTCCCCCCAGTTTTTCACCTGACCAATTTGTAGCCTTTAAAAAAATCTAAAGTGGAGGCCATCCGCCGGGACCTGTCCCCCTATTTGAAGCTAGTAGATTGAGCAGAGACATCCAGCGCTCTGTCCTGTCCAATGAAGATCACTCAGTTTCAGCCGGTGATGTCACTTGACAAGGTGCTTGACCGCTGTCATGCCACCATCTCCTCCCTTGACCCTTGCCCGGCCAGGCCTGTAACAATTGAATGGGCCACTGCTATAATAAATGGGTCTCTTCAGAAGGAAAGGGTTCCCCTTGCCCTCAAGGAGACACTCATTAGGCCCATTAGGAAGAAACCAAACTTGGTGGTGGATGACATTGGCAATTATAGGCCCATCACCAATGTTTCTTTCCTTAGCAAGGTAGTAGAGAGGGTGGTCGCCAATCAGCTGCAGGTTCTCTTGGATAAGACCAACACCCTGGATCCATTCCAGTTGGGTTTCAGGGCCGCACCATGACATGGAAATGGCATTGGTCACCCTGCTTGATGACTTCTTGAGGGAGGCTGACGGGGGCAAAATGTCTTTTTTGGTTCTCCTTAATAGCTCAGCTGCCTTTGATACCATCGACCACAGTATCCTCCTGGAGAGGCTCTCCGAATTGGGGATTGGTGGCCTAGCTCTTGCTTGTCTCCATTCCCTCTTGGAAGACTGTTCCCAGAGATTCCAGCTTGGAGAGAATGTATTGGCCCCATGGTTCCTCAATTGTGGGGTGCTGCAGGGATCGATAATCTCTCCAATGCTGTTTAATATCTATATGAGGCCACTGGATGGGGGTCATCAGGAGATGTGGCGCTTCGTGTCACCAGTATGCTGATGACACACAGCTCTACATCTCCTTTTTTCCAACAGCAGTGGATGCCGTTGTATCCCTTGAGTGCTGTCTGGGGCTGTACAGAAATGGATATAGGAGAATGGACTGAGGTTGAACCTAGACAAGACAGCGGTCCTGAGGGTGGGCACCCCTTCTTTCAGTGGTTTGAGAAGCTGGCTCTCTTTTGGGGGGCAACTTTCACCATGAAGAACGAAGCCTTCTCAGAAGTGGCCCCTCATCTTTGGAGATTTGATTGGCACGCTCACTGGGAATTTTTAAAAACCAGCTGAAGACTTGGTTCTTCCAGCAGGCCTTCCCCCCTCCTATTGCATAGCTTCTTTATCCCATCTTGGATCCTGTTTTGTTTATTGATTTTTCTGCTCTTATGATCAAAGTTATTTTAAAGCTGTTTTTGTCTTTATATTTTGTAAGCCACCCAGAGGAGATTCCCGAATCTAGATGGGTGGGGTAAAAATAGAACAAATAAATAAATAAATAAACAAAAGTTATTTTCTTTGGCAAATCTCCAGCCTCAGAAACCGTTGATTCAGGAAGAGTCAACTCCTTTTATGTTTGGAATGGAAAGGACTTAAGTTTTTAAAAACTGAGTGTGTATGTAATTTGGGATGGATATGATATGCTGTGATGTCCGTCATAGCAAAACCAATGAAGAGCCGTGTCCAATCTTAACAAGTTTTACTTGGCACAAGCTTGTGCAGACTGCCACCTGCTTCTTCCAGTACAGGAACTGGTGATGGGGTTTGCTGTCCCTGAAAGCTTACGTATGCCAACTAAAACCTATTACTCTTTCAGGTGCCACAAATCCCTCATGTGTCCCCACCTCTCCTTGTGGCCTGTCTAGCTTGCCTGATTGTTGCTGTCCTATTTCATTGCCAAAGTATAATTGTTTCCGAAGAAGATGGAAAAACAAACTTTTACAGCCCTGTTTCTATGTGTGGCTATGCAGATATAAGCCCCACTGAGTTCTGTCGGATGTGCTGTCAGGTAGGAGTACATGCCTGTGGGACTGTGGCTATAAAGCTGAAAAGATGTGAGCAAAAAAGAAAAGCAGCAGCCAACCTGTTGTGCTGTTTTACTTGGCCATAATCTGGTTCCTTCATCAAGATAAACTACTCAGCCTCCAGCCGTGTAGTTTATCCACTCACAGAGCTAGATTACAGCCTCATAAAATACTGCAATGGTACAATTATCACTTTAGTATTAGAGGGGTACTCTGAAGTGCTCACATTTGATGTGTTGGGTTGGACACTTTATTATTGCCATAAAGCCTGTTCAGCTTTCAGGTATTTGCTGCAATGTTAAATTAATGATTCATACTGTGGGTTGTATCTCTGACAAAGTAAAATGATTCCTTTCTTTTTCACTCTGCAGATGCTGGAGGTGTTCAGGGTTGTTTGCAGTGAGGTGAGTATCCATTTTGATGGGATTTAAGAGAGCCAGTAGAAGAACTCCCAATGTAGGGAGAGTGCTCAACGGTACAAAGACCCCCTCTTGATGCTCCATGCCTTTTATATTTGTTGATGGAAGAGGTGTTCTTCAGCATGTATTGTAACCATATTTTGTGTTATAATTAGAGTACCATCCCATCTTACTCTATGTGGCAAAATATGAGGGACTCTGAGCAGAGAGATGAATTAGAATGTTTATGAAAGACTCTGAGATTTTTCTATAGATGGTACTTAGGATATGGTTACTCCTAAGAAGCTTGTACAAAGCCTTGTACATTGAGCTACAATCAGTCAGTCAGTCAATCAGTCAATCAATCAATCAATCAATCAAAAATAAGAGTGAAAAATTGGAAAGTGGGGCAGCACTAAATAGGTACTGCACGAGAGGGCTACCTTTGGCCCTTTGTTTGTTATTGAGGTCCAATTTTCACCAGCCAGGCCAAGGATGAGAGAATTAAGGGAGCTGTAATTCAAGAACATCTTGAGGGCCACAAATTTCCATTCTACTTCTAATACTAGTTATCTGGTGCTTATCCTGTGTTTTAGATAAAATAGTTTGCCAGTCATCTGCTGGCAAAACACACAGAGAGTATATGAGAATAACTTTGGCAGGGCCCAAGTATACACCTCATTGGCTGGGAACACTGCATATTTCATTGCCCCGGATAATTTCTCAATACTGGATTCGATATGAATCTGTTGAACAGGTCTGCCAGTCTTGTCCTACCTTGCTCAGGGATCACACCATTCTTTCTTCATGGGTAGTGATGTCACCATCCAAAGACAGATTTGTCTCGAGTAGCAGTTCTTGAAAAATGAATTGATGCATGTGGAAGCACATTCCTGACCATTGTTGAAAAACAGCCCTGGCAATTTACTTTGTGTTTGGGTGAGAAATGCTTAATGGATGAGAAAGGGAGTCAGATTCTGGGATTTCCTCCTGCTTGTACTGGGTACATTTCTTTTCAAATGTATTTATTGACGAAACTGACCATGCAAAAGAGGCCTGAATGTGGTACTCACAGAAAGAATGTATGTCTTCGTATATTTATCACAGTCACTTCCAATTTTGTGGTACAGATTTGGGTAATGTTTCGATGTGACTGAACAGTAACAAAGCCTACTGTTTTGAAAAACCTGAAGAACATTTTCTTTCTTTTAAAGTATGCTTCTGATTTGAAAAGTAGCTCATCACAACTTGTTTGCAACAAATCAATAAGGTTGCCGCATTCCTCCAGCAGATCATCTTAACTTTGAAGGCACTTAGCGGAACTGAACAGTCCTTTGCCCTGACTACTTTAGCTTCAGCTTGAGACGTATCAGTTCAGAATCTGCTTGCCCTAAAATGGCTATTGCTGAGACAGATAGAAACAAATGAATAAGAAGCACGCTGATAAAACTTCATCGAGAGCTGTGCACATTTCATTTATGCATTTCTGTAGTTGTTTTATTCAAGACTTGTCTTTTTTAGGGCCAAGCTAAATGGGGTCAGTAAAGGTGATCACTAAATTTATCCCTGTTTCAATGATTTGGGGATCTGTTGCTTGGAAAATAGACATATGTGTTTGCCCAATTAGAAAGAAGGGTCCTACTGATTTGGGAATACATGCCCTTACTCTTAATTGGCTTTGGTTGCCCCCAATGACAGCATTACATTGCCAATGGAGGGTAACTGATGCCCTCATCTCACATCTAAGAAGAATCTTTCCTCTCTGATGCACACACCACTACTAGCTAACAGTCCTGCTGGGAAATTCAAGCCATGCAATCATATTGCATGTTCTGAGGGAATGAGGCATGAAGAAATAAACTCTTTGTGTTCCTAATCAATTGAAACCCCTCCTGCAACCTGAAGCTGAATGGTTCCGGAAGGGCTCTTTTCACTGGAAGGTGTCAGACCCATGGCCTGTTTAGTTAACTGTTTACAGTCACTGACACGCTACCTCAGAGTTTTTACAGATCAGATACTTGCCACACCACAGGACTATAGCCATTCCTGGCAGTGATGAATTGTGGGCCAGGAAAAGAGGGAGGGAGGGAACAATGGGGAACAATTTTACACCAACACATTTTAAACCAAACACCTTTTAAACCAAACTAAGCGCCTTTTAAATCAAACACCTTTTAAACTAAACTAAGCACTTTTTAAACAAAATACACTTTGAACCAAACCAAGCTCCTGGGGAGCATAGAGAGAAAAAGAAGACAAGGGGGTGGGGAGAGGCTTGAGTCTAAACTCCTTTTAGAGCAAACCAGCCAGTACAGACCCTTGTAGAAAGGGTCTGCCAAGAGCACAGAAACATAACCCCCCCACACACACACCTAGCCCAAACCCAAGCTGCAAAGGAAGAATGCAGGAACCATTGCAAATGCACAGAAAACAAATGGAGCAGATCAGAAATGCACAGAGAACAAAGGGACAATGTCGGAAATGACCTTGAGACTTTTGGGTAGTGTGGGTGGCATATAAGATAAATGAATGAATGAATGAATGAATGAATGAATGAATGAATGAATGAATGAATGAATGAATGAATGAATGAATGAATGAATGCACAGAAATCAAAAGAAAAATCAAGGGAAGCATGCAGGAACCATTGCAAAAACAAATGGAGTAGATCAGAAATGCAAAGAGAACAAAACAAAAAGCATGCAAGATACATTGAAAATGGGGAAACCCCCCAAAAGCAACCAACCCCCCCAAGACCCATCAGAAGTGGGGGGAACAAAAAAACAAAAAAACCTCCAAGACCCATCAGAAATGGGGGGAAACGCTCCAAAAAGCAACCAACCCCCCCATCAGAAATTGGGGGGAACCAAAAAACAAACAACCTCCCCCCAAGACCCATCACAGCACAGAAACATAACCCCCCAGCCAAAAACAACATTGCAAAAATGCCTAGAACAGTTTTTAAAAAGCATAAAGCAGCACCATACCTTAGCAGGCGGCCTCCTCGGATCACACACTCTCTAACTGCTGGGGCGAAAGAGCTACAAAGAAGCAGCCTCATTGCCACCTACAGTTAGCAATTTGAATTTCCTGCCCTTTCCCCCTGCCTTTTTATGTTCGTGAGTGTAAGCTCTGTTCACAAGTAGAAGCAAAATTTTGCGGATGGAGCTGTTCGTAAGTTTAAATGTTCGTATGTAGGGGTGTTCGTAAGTAGAGGCACCACTGTTTTCAATGCACTTATCTTTAATATCCAATCCAATTCTTATGAATTTGGTGCATGAACTCCTCCATAGGTTCTATTGATCTAAATAAATGAGCCGGCTCTAGTTGTGATTTACTCTACTAAGCAACAGGATTTAAGCTGTAGTGTCCTAAATTATTGATTGCATATGCATTAAAAGGACTGATGTCACCCAGCTGTGGATAAGAAATGCAATGTGCATTATCTAAAATAATAATAGTGAATTGCAAGCTTAATGTGGCATTTGGGCAACAGATGGGCACCACTATAAAGTCTGTCAAAACTTTAAGCAGTTCAAAATTCTAACTGATATTGCCATGTTTGAACACAATATGGTTCCACAATGATAAATTGAAGGCACTGCAGTTTAGGATGCAAATAATCTGATCCTTGAAGTTGTCAACAATGATATTTTGCTTCACCTTTGTACTGTAATGTAACAAATAAAAATGTCCTTTATGTGCGATTCCAACTCTTTACATGTTATTTCTGTTGTCCACATCTCGCTCCCTTGGTATCTCAGATCAGAAATGGACGATTTGTTCCAGGCTGGCATATTTTTCCCCTGACACCTGAGGTGGGTCAAGGCAAAGCAATAGATTCTGCAGATCAGAACTGTGGTCCATACCTACAAAATGTCCCTCTTTCCCATTTCCAGAGCTCCAGTGGTTGACAGACAACAGCAACACAGTCTTTTGGGAAAGCAACATTCAGAACTAATTTGAGGGTTTCTCCCTAGGTGAACTATCTAAAGGATTTCAATGAAACGTCAATGAAATTTTGATTGGGCTAAAAACTTTGCTCTGGAAAGTACTCATGGCTAATGTAATCAACTGCTCTTGCCAAAACTAAAAAGAGCATGGACATTTTTCCTTAGTAAAAACATCAGCTGTCATGTAGATAATAGTTGAAAGAGTTTAGAGAACAATGGCAAAACTTTGGGAGTAGGGTAGCGTCATGCATAGAATCATGGAGTTAAGCCTATGCTGAATGCATTGCTAGATTAATTTAAAGTCTTAAACCGTGAAGGTGCATAATTACTACTCACTGGTAACTTTTTTTTCAATAGATACCACAGCTACTTCATGGTTACTTTTTAATCTCCTAGATATTTTAAAGCCTGAGATGGGAGAATTAGTAGCTATCCAGATGCTTACAAATGCCACTTCCATCACCTCTCATTAGCCAATCAGGGGATAATGGGAACTGGAGTATGGATTCCACAGGTTACCCATGTTTATCTCAAAGGATTCTTTCATTCCCCTTTTCTGCTTCATTTTGAGTACTCCTCAAATGGAAATCCTAGAAAGACACTTGGTAAATTTAGAAATAAACCAAGCCACTGTTCTCTCTGATGATTTGAGGGCACTGCACATTTCTCTCTTCTTTTCTAAAGAATCAGCTAAAAGTAACAGGTGGTGTACCTGTATAATTTTGAATTGCTAAAAGGTAGATCTGTCTTTATCTTTGATGCTGGAAGTGTTTGATCTTTATTACCGCTGATTGAAAACAGCAACATCAAAGATGTGAAAATGGCCATTTGAAACCACTTCTCATGGTACTAATTCATGCAATTGTGTTCCTGAGGCATATAGAAAATTTCAGTAAATGGAAGTTCTTCTACTCCTTTTTAAATCTTGTGCATCCCTCTGAGGTTCTGTTCCAATCAGGTTTAACTCTGAGCATAGACTTTATGAATGCATTGTCAAGAAACCAATGGTACTATTCTGGGACAAAATCTAATTGAAAATTTACCTCTCCAGAATTTGAAGACTTGCCCTCTACACCTTAAATTGCAACTTGATTATTCAGTACTGGGGGAAAGGTATTGTTAAAATGTTTATATATACTCTCTCCTGAAGCCAAGCTGCAGCTACAGAGTGATCTCAAAAATTTCTACCATTTAACCTTGGGCCCAACACCAGTGAGTCTGAACTGCAAAGAAGAATAAATTCAATTATTTCAAACAAACCCTCTGGCTTATGAATGTGGCATATTGTGCTTCTGTATCCATAATTTAAAATATTATGCAGCAATATTGGGCTATTTCCTGGCATTTTGAATCATGGATATGGAAACACAATATCCTACATTCTTAAACTGGGTTTGTTTGTTTGAAGAATTGATACATATTCTCTGACCTTCTGTTAAGTTCAGCCTTAGAATAATGTACAAAACAATCCACCTGGTGAACAGCATTAAGAATATTCATCATTCCATGCTCTATACTGATCTTGGGTCCAACGTCAGTAAATCTCAACTGCAAAGTAATGAATGGTGTAATGAATGTTGTGCACACTAGTATTTAATGAACCTGCACTCCCAATATTTTAATTACAAATATGCACACAAAGTATTTCTGGGTTTGTTTCATTTTGGGTTCTTTTGGGTAGTAGCTCTTTCATTTTCATGTTTTGTTGTTGTTTACCAATCCTTTTGTTTGACACAGAAGGGAAACCCTCTTTTCCATTCTTTTAATTTGGGTTCCCCTTTCATGTTCCCTGGTACTCTAAAAGACCTAAAGGGCCCTTAAAAACGATTGCAGCAAAGGAGAGGCAAGTCAACAGACAATCTATGCCGAAAGCAGGCAACAGTCCGTGAGAATGAAGAATCACTACTACCACCACCATAGTGTGATCTACCTCTAGTTACACATTCTTGCACTTGAAGATCTTTTCTAGTTCTGTAAAAACAGCTCTTCCTGGTCTCAGTCTTCTTTTGTGTTTTGTTTTTTTGCTGCTGTCTTGATTTGGATTGAAAAAAAAGTATAGACAGGGTTTAATATTTTTGATTTCTTCATCATTGTCATAACATTTATATAATTCTTCTGTAGATACGTTTTGTCTTCTTAATATTCAGCTGCAGTTCTGTTTTTACACTATCTTCTTTCACCTTTATCAGGAGTAATTTCAAGTCAGTGCTGTGTTCTGCCAGTAAGATGGTATCACCTGCATATCTTAGATTATTGATATTTCTTCCACTATTTTCACTCCTATTATTGAATCTAATCGGGCTTTCTGCGCGATACATTCGGCATACAAGCTGAACAGTGAGGTAAAACGCATACCTAAACCATTCTGTTTCTCCATATTGTCCCAACAATAGCCTCTTTTCAAGAGTATAGCTTACACATCAAGACAATCAAATGTTGGGTCACACCAACTTCTTATACAACAATCAATACCTTCTTAAGATTCACACCATCCAAAGCTTTCCTGTAATTTATAAAGCAGAGTGTGACTATCTTCTGAAATATGTTTGCAATATGGTCTGTAGTGTCCTTTACATCAGTGGTTCTTAAGGTGGGCGATAACGCCCCCCAGGGGGCGATTTCATTTTTTAGGGGGGCAGTAGAACGAAAAGGGGCAGTGTGGGAGCGCTGGAGCAGAAGGGGGCAGTAGGGGGGCGCTGGAGCAAGCCAAACCTGTGAAGATGGCTGCAGCCTTTTTACAATGTGCATTAATATATATTTTCCTCCAATCTTAATTTAGTTTCAGAGTTTTCATCTTGAAATTTTTAGTTCCTGCATTGCGGTTTGTTTTTATGCCCTTTTTATATTTCTTTTTGCATCTTAAAATTCGCTTGCAACTAAATCATTAAATGTTACTTTTGGGGGGCATTTCATTTTCTTGGAATTGAATTTTGTTTTCAGGGGTCATTGGATTTAAGTGTCTTCAATAAATAAATAAATAAATAAACAAATAAATAAATAAATAAAATATAATCACCGCGGGGAGGGGGGCGATGATAACTTCCTCAATGGCTCAAAGGGGCGTTTCTTTCAAAAAGGTTAAGAACCACTGCTTTACATCATGTAAATAAAGAAGCAAACTCTGTGACACAGATTTCTAAAGTCTCTGGTAGATGCCATAATATTCGCTTGTGGGATATAGTTCGATTTGTCCCGTGTCCTCTTCCAGCACTAGATCCTGCTATCCTCTTGTTTAACTTTTCCTTAGCACCTGCTAGACTAATTTAATTGTGCAGGGATGCAGGACACTAATTGCACTGTCAGGGAGGGCTATGAATTAAATCATGGAGGGACTGCCACCTTGTGCTGCATTCCTCAATAGCTTAGGCTTTCCAAAAAAATGATAATGTCTAGATATGAATACATACCAAATTTCAAGTTACAGAACCTTATTTCCTCAAAAAGTCAGTTTGTACACAGTGTTTCCAAAGTATTTTCATGTATCTTCTGCAAGGACATCTGCCAAATGCTCTCCTTTAGTGTATACACGTTGAATGGTTCCTCATTGGTGGTAAACAGTGTTTCTAAACAAAAAGCACCTGGACATACAGACTTGAATCCTTGTGTTAATCCGGATTAAAGTAGACCCGTAGAATTAATGGGAAGTTAGCAATCACCAGTTATGTGAGTTCAATTGATTTAGTGGGTCTACTGTAATTATGACTACTTGAATTGAGGCCAAAATATTCTTGTTTTTGTAGGTTTTGTGTTTCTCCTTGGGTTGTTTTTTTTTTTGTCCAGTCAATTTTGAGATTCAGTTCTTCAAAAAAAAAAAAAAAAAACAACCTTTGGTTTATGAATGTGGGATATTCTGCTTCTCTATCCATGATTCGAAGCACCAGGGGAGGGTATGATATCACTGCACATTATTATGCTCAGATTGCCAGAAGGAAAAAGGATGCCAAGCTTTACATAGCAGATGGCAGGCTGAATATTGATGACACTCATGTCAGTACTCAAGATGATCAACAGGATACCCTCTTGTGCTCATGGCCATTTTTCTAGGCATTTTGATACCTAGAGAACTTGTTGAAAAACAGCTCTGACAATTGCTTTATATTTGAGTGAGAAGTAGTTAACTGATGAAAAAAGGAGTCAGATTCTGGAATTTTCCTATGCTATTGTCAATGGTAGTGAGTTTTTAATGATGTTTCTAATGGAAGTCAAGGAGAATGCTGGTAGTCCAAATTTCAGTGTCCATCCAGACTGAGGGTCCAGACCTCGATGAGGTCAGCTTCATTCCAAATTGAACTGGCATTTGAACTGAAATGGGAGAATTATACACTTCCCTAATTTCTACTTGTCACAAACGGCCAATGTTATAATTAGTTAAAGTGAAGAAACTACCACAGGCAACTAATATTTGGTTTGCCCGAATGATGAGAACCTCCTGGCTGTTTGTTCACAAAATGCCCAGCTGTTTATGCTGTTGGAGGATAAAGCAATGTGTATCTCACAACCTGACCTCACCCCTCTTAAGTACACTGTTGTATGATGTAGTGGAAGATACCAGCTCATTGTTATTGCTAGGATTAACTTCTATATTGAGGAGGGGGCACTGCTTTATTATCCACTTCAAGCAGCCACATGTCTTGAGCTAGCTCTGAGGATATCCAAAAATGTCTATGTGTGTTTTGTTTGCATTCTTGGGTTTTATTAGCAAGCTAAGATGTTATTGAACCTGAGCTTGCCGTAGAGATTTTGTCTTGTCTGAAACGGATATGAATGCACTGGCTAGAGAGCATGTAGACAGGATGATAAGAGACCTAGAGTTTGCCCAAAGCTCTAGTATAATGCTGGTTGCAAACATGACTTGACAGGCTTTGTCATCAATTAGTTGAAAGCCCTGGAAAATAACAGGAACATCTGGCACTACAGATTCTTGTATGTGAAGCTATGAAGAGAAATTGCCAACATAGCACTATTGCCAGAACAAGTGTGAACATAAGCTACAACTTTCCAGTTTGATTATTACAAATGTGGTACCTGTTGCAAACCAGCTAATCCAAGATTACCCTCATTTAACCAATAGGTGAAATATGTCAAATTAATCCAGACCATTCAAAGAAATATTGAAAATCCATACTTCCATGAAGACAACAGATAACATGCTTTATGTGTATAAGTCAAGCCTGGTGGAGTATTATTTACCTAGCTAAGCTGCAAAAAGGGATAGCTCCATCTTTTAGGTGTAACCAGCTCATGAAGTTTCCAAGTGCAGCTTGTGAGTAAGAATGTGAAAAAAAACTATGCTGCTCCCCAAATTTTCTGTGAATCACACCATCTTGGTATGATGGTACAGTGCCACAAGCATGCATAGTCCTCTTGAAAAATCTTGGTGCTGGTGCAAAGGCAAGATACTAAGGGGATTTTTGTTGCTGTAATTTTATAGTTTGCACAAATTATAAGCAAAATTTGCATATAACTCCCAGTTACTCAATATGGGTATAGGTTACTTTCTTAGGCCTTTATGGTAGGAATGTTCTGTTATATGACCCCCAAACTCAGTGTCTAATGGTGTTAAGGTCATGCAGCCAGGATGGGGACAGTTGTGGTATTTTTGAATGCTACAGATACTGCTAAATGTGTAAAAGACAACCCCCTCCATGTGACAATTTTCTCTGAGAAGAAGAAAAATGGGAAATCTTGCTGTCTTCCAATGAGGAAAAACATAGTTTAATTTACTTATAAACCATGCGAGGATGAGTCAAACTTAGGTTTGCCTCTTTGCCTGTGAGGTGCCCAGAAGATGCCCTTTCCTCATGTCCATCTTTCATGTCCTACCCTAAGCTTCATCCACTTGTCATGTTCATTGGAAAAAGGAGAGAGGGCATCTCTATCTGATCTCTGGCCACTAGCTGGAAATGACATGGGGATTCCTCCTTGTCCTACACATCCCCCCACAGAGAGTGTGAGGAGGATGGGGCAAAGACGTTCAGCCTAATGTGCTCAGTTGGGCTTTCATGTCCAACTCAAGTATTACCCAGAGTGCTTGTGAGATGCTGTCTCTCATTCTTTCCCATGAGGGGAAGAGTAAGCAAGAGCATAGCCAGGGGTTCACAGCCACAATTGTAAACAACCTGTCTGAAGCCCAGCTCTGAGGACTTTTCCAAGGAGCCTCGTGACATAGTGGTTAAACTGCTGTATTGCAGCCAAATCTGTACTAATGACCCAGAGTTCAATCCCAGGTAGCCGGCTCAAGGCTTACTCAGCCTTCTGTTCTTCCAAGGTTGGTAAAATGAGTATCCAGCTCATGGGTGTGTTTGTGTGTAGCCTGCATAATTAACTTGTAAACCATCCAGAGAGTGCTTTAAGCACTATGGGGCAGTATACGAGCAGCAGGCTTTGCTTTTTTCTCCTCCCTGCATTTGCCTGGATGAGGAAAAGTAGTGCCAGCTCTCCAGTGGAGTACTCAATGAAAAAATTCCAGTATCTCATGATGTCAGGATGAATAGGTGCACCCCCAACATCATCTGGCCCACCGAATGCTATGACCTGGGCAATTTGGTCTTTAACTCAAAATAGCCCCCCACTTACTTATACACTGACAGGAAGCAACTCTCAGGGGTTTCAAATAAAAGTCTTTCTTAATGTATCTGGAGATGATGGGCTGATTTCTGCGTAGCTAACATGTTTTACCACCCTGCATGGTTTGCAGATGGATATTGTACAATGAGGACTCCACATATTCAGTCCCAAGCCAGACATTCCAGAGACAATAGTTCAAAGCATGCTGTAGCTCATCCCAATGCCCCCCTCTCTCTCTTTCACACACACACACACACACACACACACACACACACACACACACACACACACACACACACACACACACACACACACACACACACATAGAGAAGTATAGTGAGCAACTGAAAAAAGTTTGCATGAACTATACCAGAGTTCAAAATCAGCTGTGGCGTTTCAAGACATTTATAGTAAATTGACCAATCTAAAATATTACAGTAGCATAATAGCACAAACATGTCAAAGAGTTCTGATGCTGAAATATTCCAGCAAGTGCATAATCGGTAATTGTGAAATACTCCAAAGTCTGAAAGTGCTTAACTTTTAACACTTCCTTCTGAATCTCCTTCAAGAACAATTTCAAAGTTTTATTCCACACTGCCATTTATAACCAAGATATAGCTGGTTTTGATTAGAGGTGTAAATTCTCCCTTGTCTTATCCTCACAGGTAAAGATGAGGAAACAACACATTCTTTTCTTCCCCCTACAGGGGCTGGCCAGGTTTTCCTGCGGCTCGCCATTTGTCTTTGCAGTTGCAAGGTTTTTTCTGTGTGTGCGTGCGCACACATGCATGCACATGCATGCATTCATGCAGACGCACAAAACCCAGCTATTGGTACAGATTGATTGGGGGAAAGTAGGAAGACCTCAGTTCTAGGGATCTTAGATAATTTGAAGTTTTTAATTGTGTCTTGCAGTTATGTAACCTTTAACTGATGGTGGGCTTCTAGACCCAATGTGAAGTTCTACTGTTGACCTTAGAAGGTGTGCATGGTTTGGGGCCATGGTAGATGAATAACTGCCTTTACCTGTATGAACATGCTCATGTTCAAAGTTTATCTTTGGAAGGTTTTATTGGTGGACTTATGCTGAGAACTACTTTGGTTGGTGGGCATGAGAGGTACAGTCTTTACAGTGTACCTCTCCAAGTCTGTGGAATTCTCTCTTAACAGATCTGAAGATGGCCCCATCATTATAAGCAGAAGTGGCCATAAAACCCAACTTTCGTCATCTTGTTCCTTCTTTAAGGTTTCATGTTGCTGCCTATCTGAAATTGCTCAAATCTTTCTAGCCAATATGTTATAAAATAAATCATGTTGACTTATACACCGTTCCAAAATGCTCTTTAATACTGAAATATACAGTAATGTCATTTATTGTTGTTTTACATAAGCCACATTAGTGTGTGCTTCTGTTTGTGTCTGTGTTGTGAAGTAACCAACTAATATCCTAAAACACTCAGTACTGTTGCAGTTTTGTATTAGGTCCAATCCAGCAAATACTTAAACATAATTGGTCTCATTGGGAACAACTTAACTGGAATGAATACAGGTGTTGTACTTTGACTGTCTGGATAGACCCAGCATATAATTTTATTCTCTCTAGGAAGTAAAAGTTCTCATTATCTATAAAAGAATTAATATAGGTGCTAAGCTTCATTGTCACAACCCAATTTTTAATTTGGTCAAAGAGACTGAAAAATGATATGGTGGCAGTATGTCCCTATCCTATCAGTTTTAGTGGCACAAATGACATTCATTAAAGGCTCAATTTGCATTATAATGAAATTCTTTTATGCCTGTCTCAAGTCCATACTATACATGTGGAATGCATAAGCCAAAGACAATCCAGGCACCTATAAATCACACCCTAAAGTTCTACATTGGAACTTTGCCTTCAGTAAATAGGAAAAGTACCTGAGTTGTAAATACTGGTAGGTTAAAACAAAGGGATCTGTTTTTTTCAAGTATTGTGGCTCTTATTGTTACTGAATGGAACTTCAATTAGTACATCTTTTTAGTCAACAAACCACGGTAACATTAGCAGCATCAGCATAAGATTTTATTCTTTGTGGGATATTACTGACATAATATTAGATTCCCAATAGGTAGTATGTGCATGGTGTCTCTCTATGGAATCTTGTCATAGTTCATGAACTATGTGTCATGAACTCATCCAAAAATATTGAATTAGTCTTGATTGTTGGAAATGCTTTATAAATCATTTGATGATGTACAATGCTGGATGCAATCCTGTTGCTTGGCATAGTGACCCATGCTAGACCAGGCCTATTGAAATAGTAGGGATTTGATGAGTCTATCCTCTGTAACTTTCACTGAATCAAATGGGCTTACTCTAGTTGTGGCTTACTTTATTATAGGAAGTTGCCAACCATCTCAACTCTGTTGTGAGTACTACATGCACTCACAAGTAATGTACATTGGGTGTCAAACAGTGGCATCTGTCCACCAATGGTGTGGCATCACTCAGTGGAGGCACTCCCACCTCACCCTGCAGCCCATGAGATAAACCCAAAATCCACTCAAGAGGGTTTCCCCTGACTGCTAAAGCTTTTCTGGAGATGCTACTGGAAAGTTTCATCATCTGACAAAAGTCAAGCATTATAATAGCCATCAGTTGACTGAAATCCAGAAATAAGTTGCTGTGAAATAGGCCCATTGAACCAGTGGGGAACTGATAAATCAACTCCTATGTAATTCCATTGATTCAAATGGGCTTGCCACTGTGTGGTCAGGCTTCTCTTCAGTTGATAGAACTTTCCAGTGTCATTTCCAGATACACTTTGGAGGGCAGGGGGACTTTCTTGAGTGGATATTGGGGTTGTGTCAGGGGCTTCAGGATGAGGGGAAGCCCTTCTACTCAGAAATGCCATTCTGGTGGGTGGATGCCTCTGGATAAAATTCAGTATAGATTACTGGGCAAACATTTGCAAGTGCATGAAATGCTCATAACAAGAGTTGACATGGTCAATATCCAAAAACAGGGCAAGAATCTTGCTGACGAAATACCGTGCTTCCCTGAAAATAAGACAGGGTTTTATATTAATTTTTGCTCTGAGAAGGGAGGAGCCACGAGCAGCAAAAACAGGGGAATTCCAGAGCTCTGGATTCCCCCGGGTTTACTCCAAGTCAGAGGATCCCCCCGGAGAAGAGGGGGGCAAGTTACTACAGGAGAGTGGGGCTTGTTTGCAAGTCAGGGCTTTGGAACCACCGAATCGCAGATGGCAGTCTGTTTTTTGGAAGAGTTCCTTTCCTATATGCAATCTGTCTCGTGAAGTCGCCATGATGGTGAGTTAGCTGCTCGGAGGGGGAGGTATCAAGATTTATTATCTGACTGCAGAACAGATATTAACGATCTGCTGCTAAGCTACAGCAAGTAAAAGATCAAATCTGCTATTTGGTAACCTGATAAGAAGGAGATTTCAAGCGGCATAACTTTGTGGAGGTCTGTAATATTGGAGTTTTCTTTACTACGCCACAGCTCGAAAACGAAACCAACTTGCTCTTTTTCTTTCTTAACCCTTTCTCCCAGAGAAACTGGCTTCTCATAAATTTATAAAGTCAGGACTTAAGAACTCTAAATAACTCTACATAATTTAACCTAAGTGACTCTGTATCTGGCTACAAGGTGGTTATCACCCCCTCATAAGACTTTCAGTGTGGACTAGCTAATAAATCATCTGGGGAATCTGAGTAATTCACCTGCTGACTGCTATGGCCATGGAAGGAGGGGGAGAATCATCATCAGAACGCACGATGGATTATTTTAAGGGATTCTTTCAAGAATGTCAACTTAACATAATTAATCATTTTAAGATGCAAATTGACAAGATCAGAATGGACTTGGAAATGACTTTTTCTGCTCTACAAGAAAAGATCGACAGCAAGGATAAACAACTAATCCAGATCCTTAATGAACAGCCTTTAATGTCGGAGAGAGAAATCGCCTTACAGCAGGACAGAACCATCATGGAACAGCTGCCATCAGAGAAACCAGAGTCAGAGAGAGAGAAGAAAAACATACTTTTTTCCAAAAGATGCCTAAAAAAGACGAAAGGGGGGGCAGGGAAGGGAGAATGTATATCAAGACTGTTCCGAAAGGAAAGAATATAAGGGGGGGGGATGGGCAAAGCTTAGGTCAGAAATTCACAACCAGGGATCATACACTATGTTGCTCCAAAACCAAACCACTGATTATATTGGGGTAAAATTAGTCAATCGTGTTGAAAATGTTTTAAAGAAATATTATAGATGGCATTTCAAAACTGAAAAACACTCTGTGAGACACATAATGTTGAGACATTAAATATGTGTGATTATAGAAGTGACAATGTTGACAAGATTAGAGAGGCCAATCCCGGTTTGATGACACTGGAGTTGATAAATAAAAATTAGAAAGGAGGAAGTTACTTGCTGAACAAATAATAGAAATCAATTGATTTAAGATATATAAGCAAATTCGGCCAGACATGAAATTTGAGGCTAGACAAGGATGAATAATAATATTGGATGTTTTGTTCCAAGGCATGTATATGGAAATATTAAATATGTGTGAACTATAAGAGTGTTTATGCTCACAAGATTAAACACACAGTCTTCTGTATATAAGAATGGACATCATCAAGGAATGAATAGGCCTGTGTGGATATTATGGTAGATAAGTAATTCTTAAGAGGAATTGAGAAACGTTTATGATGAGAGTTAGATGGATGGAAATGCAGATGAGGGAATTTACAATATCTTTTTTATAAATTTAGGATGTTTAGATACCTAATTAGATACACAAAATAGGGATGTGGAATATAGCATGTGCAGATGCACACGGATATATTATTCCTGTAGTCAGAAGTTATATAATAGATAAGCTGGTATGGGAAATACAGTATCTCCCCGCTGTATGTTCTGTTAGAGTTGTATGTTTTGTTAGTTTTATATGTTATTGTTTTGTAGGTATTTCTGTCTTTTTTTTTTTTGGTCTTTGTAGGTATGTGTGTTATAAAAAATAATAAATATATATTATTAATTTTTGTTCCAAAAAAGCAGTAGGGCTTATTTTCAGGGAATGTTTTTTTTTTCATGTACAACAATCTACGTTTATTCCAATACAGTCATGTCATCTTCTGGTTGCTGTACAATGGTGGAGGGTGGGCTTTCACTTAACTAGGGCTTATTTTTGGGGTAGGAGTTATATTATGAGCATCCTGAAAAATCATACTAGGGCTTATTTTCAGGTTAGGTCTTATTTTCAGGGAAACAGGGCACATACCGTAGCACATGGGCAGTTGTACACTATCCATCACTTGCACAGTCATGCACAGGATGTGAAACTGGCCATGAGACCAGGCATGCAACCAGCTTCACAAAGGACACTATGCTGAAGGGGAGAAACTTCTGTGTGGTTGCCCCTGTGCACAGCTTGTTAGGCTGACATCTAAAATTAAATAACAGTTTCCCCATACGATAATGCCAGATGACAAATGGAAAGATCAATGATTGATTACAATTAAATGCATTTCTCATATGATCAATGGGATATTCGTAGCATATTCTGCAGAATATTAATTCAAAACCCTGTTTTAAAAGAAGCTTTCCAAAGATATCTCAAAAGAAACTCCAACCTATCGTGAAGTCCCAAATCAGGCCAATCTGAGACAGTGTCTTTTCTACCATCCTAGGCAAACTCTAACTACATAGCCCATGGTGTTTCTCTTTCTGTTCTTTTTCCACTGCTTCCGAAGTCAAACAGCCTTTTGTTCCCAAGTTGACAGCCTTCTCGCCAAAAAATATATTTGTACTTCAATTTCCTGTACTTTCCTAGAAAATTTCTAGATGTTTAAGGGTGTCATGAGATTGAAGGAGAGTGGGATTTGTAGTCAGAGATTAAAGGAGAATGGGACTTGTAGCCAATAAGAAAGAAAGAAAATGGAATCTGTTAGGCTTTAAAAATGAAAGGAAAACATGGGAATGTGAGAAAGGCAGAGAGGTTGTTTTTCTTAATTTACAGCCAGCCTGGTACAGCACGGATCCTGATAAGAGGGCAAGGACAAAGAGGCCCAGAGAGCACGAAGACCCACCAAATTATTTTCTAATTGGAATGGAGATTAAACCACCTGCACCTTCATGAGAATTGTGGGTGGAATGGACAGTTACGCCTCTCTTAGTTGATTGGTTTATGGTCACAAAGAAGGAGGTCCGAGGAATGTAGAAAATGGATGATGGGTTATGTGGGAGAGATTCGCTTCCATGATGATGGAGTGATTCCAGTTCATGATGATAGAGAGAGAATGTGATGGTTAGCATGGCACCTCACAGCCTTTTCTCAAATCTCAGTACAGCAGAGGCAGCATGCTGGTCACTTTCTCCCCTTGTGCCTCTTTTGTGCATAATGGGCTGTGCCTCTCACTGGGCCAAGTGCTCAAGGATATACATACATGGGGACTTCCCTTGGAGGCTGGTAGCAGGGAGAGCTACACAGTCACAGTCAACATTCCAGCTCTGTCAGCTCTGGATAGCTAGGATGCTCCCTCTTCGGTGTCGACTACTCATCTTTTCCATCCCTTTCTCCCTCACATTTCTCCACCTGCCTCAAATGCCTGATTCTCTCTTCTTTTATCCTTCCTGGCTCATGCCTCCCTTGGTCTGGTCTCTCACCTGATTCCTCCGATTGTCTTAAATTAACAGCAGGCAGCTCCTCTACTGTTGCTCTTGCTGCTGCAGGGCCATTTCACACACACACACACACACACACACACACACACACACACACACACAGAGAGAGAGAGAGAGAGAGGATGGACCCCCCCCCCCCAAACAAGGAGAAATGGCTTGGCTGGGTTCCTTCTCCTGGTGGTGCCACACACAACGGTCTGGTCTCTCATCTGATTCCTCCGACTGTCTTAAATTAACAGCAGGCAGCTCCTCTACTGTTGCTCTTGCTGCTGCAGGGCCATTTCACACACACACACACACACACACACACACACAGAGAGAGAGAGAGAGAGAGAGAGAGAGAGAGAGAGGATGGAACCCCCCCCCAAACAAGGAGAAGTGGCTTGGCTGGGTTCCTTCTCCTGGTGGTGCCACACACAACGGCAGTTCTGAGGCCACATTGTGAGAGGCATGGGAGCAACACTTAACAAGGTCAGTCAAGATATTTTGTGGCTGAAGCAGAGCAGAAAATGCTATGTTTCCCTACCCCCAATGAAAGGTACCTGATACCCCAGAGAAAAGGCATGAGTTTTTGAAGGGTATCTAGGAAAATCCCACAGGCATTAAAGATATAATAATATTAAAGACATTTTTCTTTCCACATTCTGAATCTGCTGTTTGAGGCAGTCAGTGACTATGTCAAGTGCTAAGATTGCCCCTGCAACATAACCATTGATACTTTTTTGGGGCCATGTTACCAATTCATATTGGAGTTAAATGAAGAATTAAATTTGCCCATTAGAAAATTTCGATCTACTCTGTTTTCTTGCCTCTTGCCTCCAGGAATTTTAAACTTCATGTAGGAATGCCAATATTTAAAATTGACGGCCACGTAACTCCTTATTGCTGTTCAGGACTGTGTGTTTCAACTGATATTTAAGATATCAGTGAGCAAGCTTTCTCAGCTCAAAAATACCTCTTTTAAAAAAAAACTAATACTAAACTTGGTTACAGGTGCTCAAGTCTAAGTGACAGACAAAATGCAGCAAGAAAATTGTATCCCCACTTCTCTGGGGGTATTTAACATACACAAACACACACATACAGATAAGAGGCATAGATCATCAGCATGCATAGCAATGCCAAGGAAATCAACCCATTATCATGTTCATGTTTCCAAGGCATGCATTAAGAATGGCTTCAAAGGCACCACTTGCTATTTGATCTAGGCTCAGTCCTTGGTTTTTAACAGAATCATTATAGGATTCTGCTTTTATTATTGAAGAACCGATGCCACAATAATGTCTTTTGTTGCCAAATTATGCGGCACATTTCACTCTTTCCCTTAATTGGGAACACAATAGCTCAGGATGATTAGTGGGGCCCAAAATTAAAATAGATTAAAAAAAATATGTAGCCATTTGACAAAAGAGAAACGGGGAGTGAAATCTTTCTTCCCTGTCTAGGGACCCAAGATAATATTTGTTTTTCTTCAGGGGAAAATGACAACAGGCTTTTGCTAAGGAAGATAATCCTCCCGCTTCTGGCTGCAACAGCAGCTAGTCTACATCTTTGCCTGGGAGCCCTGTTCTGCGAAACCTATGTGCGCTGCAGATGTCCAGACAGACTTAAGATAGCAGTTTCTTGGCCTCCTCTTCTTCATTAAGAGCACTGAATGCGAATGAATTAATTAGCACATTCCAGTGGATGAACTCCATTTATCAGGAAAAGGCCCGAGTGATAATCAAATGGTTTAAAAGTTAATTGAATACAAAAATCCTGAATACAAATTACATGAGCTCAACTGGGCTTAGCCCAGGCATTTTAAGTTTTTGCTATGCTGCTGCAGAGTATATGCATATATTCTAGCCGGAAAGGCTGTAGAGGCTGAGAGGAAGAACAATTCAAAAATTTTTAAAAGCTCAAAAGAGGTTTGTTTTCAAAGATTAGCAATCCAGCACAATTTTATACCATTCAAAGAAAAGCTGGCATAACAGACTATTATATATTTCTAAGCACAGTTTTGTCCACTTGGGGTGAGGATGGGTTGGACGAATTACATTTTGCTAGGTTTGTCAGTTCAGTCGCATTGCATTTCTTCAGATATCAGGAGGACTAAAAGCTGAAGCCAGGGGAGTAGTCTCTTGTGCCATCATAGGGAAGTAGGCAGCTGAGTACCACTTACAAAATAGCATATCTTCATGTGTATACGTATTATGCATCTGAGAGGGACAAGGAGGCCAAAATCTTCTTGCTTTGTGAAAGTCAAATTAAAATGTTTGACCCATTGTTTCTCAGGAAACAAACCATTTCTGCTGTGATTCTTGAGGACATGTGTGCATGTAGCTTGGGGTGTGTGTGTGTGTGTGTGTGTGTGTGTGGTGTGTGTGGTGTGTGGTGTGTGTATGCTTTATTTATAAGGAAGGTATGGTTATGATTTAGCTTACGCTAAGTGAAGAATCGTTGCTTTTTAATTGTGGTGCTGGAGGAGACTCTTGAGAGTCCCCTGTAATGCAAAGAGAACAAACCTATCCATTTTGAAAGAAATCAACCCTGAGTGCTCACTGGAAGGACAGATCCTGAAGCTGAGGCTCCAATACTTTGGCCATCTCATGAGAAGAGAAGACTCGCTGGAAAGGACCCTGATGTTAGGAAAGAGTGAAGGCAAGAGGAGAAGGGGACGACAGAGGATGAGATGGTTGGACAGTGTCACCAAAGCTACCAACATGAATTTGACCCAACTCCGGGAGGCAGTGTAAGACAGGAGGGCATGGTGCGCTCTGGTCCATGGATTCACAAAGAGTTGGACACAACTTAATGGCTAAACAACAACAAAGTGACGGGATTTTATCCATAGAGGCAGAAAGGCCAAAAATAAATAAATAAATAAAAAGACCAAAGCTCCTACACAAAAAATTTGCAACATTTTGGGTTATTTAGCTGAGAAGAGACGAGTAAAGGGAGACATGACAGAAACACATAAACTTATGCATGGTGTGGAGAAAAGTGGATGAGGGATAATTTTTATAATCATCATCCACTGAAGCCAAATGGTGGAAGATCCAGGTGAGAAAAAAAGAAGTATCTCTTCACCCAGGTTCTAGTAGAACCCCTTGTCATAAGATGTAGGTGTGGCTGCCAGGTTTTCTGGCTTCAAAGGGAGATGTTTGAGTCAGCTATGGCTACAAGTCAGGATTGTTCTATATCACCTCCAGTATCAGAGGCAGGAAGTCTAAGGTCGCAGTTCAGTGGCATTCATGTCCATAAGCAACTGGTTGGCCATAGCGCAAACAGAATGTTAGATTGAAGACGCCTCTAGTCAGAGCCATCAAAACTCTTATGTTCTTGCGTAGAGAGTCAGTGATGATTTTATAGAGCAAATGAAACAAGAAAGGTCAAAATGGCTTGGGATTGCATTGGCTTCATGATGCAATCTTTGCACAAGGGAAGTGGCCAAGAGAGGTCAGGATGGGCCCATAATGGCATAATGTCCCTGTGTCCTGTTTAGGGACACAAATCATCACATTTTTTCTCCCACTGGTGATTATGACAAATATCCAAAATATTCTCCAAACTGGATTAAGTTATGAAATTTTTACATTTCAGCATTTGTTTTTTTGCAACCCCAGGTATGACTAGAGTGCCAGCCAACCCTCTCTTGGCACACCAAAAGCCAGTCCTGGCATCCCGAATGTGCCAAGAGGGCCAGCCTGTCTCAATGCCCCAAAACCTCAGAGGGCTATCTTTATCATATCCAGGCGGTCTCAGCAGCCAAGTTGCAACCCCCTCCCCAGGTTTCTAGTTCTAAACGAGCATCTTTGTTTGTTTGAAGGTTGTCAGCAAGTCTAGTTAGGCATTGGTGGTGAGTGACAGGTGAGTCTCCTAGGCCTGTCAGAGCCACCCAAAGCCTGTCCGGGCGTCGCCCCTTTGCATGGCTTCAGATTGAAGAGTTGATCTGTTTCTGACAGCCCCCCCCCGGCTATGCGGATTAAGCGCTATTAGTAGCACCTTGGACCCTTTCTTCCTGTTGGTGCTGCTGATTCCCCAAAAGCCGAGCTCTGCCCCCCCAAACCTGTCCGGGCATCCCCCATACCAAGATGGACAACAACAGCAACAACAACAACAGCACCTGTAACAACAAGCCCAGTGGCTCAGCACTGCAGTTTAACCCGTGGCAGCACTGTCTATCTAGCTGCAACTTCCTCAGCGCCCGATGGGTCCACTCCAAAAGTCTACATTGCTGGCTGCATGACAACTTTCGGAGTCCTGCAGCTCCTTCCACTTCCAAAAGGCCTGCGTGCTCATTCCAACTTCCTCAGGCTTGATTCTCAAATGCTGCTTGCTGACTTCAGCGTCCTACTCTCGTCAGGCGTCCCCATACCAAGAGGGCCAGATTCAGCCCCTCCAAAACCTGACCAACGTGCTCCCTCCTCCTGAGATGTGCTGTGTGTGACATGTCCCTCCGTATCTCCAGGATCAGTATCCGCTGATTCATTTATTCTGAAAAAATTCAGAGATGCATATTTATAGGTATTTCATGATTCCAGCCTCCTTGCGTTTCATTCCAGTTATTCATGCCTGTTCATTCTGGCCTACTAGCCTTTTCTACTGCCCCAGAAGGCTGGCAGAAGCTGTGTGAAATGCAACAGGGCATACCTCACGCTGACGCACGGATTCAAACTGCAGTGCTGATCTTCTGATGGACAAGCCCAGTGGCTCAGTGATTAACCCACAGTGCCACAGTCTATGTTGCTGCTATGTGCAACCTGTACAGGCATGCCCCCCCACCTCACTGGGCATCAATTCCAGCCTCCCTGGGCCATGTTGGCCCCAAATCCTGCATCCCTCACCAGGTGCCTTGGGCTTGCCTGCCGCTGATTCTCCGCCAAGAATCGGGCCAAAGGCCTTCCAAATCTTGACTGCTGGGTGAAGTTGGCTCATCAGGCCACATTTTTTCTGGCCTGCCTGCCTGCCTGTTTATTCAAAGGGCTACATTAGTGCTCCAGAGTCCATTCGGGCTTCATTCCAAATTCCTGGCTGTTCATTCCAGCTTCCTACTGCCTCAGGTAGGCAGAATCTGGAACAAACTATGGGAGCTCAGCTCACCCCATTGCATGGATTTGATATTCCGCTTGAGAAGTCCACTTGGGCTACATTCCAAAAGGTCTGTCTGCTCTGCCCCACCCAAAGCCTGTCCAGGTGTGGCCCCATCACCAAGCTTCAGACTGCAGAGCTCATATGGTTTTCAACCCATGTCAAGGGAGCTGGTCTATCTAAGCCCCCCCCAAAACCTCCAAGGAGTATCCTTATCATATCCGGGCAGTCTCAGCAGCCAAGTTGCAAGCAATCCGCAGCTTTCTAATTCTAAATGAGCATCTTTGTCACCCCATCGGCCAGCTTCAGATTGCAGAGCTGATCTGTTTCTGATACCCCCACAGCCCCGTGGATTAATCACTGTTACTAGCACTGTCCCTGTTCATCTGATGGTGCTGCTGGTGCTGTTGGAAGTTGCAAGCAACCTCAGTTACATCCTGGGGGCAAAAAACTTTCCTTTGCAGGCAAATCTGATGTTGTCAAAGAAGACCAGAGTCTGTTCTGCTGCCTTTTGCCTCAGTGCCCCAATGGGGCAAGACATGCGACTTGGCTGCTGCCCACTACCTCAGTGCCCGATGCAGCCAAAAAAGCCTGCTGTGCTTCCAAATACCTCCTTGCCTCCAGTCCTCCTGTCCTGAGGGCAAACTCTACTTCACTGGCAAATGTAATGTTGTGCTGAGCTGAAGAAAAACTCAATGCTTCATGCATGCCTCTGCCAAAGGGACCTCTCATTCTGCTGGGGCTAGATAGTGCTGTGTGGCAAACTCTTCAGGGGGACCCAATTTGTGGGTGAATAACTCAGAATTCCGATATCCAGTCTTCACCAAAGTTGGCAGGTATGTTGGGGAAAGACATAGGAAGCTCCATTGTGATTCTGGATTCTTTAAGTGCCTGGGAGGAGCTTTCCTGGGGTGTCCTCTTTGTGACTATATAACTTGGGAGTCTGTGACCCAATGCTCACCAAACCTTCCGAAGTTGTTTTTCCTAAAATCATTACACTAAAAATTGAGGGGAACCTTATACATGGAAGTAAGCTGAGGAGAGAACAAAACTGCCCTACAGGTTTCCTTCAGTCACAACGCTTAGCTTCCTACAGTCAGGAGACTTAGCTTTCTCCAATCACGAGCCTTATAGAACTGATGTCAGCTGATGCTGAACAAACCAATTGGAACAAACCTCGTTGGAGGTGGAGCCCGTAGGCAGTGCTCAGATTCAACAGGGACTCGTAATGTCTGAGCATTCTGAGCCCAGAGACTGAATAAGATTTAAGCTAAGTTAAGATTTTTTAAATTTTGGGTTAGAAAAGTTGTGGTGGTGGTGGGAACGGCACACATACATGTCTTATACACAGAAAAAAATATGGTAATTGCTCCACTCAACTTTGTGTCCTGGGCAGATTTGGTAAGTATTTCCTGAAACCCTTCATCCAAGTGATTAAAAATGTTGAAGAGCACCAGATCCGGGACTGAGCCTTGTGGTACCCCACTTGTTACCTCCTCCCAGTTTGAGAAGGAGATACTGATAGGCACCCTCTGTGTATGGTTCTGTAACCCAGTGGTCCCCAACCTTGGGCCTCCAGATGTTCTTGGACTACAACTCCCAGAAGCCTTCACCACCAACTCTGCTGGCCAGGATTTCTTGGAGTTGAAGTCCAAGAACATCTGGAGGCCCAAGGTTGGGGACCACTGCTGTAACCAACTGTGTATCACCCTGAGAGTTGTTTTATCTAGCCCACACACTTTGCTGAAGTCAATATACAGTATATTATGTCTACAGCATTCCCACCATGTACTAGAGGGGGCACCTAATCAAAAAATGAGATAAGATGAGTTTGGGAGGATTTCTTCTTGACAGACCTGTGTTGGGTTTGAGTTAGTACTCTATTGTTTTCATAGTGCTTACAAAATGACTGCTTTACAGTTTGCTCCGGAAATTTCCCTGGGATTGATGTCAAGCTGGCTGTTGTAGTTCTTTTTCCCCTCCTTTAAAAGATAGGTACATTACCCCTCTCCAGTCATCCAGCAATTCACACATCCTGCATGATTTCAAGAAAATAATAAACGGTAGTTCTGAGGGTTCTTCAGTCAGTTCCTAAAGTACTTGTTCAAAGTAATAAGGTATTCCTTAACTATTTGTTTATCAATCTCAAGCTGCAATTCTGTCCCCTCTACTTGCACTTCACATTTGCCAGGAGGGTCATAGACTCTCTTTTGGAAAAAGACTGAGCTAAAGTAGGAATTGAGTATTTCTGTCTTTTCTTTGTCATCTCTTATCATTTTTCCATCATTCGTCTTTTGCTATACATCTATCTGAAAAACGCTTTTTATTGCTTTTAATATATCTTGCTAACCTCAGCTCATTCTCACTTTTTGCCCTTGTGTAATTCTTTGCAACTTGTCTGTAGTCTTCCTTTTGCCCTCCTTCTACTTCCTATATGTGTCTTTTCTTTTCTTTTCTGCTCCTCTCTGAGCTTTTTGTCCATCCATCCATCCATGGATCTGTCCATCCATCCATCCATCTCTTAGGAAGCAAAGCAAAGCTGTTTCTTTCTGGATGTAACACAGCTGATAATCAGAGCATCTCATTCCATGAATCAGCAGCCATTTCAAAAAAACTTTATAAAGAAGTTTTTATCTTCCTGTCCTGTTTTGGGGGGCAATTTCATGTACCTTCAGTAATGAACTCTCAGTTTAACACTTTTGGGGGGCAAATTCTGTACCATACGGGGCCCCTGCTGACATAAGTTGCACTAAGTGCTATCAGCATTGCTAGGAATTCAGTAAAGTCAATTTCCCGCTTAATTCCTTCATCTTTCACCAACACGTTTAAAAGTCATTATTTTCATTGCTAAACAACAATGCTCACAGTTTGTGTAATTATGTAACATCTTGTCTTATTTTAATTCACTGCTTTATGGGGTTAATTCTGGGTGGTGTGGGCAATTTAAAAATAATTTTATGTCGTTTTTAAAATTCAAGAGTAAAATACGTATTAGCACATTAATGATGATTAACATAATAGTTTGTTGCTAAAACAACTAACAGTCAGAAGTTAAATTTAAATTTCATGGTAATGTATTAATGCTAATGTTTCCTAGCTCTGTATTTACTGGTATGTATTGATTACAAAGACCCCCAAAAAATCCTTCTAGGAGATTATATTAAATATATATTAAATTGATATTAATCCCGTATTGGAAAACATATTTTCTTTGATGGGTTCCTGGTTTTTTTGCTTCCGGCATACCGAGATTCATTCTTGCTTCTTACCATTTGCTTCATACAGCCACAGCATTCTGAACACACTGGACCTCATCCAATTCCAGAAACTAAGCACATGGTGGGAGGAGACTATTTAATACTTGGATAAGAAACCCCCCAGGAAATACCAGAGATCTACAAGACTAGGACTGAGCTAGGAAAGAATCCTGCCTGAACCTCTAGCTGCTCCCAGTTAGAGATCGTAACACTGGGATAGATGGATTAACCATCAGACATCATCTAAATCTGTATAAATCCGTTTCCTATGGCCATGTATCTGGTTTCCTGCTGTTGTCTTGAACAATTGGCAAAGCCCAAAAGGAAGATGCGTCAGTGCTGCTGCATAGAGTGGAGCTGAAGAGTCAAGAAGAGAGGAGAGAAAGCTTTTTGTTGGATCTAAATGCTGTCGTGGGGGGGGGGGGGCTAATTTGAGGGGAGTTTCCCTGTCTCCATCAGGGCACTTTCCTCACCATAGCAACCACAAACACATTTCCTGTGTTGATACTGAGATGTGCAGTTGGAACCAACAGTGGCAAAATTTGTTTCTCTAGGCAGGACTTCTGTATATTTGCCCAAGATCTGGCATTTTCCCAGCCTCCTTCATTCAGTGGATTCTCTCTTGTTTGTCCATGTCACTGGATCTTGCAAGAACAGTGATACCCTGACATCACTTTGTTTTACTGCAGAGGAGCACTGGCTTGCCGGCCGTATATTTGAGACATACACAGTGCAGCAAAGAAGGCCTTTTCAAGATGGATGAATGACACATTTTCTCCCATTGAAATGGGTTGGCTTTAGAGACATTGTGTGTGTGCCAGTCTGAGCTTGTCCCTGAAAGGCTGCTGCTAATCTAAAAAGTCACATCTGTTGTGGCAAAATATATGAAAATTCCAAAGATGCCAGTAACCATCTCCCCCTTCTTTTAACTCCTTGATTGCCTTATGTCACAGGCGATGTCCGTTCAGCTGTGAGTTTCTGTGAACTTCTGTCAGATATGAGTGATAAACAGAATTATATTTCAGTTGCTTTTAGCCATTAACCCCCCCCCCCAATGGTTAGAAAGAGCAGTGGCTCCCACATACCCATGAATTTCACAACTGCCCCTCATTCTATTTGTTCACTGAAAAACCAAGCTAGTTGTCATATGAGGAGTGGAAAAGTGAGAAAAGAATGTTTCCTAGTGCTGAAGTAAATTTCCTCTCAGATATTATCAAAATCATCTGTGACAATCTTGTCAGAACAAGTCCTCCAGGTGTTTCAGGAAAAGCTCAAACGTTCAGTGAATAGATATCTGTATTTGATATTTTGTGGTGCTTGATATTTAGCAGACAACTTGGTTTCCATATCGGATAACTGACAAACAACTGCCTTCCAGATTTGGCAGCACTGAATGCTTGGTTGGCAACCTTTTGACAATACATGTGACAGATGTCATATTGCAGTGCTACTTAAGGATGACATTACATGTCTGCTGACAGTTTATGAGCTTGAACCTTTGATATGTGCCAAGAGGTGCAAACACTTATAAACATTCAAATTTTGAATTCTGAGATTAAAAAATTCACATTTTAATTGCAAATTTAACATTTCACATTGAACTTACAATAGGAAAAACAGGATAAAAAAATAAATTTCTGAGTATTTATGAATATTTATTCAGTATCTGCAGCCACATTGATTTAAGGCATTATTTGCTAAAAAAAAGTTAAGCCAATTGTTTTGCATGGAGCTTACAAGCATTTCCCCTAAAATTGTACTTTATGGGACTTGTATTATTTTGGATGCAGATAGTAGGAACTGATTAGTGTAGTAGGCACACAAATGTTACTCTGTGCTCAAGCCTACATGGGAATAACTAATACTCTTCTCTGAGGAAAACCAGGGTTACTTGTAATTTCCTTATTTACACAAAGGAAAGGAAATCTCTTCTGGCAAGGCCAATTATTTGCAGGAATTAGCCATGAAAATAACATTAGCATTAGTTCTGTGAGATGGGTTTCTGTTCTGCAGTGTCACTAACCATTGGGCACATTGCTACAGAAGAGTCCATTCACACACCTTAGCCTCCTGCAGTGTTTATTGCACAAATGTCAAACCAAAAGGTTAGCTGTATCTTTGAAACAGTGCCCATGCACTTCTAGTTGAATTCCTCAATTCCTGGTTGTTCCCCAACTATGTTTAATGTTAGCCTAAACTATATGTTCAGTCCTGGTCTCTGTGCTCTTCAACATTTTTATTAATGATCTGGATTGGGGTGTAGGGAATGCTAATCAAATTTGTGGATGATACAAAATTGGGTGGAATAGCTTATACCCTAGGAGACAGAAACAAAATTCAAAAAATGATCTGGATAGTCTTGTGCACTAGGCTGAAAACAATAGGATGAAATTTAATAGGGAGAAGTGCAAAGTACTGCATCTAGGAAAAAGAAGCCAAACACACAGTCACAAGATGGGGGATACCTGGCTCTGCAATACTACAAGTGAGAAGGATCTTGGAGTTGTAGATCACAAACTGAATATGAGCCAACAGTGTAATATGGGTACAAGAACAGCAAATGCTATTTTAGGCTGTATTAACAGTAGTATAATCACCAAATCCCACAAGATACTAGTTCTCCTATATTCAGCAATAGTTATCCTGTTTCCTGGAAATTAGACCTAACCTGGAAATAAGCCCTAGTATGATTTTTCAGGATGCTCGTAATATAAGCCCTACCTTAAAAATAAGCCCTAGTTAGGTGAAACCCCGCCCTCCACCCTTGTGCAGCAACCAGAAGATGACATGACTGTAAAATAAAACATCCCCTGAAAATAAGCCCCAATGCGTTTTTTGGAGCAAAAATTAATATAAGGCCCTGTCTTATTTTCGGGGAAACACAGTATGTAGGTCTCATCTTGAGTACTGTGTCCAATTCTGGAAAATACACTTCAAGAAATATGCTGACAAACAAGGGCAACAAGGATGATCAGGGGGCTGGAGACCAAGCCCTGTGAGGAAAAACTGAAAGAACTGGGCATGCTTAGGCATGAGAGAAGAAGACTGAGGGGAGATATGCACTTTTCAAATACAGAGGAGGGGTAGGATCTGCTCTCAATCATCCCAGAGTGCAGGACATGTAATAATGGGTTCAAGATATAGGAAGACAGATTTCAGCTGAATATCAGGAAAAACTTCATAACTGTTAGAGCAGTAAGGCAGTGGAACCAATTACCTCAAGAGGTGGTGAGTGCTCCAGCATTGGAGGCATTCCGGAGAAATTTAGACAACCACCTGGCAGATATCCTTTGATTTTATTCCTGCATTGAACAGGGGCTATGACTTGATGACCTTATAGGCCTCTTCCAACTTCATTATTCTATGATTCTAAGTTCTGTTTCCCTTAAAAACTAAATTAAGGAGTGAATTTTCAGCATGAGGTGATAAGGAATGTGAACCCTTGCTCTCAGTACATGTGCGCTTACACTATACTGTATCATACAAAGAAAATAACGTATGGGCTTGGCTCCATAGCTTGGCTGGAGTGGGTTGGTGCAGGCTAAATAGGGTCGCTAGGAGGTCCAGTATGCAGTTTTGTGTGATCCTTGCATCCAAATGGCATATGGCATTTGGATGCAAGCAACCCTATTTGGTCCACACCAGCTTGCTGATAATTTGCCGGTACCATGAAGTAGCTTAAGAAGAGAGCCACTTCAGGATACTGGCAAATTAAATACTTCCTTGACTCTGTGGAGGGACCAAGGACATAAAAAAATATTTGTATGTAATAAAATGTATTGAGGCAGTGCAGATGCACTGTATTGCTTTAAAAAATAAAAGACTAATGGAAAACCTTCCAGAAGCAAGAAGAAATAGGAGGAGCAATGAAGGGGTTTTTGTTTGCTTTTCTCTTAAAAGTCCAGTTGAGAGCCTACCCATATTGTCTATGTTTCACAGTTCTAACCATTTCACTGGACTTATATTTGAATCTTCACATAGACTCAAGTTAGAATTATACTATTCTTTGTCTATATATCACCAAATGTTTTGGAATCTCTGGTGGTTGTTTTCTGGTTGCTTTTTTGCATATTGTCTACTTCAAGGGTTTTATGCCACAAAAATAAGGGTGACTCTATACAGAAGAAGTACTAGGAGGGACTCTCCAACCAATGATTTGGATATCACCTAAACGATCCCAGGAAAACACCACTTTCTTTTGCTGAGAAAGCCATGTTTCGCTACATTTCAGGAAGTGTCTTAAATGGTGTACTTGTACTTGAAAGCAAAGCATTTTGGATGCAGCTGTGCAGTCCAAAGTCAAAGAGTAAGATGTAAGGATCACACCCAGGGAATATGTGGGTGTTCCACCAACATCCTATAAGTAGAGATAATGGGATGGGGTGGGATGAATGTTTTCACCACAGCTTTCCCTTACATAATGTATAGATTGGGGACAAAGGAATGGGACTCAGGTTTCATTGCCAGTCTTCATCACATAAGCTGCTAGGAAGCTCAGCAGGAACATCTAAATGAAATTGTGAAGGTGTTGGTAGAAGAGGTCATAGCCCCTGCTGCTCAGAAGGTTTAAGGGCTTTGACCTAGTGAACCCTAACTCTATCATCATCATCACCATCATCATCATCATCATCATCATCATCATCATCATCATCATCATCATCATCATCTTTGAACTGCAGAGCTGGAAGAGACCCTATGGATTGTCAAGTCCAGCCCATGTCAAGGAGACACTGTAGGGAATAGAACTCCCAATTTCTTACTCTTCAGCCGGATGCCTAAGCCACTATCCAGCAGTTCTCTTATGCTACTGGAAGTGAAGGAAGGACAGAGATGGAAAATATTTGTGTTTTTTTTAAGACTACAGTCACAATTACATCTCTATCAGCATGTCCACTGGCCATGCCAAGTGAGGTATTACAGGGGTACTCTGAGTATTCTAGGTGTACCTAGTTAAAGTCCAAAGAAGTAGCACTCCCCATCCATGGTGGGAAGCGGATAATTTCTGCACTCCTGTCCGATGCCTTGAGCACTACCAAATAGTGGAAAAATGGGGTAAAAAATGTCAACAACAGCAACAACAATAATAACACATTATGATGGTGTTTGGAATACTTCTGGAGGGAACAGAAGGTTCAGATGGGCAGGGGGGCAGACAAATTCTTCGCTGGCTTGGATAAAAATAAAGTGGGCACTACTTCCGATAATTGGCTTATCACACAGCTCAGCAGCAGTACTGTTTGAGATTGCTGCAGCAATCACTCCACAGGAATCAAGGGTGAAGCTCCTTTGGGAGAACACTAGAGGGAAAGGGTACCAAAGGAGCTCATAGATTACTGGGTCTCATTTGTTTAACAGCAACAGCCTCTCTTAATGCAGAGACGAAAGTCTGGTATCAAATAGTTTGGAGCAAGCTAGTCTTACATTATCCTGTAAAACGAAACAGTAAGTGGTTATTCGCCCACATCTGAAAGCTTCACGGCTGAATCTTATTCTGAAAAGAAAAAAGAGAGAAACCTCACAGAGTCCATATCTCGAGCGTACCAAGAATGTGTCTCATTGTTACAAGGAAAAAGCATAATCAATGTGGAATTAACAAAAAAAACCCAAAAAACCCCTCCACAACCCCTCAAGCTTTGCCCCAAACATGCAAATGTGGGATTCTGTTATCACTGTGAAAGCTCTGAGGGTTGTGAAGTGTTGCTCTGTGTATGAGGGTGTGAGGCAGAGAGACAAAGAGAGAAAGGAAGAGAATGAAAGGAGGACTGAAAGAAATTTGGCTGGAGCTTTAAGATACCATTTTGTTTCAAAGCTGGCACCAGCCTCAAAGGGTGACTGAATAGACCTGCTCTCGGAAGATTGATGGCTACCCTCTGCTCGCTGATACTCAATATAATGGTGAGTAATTTGGCTCCTTCCCAGCTGAAGGCAGTGATGAGGTGAGACCACTTCTTCAAAACTTCTTACAAAGGATGCTCGGGCTCCCGGTAACCCTTCTTGTGCCGGACTGTCGCCAATTGCTATAGAGGTTCATCAGAAAGAACAACGGGGGGCACAGATCAGCACGGAGAGTTCTTTTTGCTTAAAAATTCAGCAATCAAAAGACAATCTGGACCAGACTGAAGTCTCATTTTAAGGATTCCTTTGCAGTCCAAGACAGGCCAAGTGAGTCCTTTGAAAACATTTATTAGGGAGTGCCATGGTAGGGTTTACTTAAGCATATTTAATTTTTTTACAGGTTTTTAAATCATGAATTCAGCACACATATGGTGCACAATATGGAGCAGCAATGATACACATGCAGCACTGACTGTCCTCTTTTACTAAAAAAAAAAAATCAGCATAAGGCTGTCTGGTCCTCAAAACAATACAAATGCAGTAACAGGTGATACCTTTATTGGACCATTAAAAAAAGGAATTCTAAAAAAAAGCAAGCAAGCTTTTGATGATCATACATCTTCCTCAGGCTGTGCACCAAGTTCTTGTGGGTAGCTTTAAAATTATATGTCCCCAAAGTATCATGGCTGCTGTTGGGAGCCAGGTGTAACTTCTTTGATGGAGATAGTTGTAGTCTGCAGTCTGCAAGACATTTGCGGGGAAAGGTGTGGTTTCAGCCAGTGGTTTGGAATTTATGATCCATCTCTCTAAACAAAAGATGGCCAGCACTATGCCCCCGCTTCCTTTCTCCCATTCTGCCCTCATTTGAAACTCAAAAAGATTCAATTGGACTAGGGAAAATCACCAGGGAAACAGAAGCATGACAAGCCTCCATCAGAGTTGGGATTAAAAATTTGATTAAACCACCAGAATTTGGCCAATTTCAGCCAAATTAAAGCCAAATCAATAGTTTTACCTGGGGGATGCTTTCCTCAGCAGGCAGTACTGGTTGGCTAGCACTCTTTTGTTGAGAGAGATGGGTCTTAAATTCCAAACCACTGGCTAAGGAGGGGACTGAAATTACACCCTCCCCCACAAACATCTTGCAGACTACATCTATCTCCGTCTAAGAACCTACACCTGGCCCCCAACAGTAGCCATTAAACTTTGGGGGCTTTACTATAAATATATAATTTTAAAGCTACCCATGAGAAGCCACCCAGAGTGGTAGAATATACCAGATGGGCGGGGTATAAATCAAATAAATAAATAAATAAATAAACTTGGTGCACAGCCTGAGGAAGATGAATTATCATCGAACACTCATTTTTTTCCCCTTAATGGCCCAATAAAGGTGTCATCTGTATTCTTGAAGGTTTTCACAGCTGGAATCTGATGGTTGTTATAGGTTTTTCAGGCTGTTTGGTCGAACACGGCCGAACAGCCTGAAAAACCTACAACAACCAAAGGTGTCATCTGTTCCTGCCTTTGGCTGGCAGGCCTTTTTATGGTATAAAAAGGATAAAGAGGAAAAAGCACTTTAATTCACATATGATAAGAAGAGCTTTATTGAGAACTTGGGAAAAAAATCATACAACAAACTTACCAAAAAACACCAGTATGGGTATCACCTATAGAGGCTCACACACACCCTAGTCTTATGACAAAAGAAAAAAATTTAAGATATCAAGATTTACTAAAAAAAAGGACTATGTGTTAAGGTCTAAAGAAGAGTTAGAGACACAGAATATTCACATAGACTGGTGGTCTAGAGCACAGCTGGAATCTAGATACAGGAAAGATAAAATAGAGGGTATATATTTAGAACAAACAACATTTGATAAACTCCTACTAGATTCAAAAGATAAAATAATTAAGAAAATATATAACTACGTATTAGAAATTAAAATGCAAGATGAAATGGTTAAAGTGTGTATGATTAAGTGGGCACAAAACATAGGTCATTACATTGATATTGATCAATGGTTACAAATACGGCAAAAGAATATAAAGCTTACAAAATCGGTCAAATTTAAAGAGAAGGTATACAAGATGTTTTATAGATGGCACATGAATCCAGACTGTCGAAAATGTATTCAGATGTTTTAAATTCCTGCTGGAAGTGTGAAGCACATGTGGGAAGTTACTATCATATGTGGTGGACCTGCAGAACAGCGAAACAATATTGGAAAAAAGTGCATTTGGTATTTCAACAAATATTGCTTTGTACGATCCCACTAACACCATAATTGTTTTTATTGTCTATGATACCAGACAATATAGATAAAGCAAAGAAGGTTATAGCTACATATATACAGTAGTTAGTGCAACTAGAATTTTATATGCTAAAAACTGGAAAAGTCCCATGGTACCGAAACAAGATCTTATAGAGAAGATAAGAGAAACGGCAGAAGTAATGAAGGACTGTCCTTTGAAAAAGGCAACTTTTTCAAAAATGGGACGTATTTTACAAATCGTGAGAATCACCAGATAATGTTTGAATAACATAGAACAAAATGTGGATTAAAATCTAGAAAGCTGAAGACAGTAGAAAAGCGGAAATGGAATTTTGGAAGATATTGTGAATAGAATGGATGTTAATATTTATTTATTTATTTATTTATCTATCTATCTATCTATCTATCTATCTATCTATCTATCTATCTATCTATCTATCTATCTATCTATCTATCTATCTATCTATCTATCTATCTATCTATCTATCTATTTATTTATTTATTTATTGGACTTATATACCGCCCCATAGCGCTACAAGCACTCTCCGGGCGGTTTACAATTTTTAATTATACAGGCTACACATTGCCCCCCCCCAGCAAGCTGGGTACTCATTTTACCAACCTCGGAAGGATGGAAGGCTGAGTCAACCTTGAGCCGGCTACCTGGGATGTCTCCTCTTCCTCATAATCTCAATCCCTTTTCCCTTTTGTATCCCATACCCTATCCCAAGTTATTAAAAAAATATATACATTTAAAAAAAAGAAACCAGGATTGCCATTCCATCTGGCCATGATAAGAACAGCTTATCTAACATAAAAAAATCAGATCCTGAGCTTGTTTCGCTCCTCTGTCCTCACCACCCCTTCTTCCTTTAGTGTGGTGTCCACCAGTGCTTGTAAAATCACTTTTTCAAAGGCTATGGTTCTTAGAATTCCTCTGGCTTGAATGCTGTAGTTTAAAAAGGTAGCTTTCTGAGCCCAGGTGTCTTTTAGATTGTCAGCCTGGTGTTATGAAACAGCAAAAGCTCCTTCAATGCCACTTGTGCTTCTCACATATGGCAAAACGAGTATAAGAAGTGCAGAACAGTGGGACCAGGAGCTATCCTGGAGCAGGCCAGCCAAGGACTCTTCTGAAGGTCAAATTGTGCAGTGAACAGTCACATTATTTTAACACCTGAAGCAGAAAATCTCACACGTTTCTCTCTCTTTGACCCTGGCAACAAAAATATATTTTAAAAAAACCCTGAGTCATAGATTAAATAACCAGCAAATCTTTTCATGATACTTCAGATCACTTGTCTGAGGAGACCACCTCACTCTGCCAAATGATAGGGACAGCCCAAAAGAAAACAGTCTCTAGTTACCTATATCATATGTATGTTCTCACATCTACTCCTTTTGGATGTAATTAATCAAAGGGAATTGAGGAAGGACATCATTTCAAGCTAAATCTAATGTTTCTCTGCAATCCGGACAGCATGAACATAACTGTCATGAACTAGAGGTAGGATCAGACCCTCCAGAGGTGATGATCAGATCTATTTGCCTGTGTGATCAGGAGTATCAGGAGGAAAGAATCAGGACCAGCTCACCTGAAAATAACCTTTAAAATGCAATGCCTGTTGTTTGTACCACTGTAATGCAGTTGCTGGTGTGAGAGAATGAACTTGCATATGCCAGAGTGGTCTGTATTTCTTATGGAACATATGAAATGGCTACAATTTTTTGTCTCCCTGATAGTTGTGGAAGAGGAGCAGCTATGTCCTTAGGCACTTCTGCTTTATTGGACTATCTTTTAGATGGCAAAAACTACAGAATCACTGCTGTTTGCATAATTTGCTGCTCAAAACAGCCCCAGACGCAATAGGTGGCTCTTATAGTTGTTAGAATAATGTAAATATTTAATGTTTCCCATTCCTAAAGTTCAGTTCATTGCAAAATCACACTTGCACATGAAAACCATTGCCAAAGGATGGCCCTGTGCTTTCTCTTTGCACGTGATTTGACTAACTCCCTCTATTAAAACGACAAAATGCTTAAGTTACCTTAGACAAACTTATTTGATTTTAGCATTTGATATATGATAGTTAAAAACACCAACCCAAATGCACATGTGGTTATGGTACTTTGAATATCGATTTATATTCTTAATTTTAATCTTACTGTTCCCACCGTGGAGCCAGCTAGCTTATCTATACATGTGCATCAGAATGGACACTGTTATGAGAAAGATGCTGTGCATTTCACTTTAAAATGAAGAGTGTGCTTATGAAGTGCTTCATTCCTCAGCAAACTTTGAAGGACATTATAGTTGGTACACAATTATTATTTTAAAATACCCCAGTATCCAGAAGATCTTTTTCTCTATCCCTGTTTCAAAATGGCTGTGGAATGTGATAAAAACAAACAAACAGTGCTGAGTTCCTCATGAGCCAGGAGTCAGACTGTTGGTCTGTCTATCTCATTACTGTCCACGCTGTGTAGCTGATTGCTTATGACTGAGGACAGAGGCTGCCCTCCCCCAAAAAATTTGGAGGAAGGCACGCTACTCCCAATCCTAGTCCATGAGTCATCCCTGGTTATGAGTTCTCCAAAGTTTTGTGCATATCTTTCCCCCAGCTGTCATAGCATATGCCAATGACAGAAGCTGGGGCCTTCTTCCTGCAAAGCACCTGCTTTGTCAATAAGCTGTGATCCTTCTCAATAGCAGCCTATGTCTAACTCCCTCTGTTAAAGAACAAAAGTTCATTCTCAATGAGCCAAAGTTGCTTCACTTCCCACATTATTGATGCACAAACATGCAGCTATGATCTTCTGCTAGCAGAGCAAATCAATATTCTATAAGGCAATTCTAAAACTGGAGGCAACTCAAACAAAAATGTATAAATTGTAAAATGTATAAGTTTTAAATTGAGCTTCAGATCGGCACCAAATTTGGCATGTTTTTAGCAGTCTGCTCCTGTACTGTATGAAATTTAGGGAAGTGAGGCAAAGGGCTTCTGAGTTGTCATTTTTTTAAAAAAGTAAAACTGTTTTACCCCCCATTCAGAAACACGTGACCATAAATATTGCCAAATTTAACGCAGTTTATAGAAATTAAAAAGACTGGTCTTGCTTATCATGAAAGAGAATGCTTGCCCCCACCTGCTTTTTTGGTGGTAGTGGTGGCAGAATCCAGGCTGCGGGGGCTGAAAGAGTGATCCTCAAAAAAAAAGCCTTTTAAAAGGGAAAAACATCCAGTTTGTTGTAAGATTGAGGGCATGATCAGAAAGAGGAAGTTGGAACCATCTGGTTCTTATTTAAAAGGTTCTTAGCTTTGGTGTCATCTGTTTTATTTCATACTTGAATGATTATTCCATTCACACAGGAGGTGTTTCTTCTCCCATGAGAAGGACCCAGCTCTTCGGATCTCTCCAATTTGTCCCCCTTTCAGTTATAGACACCCCCTCCCCACCCTTTCCCACACCTTTTTTGCAGCCATAATTCCATGAGCAGCTGTGACTTCCCCCTTACTTATGAAATAAAGTGACATAGCACTGCAGCAATCCATCAACACAACCTAGTATGCACATTATACACATTGTACCAAAAGATGCTAGTATACAGTATTAGAATTGCACTGCAGCAGATAGGGATTTAAAAAAAAAAAGAATATGAAAATACAGGAGGGAGGCTCTCTATCCTCCAT